>NC_136061.1:1916200507-1917400507 GCF_964261635.1 Lissotriton helveticus | reverse complement strand
AGTTAAAGTTAGGTAGGACTAGTCAAGATAGGTAGGTATGCTGCTATAAAGATTTGCTGCTAAACTGTGAACATTTTATTACTGTCGAAATTGAAATCACGTGAAATGTTTTTGCTTTGAAAATTATGAAATGTTTTAAATTGGTTTTCTTGCTGCTATATTGATAAATGTACTAACCCACTCGTTAAGTAAATTGTTATATGTTGTCTGGAATCCCCGGGGAATTGAATAGCGAATGGTGAGGAGAATCCACTTCGCTTTGAGGTCACTGGCTAGAGGAAAATTGGTACAGGTTAGGCAGAACTGGAAGCACTAATTAGGGTTTTCTGAATGTATGCTTGAATAAATGATAGCAAAGAGTTCGCTGGCAAAACTTCTATTGTGATATAACCTAATAAGGGTCACACGGGAGGAGTAGCGGGTTCATCGAAGCTTAATTGATAGCAAAAGAGTTCGCTAGTGAAACTTTAGACTTAGTATATATCCCGGAAAAGAAGTGGATGAGTCAAAGAAGTAACAGGTTCTCTAATGCTTGAGTGAAGGGTAGGCAGAAGAGATCTGCTCGTAGTATTTGAAAAGTAGACAGAAGAGGTCTACTTGCAGTGAAACAAATCTTTCTTTCTAGACACTCGAGTACAGTGGCGAATGTTTCTACGTTGTAAATTAAATAACGCACTTGCACTTTAAGAAAGAAATACAAGTTTCCGTTACCTTGTGAAGGAGGGAGTCAGTTGCGGAGCTGCGCTGACGTCACTCTGTGCCGCGCTGGGATTGGTAGAGGCAGCGGGTGTGTAGCGGAGCTGAAATTGTAAAGGAGGGCTGAGTGCCGAAGAGTGAGAACCTGTCTCGCGAAAGGCCGTGCACCCATTGGTCGAAATTATTTGAAATCGTGCAGTTCATTGGTTGCACGAAAATAAAAGACGCAGTTGGATTGGGAGTGATTTTGTAAACAAAGTCGCTCGCAGGAAATCGTATGTGGCATACGTATAGGCCAGTGACTAGACCTGATCCAAGACATTTAGGGTTTGAAAACGATCAGTGGAAAGGTCATAACACCAGCATAATGTACGGAAATAAGAGAAAACTGTACCTTGTAAACAAGGTGAAAAACTATTTCAAAAAGGACAAACCTATCAAAACCAGAGAAGGTGTTGTCATACCGCCACCTAATAATCCCGCATCTTTCATGATGTTTGATAAGGGGTATCATTCATGTGTATGGTTGGAAAACTGGGTGGAGTACACAAAAGATGATGGAATTTCGGCTTTCCCGTTAGAAGGTACATTTAATGGCAGAATCCTTTTTAATTTGAGAACGCGAATGAATGATTTACATCCCAGACCTAGATTGACACAGTAAGAAGCATTAGAAGAGTGGGAGATAGAGGCTTTTGAAAGAGATAAGCCCCGACTGGATAAAGGGTTAACCAAATGGTACCCGAAATTGAAGCAAGAGACCCGAGATAAAAAGATGAAACAGTGGAGACAGAATATGATAGTAGAAGGACTGTATCCAATGATGGCAATGGGTGGTCCTGTGGGAGAGAAAAAGACATAAAAGACCAAGCACTGGGTGTCCAGTGGGGATTCAGATGACGATTTATTGGATGACATGTTTATGAAAAATCCGCCTCCTTATAAAGAAGGACCCAGATCTTCTAGTGTAGGGGATGCTTCCCAACGACCCCCATGTCAGGAAGGGAATAGATCTGTAAACACAAGAGACAGCTGTCAAATACCTTCCTATAACGAGAGCCTAGGAGACCACCATTTAGTGGAGACACAAGATATTCAGGTGACAGAGACTTTTGTCCAAGACCTCCTTATGAGGAAGAACCGAGATCCTTAAACACAGGAAGCCTGTTCCCGAAACCTAATAATGGTGAAGGACCAAGTATAACGCATCCAACTGCCCCAACATTGACTCCGCAAATAGTACCCGAAACAAGCCTGGAGAAAATGCTGCAGGAAAGAGAGCGAGAGGCTCTAGCCAAACAAAGAACCGAAATAATTCAGAAAATCTCCCAGTTAAATACAAGCCCCGAAGCCTTGACAATCCCAGTAACTATTGGACCAGTTGTTCCTTTGTATGGGGATAGACAAGGGAGTCCAAAGGCTCCGATCATTACCCCAACTGTAGTCCAGCCAAGAAAAGAGCCCTTAATTGTAGATGATCAGACAAGCAAATGTGAATCTGAAGTTTCTTTAATGGATTTGCCGATTAGGGACCCAGGAAAGAGTTTGCAGAAGAGACATAATCCTTTCAATACGAGAGAGATTCAAATGGAATCGACTACAGGTACCAAGAGTGTCACATTGGTGACTCCTGAGGAGATTGAGAGATGGAGTCGAGAACTAGAGAGACAAACTCCTCAGACAAAACCATTAGATATTTACAAATTGAGAATAGAAATGGAAGAACTGAGGGCTGGAAATGTGGGGTTAGACCTATTAAATACTTATTCTGAAGAAGAGCTGCTGTTTATTAGTAAGAGTCTTACCCGTAATACCAGAGTGTTTCATGAGAAATGAACAGACACTGCGGCTAGTATGGGAATAGATATTTCGAAATCAAAGCCCTTGCAGAAACCATATAGAGCAGATTTTTCAGACAAAGATCTGGAAAATATGAATGTGTCAGGAAAGAAGGTGCAGATCAAAGAATTGTTGACCGTGTTGCAAAAATGGGGAGACTTAGAAAAGTGGAAAGCCAGGTGGGCAAAGAAAAAGTAAGTAGTTAGATTCAAACAGACGACTTCTGAGTTTGTTTTAAAGGAAGCAGACAAGCCAGAACAGTTATACCCCATGCGAGAAGTGCCAGGTGGGAAGTATGTGCACGTTCCATGGTCCAGACAGGATATTGTGTCCTTTACTAATGACTTTCCGAAATTAAGAGAGAAACCCGTGGAATGGTACAGACAGGTAGAAAGGTTTGTGAAAGTGCAAAAATGCCTGTGGAAAGATCTAGATGGGTTTTTCGATATAGTAGTTCCCGTAGATCTGTGGACAGAATGTAAAATTGCGGTTGATTGGCCTAGTAAGGAATACCCGAGGGACCCTGCCACAGGGGCTCCTTCTGATGATGTAATGAACAAATACCAGCAAGTAATGTTACACCTGAAAGGAAAGGTGCCTGCAAAAGAAACTGATTGGACCAGAATAGATAGAACTACACAGGAAAGAGATGAGACTGTACATTCCTTTTATGAAAGGCTGTTACAGGTGTCTAAAACATACAGCGGTATAGATAACATCGAAATGAAGGATATGACCCACTTAATTTACAGGTTTGTAAACGGTTTAAGACCTGAAATTTGCCAGTGGATCAAAGACAATAAAATCTGTTGGCATTCTAAGAAGATAGATGAAGTCTTGCGATACGCAAAGTATTGCGAAGACGAGATAGCTGATAAGAAAAAGGCTTTGAAAGAAAAGGTTATGTGGGCACAAGTCAAACTAGCTGAACAACAAGAAAAACAATTAAATAAAATGAATACTAATACCCCAAACCAAGGTTCTGGGGGTGAAGGGAAGCCCAAAGTGAAAATGAGTCGAGATGAAGCCAAAAAGAAGTTCCCTTGTCACGGGTGCGGACAGATAGGGCACTGGAGAGACGAGTATCCATATGCGCAGAATAATAACCCCCAAACCCCTGATTTAAATCCACAGACGCAGAATGAAAAACCAAGAAAGAACCAGCAACAGGTAAAAGTGAGTCAGTTGCCTCGTGCACCTAGACCGAATTTTAAGGGAAAGACATCGCATGCTGAAGACATAGAAATTTGGGGAGGACAGGAGGATAGAAATGCAGCAACTTCGCAATTTCTGTTGAATGACACTTTCCTCTGTGATGAACCTTACTGACGGTGCCTGAGGGGGGAGGACAAGGAGTACGTACTTGGCGCCTCCTTGCCGGTAGACCAGTCAGGGCCATACATTGAAGGAAAGGTTGAAGGAAATGATGTCACCTTTCTATTGGACACTGGTGCTACCCGATCTACTGTAAGAACAGCAGACGTTCCAAACCTACCCCTCTCGGGAGAAGCAATCCAAGTAGTGGGCGCATCTAATCAATTGATTAGTACCCCAGTTACTGAGCCCATGGAGATTACAATAGGGAATTTCAAAGAAATGCACAGATTTGTAGTCTGTGATACCAGTCCTGTAAAATTGTTAGGACGTGATTTGTTGTGTAAAATGAACTGCACCATCTTTTGCACACCAAAGGGCGTCGAAATCCAAACCCCAGACGAAGATGGAATATACAAATTAATGTTAATCAGACCTGACTCAGAAATTAAACGACTGACTATACAAGACTTACCTGAAGAACTCCAACAGACGGTGAAACCAGAAGTATGGGACTTTACTGGAAAGGATGTAGGACTAATGGCAAATGTAGACCCGATTAAAATAGCCATAAAAGAAGATGCAGTTTACCCCAATACTAAGCCACACAAAATGAGCGCAGAAGTGAGAGCAGGAGTGGCCATTGAAATGAAGAGATTGCTAGAAGCCAACATCATACAAGAAGTGATGAGTAGCCCATGTAACTCACCCATAATTGGAATCAAGAAACCTAGTGGCAAATACAAGGTAGTGCAGGACCTGAGAAAGGTAAACAAAATTGTTGTACCTTGCTGTCCTATTGTCCCGAACCTTGCAGTGATCCTGTATCAAATTCCCTGGGATGCTGAGTGGTTCACCGTGATTGACCTATGTCACGCATTCTTTTCGATCCCATTGCATCCAGACAGCAAATTTCTTTTCTCATTTGCATTCGACAGTCACGTGTTCGTTTGGAATCGCGTCCCCCAGGGGTACACAGAAAGCCCCTCAATCTTTAATCAGATTCTGAAAAAGTGCCTTGAATCCCTAGTCTTACCTGGAAATTCAGTTTTGGTGCAATATATAGACGACCTCTTGGTGGCATCTAAGAGTCAGAAAGACTGTGTTGTTGACACGATTGCCGTACTGAATCATCTAGGTGAAGGAGGACATAAAGTATCACCTGACCAATTCAGTAAAATATCTGGGGCACCAGATAGAGAAAGGTATTAGAAAAGTTACTTCAGAAAGAATCAGGATAATTCGAAACATGCAGTTACCTAATACTCAGAAAGAAATCAGAATGTTCCTTGGAGTTGTAGGATACTGCAGGCAATGGATTGTGGGATTTGCAGTCCTAGCAAAACCATTGATAAAAATGACAAAGAAAGGAGCAAAAGACCCAGTGGAATGGGACGAGGAAAGCCTGACAGCATTTACTAAATTACGAGAATGTCTATGCACAGCTCCAGCATTGGGAATGCCGGATTATTCAAAGGAGTTTGCACTGTTTTGTGACACACGAGATAATTGTGCATTGTCAGTACTAACTCAGGAGCATGGTTTGACTAGACGTCCAGTAGCATATTTCTCTGCTACTTTGGATCCAGTGGCTGCTGGATTACCTGGATGTCTGAAAGCTGTAGCTGCAACTTGCATGAGTCTTGAGCAGAGTGAATCCATCGTTATGGGACATCATGTAACTGTGTATGTTCCACATGCAGTTGTAATCCTACTGACCAGAACTAAGACCCAGAATCTCACACCTAGTCGGTTGACTAAGTATGAGAGGATATTAGTAGGTGCTGCAAATGTAGTCATTACTCGGTGTAACATATTGAATCCAGCAACATTGTTGCTAGAGTCACTGATTGCAGAAGCAAAGGGAGAGGTCGAGCATGACTGCATTGACCTGACTGAATTTAGTACCAAACCACGTCCGGATATCAAGGAAATGCCCCTGCCTGTAGAAGATTACGAGCTGTTTGTTGATGGCTCATGTCTGAGACATGAAACTGCAGGCCTAAGTGCTGCTTATGCTGTAGTCACGGTATCACGCACTATAGAAGCATCCTGTTTATTTGGAGTAAAGTCTGCACAAGTAGCCGAATTGGTTGCATTAACAAGAGCCTGTAAAATTGGGAAAAATAAAAGAGTAACAGTATATACTGACAGTCAATATGGGTACGGAGTTGTGCATGACTTCGGCCAATTGTGGCTACAAAGAGAGTTTCTGACTTCTTCAGGTACTCCTATCAGAAATGGAAAAGTGGTACAGGAATTACTGGACGCCATCCAGTTACCAAAGGAATTGGCAGTGGTCAAGTGTGCTGCTCACAAATCTGGCAATGACAATGTGACAGTAGGTAATAACTATGCTGACCAAGTAGCCCAACATTGTGCCAGACATCGAATGTCTGTCAATATCAAATTGGGGGGATAGGGAAACAGCTGCCAACTTATGGTGTTTGAGGATGTGCCCACATGGGAAGAATTGAAAGATTTACAGAATGCAGTGACACCAAAGGAAAGGGAGCGATGGAGATAATTTGGTTGTCGCCAGAGAGGCGAGGATGGTGTCATTGTTGGCCCTGATGGTATGCCTGTGTTGCCTGACAGCCTGCTTGCTTCTGTGGCCAGACTGATACATGGAAATACACACATTGGTAGGGATGCCATGGTTCGTGTTTTCCAACAGACATGGTACAGCTCGAAGTTCAGGAAAGTAGCAGAGTCGCTCTGCCAGAGGTGCTTAACATGTCAACAGTTCAACGCTGGGAAGAGAACAGAAGTTGAAATAGGGAAAATTGGAAAGTCAGGAGGTCCTTTTGTAAGATTACAAATTGACTTCATCTAGTTACCCATGTGCAAAGGAATGAGATACGTTCTTGTTATTGTCTGCCTATTTTCAAAATGGGTAGAAGCTTACCCAGCCAAAAAGAATGATGCCATCACTGTAGCCAAATTGTTACTACGAGAACTAATACCTAGGTACGGGGTTCCGGTCGCAATTGAATCAGATAGAGGTGGGCATTTCCAGAATGAAATAATTGAGCAGCTCTGTAAAGCCTTCAAGATTACACAAAAACTGCACTGTGCATATCGTCCAGAGGCTTCTGGAGTGGTGGAACAAGTAAATGGCACTATCAAGTCGAGATTAGGGAAAATGTGTGAATCTACTGGCATGAACTGGATAGAGGCTTTACCTCTTGTTCTGATGGGAATCCGAAGTATTCCTGACTGAAATACAGGCCTGAGTCCCCATGAGATCCTAATGGGAAGAGTGATGAGACAAGCATGGTTACCAGGACACAAACTGATAAGCATTTCTGATGATTTGGTACTTGAGTACTGCAAGCAACTGGGTGACCAAGTGCGTTCTATCTCTCGCCAGATTGGGGAAGACGCCGTCGCCAGTCCAGCAACTCCAGTCCATAAATTGGTTCCAGGTGATTGGGTGGTACTCAAGAAACACACTCGTTCGAATTGCCTTGCACCAAAGTGGGGAAAGCCAAGACAGGTGATCCTGGTGACCACGACAGCGGTGAAGTGTGCAGGAGTACCAAAGTGGATCCATGCCAGCCACACCAAGAGAGTGACAGAGGACGAAAAGAAGACTGATGCTGAAGGTTGCCCAGCTGAGGAGTCTCCAGACGTGGGTTCCGAAGTAGCTGATGAAGAACAACCGAGCACCAGTCAAGATGAGTGGATACCCATAATCGACCTGACTGATGATCCAATAAGAACCAGAAGCCAGACATATGCAGACAGATAGTGGAATAGTGAGGAAGAGACAGGAATATGAGAAGACAATCAGATTATCGAAATCCATGTAAAATCTGAAGACGAAGAAAATCAGATAGGGACAGAACAAGTTATCGACACACCCCCAAGAACTCCTGAGATTGAAAAGGGACAGACAGAGACTAGGGCGAAAGTTCAAGCGGAAGAAAATCAAAGGTTCGAAGTGCTTGAACAGGATCAGATAGAAATAGACGAACGTGTTCAGGATACAGAAATTGAAACATCCAACAGTCGAAACCAGTCTACACCTGAACAAGGCCAGCTTAGCAACCAGGCAGAAGAAACTGAAATAAGACCTGGGACTAGTCAGACAGGAAAGGAAACAGAAGCAGAAGTGCCAAAACAGAACGAAAATAAAAGAACATTAGACGAAAGCCAAACAACAGTGCCAGTTAAAAGACTCAAGAAGAAAAAGACAGAACCAAGGTACATTAAAAGACTGAGACTGAGATTGAAAACAGTGGAAGAGAAACTTGAGCAAGGGAAACAAGCTTCCAGTAAACCAGAGTTACCTGGAGAAAACAGTAAGCGGAAAAGTGCCCGAATTAAAAGACAGAACAAAAAGTACCAAGATCCTGAATGGACGTACTTGGTGTTGGAGGAGTTTGAGGATCTTGATATAACTGACGAAAGTGACGAAGAACAGACTACTGACCAGTCTGCCGAAGAAGACGAACCAACCTGAAGTTGCTCAGTGTAAGCTACCTGTGCAAAGTTACAAAGAGGGGTTGAAAGGCTTCTTTTAAGCAAAAATGTCTGATTCAAATGTGAATGGAAGACCTAGATGAAATTGTTGTAAAAGATGCTGCCAAGTATGTTTATGTAGTGTCGCTATAGTATTGATCCTTTGGATAGGACTAACAATCACACTTCCTTCTATGATGAGCAAGAACCCAAGTCTGTACCCAAATAATAACTTACCTGATGACACTGTAGAATCACACACTAGAACGACACCACGAAGAGTAGACTCGTTGGACAAACCACTTAGTTTGAAACGAAGGCAATTAAACTTAGAAGCACCAGATGAGGAAGAATTACACTTTAACAAAATCAAGAACAAGACGCATTTGAACGTGTTCGCAAACCTATTATTGCATTATGTAGAAACTATGGAAATAGACAACTGTTATGTCTGTATGAAGCTACCTACTTCTGTAGCTGAAGGTGTAACTTATCATCACCTGCCCTTAACCCATGGAATTTCCTGTAGTATATTAGCTAGCTTATTTTATAAAAGAGGACCTTTACAGTATTACTATTCAAACTCTGACGTGACATTTTCTGAACTCCCTGTTCGACGAAACCTGAACCCTGTACAGACGACTAGAGATGTAGCTAAATACATGAGCGATTATTTTCTAACAGTAGGAAAAATTAATATAGATGATGCACATAAGAATAACTTGACCTGTTCTTTACATGAAAAGGCAAAGGAGTTTCTGGACATGGTAGAGAAAAGGAGAAAGAGTTTCCAAAAGAAAGCCAAAGACAGGAACTATAAAGTTCCTAAATGGGCGGAAAATATAGGGAGCACCTCAAATGGTGGAGCTACTGCTGCTATGCTCCTTGATTTCGAGAAGAAGGGGAAGCTCTGTCTAAAAAGGGAAATGACTAGTTATTATAACAATGTTTTCATTGGTTCCAGTGAATGCGAACATAATTACAAGGTAATTGGAGGCTGGGGTTTCAAAGATGGGACAGAGCCAGTGTTTCCTGGAATTTATTTTATTTGTGGGAACAAGGCTTACTTCAAATTACCCGACCAATGGTACGAGAGTTGCTATTTTGGTATTGTCTTCCCAAAGATATACCATGTGGGAAAAATCACTGGAAGCAATGAAGAAACTAACAAAGTAGTACGCACTAGAAGAGAAACTGCTGGTGAGATTGTAGGAGATATTTTTAGTGCAATAATACCTGCAGTGGGAGTGGTTCTGAACTCAAACAAAATTTTCAAACTGTCAACAGTAGTAGACCGGTTATCTACCGACACTGCTGGAGGTTTCCTGATGGTCAATACCGAAATGGTTGCGATCAGATCAATGGTTTTACAAAACCGACTTGCCCTTGACACTCTCTTGGCAAAAGAGGGCGGAGTCTGCCGAATGTTGAAAGCGCAACATTGTTGCACTTACATACCTGATAAAAGTGTGGGAATCCAAAGGTATGTAAGGAACATTGCAAATTTGGGAAAGGAACTCAAACCACTGGAGGTTGACAGTGCATGGAAAAGACTTACTGATGGTCTATCTGCTGTAGGTCATTGGTTTGCACAATTAGGTAGAGGTTTATTGTTTAAGGTACTGATGCCAATTGCAGGAATAGGTTCTGTCCTATTTCTCATATTTGCCTGTTGCAAATGTCGCAAACACCAAAAGAAATATACTGTGAACAAAAGAGGCGTGAAACGGAGTGTGGATGAACTTGAATTAGAGGAAATGAACAATCAAATTTATAAAAGGGTGAAAAATTCTCACCCTAACAAAGAAACAAAAGAAAAGCTTAATAGAATGTTGGAAGAGATTGAATTGGGCAAAGTGTGAAAGTTGGCATCTGATTCCATTGATTTTGTGATGATAGTAAATATCACCAAAGAGGGGATTGATGGAGCAAGGATTCGCACATTACGCGACTTGCTTGAATTCATGAACCTCGAATAACCTTAACAAAGTAACTCAATATGTTCATTTTACTAATTTCCTTTTATTCTGACATTGGAAAATGCCTTAGAGACGCTTGCCTATGTGTTTACTAAAACAAATAACGCTTGTCCCTAAAATGGCCGCTGCTTGGCGGGTTTTCTTCTGCGCATGCGTTAGTCACACTCACGTGACGTGACGTATTTGCAGTTCTGGGGGGAATTCTTGCGCTTGCGCAATTGCATTAAGATGGCCGCTTGATGTCCTCACATGATGAAGCTTGCGCTGATGTTTTCGTGTTGTAGTTTATTTGCACTAAACCTTAATGCCAATAGTTTATATAAAATAAGGGGTATAGAGTAGCAATTCATGGTATACAGTGTAATCATTTATTTCTGTGTTTTAATTTGTTTTCGCTTACTTTTCATGTACCGTGTTCTTGAGGGTCTGCGAGAAACTCGTGAATCCATATTGAGTTACCCTTCTGCGCATGACAGTCTTCTGCCTGTGGCATTGAATCCCTGCCAACCCAAGGTCCTAGCCAAGATGTGCCTGGGAAGATGCAACCTCACCCAGCAGAAGAAGCTAAAATGTTCTGCAAAAGTTACATTTGTATAGTTTTATTGTATTCTGTAGAGTATGTCATGGGAACCCCAAAATCAATAGGCGGTCCCAGAATATGTTAATATAGGCTTGTAGAATTGAAATGTGATTGGTGTGTTGACCTATCCTACTTGGGGACCAATCGAAATTGGGGATTCTTACACTTGCAACATTTGGGGGGTGGTACACTGACCCAAAAACAGTATAACTAGCCTAGGTTTAGCTAGAGAAATTGTCCGACTTGTCCGAATAGCTGACCTGTCACTGACCCAACGCACTCAATAGGTGACTCGATACAGAGGGCTGCGGAGCACTCTGTCCGAAATTTCCATAGACTCGAGGGTTTGTAGAGAAACCCTAAGTGCTGGCGAAGCACTTTGCTGGGAAAGTCGATAACCCAATCGGGGTTCTGACTGATAGCTGCAGAGAGGGTGGAGCCCAGGCGTTGGTTCCGAACTGCGGGTGCTGGTTGTGCCTTGGTGGTCCTGTCCTGATCCTAATCTGGGTTTCCTGTCCTGTCCTGGGGTGTCCATTCTGCACCTGCTGTCCTACTGATGACGGGTTTCCTTTGGGGTCCTTCCTGTTCTTAACTGACCTGTGGCCAGGGTTTGTCTTCACACCATTCCAGGTAAATATAGTGCTGAAAACTCTATACTGCACCTTTCTATTTTTCTGTCTTTTGCTTTAATAAAGACATACCTTTGCATATATTGATTTTCCATGCTTTTTGCAAACTACTGAATGAAAGGCTCATACATTATTGTTAATCTAGCATGTTCCTATTTTTTCCCCTTTCCTTAAGTACATTTTTTCTCGATACCATTTATGAAAATAGATGTGTTTGATCTTTACCTTTAAGCTGACTCTGAAATTCTAGTATGTTCCACTTCTTCCCCTCCCATAGGTATATGTTATTTTAGAGCCTTAGTAATTCAGAATCCAAAGTTCTTTCCCAATTCTATTTATCCCATGTATACGTTTTTCACATATGACTTTATAGTATGTTCTAAATCTTTCCCATATTTAATATTCCCGGATAGAGACTAATTCTGAGGTTTTCGATTAAGTTTTCCCTGTTCTACAATTTCCTGATAATTATAAATGATTTGCTTGATCTATTTCCTTTATGGATATGTACTCTTTATTATCTTGGTTATTGATTGTTTACTTGTTATAAATTTAATGCTTTCCGAATCTGAAATCTAGATAAAATCTTTAAAACTTCCCTAGAGTTTGTGGTTTTTATGAAATACAGAGGTATATAAAGTTGGTATTGTGTTGTTTGCCCTTTTCTTCACAGCTAGCTCCTTGGTTCATCGTGGTCATTAGGTAACGTGGCGCGGAGGTTGGTGACGGCAGCGGGACAGAGTTCCCTTGTGGTGACATGCGACATTCAATTCCGCATCTGGGTTGCTGCCGGTACAGTCGGTGGGTCACCAGTTGCTGGGGTTCCAGTTCGACGGTTTCATCGCTGTGGTCAGTTTCCTGTGCATCGATCGAGAGGTTCAGTTCCGTCTTGCAGTGGGCTTTTTCCTGGCGCACAGGCTCAGAGGGAGTGACGCATTACCTGGATAATTTCTTCCTGGTGGGTTGGCCCGGTTCGACGGACTGCCAGAGGCAGCTGGACGGTTTTATGGACCTCATGGGCTACTGGGGGTCCCCTTGGTGCCGGAGAAGAATCATGGCCCAGCACGGTGCGGTCCTTTCTCGGTATAGAGCTCGACTCAGCGGCCATGGAAGCACGCCTACCGGGCGATGAGTGGGCGGTGGTGGTGACACTGGTGGGAGACATGCTGGCCAGGCGTACGGTGACGGTGGGGTAGTGCAGGGGATACTGGGGCCACTTGACTTTCGCATGCCGCATGGTGCGGACAGAGCGGATGTTCACCGGCGATTGGGGCTGGCGTGGTCGGGTTTTGAAGCTACCGCCTCATCAGGTACGCCCGACGGAGGGATCGAATGAACACTTGCGCATGTGCTTGGATTTCCTGGGGCGCTCCAATGGGGTGCCGACGGCGCCGCCGGAGGTCTGGGAATGGGGTCACGAGGTTCTCAGATGCGGCGAGAGTCGGCGGTTTCGGCCTTTACTGGTCAGGGCGATGGTGTGCAGCGCAGTAGCCGGCTCTCTGGCAGGCCGGGGGAGGAGTATTGCCTTGCTCAGATTGTGCCCTTTGGTGGTGGCCGTTACGGTATGGGCGCAGGACTTGGCGTGCAAGCGGGTTTTGTTCCGGGTGATCAATGTGGCGGGGGTGCAGGTGGTGCACGGGCAGTCGGCTGGGTTTCCGGGGTGCAGTTGATGCGCATTTGTGTTTTGGCGTGCTTGGAACATGACATTCGGTTTCTGGCCCGGTATCTGCCGGGGGTGGACAATGAGGTTGCGGACGCTGGATAGCGTGCATCGTGGTGGAGGTTCTGTGGGCTAGCCATGGCGGCGGACGAGGTCGAGACGCCGGTGCCAGCGGAGCGTTGGTCAGTGGGGGGCCGCGGGTCATGCACTGGGTGAGGGCGTCAGGTCGACACCCACATGGGAGGCGTACGAACAGGCTTGGCAGAAAGGTATGCGCTCGGAGCGGACGGCACAGGGACAGGCCGGAGGAGTGTCGCGGGGACGATTGCAGCCCAACTGTCGGCGGTGGCGTTCGTGGGGACGCTGTGGTGGGGTTAGGCAACTGGGTGGTGCTGGGCCGGGGAGGTTGGCGTCGGAGTGCCCAGCAGACTGGGGAGGTGACTAGCGGGGGGAGGGCACAGGGGGATGTGCAAGTTCTGGACGGTGGGGGACCGGTGAGAGGATGGCGGCTCAAGGTTGTGGGTTCTGCAGCACGCCCTATGGTGTATGGGTGAGGACCCGTAAGAGTCGGGACGCACTTATGTCAGGATGCGGGGGGTAGGCATGGAGTGACGACAAAAATGTTTTGCCCGCTGCTTACATGTGTGTCTTTGCTGGTGCGGTGGCGGGGCCAACTGCAGTGGCGATGAGCATTTACATGGTGGGCCGTTCCTTTGTTAAAAGAGCGGAGAGGGCTGACGGGGACAAGCACAGGAACCTCAATTTGGCTTTAATCAACCAGTTGTTGCGTTGTCATTGGCGGGGAACGGGGTGGGGCGGGGCGCTGGCACGAGTTGGTGCCGGCATTGTACAATGTTGTGCGGGGTGAGTTTGCCCTGCTGTGCTAGGGTAAGGGAGTTGTGTAGGGCTTAGAGATGGGCAAGGGTATTGGGTGGTAAGGCTGTTTTTATGGTTTAGATGTGGATGAGGGTATCAGTGGTAAGGGTGTTTTTAGGGTTTTGGGTGGGTAGGGGTATTTGGTGGTTAGGGTGTTTCTAGTGTTTAGGGGTTAGTAAGGGTATTAGGTGGTAAGGATATTTTTAGGGTTTAGGGTTAGGTAAGGGTATTTGGTGGCAAGGGTGTTTATAGTTTTTATGGATGGATAAGGGTATTGGGCGATAAGAGTGTTTTAAGGGTTTAGGGGTGGGTAAGGGTATTGGGTGGTGGGGGTATTTGTAGGGTGTAGGGTGGGTAGGGGTATTTGGTGTAAAGAGTGTTTATAGGGTTTAGGGGTAAGTATCTTTAGGGGTTAGGAGTGGGTAAAGGTATTGGGTGGTAGGGTGTTTTTAGGGTTTATGGGTGGGTAGGGGTATTGTATTGTAAGAGTGCTTTTTTAGGGTTTGTGGTGGGTAAGGATATTTGCGGTAAAAGTATTTTTAGGGTTAAGGGTGGGTAAAGGTATTGAGTGGTAAGGGTCTTTTTAGGGCTTAGGGGTAGGTTGGGATATTGGGATGTAAAGATAGTTAACCTTATGATTATATGTATATAGATGTGATCAAGGCCATGGTAGGCCTAAAGGCGTCATGGCGGTCGTGGTGGATTGAATACTTCTAATAAAGACACTGACTAAGCACTGAATTTGGGTTTGCTCTCCGTTCTTTCCCATGGAAGGGAAGTCCATGGATACGGTGGTGAAAGTGATATATATCTATATCTACATATCTATATCTATATCTATATATCTATATCTATATCTATATCTATATCTATCTATCTATCTATCTATCTATCTATCTATCTATCTATCTATCTATCTATCTATCTATCTATCTGTATATAGATAGATAGATAGATAGATAGATAGATAGATAGATAGATAGATAGATAGATAGATAGATATAGATACCTAGATATAGATATAGATATGTAGATATAGATATATATCACTTTCACCACCGTATCCATGGACTTCCCTTCCATGGGAAAGAACGGAGAGCAAACCCAAATTCAGATACTGTCGACCGAGTGAGGTTGTTGCTTATACAAAGCAGGAGTGTCTTTCTAATATGTGGGGCACTCACAGGTGTGGAGCGGCAGGCGAGGGGACACAGGACCACAGGAAATGCAGATGTCATTTATTTTAACGATGGGTGCGCCATGAACATTGCGATTGGCAAGAAACAACGGAAATGAAGACGCCCCATTGCTGGCCGCTCATTGGCCAAGGATACACCTATTAAATGGCAGGACTGTTTAAAAGACTGTGGCCAATCATCGATGGCTTTTCCGCACTGATGAAGGCAGAAGCCAGAAACGCGTCTGCGGATATGACAATGCCGACTAATGCCCCGAGTGTGCACCAGAGTTGCCCTGTGTTTATTGATCTTTTAAGCGGTTCCACCTCCGCTTTTCGGTTGCACCCGCCGTGAGTTCGGCTGGCCCTGGGTGGAATGGTGTAGTTTATATATATATATATAGCAACAACCTCCAGCACCTCCCGAAAGGCGAACTGAAGACAGAACGGACCACCAGGACCTTTTGATGGCAGATTTCTTTTTATTTATTCCTCATTTCCATATATATATATATATGACTTGCCAATCTCTTTGGCGCCGTTTGACGAATCTTCGCAAAATTTTCAAAACTATTGGGGCTCTCCGGTCAGCTCCTGTCTTGAAAGTTACGGGGGGATTCGTCAAGCAGGAGCCGAGAAAAAAGGGGAGTCCCAAAACGAGTTTTCCCCATGTTAATTCATAGAAACTTCAGACAAAGCTACAGCCCGAACTGCTGAATGGAATTACACCAAATTTGGCAAAAATGTAGCTCCTGGTTCAGAAAGCGCCTTTTTTTTAAACGATGTAAATCCATGCAGTAGTTACTGAGAAATTGAAAAAAGAAAACATCGATATCTGAGCACCAAGGAGAACTCGCGACTCCTTACGGGCACAAGCTTCACTCTGATTGGCTGCCAACACTCCAAACCAGGAAGTGTTGGGAGCCATCTTGTCACTCGATAACCGAGTTCCAAGAAAAGAGTAAAAAAAAAAAGGTGAATAACAAGAAAAGGGGGCAGGGTACAAACACCCTAGCCCACTAGGCCTGCTAAGGGGGTCCCACAAGGGCCCCCAGATCCCAAAAAAGCATTAAAAAACCAACAAATCAGCCAAATTTGCTGTGGATGCGCGAATCCGGATGACAAAATAAAGAAAAAACAAAGCTTGGGCTCCCGCGCTTCATTGTATTTAAGCCCCCAGATGGGCCAAGTCCTGGGGGCATGCCAAATTAGGTTATAGTGGCCCGCGGGGTCCCTCGCAGCCCGGGGACCGCCACCTCCCCGGGGCTTTATTTATGATGTGCTCGGGGGCATGCGCCCCCCCCCCCCCGCAGCCCGGTGACCACTACCTCCCCAGGGCTTTATGAAATAAGGGTGGCGGGGCTTCGTGGGTCCTCCCAAGTTCCAGCGACCGCCACCTCCCCGAGGCTTTGAAAATAATAATTGTGGGGGGGGCTTGAGCCCCCCACACTTCCCAGGGCATTGGTTATGGTAATAAGGGGGTCCTTTACAGGTACCTGGCCCCGGGGACCACTACCTCCCCTGGGCTATGTAAATTAAGGGCGGGGGTCCATGTCCCCCCCCTTCTGGAGCCCTCCTTGGCCCTGGGGATCGCCACCCCCCAAGGCCGGCTCCTGCAATGTCCCAGGGTGCCCACCCCTGGATATTGCTGTTTGCTATGTCAGGATGGGAGCACGGCTCCCGCCCTGCCATAGCAAACTCTGCTTTGGTTTTTGGAAGTGAGAGCAGGAAACATGCTCTCACTTCCAGAAACCGAAGCCGAATTGCTTTTGCACAAGGGGAGCTGCATGTCAGCAGCTCCCCTTGTGCAAAAGCAATGCCGGCTCCCACAGGAGGCGGGGAGCCAGCGGGATCGTGGGGTCATTGGTGCTCCCCACACAGTCCCAAACTCAAGGGCCGGCCTCAGGGTTCAGGGTTCGGTGTCCCCGGTGCCAGAAGTGGCCCTGGGGAGTGGGGCCACTTGGCACCCCTCCTGCGAAATAAAAACAAAAACCAAGGCCAAGCCCAGGGGGGATTGGGTCCCCACGGTGCCACGTGGCCCTCCTCTTCGCAAATATACATTTTTAAAAACAAGGCTAAGCCCCTGGGGATGTGGTCCCTGGGGCCATAAATGGGCCAGGGGAGGGTGCTGGGCGGCCCACCTCCTCGCAATTTATTATTTGTTTTTTTTTAATGAGGCCAGGCCCCGGGGGGGTGAGGACCTCTGGGCCAATAGTGTCCCAGGGAAGGAGGGCCACGCGGCCCCCTTCCAGTTTAAAAAAAAACGAAATAAAATGCACAGGCCCTGGGGGATGGGGTTCCCAGGGCCCATAAATACTTAAGGGAAGGGGGGCAATACAGCCCCCCTTCCCCAAAAAAAGCCGGTATCTTGCTGAGGCCCCGCTCCCTTCCTGCAGCACTCTGCAAACATGCACCCTGGCGTGTTCCAAGTTGGGGAATTAAGGGGCATATTATCAAGACAGGCGATAAAATTATCACCGCTTTAGCGGTAGAAAACTGTCCTTCACATCTAACATGGGCTTCAATTGGAATTCCATAGAGCATATTATCAAGGCCATTATCACTGTTTTAGCGGCAGTTTTCTGCCGCTGAAGCAGCGTTAATTCTATCGCCTGTCTTGATAATATGCCCCTCAGTCCCCTTGAATACTGAGGGTCCCTGGGGGCCAACTAGCCCACCAGGTACCCCCAGTACGCGCCACACAGCTGGATTGCAGAGAGGTGGTCAGAGGCCACGCCCCTTTTTACACCACTCTGCAAACATGACTTGTGGCGCTCTGCTGGTGGGGCGATGAGGTCCTCTTGTGTCCTGAGTACCTTAGGAAACAAGTGAACTGCATCCCCCAAGCATCAATGTGCCAAGAGGCACGTTTGTAAAGGGATTTTGGGGGCCAAGCAGCGCTATTGGTACCTCCTGTAAGCCCTATGCAGCGGAATTCCTGAGTGCTGGTTGGAGGCCCAGCACCCTTTCTTCACCACTCTGCAAACGTGACTAATAGTTAAAGAAGTGTTTGCAATGTAATAGGTTTTGCATTTGTGAGAATTAGTTCTATTGACGTAAATGCAAACGTTTTTTACTAATGTTTTTTGGAGTGGAGTGGATGTACGTTGTATGTAGTGGAATTATGTGGCATGTTGTGAAGTGAAATTATGTGGATAGAAAGTATGTGGTATTTAGTTTATTGGAATTATGTGGAGTCGGATTATGTGTTATGGAGAGTAATTATGTGGTATGGTAGTCTGTGTTGTGGAGTGGTAACCTCAGGTTTAGTCTTCCACGTTTCCATAGAAGCTCAACTATGAACTTAGTGAGACAAAAAATGGTGGAATCACTGAGGAGCACTTGTGGACCTAGTTAGAGGTATGAGCAGGGCCACTGGAATTATATGATTGTTTGGATGCACCGACTTTTGCACAATTATACATTTTCTGCATTAGCCACATAATTCATCATCTGCACCCTAATCTGCAGTTTTGAACAAAAAAAGCCTTGTTTCTAGCTCACACTGCTCAAACGTTACCAAAAATAGAGCAACAAGTGTTACAGCAGGTTGGGTGGCCCTTTGCTGTTACTTATTGCTAAATGCAGGTGTTAATGGTGTGCAAGCTATTCTTGCTTCCCTCTGCTCCTCTCTTGCCTCTTTCTGCATTTACGTTGCATCTTTCTGCACATTTCTTTCTTTTTCTGCACTTCTTTTGACCTCATTCTCAAAATCTCTTGTTTTTTCCGCACCTCTCTTCCCTCTTTCTGCAAGTCTATTGCCTCTTTATGCACCTCATTTGCTTCTTTCTGTCCCCCTCTTATGTCTTTAAATACCCCTTTTGCCTCTTTCTGGACTTCTATTCCTTCTTTCTGCACGTCTTTTGTTTCTTTCTGCACTTGTCTTGCTTCTTTCTGCACCCCTCTTGCCTCTCTCTCCAACCCTCTTCCCTCTTTCTGCACTTATCTTGCTTCTTTCTGCACTTATCTTGGTTCTTTCTGTACCTCACTTACCTCATTCTGCACCTCTATTGCCTCTTTCTGCAGTTCTCTTGCCTCCTTCTGCACTTCACTTGCCTCTTTCTGTAACTCTCTTGCCTCTTTTTGCAACTCACTTGCTTCTTTCTGTACCCCTTTTACCTGTTTCTGTACTACTCTTCCCTCTTTGTGCAACTCTCTTGCCTCTTTCTACACCTCTCTCTCCTCTTTCTGTACCACTCTTCCCTCTTTCTGTACCTCTGTTCCTTCTTTCTTCACCTGTCTTGTCTCTTACTGCACCCTTCGTGCCTCTTTCAGCACCTTTGTTGCTTCTTTCCGCAATTCTTTTCTTCTTTCTACACCCCTTCTGTCTCTTTCTGTCCCCTCTTGCCTCTTTGTGTACCTCTCCTACCCGTTTATGCACCCCCTTGCCTCTTTATCTACCTCTGTTGGTTCTTTCTGCACCTCTTTCACTTTGGTCTGTACTTCACTTCCCTCTTTCTATACCCCTTTTGCCTCTTTCCTGCACTGCTCTGGCTTCTTCCTGCACCTATGTTCCAAATTTCTGCACCACCTTCCCTCTTTCTGCATCTCTCTTGCCTCAATTTGCCCACCTGTTCCCTCTTTCTGTACCTCTCTTGTCTGTTTCTGCAACTCTCTTGCCTCTTTCTGCAGTTCTCTTGCCTTCATCTGTACTTCACTTGCCTCATTTTTCGCCTCTGTTGGTTATTTTGCACTGCTCTTGTTTGTTCTGCACCGCTCTTGCAAATGTCTGCATCCTTCTTGCCTCGTTCTGCACCCCTTTTACCTGTTTCTGTACCTCTCTTGCCTCTGTCTGCACCTCCATTCCCTCTTTCTGTACTGCTTTTGCCTGTTTCTGCAACTCTCTTGCCTCTTTCTGGAGTTCTCTTGCCTTCATCTGCACCTCTGTTGCTTCTTTCAGCACTTCTCTTGCCTATTTCTACACCCCTGTTGGTTCTTTCTGCCCTTTCCATGCTTCTTTCTGTACCTGTTTAGCTTCTTTCTGCACCCCTGTTGTCTCTTTCTGTACTTGTACTCCCTCTTTCTGTACCTTCTTGCCTGTTCTGCATCTCAGTTGCCTCCTTCTGTACTTTTCTTGCTTTTTTCTATACCTCTTTCTGAAGTTCTCTTACCTGTTTCTACACCCCCTTGCCTCTCTCTGTACCTGTATTCCCTCTTTGTATAACTCTCTAGCCTCTTTCTACAACTCTCTTACCTCTTTCTGCACCTTCTGCCTCTTTTTGTACCTCTGTTACTTCTTTCTGTACTTCTCTTGCCTCTTTATGCACCATTCATGTCTCTTTCAGCACCTCTGTTGCTTCTTTAAGCACGTTTCTTCCTTGTTTTTGCACTCCTCATGCCTCTTTCTGCACCTCTGTTGCTTCTTTATGCACTTTTCTTGGTTCTTTCTGCACTGCTGTTGCCTCTTTCTGTATTCCTTCTGCCTCTTAGAGCACCACTTTTGCTACTTTCTGCACTTCTCCCTCCTTTTTCTAGACCCCTCAAGTTTCTTTGTGCACCTCTGATGCTTCTTTCTGCACTTCTGTACCCTCTTTCTGCACCTGCCTTGCTTCTTTCTGCAGCTGACTTGCCTCTTTCAGCCCCTCTGTTGCTTTTTACTGCAGATCTCTTGTCTCTTTCTGTATCCCTCTTTTTTCTTTCTGTATCTCTCGTGCCTCTTGCTGCACCCCTGCTCCTTCTTTCTGCACCTCTCTTGACTCTTTCTGTACCTCTGTTGCCTCTTCCTGCACACTTTGCGCCTCTTTCAGCAGCTCTGTTACTTCTTTCTGCACTTCTCTTCCTCCTTTCTGTACCCGTTGTGCCTCTTTCAGCACCTCTGTTGCTTCTTTCTGCACTCCAGTTCCTTCTTTCTGCACCCCTTGTGACTCCTTCTACACCTCTGTTGCCTCTTTCAGCACCTATGTTGGTTCTTTCTGCACTGTTCATGCTTCTTTCTGCACCTCCCTTGCCTCTTTCTGCACTTTTTTGCTTCTTTCTAAACCCCTGTTGCTTCTTTCAGCAATTCTCTTGCATCTGTCTGCACTTCTCTTGCTTGTTTCTGCACCTCATTTAAAAAACCTTTGAAATTCACTGCAAAAAACATAGGTTTCACGGATGTTACAGTTAGAAATTATCATTTAAAAATCCTTTGAAATTCACTGAAAAAAACCATAGGTTTCATGGACGTTATAGTTAGAAATTAGCATTTATAAAACCTTTGAAATTCACTGAAAAAAACATAGGTTTCAGAGATGTTATAGTTAGAAATTAGCATTTTAAAGAACCATAGAAATTCACTGAAAAACCCATAGGTTTCAGGGACGTTATAGTTAGTTGGACATTTCACTCGTTCAAAACCTGAGAAATTCGGCTGTTATAGTTAGTTGAGCTAACTATAACTGGTGTCCCGGCAATGCACTGCTGATGACATCACATATTACATCATTCATGACATGGTCAGTGACATCACTGATGACATCTCAAATGACATCACTGATGACATCATCCACATGATCATCTGATGTACCTCCTCACACTCTAATATAGCCTTTGATACACCCACTCTAAAATACAGACTACCTTTTTCGAAACCATAGACACACGAATACCAGTTACTACATACCCACTCACTGATCCTAGGTCAACACACATGTCCACTCATTCACCCATATCGTCACTCATACATGCACTATCATTTGCACTCATACACTATACAGATACTCACACATCAACAATCATCCATAGAGTTACTCACACACCTAGTCAATCATGCAAAGAATCATTCACACTCCCATTTGCTCACCTATACAGTTATACACACACCACATCACTTATTCATAGAGACTAACACATACTTACTTCTTATACAATCACTGATACAAGCACACACTCATCCATACAGCCACTCTCACAATCACTCAATCACACATATAGGGATTTATATACCCAAACACTCACATATACTGCCTTCAACATATATAGTTACTCACACATGTATACATGGCAGAGTTTTCTCTCTGCACCTTGTAATTCATAAGCATGATTGCTTGAAAATCACTATCCATTTTTTTCTTTTTTAGTACTGTTTGAGCAGCTGGTTTTCGATTTACTTATGACATGGCCTTTTAGACTGCTGCTCTCTTTATATTTTGAGAAGTGTATTCTAAGCATGTTTTCCTGGAAAACAAATCAGTTTTCACATTGACTTCTCACATTGAGTGTCTATTTTTACTATGCAGCTACATTTTGGATTGTTTTCTTTCACATTTTTGAGGTGAATAATAATATATTTTGAAGTGGTGAAAACAAATAAATAATATTTTTTGAAAATGTCAATAAGTATATCTTTTGAAGAGGTGAATAATAATATCATTTGAGGAGGTGAAAATAATAGACTTTGACGAGGTGAACAAAAATATAGTCTGAGGAGGTGAATAATAAAATTGTTACTGACCGCCGCCATTTTGTGCTCTAATTTTTGCTTCTATATACCTTATCTCACCCTTTGCTTTCCTCAAAATCGCAATGTCTCTCGCTACTCGTACAGAGTTTCATCAAACCAAGACTAGTACTGGGTCGCTGGAAGATACTAAGCCATTCAGTGTTTTACAAGATACTGGAGAAGAAGCAATAATGGACACTCCCCCAGCGAAAAGTTCTTCCTCTTAAAATTCACGCACAAATCATGAAGCAGACTCCAAAATTCCTTCCACGTCTGCCTCTACTCCGGGTAAAAGAGTTAAAACAAATCCTCCTTCACACACTAACTCCTCTTCCTCTATTTCTATGGAGTTACTACTTGATGAAATTTGTTCTCCTAAACCTTATATGGTGGAGACAAATTCTCGTCTTCTGAGCTTGGAAGATAATTGGTCTTACACTGAACAAAAAGTTGATGAATTAGAAAAAAGAGTTGCTTCTGTTCAGATGGTCACTGACCAAGTTCCCTCCCTCCATAGAGAAATACAGAATCTTAAATTACAATTTGAAAACTTGGAAAACCGCAACAGGCGTAATATTCTGCGCATTTACGGATTGGCGGAGGGCCTCGAAGGATCCAACCCTATATCCTTTTTTCAATCTCTGAAGCCATGTGTTTTTGCGCCACACTTAATGACTCTTTTAAGTTTTAGGGTCTATTGGTGTATAGACCGCCTGGCCCCAGAGCTTTTTTTTCACAGACCCTCATGGATGACACTACATTTTTTTCCATACTGGGGGATTTTAATGACCACCTGGAGCTCAACACAAATCATGGGACAGCCAGACTTTTAGACCATATGGCAGCATATGGACTCAGCTAAATGGTGTCAGAACGTTCACAACAGGTGGGTCATACTCTAGACGGGCTTTTTTCTAATAACCCGGAGATTACATTGGCCAGTGTGGACCACAGGGCAGTTTTCTTTAAGGTTAGAGGGGTGGCACCTTCATACCGCTCCCCTTTCAAAGCATCTAAGGTCACATTACGATGTTGGAACACGGTAAAGGGCAGGGATCTACAAGAGGCACTTAATCATTCTCCTCCAATTTTAGAAAATGATAACGAGGTAGCAACTTCACAGTTTAATGAGTGGATACAGAGGCTGCCGACTGAGTTGCACCAGAACAAACGGGAGTGGCAAAAGGCGCCCGCTGGCAACACCCTGGTATGGACCTAAACTTAAAGGATTAAAAGTAGAGTGTAGAAGGTATGAGCATCTCTGGAGAGTAGAGTATAGCAAAATTAGTAAAGAGGCCTACAACGGAGCTCTGAAGCTGTACAAAGAGGCCATTTTGGAAGCCAAAAGGGCATACTTTAAGGATAAAATCCAAGCTGCAGGAAATTCGGCCAGAGAACTTTTTTAATTGGTCACTTTTCTAGCCAACCCACAGCAGGTAAACACATTTAAGCCTGACCAGGATTTCGTTAATCAGCTTGCCACTTTCTTTCAAAATAAGGTACAAGTGATATACAATGAGCTGGCCAAGTCTTCAAATCTCATAGCAGAGAATAGCCCATCACCTCTGGGATGGAGACAGTGCACTTCAGGTTAATGGGTTTTGAACCACTTTCGGCTGATGTAGTCATTAAGCTTTTCAATCAATAAAATCTGGATCACCCAATGATTCCTGCCCCCCCTGCTATTATGCACTTGGCCGGTGGAAAGATCAGTGAGACAGTCACCTCCCTGATCAACCGAATCTTGGTATCTGGGATCTACCCCACGGCCTGGAAGATATCATGCATAAAGCCAATACTAAAGAAGATAAGAACTGACCCTACAGGGTGGCGTGGCTACGGTGCCAAGGGAGATGGCCACTGCATTTGGGAGCTCCGCTGAAGCGTAGCACGATGGAGAGGCTCCAGGCTTCTTTTCACACCGCCTGAACTCCAGAGCTGCAGAATTCTTCGCCGGAACTCTTGCTGCCTGATCGTGGCAGGAAAGGGAGCGGGCCGCACGGAGGAACATGGCGGCGGCAGGCTGACGGCTGCTGCGGGGCTCCGCACTCTGAAGCACCTCGAGTAACGTTCCGGATGGTTTTTTCCCCGTCTTGAGAAAGGATTACGTCTAAATATGCGGTGAGGACGGGTGGACATTTCTTTAGAAACTCTCTGTTGGGTACTATTAAGTTTTTCCCCCTGTTTGTTTTTCGGAGGTCCGGAGGCTGGCGAGCGCTCGAGGGCGCTAGGACCCTGCAGGATGCCTGCGCGGCGCTACGCAAGGGAAGCTGAGATGGGACAGCTGAGCCGGGTTTGGTGTTGTAAGCCGCGGAAGCTGGCTGCTAGCTACATCGGAACGGCGGAGGCTAAACGAGATCAACGAGAGTCCCGTGTTGTCGCAGGAGTCTCTGGCTACGCTCTAGGGAGGCGCTTTCTTCTCGAGTGAGAGGTCCGGTTTGCTGGGGGGCCTATGTAACATCGACCAGCGGTAAGGTGGTTCCTGGAGGGGTGGACTGTATGGAGGCAGTCAATATTAAAACAGTCTGCCAAAGTGATTGTGATAATACAGTCAAGAACATCAAGGGTGGCAGTTGTGCAGAGGGGATAACCTCTGTTGTAGATCACCATCGAAAACAGGGCATTGCAGTTAAAGGTAGAACGGGAGAAGTAAGGAATAGGTATCAGTTAAGATCCAAGCAAGATCTGAGGAAGCAAGGAGTCTGGGACTCTGCTGACACTGTTGAAAGGGGGGGACCGACACCCGTGTCTCCATATAAACAAAAGAAGAAAGGTGGTGTGAGAAAAGGAGGGTCAGCTAAGGTGATTAAGCAGTTACAAACGTCAAAAGCTACTCCCTCACCTAAAAGTTACTTTAAGATAATGGAGCAAACAGTGAATTCTAAAGAGGGCGCAATAAATAAGGTAGAAGTCAAATTAGGCTCCGAAGTAGCTGATACTGCCCGGCCAGATAAAGCACCTACTCCCTCTTTATCTCTTACTCTACCCCTATGCAATAAGTACACAGTACTTGAGTCAGCCCCCAAGGAGTGGGAACTGGAGGTAGTAGTACAGACCAGCCCTGAGGATGATTCAGGCTCAGGTGCTCAAGTAGCCTCGGTGAGTGAGATCCCGGCGCTGCCTACTTCCTCAATAGTTCATGTCTCATTGAGCCCTGTAGCGATTTCTTCTGCCTCAGCTCTTTATACTGCTCCTACTGAGTTCCTATCCCTTCCCCCCTCATCCCATGGTACACATAGTGTGATCCCTCAACCTAATGGTACTGATAGACCAATTGAGATTGAGGTTGAGAGGGACAGACTTGGTTTTTTATTTCAAACATTGAGAGAGGACCTGCTGGGCAAGTTCGAGATCTCTGAGAGAAACCAAAGGGGATTACATGATAGGTTTGATGTTTTGGAGACCAAGATAGAGGAAATTACTGCCAGAACTAGTGTATTGGAGAGCAAAGTTATTGCACTTTCAGAAACCTCAAAAGGAATCTCCAAGGACATAGAAGCTATCATATCACAAAATCGGACTCTAACGATGGACTTGGAGAGACTGGAAACACAGAGTCGGCGCAATAACCTCAGAATCCTCAAAATGCCAGAGGGGGTCGAAGTGGAAGATATAAAGGGATTTGTATGTAGGCTACTCTGGGAGGATATACTAAAGGATCGGCTGGATATTGATCTAGAAGCTAATATTCAGAGAGTACATAGAGACCCTTTCAGGTTACATCCGGATCGTAAGGCACCAAGGAAGATCTTGGTCTATTTCCAAACATACAGTGTCAAAGAACTGATTCTCAACAGGTGTCTAGCACGTACCTCACTCCGCTATCGTGCTAACCCCTATCAAATTAGATCTGACATAGGGGGAAAGACTGCACAAAGGCAGTAGGTGCTGCGTTCAAGGATGCCAGAATTACGTGCATTGGGTGCCCAAGTTCAGATGAAGTTCCCCGCTCTGCTTAAAATAATGTGGAATAATAAGATGTTCACTTGTAACTTTCCAGAAGAAGTCGATGATCTATTATCAAAAATGAGAAAATAGCTGATCCTCTGTTTAAACAGTGCTTACTGGAGAGTGGGAAAAAAAAGGGAATCTACTCAATAAAGTAATAATTTGGTAAAAAAATAAATAAATAAATAAGTAAGGATAAAAAGAAAAAATATATAAAATGGGGAGACTACAGATAGAGTGGGGGAAAAGACTGTTGTCCAGTTTCACTCAAGAAGGTGTATTAAGGGTGCGGGGCCTCCTAAGGCGTGCTTACGCCAAACAGGAGGGTTGGGATCCTCGGGGGGTGGGAAGGGTGGGGCCACAGGGGGGAAGGGAAGAAACAAATAAAAATGTCCTCATTTGCCATAAGTCTTTATACTCTTAAATTCAAATATGAACACAGGCTACTACTGGTTATAGGTGCGGAACTATTTCACAATGGTTTTAAACATGACATCTAGTAGTAAATTCCTTTCCTGGAATTTGAATGGCTTAGGGAGTTCGAAGAAGCAACAAAGAGTTTGTGAATTCTTGAAAATTTCTGAAGCTTATGTATACCTCTTACAAGAGACTCACCTGGAAGCAGAAGCGTGTAGGAAAGTATTTGCAAAACTCAACTGGGTTCAGGAAATTCTATGCTCGAGGCAAACTGGTTCTACAAGAGGGGTAGCTATAATGGTACGTGCTAATAAGGGGATCAGGATCCATGACTGGGGTACGGATCAGTCTGGACGTTGCTTGGCGGCTGTCTTTTCAATTGGTAGTTTTAACTTTTTGTGTGCTGTTTACTACGGTCCTAATGAAGATAATGCCTGCTTTCTTCAAAAGCTGGAGCAGTATATGATACAACACACAGCTCCAGTCATATTAGGAGGTGATTTTAACCTCATATTGGATTCACAATTGGACCGTACCTCTAAAGCTAAATATAACCCCCCAAATAAATCCCTTCTAGCTTTAAAGAATATCATGAAAGATTTTACATTATGGGAAGTTTGGAGAGTTAAGCATGGTAATCTTAGGGAGTACACTTTTTATAGCAAAAAGTATAGTCAGTTCTCCAGAATAGATTTTTTTTTGGTAGATCAATCGGTTTTGTCCAATATTGTTTCAATCCTACATATCCCAGTAGGATTGTCAGATCATTCGGTGGTCGAGTTAAAAATAATCTTTAAAATCAGTCCCCCAGAATATAGGTGGACACTTGATAGGACCATCCTGTTAGACGATGAGATCAAAAATAAAATTGTTGGAGTTTTTTCATTTCAATGATGGCACGGCTTCAGATCAAACTGTGTGGGACACACTTAAGTCCTATTTAAGAGAAATTTGTGGCTCGCATATGGCTTTAAATAGAAAACTTAAGAAAGAAAAAGATACTCAGGATCTCGACTTGATTAAAATGAAGGAACAACAATTACAGCTGGCTGCTCTGGAAGATAGAGCTAGTATTCCGGATCTTGAAAGGGAAATACTAGAGCTACAGACAGGCTTTAAAGCCCGAGCCGACAAAACAATCAAAGATAAGTGGGAAGTAAGCAAGCTCCGTAACTTTGAGTATGGAGAAGTGTGGCTCCTTGTTAGCCTGGAAGGCAAGAACAGAGAGGAGTAGAAATAACATTAATTCCTTAACACAGCGTGGTACTGGCTTGCCTCTAGTAGAAGACATAGAGATTAAGGGAGAGGCTAAAGGCTTTATGGAGGAACTATATCAGGAGAAGAATAGACTGGGGCTGGAAGAGCTGGAAAATTGGTGGGCTTTGAGAGAGTTACCTCAGCTGAGCGATTCGGATAAAACTTTTCGTGTTACTGAGATCACGGGGGGAGAGGTACGGTCACAGTTGAAAAAAATGGCTAGAAATAAGGCCTCTGGCCCTGATGGACTGCCGACTGAGGTATACAAAGACAATTTAGAAGAAGTCCTAGCCCCATTATTGAGACTCTTTAATAAAATATTTTTGCAGGGGGAGCATACTCCAGCCTCCTGGTCAGAAGCCACAATTTCTCTCATAGCTAAACCTAATAAAGACCCAAAAAAGATAGAGTCTTATCGACCCATTTCTCTCCTAAACTCAGACTCTAAAATCTATTCTGGTATACTTGCATCTAGACTGGCCAAAATAATTAAGTCTATAATTCACTCTGATCAGAGGGGGTTTATACCAGGCCGCCAACTAAACGAACTCACTTTCCAAGCCGCTTACTAGTGTGGCAATCGACACCGCAAAGGCGTTCGATCAAGTTAATTGGTTATTTTTATGGAAGACTATGACAACATTTTGTTTTCCAGAAGTATTTATTAAAGGGATTGAGACATTATACAGGAGTCCCCGGGCCAAAGTACTGGTCAACGGTAGTCTGTCCGAATGGCTGAACATTTCTAGGGGAACGAGGCAGGGTTGTCCCCTGTCCCCCCATCTTTTTGATATTTATATTGAGCCTTTTGTCTGCTCCCTGAGACAAGATCCAATAATTAAACCATTCATAATGGGAGATCTAGTGCTTAAGACAGCTCTCTATGCTGATGACCTTCTTCTTTATACATCGAACCCTGTGGAGGCTATCCCTAGGTTATTTGAATTGGCCGAAGATTTTGGCACAGTGTCGGGGTATAGTATTAATAAAGATAAAACGGACGTAATGAGCTGGAACAACCCCATCCCGATACCAGAAGCAAAATCAAAAATTAGATACTTAGGGATTTATCTTACCCACAACCTAGAAGAAGTTTCCAAAACTAGCTGGTCAATGGTTGTTAAGGAAGTTAGGAAGCTCCTGACTAGATGGAACACTCTGCCTCTTAACATCTATGGTAGAGTGAACCTAGTCAAAATGATTATATTGCCAAAGGTTACCTTTTTATTTAATTCCATCCCTTTAAAATTCAATAAAAAGGATATTTCTAATCTGCAAGGGAGGATTGGCTCTTTTATATGGGCTACCAAGTCCCCTAGAATCGCCTGGAGGAAATTGAGAAGGGGACTGAAACTGGGTGGGCTGGCCCTACCTGATTTACTTTTTTATTGTTATGCTTTTCAGTTTAAAAATTTCAGACTCTTGGCTAACAAGTTGGACTCCTCTTCTCATAGTAGACTTTTTCAGGCTATGCTATCAGACCTACCACATGGTCCAGACTTTTTTCTCTATAAATTTGGAGATCGGAAGTTTTTTAAGAAGGTTCGTCTGAAGCTCTTGCGGACAGCCCTAGATAATTGGCAATCAATACGAAGAACTTTAGACATCCCCTACTACCACCCTCAGGCCCCAATATGGGATTCTCCTGGTACACCAGAATGCTTACTGGACCGACTCGCCCTTCCACTGAGAACAGCAGGTCTTATGAAATGGGGGGATTTATGTAATAACTCGACATTATTAAGTTGGGAGTCCCTATCAAATTTAACAGAAGGTACCATCACAAGATTTAAATTTTACCAGCTATCTTCATGGTGGGGGAGACAGAATTGGACCAATGAGGAGGAGAGTCCTATTTTTGAATCAATAAGCAGGGAGAGGGGATGAAAGGGCGAGGTTGCACTATGGTACAAGACATTGGCGGGAACTAAAGATAATCTAGAGGCCGAAATCATTAAGTTATGGGACAATTCCACAGTACAGAGCTCAGGAGACCTATTAAAGGTTTGGATGGATTCCTTCACACTATCACAAAAAATTATAAAACCATCAAATTTGAGAAGAAACCACCTGTTTGCGGCGTATAGGGCTTACTGGACTCCTGCGAAACTTTCTAAGATCGCAACAGAAGAATACTCATGCCCAAGATGCAGGTTTCCAGCAGCAGATGATGGGCACATGCTTGTTGAATGCCCTGAAATCGCTAGTTATTGGAGACAGGTGTGTGGGTTTCTAGAAGAGGTGCTGTCTTTACCAATAATTTGTAGCCCTAGATTAGTTCTCTTTGGACTTCCGTATGATTATGATATAAGAAACTGCACCTCACAGTTTTTCTTTTACGTAGCTGTTATTGCCAGGAGGGAGATCTGTAAAGAGTGGAAGTCTGAAAATCCCCCCAAATTTGCTGACTGTCTAAGAAATATCATTGCGGTGAGTCGTCTAGACATGTTATGTGGTGGGGAAAATTCCATTAAGCTCTGGTCTGTATTAAAGGCATGGTGTGAGAAATAATACTAACGAGTCCAATGATTATGCCAGAGGTTAAGTGGTCCTGTCCTCCTAAAGTGGCAAGTAACATCGTGAATGGGAGTTGGACTGGAAACGACCTACCTTTGGGCAATCTCCGTTGGCTATCCACAAACTCAAGGGCAGGAAAGGTTGGTTTGTGCCAGTGGCCTGGAGTAAGCCCATCTAGAGATAACATCTACTGGTGGCATGTTGGAGGACAAAAAAAAAAGGAACTCTTCCTGCCTGCCATGTATTGACTATAAGGCTCGGGTGAGCTTTTTTCGACCTTTTTCTCCTAGTCTTCAATCGCAGCCCCCATTTTGATTAATAACGTCCCCTGTGCCTCATGCCGACAGAACTTTTACTAATGACAGAGTTTTCTCTCTGCACCTTGTAATTCATAAGCATGTTTGCTTGAAAATCACTATCCATTTTTTCTTTTTTAGTACTGTTTGAGCAGCTGGTTTTCTATTTACTTATGACATGGCCTTTAGGACTGCTGCTCTCTTTATATTTTGAGAAGTGTATTCTAAGCATGTTTTCCTGGAAAACAAATCCATTTTCAAAGTGACTTCTCAAATTGAGTGTCTATTTTTACTATGCAGCTACATTTTGGATTGTTTTCTTTCACATTTTTGAGGAGGTGAATAATAATATATTTTGAGGAGGTGAATAATAAAATTTTTACTGACCGCCACCATTTTGTGCTCTAATTTTAGCTTCTATATACCTTATCTCACCCTTTGCTTTCCTCAAAATTGCAACGTCTCCCGCTACTCGTACAGAGTTTCATCAAACCAAGACTAGTACTGGGTCGCTGGAAGATACTAACCCATTCAGTGTTTTACAAGATACTGGCGAAGAAGCAATAATGGACACTTCCACAGCGAAAAGTTCTTCCTCTTAAAATTCCCGCACAAATCATAAAGCAAATTCCAAAATTTCTTCCACTCCTGCCTCTACTCCGGGTAAAAGAGTTAAAACAAATCCTCCTTCACACACTAACTCCTCTTCCTCTATTTCTATGGAGTTACTACTTGATGAAATTTGTTCTCCTAAACCTTATATGGTGGAGACAAATTCTCGTCTTCAGAGCTTGGAAGATAATTGGTCTCACACTGAACAAAAAGTTGATGAATTAGAAAAAAGAGTTGCTTCTGTTCAGGTAGTCACTGACCAAGTTCCTACTCTCCATAGAGAAATACAGAATCTTAAATTAAAAGTTGAAAACTTGGAAAACTGCAACAGGCGAAATAATCTGTGCAGTTACGGATTGGAAGAGGGCCTCGAAAGATCTAATCCTATATCCATTTTTCAATCTTTTTTGCCCACACTCCTTGGACTTTCAACTTCTCCTTTCTTGAATATTCAGCGGGCTCATCGTCTCGGTCACATTTCCCGCCAAGCTACTACATCCTCCTCTTCAATGAAACCCAGAGGGGTAATCTTATACTTTTTAGAATAGATAGATCTCCTCAAAGTTCTCCAAGCGGCTAAGCAGAAAGGAATGATCATACGAAATGGTTCAACTCTCTTCTTTGCACAGGACTATGCCAAGGTTACTGCAGATCGACGAAAGAAGTTCCTAGAGATGAGGCCTACTCTTCAATCCCTGAATGCTAGTATGGTTTATTCCATCCATGCCTCTTCAAAGTGACTTATAATAATAAAACAACGACCTATGAAGATCCCATACTTCTTCAACAATTCCTGACCTCCTGCAGAGATGATTCTTTGGATACTCCTTGACCTTAATTAATTGTTTTCTGCATAATTTTTGTTGGTTACTGTTTAATGTCTCCTACTCTTCATAGTGGTTTTCTGTCTTTTGTTACGATATGAGATATGTTAATATTTTTCCTTCTCGGTCTGTTTTTTCTCAGATGCAGCTTTATGGTTCGTTGATTATGTTTTCTTCATTTATGCCTTCAGATTGTCTCCCCCGGCTGTGTCTTCATGGAGTCCTCGGTCCGGTGTGCTAACTTCCTCGTGTGGTTCCACCCGTCCCACTCTCATTGTCTTTATGTGGTATGTCCTTTTGATAATGCACCTTATTGTCAACGGTTTGTTATGTATTGTTTATCTGTATTGTATTTTGTTTTTTCCTCTTTTTATCTTTTCCTGTCCCTTTCTCTCTACTTTTTTTCTTTTCTTTCCCCTATTGTTGATATCATATTCTTCAGATTTTATTATTTTTCCTTCTTAATCTCACTTCTCTTTTTGATTCTCTCTTTAGTTGTTTTTCATCTTTTATTGAGTAACAAATCTGCTATTTCAATTGCTTGTATAATAATTTTGCATTCTCATTTTAACGGGTTACTTTTAGAGTTTTAACTTGGAAAGTTAAAGGAGTTAATAACCCCCTAAAAAGACAATCTGTGTTAACTCACTTAGCTAGATTGAATGTTGATATTGCTTTAATTCAAGAAACTCATCTATCAGATATTGAAGCAGCTAAATTGAAAAGGTGTTGGGTGGGAAATGTATTTTCTTCACCAGATTTAGGGAAGAAGAATGGAGTTTCTATCTTATGCCATAAAAAATATCAGTTATCAGTAGTTCATCAAGAAAAGACCTAGAAGGTACCTGGGTAATTGTTAAAGTGCTTATTGATCAAGTACCCTTGGTACTCTTTAATGTTTATGCTTCTGTTAATATTGACAATATGTTTTGAACTCCGATATCGGATAAACTTCTTATGTTTGATGATGATTATGGTATTTTTGGAGGTGACTGTAACCAGGTTCTGGACCCTACATTAGATAGAAATTCCTCTGTAAAATTCTCTAACACCAAGATACATTCACAATTTACTTCCGCCATACGTCATAAAGCTCCGATTGACATCTGGGGGCTATGTTAATGTTAATGTTAATGTTAGTCAGAATTTATTGAGCGCTCGTACGCCCGGGGGCTTCATGGCGCTATAGAAAAGAACCAGGCGCGACAGTCAATTAGTAGAGCTGGAGCAGCTCAGTAGTGTGCTTGAGAAAAGAGCCAGGTTTTCAGAGAGTGTCTAAAGCTGAGGGTGCTGTCATTCAGCCTTAAATTAAGGGGGAAAGAGTTCCAGAGGACAGCTGCAAGATGGTGAAAGCAGCTGCCTCCGAGACGCTTCCTTTTGTACAGAGGTACAGTCAAAAGTGATTTATAGGTGGACCGAAGGTGGCGGGAGGGACTGTATCTTTTAAATAAGTCTCTAATGAATAACGGGCCAGTATCATTCAGAGACCTAAACAGAATGCACCCAGCTTTAAAGGCCACGCGTTGCTCAACCGGCAACCAATGTAGCTGCTTCAGACCAAGTCTGATTGATTGCCTCCTAGGTATGTTCAGAAGGAGCCTGGCTGCTTGGTTCTGAACCAGCTGGAGACGTTTGAGCTCTCCAATTTGGAGGCCGAGGTAAAGACTGTTAGAAAAGTCCAGTCTGGACAGAACCAAGGAGATGACAATTTGTGTAAGGGCTGTTGAGGAAAAGAATGTAATCCAGACATCTAGGAATATAGTTTCTCTTCTCCCCCTCATCATTCACAATCCCGAATAGATGATCTTTTCTTCAGTAAACCCCTGTCTCAGCTTGTCTCCCATGCCGAGACTGGTTCCATTCTGATACCAGACCATGCTCCAGTTTTTGTAGATTTTGAGCTATTACCCTTTTTACCTCATGCTGGTAGATGGCGTTTTATTAACACACTATTAACAGATCCCAAATTTACAAGCCCATTCACCTCCTTTGCGTCTGAATTTTTCACTCTTAACTCTACCCCAAATTCTTCTCCAGTAATGATTTGGGATTCTTTTAAAGCTGCAGCCAGAGGTTTTATCATAAGTTTTGTTTCACGGAGGAAAACGTTTTTTGAAGCTAAAAATGGTCAGTTACTAACCAACTTGAATACTGTTATTACCACTCCAAATCTGAAGCTTTGTTAAAAAACCTTATTGAAGCTAAATTCTCTTTTAATAAACTATCTACTGAAGCTGCTTTCTCTTATCTTTTAAAAAGTAGTGCTCGATATTATGGGGGCCAAAATAAAATGGGGACATTATTTGCAAATTATTTAAAGATTTGTCACGAGCAGCCTAAAATAGAATCCATACGTAATGACGTAGGTGTCTCGCTATTTAAAGATAATGATATTCTGAATGAATTTGTTTCATATTACAAAAATCTCTATATGCCAGAACACCAACCATCTTCAGCAGCACTACTTCTTTCTTCCAATCGATAAACCTTACGATACTGACTTTACCTCATTAGATCTTGACATTACCCTATCCGAAATAACACATGCTGTCTCAGTATTGAAAAGGGGAAAGGCACCTGGTCCTGATAGATTTACTATTGAATTTTATGCTCACTTCGCGTCTTTGTTGCTCCCCCATCTCTTATTACTTTACAAATATTTTGTTAAAGTCGGGTGCTCCTCAGGAACTTTTCAGGAAGCCATGATCTGTTTAATTCCCAAAGAAGAGAAAGACTCTTCCTCTTGCAAAAACTACCGTCCGATCTCCCTAGTTAACTTAGACTATCAGATGTTCGCAAAAATTCTTGCGCTCCGTATTGACCCCATTTTACTTAATCTCATTGGCCCAGGACAGTCAGGTTTTGTTAAAGGTCGTTTGTCTTCAGATAACTCTGGAGTCTTTTTTAACATTTTAAGTAAGGCCTCCTCTCTCGATTATCCCATTGCAGCAATAGCATCAGATGCTGAAAAAGCATTTGATAGGATTGGTTGGACATTTAAGTGTCAAGCACTAAAATGAATTGGTCTCCCTACCAAATTGATTTCTCTTATTTCTTTACTTTATTCTGGTCCTAAAGCCTTTATTTTCGTTAATGGGAAAACCTCTGAGTACTTTTCTCTCTTTAAAGGAGTTTGCCAAGGATGCCCTTTGTCCCCTCTTTTATTTATAATAGCACTGGATCCATTTCTAATGAAAATTAGGCTATATGATAGAATGACTGGTTTTAAACTCAACACTACTCATGTTAAAATGTCTGTTTATGCTGATGATATCCTTCTATATTGTTCAAATCCCTCTACTTCTCTTCCAGCCTTTCTCTCCCAAGTAGACACTTTCTCTCAATTATCCGGTGCAAAGTCTTTGCACCATGGAAAAATTCATCAGTCCGACAGCATGTCGTGGTGCGAAAATAAAATCAAAAGCAAGCTTTTTTCTTCACTTTCAAACGTCCTCTTCTATACCCTTTTTCCCTAACTATCTATCTAAAATTTGAAACTTTTAGGGTCCACGCTCAATTTTATTGGTCCATTTAAGGGGTCGATGAGGATCACCTCATCTCCTCATTGTCCATATTTCCGCCAAGTCATCGTTATAATCAAAATAAGGTTCCGATTATTTATTATTGTATTTTTTTTTCTCTTGTGTCCTTTAACTTGTCACTTCGACAAAAGTTCCCATGCTCACGACTCGGTCATATAAATCTTGGCACCCTTCTGCTCTCCAGGCCACGCTGACCTTGACCCATGCTGCACAGGCACATGCTGCTTGCACATCTCTCGAGCATAGTCGTGCATACGTATTGAATTACCCTTTCGGAGTCTTGCAAACCTTTCATTTTTGTTTAGGCCGCATGGGCCATAATGGGAACTATTATAGAAATAAACACAATTAAACGTTACATTTGGAAGTATAGCCCTTCTGTTTACCTCCCCCATTCTAAGGCAACCCTGTTAATTAATACCTAGCCTTAAAAGCAACAATTAAGCATTGTTTTTCTTACCATTCTCCATCATTTCTGCCACAATAGTACATTTAGGAAGCTTGCATGCACAAGTTTTCATTAGATTATGACCTTTGCGTACTATATTAGTATGACAATTTCACTTAATTAGCCTATTATGATTCGCTACACAAGCAGATTAGTATCCCATGTGGAGAAGTGTGGCTCACTGGTTAGAGGAGGCAGACCTTGAAGCAGAGGTCAGACCCGGGACCAGGGTTCAATTCCCGACGCGGCAGGGTCTTGAGTAAGCATGGGCGTAAAATCCGCTCCGCTCGCGGATTTTTCGGATTTTCGGCAAATCCGCAATCCGCGAACGCTCGCGAATTTGTCGAAAATCCGTGAATCCGCTCGCGGCGGATTTTTTGCTTGGTTGCGGCGCGCGGCGTGGTGCACGGCGTTCACTTTCCGTCATTTTAGCGTTTGCCGAGTTGTTTTTCTTTGCGAGTGACGCGCCATTTTAGATCTTGCTGCGTGTTCCCGCGGGAGTTTGTCGCCCGCGAATACGTACTCGCGGCTTGCCACCTTGCACAGCACACCTCGCGAGAGTTCGCAATTGCGAACATGTAGTTGCGGCGGAAAGGAACAATCTCGCACTTGCGAAATAGAGATTTTGCAATTTCGCACAAGAAAATCACCAGCAAACAGGATAAACCTTCAGAAAATTATGATTTTTATCAGAATCACTCCTCAGGTTGACATTTGCATGGCCTTTTTTTTTGCAAGGAGTCCATTTTGGGGGGGGGGGGAGGAAGGAAGTGCCCCACAGTCTCCAACTTCCTGTTCCTGTCCAGCAGGCTCCTCCCAGTGCTTTGTCCATCTCCTGGTCACTTTCATTTGGATCTGGAGCTGGAAGGATTACTTTTTGTGGGTGCTGCTGGATATTTGGATTTGAGGCCTTTTTGACTGTCTTTGGATCACTTTTGGATTAGAAATCAACTTTCACAAGTAAGTTTGTTTGGGGCATTACAGTTGCTGCAAGTACAATTTTAGAACTTTTTCAGAAAATTAAATAAATTATATTGTGGGTAGCCACAGTATCCAGTAGGACCAGGGTTGGTTATGGGTGCATGATACAACTGTTTTGTTGAATTTAAACACCATTGAGGCCATGGATGGGCTGGGATTGTGCAGATTTTATTGTTTTTTGTCGTTTTTTTGGGCCTGCTGGTGTGGCCCTTTGCCCAGGGGTGGTGAGTGTTGCATGGGCCTAGTCTTTCTGTGGGGTGTCTTCTTGAATTTAAACATAATTGAGGCCATGGATGGGCTGGGATTGTGCTTATTTTATTGTTTTTTGTCGTTTTTGGGGGGCTGCTGGTGTGGCCTTTTGCTTGCCCAGGGGTGGTGGTGGTGCATGGACTGAGTGTGCCTGTGGTGTTGTCTCACTCTCTTTGATGTAAACATCATGGATGGCATTGGATTGTGGTGATTTCTGGCTGTTTTTCTGTTTTTTGGGGGTGTACTGTTGATGTGGTCTGGCCATGTGGGTGGTGGTGGTGGTGGTGGCCATCTTGAGTGCTGGCTGGTACAGGCAACATGTGCTTGGGGTGTAAGGGGGCCATTTTGAGGAGAGGCAGTGTCTGAGGCCTGCACTTATTTTGCCTACTTTTCATCCCTTATGCCCAGGGGTAGTGAGTGTTGCATGGGCCTAGTGTTTCTGAGGGGTGTCTTCTTGAATTTAAACACCATTGAGGCCATGGATGGGCTGGGATTGTGCAGATTTTATTGTTTTTTGTCGTTTTTTTGGGCCTGCTGGTGTGGCCCTTTGCCCAGGGGTGGTGAGTGTTGCATGGGCCTAGTCTTTCTGTGGGGTGTCTTCTTGAATTTAAACACCATTGAGGCCATGGATGGGCTGGGATTGTGCAGATTTTATTGTTTTTTGTCGTTTTTTTGGGCCTGCTGGTGTGGCCCTTTGCCCAGGGGTGGTGAGTGTTGCATGGGCCTAGTCTTTCTGTGGGGTGTCTTCTTGAATTTAAACATAATTGAGGCCATGGATGGGCTGGGATTGTGCTTATTTTATTGTTTTTTGTCGTTTTTGGGGGGCTGCTGGTGTGGCCTTTTGCTTGCCCAGGGGTGGTGGTGGTGCATGGACTGAGTGTGCCTGTGGTGTTGTCTCACTCTCTTTGATGTAAACATCATGGATGGCATTGGATTGTGGTGATTTCTGGCTGTTTTTCTGTTTTTTGGGGGTGTACTGTTGATGTGGACTGGCCATGTGGGTGGTGGTGGTGGCCATCTTGAGTGCTGGCTGGTACAGGCAACATGTGCTTGGGGTGTAAGGGGGCCATTTTGAGGAGAGGCAGTGTCTGAGGCCTGCACTTATTTTGCCTACTTTTCATCCCTTCTGCCCAGGGGTAGTGAGTGTTGCATGGGCCTAGTGTTTCTGAGGGGTGTCTTCTTGAATTTAAACACCATTGAGGCCATGGATGGGCTGGGATTGTGCAGATTTTATTGTTTTTTGTCGTTTTTTTGGGCCTGCTGGTGTGGCCCTTTGCCCAGGGGTGGTGAGTGTTGCATGGGCCTAGTCTTTCTGTGGGGTGTCTTCTTGAATTTAAACACCATTGAGGCCATGGATGGGCTGGGATTGTGCAGATTTTATTGTTTTTTGTCGTTTTTTTGGGCCTGCTGGTGTGGCCCTTTGCCCAGGGGTGGTGAGTGTTGCATGGGCCTAGTCTTTCTGTGGGGTGTCTTCTTGAATTTAAACATAATTGAGGCCATGGATGGGCTGGGATTGTGCTTATTTTATTGTTTTTTGTCGTTTTTGGGGGGCTGCTGGTGTGGCCTTTTGCTTGCCCAGGGGTGGTGGTGGTGCATGGACTGAGTGTGCCTGTGGTGTTGTCTCACTCTTTTTGATGTAAACATCATGGATGGCATTGGATTGTGGTGATTTCTGGCAGTTTTTCTGTTTTTTGGGGGTGTACTGTTGATGTGGACTGGCCATGTGGGTGGTGGTGGTGGCCATCTTGAGTGCTGGCTGGTACAGGCAACATGTGCTTGGGGTGTAAGGGGGCCATTTTGAGGAGAGGCAGTGTCTGAGGCCTGCACTTATTTTGCCTACTTTTCATCCCTTATGCCCAGGGGTAGTGAGTGTTGCATGGGCCTAGTGTTTCTGAGGGGTGTCTTCTTGAATTTAAACACCATTGAGGTCATGGATGGACTGGGAATGTGCAGATTTTATTGGTTTTTGTCGTTTTTTTGGGCCTGCTGGTGTGGCCCTTTGCCCAGGGGTGGTGAGTGTTGCATGGGCCTAGTCTTTCTGTGGGGTGTCTTCTTGAATTTAAACACCATTGAGGCCATGGATGGGCTGGGATTGTGCAGATTTTATTGTTTTTTGTCGTTTTTTTGGGCCTGCTGGTGTGGCCCTTTGCCCAGGGGTGGTGAGTGTTGCATGGGCCTAGTCTTTCTGTGGGGTGTCTTCTTGAATTTAAACATAATTGAGGCCATGGATGGGCTGGGATTGTGCTTATTTTATTGTTTTTTGTCGTTTTTGGGGGGCTGCTGGTGTGGCCTTTTGCTTGCCATGGGGTGGTGGTGGTGCATGGACTGAGTGTGCCTGTGGTGTTGTCTCACTCTCTTTGATGTAAACATCATGGATGGCATTGGATTGTGGTGATTTCTGGCTGTTTTTCTGTTTTTTGGGGGTGTACTGTTGATGTGGACTGGCCATGTGGGTGGTGGTGGTGGCCATCTTGAGTGCTGGCTGGTACAGGCAACATGTGCTTGGGGTGTAAGGGGGCCATTTTGAGGAGAGGCAGTGTCTGAGGCCTGCACTTATTTTGCCTACTTTTCATCCCTTATGCCCAGGGGTAGTGAGTGTTGCATACTTGCATGTCCCTAGTCTTTCTGTGGGGTGTCTTCAATGTAAACATCATGGATGGCATGGGATTGTGCTCATTTTTCTGTGTTTTGTCGATTTTTTGGGGTGTATAACTGAACTGATGTTCCTCTGTCTTCCATTGCTTTTAGGTGCACAAGAAGACTCAATAGAACCACCAGTGCCAGGAAGAAGTCCTGCAGCGGTGTGTGCAGCATAACGTCACGCGACGTCACGTCTGGACACAGAACCCTCTGCAACTCGTGCAACTGCTGCCTACTGACCTGCTCTGAAGAAGATGGCCCCAAAAAAAGTAACCCGTAGCTCCTCTAGCAAGAAAGGTGCCAGTAAGGAGCAGAAGAAGCAAGTTACCAAGGACACTGGTGTGCCGCCCGCCCCTTTTTTGGTGAGTAAAAAAAAAAGTATGCCTGCAGCAGCTGCAGCGGGATCTGCTGGGGACCAAGCTGGCAGCAGCACCCCCGCTCCATTGGGCTCAGTGCCACCACCACCACCACGCCAACTTAAGTCCAAGCCCTTGAGTGCTGCAGAGGCAGCCAGTATACTTCTTCAATCACCATCGACCAGTGATGTTGGCTCATCGCAAGAAAGCAGCAGCAATGTCCCTCAATCAACACAGGTTGTTGTAGCTCATCTGACGAGTGTTGAACAACCACAGCGGCAACAACAATCACATGTGCAAGTACAAGCCCAAGTACATGTGGAAGGAGAGGCAGCGCAAGGAGATGCGCATGCAGAGGTGCATGGAGGGTCACAACAAGTGCCCACAATAGTTGTTCCTCCCGAAGTAGGGCACATCAGGAAATCGACAATCAAGGCGAGGTATCATTTGAGGAAGCCACTCCTCCTGATGATCCTTCATTGTCTTCCACAACCCTAGCAAGGAAGAGATCAAGGGTGGTGTCTACATCCTCTTCAAGCACACCTCCTTCTGATGATACGGATCAAACTTGGGAACCAGCACCACAGCCGTCTGAGAGTGAGGCACACCATGATCCAACAAAGGTACTTAAGCGTAAAAGGAAGCTCGTCCAAAGTCTCAGACTTATGGAGTGTGATGAGGCTCAACAAGAAGTGGCGGATACTGCTGCTGATGAAGACTCTGCCAACGACGACCCAGTCATCATAAAGGTCACTGCAGCCCCAGCGGGCATGCAGCAAACAGACATTTTGACCCTAGCCCGAAGAGCTGCTGCGCGTGATGATGATGATGATGATGTTGTCGATGAGGAGGCAGTGGAAACACCACAATCATTGGAGTTAAGTAGTACACCAACTCGTCCCGCTTCCATATTTCTTTCTGGCAAGAAGAGACCTGCGTCAACCTCGACCTTAATTAGTGGCGGTGAAAGTGGAAAACGTACAAAAGTTGGCCAATCCAGATCCTCCACTTCATCTGGCATTAGCTTCATGACCACCACCACCACCAGTATCGCCGCCTCCTCCAGGTCCCACAGACACTTCAAGTCCCCAGTTTGGGACTTCTTTACTGTTTGTCCCAAAAATCCAAGGTTTGCCATTTGTACCCTTTGTAAGCTTGCAGTTAGTCGTGGTAAGCCAGGTAGCAACTATGGTACCGGCGGCCAGAGTGGTCATCTTGACAGAAAGCACGCTGTCCAATGGTTTGCGCACCTAGCTGCGATCAAGAAAGGCCAAAATCAAGGAAACGTTGATGTTTCATCTGATGTTGACGAGCAGGAAGAAGACGTGTCAAACACTTCCCTTACACCCAGTACCCCTCTCAGCAGCACACCCAATGTGAGGCACACTAAGAGTGTTGGAGCGAGTGAGACACCAACGCACAAAAGTTCACCAGCGAGCAAAATTGGGTCAACGAAGTCATTATCAGCCCGTAAATGCTTGGTCCAGGCCAACATTAGAACAATGCTTACTTCAGACGTGCCATATGAACGCAACCACCCACTGACGCGTCTGTATAACACTAAGCTGGCTAAAATGCTAGCTGTGGACCTTCTACCTTTTTCTTTTGTAGAAGCGGTAGGTTTTCTTGAATTAGTTGCAACGCTCTGCCCTAAATGGAAGGTTCCGAGCCGGTTCTATTTTGCCAGAGTTGCGGTTCCAGCACTACATGAAGATGTGCTGCAGGCGATTGGGGCAGCTTTGCAGAAGAGTGCTGTTCACACAATACATCTGACAACAGACATGTGGACCAGTGGCCCAGGCGATGATTACATGTGCATCACTGCACACTGGGTCTCTTTTTCAGGTGTTATAGCAAAGCTAAACGCAGGTGTTGACCCGGACCAAGTTTTCAAAGCTGCTCGGAAACATGCAACACTAGCCATGTTTGCCTTGGAGAAAAGTCACACAGCAGAAAACCTTTTGGAAGAGTTTGACAAAAAGGTGTTGTCAATGCTATCCCCCCTAAAACGCAAGATTGGTTATGTTTCCACGGATAATGGCGCCAATGTAGTTAAGGCCATGTCACAGGGTCACCATGTTAGAGTGCCGTGTTTGGCGCACTGTATCAACCTGGTAGTTCAAAAATTCTTGAGTGATAAAGAGAGTCCAGCGTTCGAGGTAATGGCCACCTGCCGCAAAATGTGGAACCATTTCAGCCATTCTTTTAAGGCCCGGAAGCATCTGCGGAGACTGCTACTTCAACGTGGAATGCCAGTGAAAGCACTCATCCAGGAGGTGGCAACACGTTGGAACTCAACCTTCTACATGCTTGAGCGTCTGCATGAGCAGTATACGGTACTCGATCACTATTTCTTGACAGAGGCTACATCTCAGAAGGAGGACCTGCGGATGAGTAAGGCGCAATGGGCCATAGTTAAAAGCCTGACAGACATGCTTCGTCCTTTTGAGTTCTTCACGCGTGCAGTCAGCCAGGAGGACTGTAATTTGGGAAAAGCTATCCCATTGTTGTGCATACTGGAGCACCAACTGATGGCGGTTTCTTCTGAGTTTGAAAAAGATGAAAAAAAAAAAACCATTTCATTTTGTCTGAGAAATTATTACATCGCCTACGTGGTGATGAACGTCTTAAAAACATCAACTCAGATCAGCATTACATTTGTGCTACTATTCTGGATCCACGCTACAAAAAGGCGCTGGCAGACAACGCATTCTTTCCTTTCGCTGATGCAGATGTTCAAAAGTACAAACATTGGTTAGCCTGGTCAGCCAAGAGGTTTGAAAAAGAACGGCAGGTTATTGAAGGAGAAGCCAGTACATCAGCATCAGCATCAGCAGGCCATCCGCAGTCACAAGAATCCACTTCTGCACCTGTGGCTGGGGCACAAGTGACCTCTCAGCCGTTAAAGACACCGGCAACTGGATCATCTGCACCACACACAATGACAACACTAACAGTGGCTGGGGAGGAGGATTGGCTAAGTTTGATGGGGTATGGTTCTCTAAAAAATGTCACAGGCACAGCAAAAAGTAAGCAAAGTGGAGGAACAGTTGATGACCTTGAGTCGATGGTGCAGGACTATCTGAATGACTCAACAGTGGTCTTTCTTAATGAGGAGCCATTGATTGCAGTATTGGCATGGCAAAAAACAATTGTGGCCACAGCTCTACAACCTGGCTATAAACTATTTGTCTTGCCCACTCGCAAGTGTGTCTTCTGAACGTGTTTTCAGTGCTGCTGGTGGCATTGTAACTGCCAAACGGAGCCGCCTATCGCCCAAAAATGTGGAGCGGCTGACAATGATCAAGATGAATCAGCACCTCATACCACCAGATTACAAAGTGCGAGAAAGCACGCCACATGAAGACGATGAGGACAGCAACGTAGATGAGGGGATTTTTTCTCTGTTCGGTGCCACTGACCTCATCCAGCCTGAATTCGCAGAGTATGATGACGAAATCTTGTTCTTATTCCCTGACACCGAGCCCTGAAAATGAGACAATCAATCAAGAACTTTCTTTTTCGTCCTTATTCACTTTTATTCCTGTGTGCTTTGTGTCTCTCTTTCTTTGTTTTGCACAGTTAATTTAATTCAAACTTTAATCACCTAATCCCAAAAACAAGACCATCATCAGAACTGTCTTCACTTGTTTGCTTATTGATTTGAAGGTGCCGCAGTCTACATTCCTCAGGTTCACAAGTTCTGAAGAACATGCTCCTCTATCCTCCTCCTCCAGACTGCGATTTCCCTCCAAGCAGAGTGCTGGATTACGCACAATGAAGAAAGACTCAGCACTTGTGGGGGTGTTGTACTTCTTTGCGGGTGAGTTGACGGTTTTGGGCCCATTGCTGTGAAGCTCTAATAATTGACAAAAGTGTTTTGGACCAAATATGAGGTGGAAATTTCTTGCCGTTTTTGCTGACTTGCTTGCCTTTGAGGTGCTCTTTGGCGGGGTTCCGGGGGTTTGTGTGTAATTTTTGGTGTCTGTCGAAGCACTGCTGCGACAGTCTAATCTTGATTGCATTTGCTTTTCAGGAAATCCGTGGTGGAAAACAGGAGTTATGATGATTGATGATGACCTAGCTGCACAGCGTGTTACTTTGGACCGAAGGCCGAGAGATATTGTAAGTATGAGATTTAGCTTTTTCGCTGTTTGGGGGTGTTGTCGGGTGTTTTTTTGCGGGTGGGTTGGCGCCGGCGGGTCTTGCCTGGGGCATTCCTGGGAAGGTCTAATACCGGATACAAGTGTTTTGGACAAAATCCATAAGGAACAGCCTTTTTTTTGCCATTTCTTCAGACATCTTGCTCAATGTAGCGTTTTGGGGGGCTTCCTGCTGTTCGTGGGTGGGTTGCGGCCGGGGTCTCTGTCGAAGCACTGCTGCGACAGTCTAATCTTGATTGCATTTGCTTTTCAGGAAATCCGTGGTGGAAAACAGGAGTTATGATGATTGATGATGACCTAGCTGCACAGCGCGTTACTTTGGACCGAAGGCCGAGAGATATTGTAAGTATGAGATTTAGCTTTTTCGCTGTTTGGGGGTGTTGTCGGGTGTTTTTTTGCGGGTGGGTTGGCGCCGGCGGGTCTTGCCTGGGGCATTCCTGGGAAGGTCTAATACCAGATACAAGTGTTTTGGACAAAATCCATAAGGAACAGCCTTTTTTTTGCCATTTCTTCAGACATCTTGCTCAATGTAGCGTTTTGGGGGGCTTCCTGCTGTTCGTGGGTGGGTTGCGGCCGGGGTCTCTGTCGAAGCACTGCTGCGACAGTCTAATCTTGATTGCATTTGCTTTTCAGGAAATCCGTGGTGGAAAACAGGAGTTATGATGATTGATGATGACCTAGCTGCACAGCGCGTTACTTTGGACCGAAGGCCGAGAGATATTGTAAGTATGAGATTTAGCTTTTTCGCTGTTTGGGGGTGTTGTCGGGTGTTTTTTTGCGGGTGGGTTGGCGCCGGCGGGTCTTGCCTGGGGCATTCCTGGGAAGGTCTAATACCGGATACAAGTGTTTTGGACAAAATCCATAAGGAACAGCCTTTTTTTTGCCATTTCTTCAGACATCTTGCTCAATGTAGCGTTTTGGGGGGCTTCCTGCTGTTCGTGGGTGGGTTGCGGCCGGGGTCTCTGTCGAAGCACTGCTGCGACAGTCTAATCTTGATTGCATTTGCTTTTCAGGAAATCCGTGGTGGAAAACAGGAGTTATGATGATTGATGATGATGACGACCTAGCTGCACAGCGCCGCGTTTGGACCGAAGGCCGAGAGACATTGTAAGTATGAGATTTAGCTTTTTCGCTGTTTGGTGGTGTTGTGTCGCGTGTTTTTTTGCGGGTGGGTTGGCGGGTCTTGCCTGGGGCATTCCTGGGAAGGTCTAATACCGGCTAGAAGTTTGTTGGACAAAATCCATAAGGAAACACCAGTTTTTGCACTTTTTGTAAGTTAGGGTTCGTTAGGGTTAGCCCTAGCAGCAGGATTGCATGTGTTTAGGGGGGTTCTATTGCAACGCGGTTCTGTTGTTGTAGAGCACTGTTGGAGCGATGCTGGCTATGGATACTTTTGCTTGCAGGCAAGTGGTTTGAATACAATCCACGGTCTGTATTTGGGTCTACTGTTACTTTCAAAGTACGTTTTGTAACCATTTTTCTGCTAGGCATCGTTTTTGGAGATATGATTGGGTTCTTCTACATTTTTGCGACTGGCTTTAGTAAGGGTCTTGGTGGGAGCATTGCTGGGAAGGTCAAATGTTGTTCTAAAACACAGTAGTACACCCACCTTGAGGGGAAAGATCCGCTATAATATTTTGGCCATACTTATTGATCCTTAAAAAGGTGACTCAGACAGAGCACGCAATTTCAAAAATATTGTACTGTCTATTAGGGAAATCAAAGTGTGACTTTTTGAACCACACAGCGTACATACCTTTTATTTATTTATCAGTGGTATTGTAATAGCACTTCCTGTTTTCCGTTCAATAATTACAGGCCGGGTTTCAGTCAACATCCGCCAGGCAGGCAGTGGACAGGGTGTCTCTTCTGTCAGTGGTCACCACCACATTGATGGACGAAGCGTCAGCTGGAATGGAGGAGTGCCGCCAATAAGAGGAATTGTTTGCTGCATGCAACTTACTTACCAATTTCAACAGGACAACTCCAACAACATACGCAATACAGATACAGTATCCATTGTTGTCTTTTATTCTATGAGTGTGACTGCATGTGCTTACCTTTACTTTGTAACCAAATATTGTCTGTAAACTCTGTATCTTCAATTATTGTTTGTCCATGCGCTGCTTTTTTTTTCTTCTCTCAACAAAACCTACCCAAAAAGAAACCCCCATTCCCATCCATTTTACAAACCCTAACCCTCTTCCCCCGGGCTGTGTTGTTTTGCTTGATGTCTGACTAAAATGACATCAATAATTCCACACACTTGCTGGGGAGGATAAGGTGATAGCAGCAACAGGCTGGTGAAGGAATACGAGGATATCTTCTAGACTTACTCAGCTTCAGTACTATATCTTCTAGTAGTAGTAGCCAATGTCAAATAAATTCAACGCAAGTACTAGTTATACTTGCAATACTTTACCATTTGTTAGGCTACATTATGGCACTGTTCTAGTGTACTGTCACCTGCTATTTTCTCGATCGTACCGTAACCGTTGTAATGCTACAGTAAGGAGTACAAACAAGGTTTCGTTTTCTTTTTTTCCATAGGCATGCAACTGCCACTGTGTCACACCACTAGTAACAGCGCAATGAGGAAATGTCACCCGCCCAGGAATGACAACGTTAATCCCCATTTCACCTGGAGCCAGCCCTGGGCCTAGCCCTAATTTCTAACACAAATTACAGGTAAGATAAGCGTTTGGTGGGAGGTAGTATAATGGAGTATTATTTCGGAGTAGACAAGAGATTGACGGTTGTACTACTAAAGTCCTACGACTGTTCAGGAAAACAAAGTTACTGTTACACCCCCGCCCCCCACCCACCAGACTGAAAAGCAGTAAAAAACAGGTATGGTCAGATAAAGTAGTTGAAAAATATATTTATTTATCCCTAACAAAATAATCTCCCTCACCCACCCTAACCCCAACGATTGTCTCTGAAACGTCCCAAAACGATCCCAACTCCCAAATCCCACCCCCCAAAAGTCTATAAAAAAAGGGCAAGGGACACTCCACTACTGGAGGGTGCTGGTGCTGGTGCATGATGCGGCATGGGCATCATACTCCTTGCGGAGGGTGGCAAGCTCGGAGCGGAGGCCCTTAACCAAGGTCTTATACCTCAGGACCTCCTGCTCCAGGTTGGACATGCGGACTCGTAGGCGGCGTTGGCGTTCCTTGCAGCTCCTGTGGGGGGCAGCTGGTATTTCGGGTGCTTGGCGGTGGCGGTCGGCTTTCTTAGCCCGGCTCGGTCCCGCTGGTTTAGTCACGGAGGAGGATGCAGTGGTCACAGTCGAAGATGTTGCCCCGCTCGACTGCGTGTCCTCCTCCTCCTCCAGGGCCACCAGCCGCCGATACTCGGCGACTGTGGCCTCCAGCCTCCGTTGCCGGGCCAATCTAGCCTGCTCCCTCCTTGTTGTTGATTTGGAAGGAGCAACTATATGAAGAAAGAAAGACATAGTCTGTAACCAATGCTCCTTATTAATAACACAAAGTGATTGAGCCGAAAGTTGGGTCACAGAGTACAAGTAGCAAATTGAAAGCACAGTACATAACTATTGAGGACAGTATCTATGTAACCTCCCACTTCTGCATCCTTGCTCTAACAGTAGTGGTAGTTTAATGAACTAATTCTACGACCACTATGGACTTCCATTACAGTCGACTATGACAGTACACCAGTCTTATTCTTCTTCTTCTCTCTTGTTTAGGGAAATGGGTACGTTATCTTATGCAAGCCGGCAGAATGACATGGACACAGCACAGTGAAGTTGCACCCGAGAAAAAAAGTTGCACACCATGATGATGGAGACAGACTTGCATTACTGTACCGGTCCAGTACATGCAGGTGGTGAAGCTATTACTTTTCTATTACGGGTGGCACTGAGAATACTCTGTTACAAGGGCTACTGCTTAATTAATTTACCTTTCACCCTACAGTGCAAATGAGTACTAGAAAAGGAAACTGAAGAAGCTAACTAATTTGATTATCTATCACTTCACATGGGACGTATTTAATGACAGATGAGATGACTTTAGGTGCTTTGCTTAATATTGAGTGAACACAGTGATACACCCACACATGAATGACGTACTACAAGTAAACTAAAGTTATTAAGAGAGGTACGGAGTGTCCACCGTAATAACCAGATATATGCTGTGAATGCAAACGCAATACAAAGTACTGCTACTATTCATGGTAGTATTGGACACATTTACAATTTCTTTTCCTTGCCTTCCCTGCACTGGGACGGACGTGCGGGTGCGGTGGTACATGCTCTTCAAGGTAACACTTACTTCACCTGGCGACCATCTACTCTCTCTAGATACACATTTGCTATGTAAGAGTCAGAGAATACCATGCTCCAGGCATCCATTCATTCAAAGTATACGCACACATACAGTTTCTGTTTCACCCACCCAGGCTGCTGTCCTTCCACCCATCCTTGCTTCATCATTGACCCAGCCATGCACCATACCATATTCTTTCCTTCCCAGCCACCTCTGGGTCCAAGCAAACACATATCGTTCTTCTTTGCCAGCCATCATACAAGTTCGCGTCCCACTTACTTACACCCTTCTTTCGCTTTTCGTTCATCCCATCCATCACGTTCGTCTAAGAACTTATTGGGATTCTTCTCACCAAAAACTTCACAGCTAAGTCGAAGTACATTTCGAGGAGGCTACTACCTGGTTGATTTGTAATTGTAATACACCCGTGCAGAAAGCACACTATGCAGTCTTCAATCTCAATAAGTAAGGAATATATAGCTTACCTGTTTCCGCCACCACCGTTTGATCCCCCACAGGAACGGCCACCAGCTCTTCTACCGCCGCATCCTCCCCAGAGGCCTCCGAGTCCAAGTCCAACACATCCGCCACCTCCGCGCTGGCCCCGTCACCAGATGTTACACCTACAAAGTACATTTAAGAAAGTTAGAATACACCACTCACTACTATATAATATTTGGTCTAGGAGAAATGTTAAAAAAACAGAATACAATGTAATAATTTGTGACTGTCTACTCCATAGTAAAAATGTCCCATTTTCCAGGGAAGGCTGTTGTCTTGCTGCACTTTTATGCACAACTGATGAATGCTTGCTTTTGATTTTTAACACGCACCACTTTTTCTCCTAACAGACAGAAGCTTGACTCCTGAGTCCTAAGAACACGACCAGGATCAAGTTCAAAGTAGGTGAGAGTTCGGCTCGACCACAAGAAATGTGTCCAATTAATCGTCAGCACTAACCACTTTTCCGTTTACAGTTAAATAGTTTTATGACAAAGTAGATTTCAATAAATGTGTTTACTTTTAATAAAGCTTTTACACTTAAATAGACTCTGTGGTTTTTGTTCCTCTAGACTAGAGTGGATGAGCTAAAGGTTTTGGAATTTTTGCAAGCATGAGTGCCTCTGACACTTCTTGACTGTGCTGTGACTCCGTACTACTCTCTTGTCCTGCGTACGATAATCTAGAGATCATTGGGGATCTATAATCGGTGACTTCGGGAGCTGAATGACTCTGCCACACTATCTAGTCAGTAAGGAGACAGTGCATAGAGGTATTGCTGAATATAATGGGAGTCCAATGGAATTGCCAAATGTCCAATCTTAGTTAGCTACACAGACAGACTAATAAGAATAGTCTAGTAATACCACAGGGAGTCATATTCGAGGCAGGATAAGAATTTATATCCAGTCTACAAGAAGATCAAAGACGATTTAGAAAAAATCGAATGAGGAACGCTAGGAAAAAATAGGTACTGTTTAGTAAAATGTAAACTTACTGGGGCCAGCAAAGGAGCCCTCGCCTGCCCGATCCTGGCCTGCATCCTCAGCACCCTCCTCCTGTGTCCTCTTGCCCTTGGGGGGAGCTGATGTACAACATGAAAGAAAGAAAAACCATAAAACATGGATGAGATTTTTCAACCAAATCAAACATTTCAAAAGAACAATAACAACATATTTTGGAAAAATAGCAAATAGATAGACAACTATTCCACGGGATCTATCTCATGTGGTATACTACGTTATTCGTATTGCCTGATTTGCGGAACGTTGACTTAGAAAGTTCCTATGTAACTCAATAAACAGACTACTAAAGAGGTTTGCCTAGGCCTGGCACTGCAGGCAGTAGTGCGCAACACGTGACAGACAAAGTCCATCCTGCTTGCAGATCAGTGAATACTCAAACTATCAATCCACCCGCCACCACCGCCACTATTTCTTCTGATAGCCATGTGACTGTCTAAAGGAAGGACACTGGACTTCAGTCTGTTGGGGCTGATTTATAAGTCCCTTGCGGAAGTTGCGGCTGATTTTCCTCCATTGTTGCGTGCCTTTTCTGACGCAGCGGCAGAACAAAAGACTCGCCATGGTGTTGGTGCGGCGTATATATTAAAAAAAAAAACACATATGGGCATATGGGCGATGCATCACGTTGTAAAGCCCTGCGCCATCAGGGGGCGTTCCGGCGCAAGGGAGGGCGTACCTGCGCAGGAACGAATCCTAAAAGTGGCTGAGGGAAATCTACAAGATGTCAATCAGTCATTTTTATGACAATGATGCATGACTCAAACCCTGCGCGCTTGAAGCCGACGTACGGCTTGATGCAGCATTGGGGAGATAGGGTACCCCAGAGCATTGCTGGAGCTGCGCCATCGTTGGCACGCAACTCCAGCAATGCGCTGCCTTTACGGCACAGATGCGTAAGGCTTCTGTGACGTTTTGGGCCAATGGGTGGTGGTGGCATGGCACACAATTACTGCCGCATCCCTGCTACTTTGCAGGGATGCGCCGGTAATTGAAAATATGACCCTTACTGTCTAGCATTACGCAGTTCTTTTCTTTACAGTACACTGATACATAATTTCTCAGGCCAATGAAATGCTTCTGAACACAACATACAAAACAAAGAAGCATAGTAGCAAGCAAGGCTACTGAGAAGGAGAGCAGTGCACCTGAAAATGAAATGCATAGAAGATTTTGAAATATAATTTACCTCAATGTAATCGGCAGCATTATTGCTCTTGATAAAGAACAAAGATTTGCAAATAACAGAGCAGGATAAAACAGAGTAGTAAATGGACTACTACTACTACTCACCAAGCCCGGGGACCTCTACGCCGAGCGCGTCCAGCAAGTCCCGCTCCCGGTCCATGACATCGGTCCAGCGGTGGGTGGCCTGGTTATATGTGCGCCGGACCCCAGAGATCTTGTACATGGCCCGGCACACCTTCTCCCACCGCTGGCGGCGCTCCCGGATGCCATAGCCGGTCGCGATCTTGCCGCCTCCCAGGATCGTCTTGGGGAGGCGGCGCTGGACATGGAAGATCAGTGCCGCCACTTCCTCCGCGCTGAAGATCTCCCTCGGGACCACTTGCTCCCCCCTTAAACGCCCGCACGGGAGCCGGGCACGGGGTGCGGGACCCTTCCCCTTCTCAGGGTGCTTCCCGGCTCCCTTTACCATGGTCTGGGCAGAAATAAACTTAAATGATAAAGAAGAAATAGAATAGTGAAGAAGAAAAGAAAAGAGTTTAAAAAAGTAGTTTAAAAGTAACTAAAAGCTGCAGAAAACACAAAAATATAGAGCTAGAAAAATAGAGGGTTAGATAATAAGTAAAATTAGATCAAAAAAACTTCAAACAAGCAAAGGATGGCAGAGATTGAGAGAGGATAGAGAAAGCATGCCCAGAACCATAGCAATGAATGAGAAACAAGATGGCCGCGCCCGTTCACGACCGCGTGGGTAAGTTCGCGCGAGATTTTCCTTGCGAGTACGCGCGAACTTGTACTCGCGAGCAGCACACTTTGCGAGATTACACATAGCGGGCGGAAACGGAATTACGTCACGCCAACAAGATGGCCGCGCCCGTGTACGACCGATAGGGTAACTTGGCAAACGAATAGCTAGAAGCGCCTCGCGAACACGCGCAAGATCACGCGAACATACACGTCGCAACAAAAACAATTTTGTATTCGCACGTATTCGCGGCTTCCGAAATCGATCTCGCACGGATTTGCGCCCCACATAACGCGCGAAATTGCAAAAAAAACGATTTTAGCTAAAATGAAAGCAATGAGCAGGTGCAAAAGTTCAAACTTAACATTAGTAACATTCAAGGTAGTGCTTCCTGATGGGCCCCTCCAGAGTTTGCAACAATTCTATGACCCTGCTATGACCCAAACAGCAGGCTCATAGAATAGCACCATAAAGGTCCTGTAAAAAAAAAATTTCACTGCAACAAAAAGCAAATTACAGATAAGGAAGGAAGCAGGTGCCAGCCAGACTGGAACTTTCAAAATTACTGACACATTAATGAAACACAAATTAATTGATGGCAGTTGAAGAAGGGCAGGTGTGCTAGCTTTTTTCAACCACCATAATCTACAGTAATAAATAAACCTAATAGGTGCCTGTGAGGATGTACTAGAGGGTGGCATGGGTGTCCCAGAGGGTGGCAGTGGTGAAACAGAGGGTGCTGTGAACCTGTGATGATAAACCAGACGTAGAAACAACATAGTCGCGGCCGTTGCAAGCCGAAAAGTAAGTTCGCAATTGCGAACTTGTCCCAAAATCGGCGCGAACACGCGCCAACACAAAAAACGGAAAAATCCGCAAATCCGCTAGAGTTCGCGGATCTTCGCGGATTGCGAATCCGTAAATACGCAAGTTCGCGGATTGCCAATCCGCAAAATCCGCCCATGCTTAGTCTTGAGCCCAAATATCCACGGACTCGATAATTCTCGTTTCAGTGCCTACTCGAATCACGGGTTCACACTCTGCAGCTCTGGGCATTAGCCTGCTTAATCTCCACTACGGCCCCTCGCGGCGGGATGCCTGGCTTTCACCTTGGGGAAGCCAGGACGGGTTCCCAAGGCAAGCGCCGAGATGCCTACGGGTAATCGAGCGCTATATAAGAACACATAATAATAATAATAATAATAATATGTGTATGTGCTTTCTATTCTATGTTGGTTAATTTCAAAACCACACGATTAATACATATTACAGTTATGGGAAAGAGATCTCACGAGAGGTATACAACATTTTTTGTTTTCACCCTCACTCCATCAACCCCCAGATACACTCTCCATCTAGTCAGAAGAAAATGACCAAACTGCATTTTTGTGTGCACTCTCTGCTTTTCATCACAGCAACATGCACTTAGCACAGTACAAGAACAAAAACAACTGCCAGTTTGCCTAAGCACTTAAATAACACCATGAAACAGTTATGGGAAGGAGATTTCACGAGAGGTATACAAAAATGTTTGTTTTCACCCTCGTTCCATCAACTCCCCCCTTTGGTGATTTATCACCAAATAACACCCAAAAATGTTCAAAGATTTTTTAAAACATGTTTCAAATTCTTTTAATTAGTGTGAGTTATACTCTAGTTTCTTCTAGTTTCTTTCTATCTTGATAAAGTTTCTCTTTAAACTCTTTCATTTCAATATCCCCCTTTTCACGTTCTCTTTCTTGTCTTTCTTCAAATTCCTTTTTTATAGACTTTCTAAGATTTCTTCTTTTTCTAAGTTTACAGCGTAATCTTACGACTAAAAATATCACTATTATTAGTGTTGCTTGAATTAATACTTTCCCTAGTATGGATTTACCTATTTCATAAAACCATTGCTGAAAAACTTCTACCAAGTTTCTCAAGAACACCATCAACCTCCAGTGGTATAATTTCATTATGCAACTCTGTACTATTTGTAATATATCTTTCAATGTTTTGACTTTTATCAGGTATGTATGTACAACAGTGCTGTACCTTAAAAATTCCACAGACTTCTCCTTCTTTTGCCAACATTTTATCAAGAGCAAGTTGATTCTGCATCGCCATAGCTCTCATAGCCACCATTTCTGTATTTACCAATAAAAATCCCCCTGCAGTATCTGTTGACAAACGATCTACTACCGTTGACAATTTCCGAATTCTGTTTGCATTAAAAGATATACCCACTGCTGGTATCAATGCTCCAAAAACATCACCTACTATTTCTAATATACCTTTCCTTCTTCTACGACTTAAAGGTTTACCTATCTCATGAATTCCATTAGTTCCTCTATCTACATGGAAAATTTTAGGAAAGACCAGACCTACATAACAGGACCCATACCAGTGATCAGGCAATCTATAATAAGCTTTATTCCCGCACAGAAAATAAATTCCAGGGAAAACTGGATCGTTACCTCCTTTAAATCTCCAACCCCCTTTTATAATATATGTATCTTCACATTGACTTGCTCCCACAAAATAATTATCATATACAGTGTTATCTCTTCGAATACATAATTTCCCTAATAAGGGTGTATCTATATTTCATAGCCACATTCACATTATGTCCTTCTATATTATCATCCTCAAATGTCTACATTGCAGATTTAGATTGTTCTGCTTTTTCCTTTCTCTTGTATTGATTCCTTCTTTCCTCTACCATATCTGAAAAGGCTTTCTCCTCATTTCTCAATTTACAAGTCAAATTATGTTTGAATGCATAATCATGGGTCAGTTCTTGTGTTTCCCCAAAATATTCTCCAAAAACTTTTGTAGGTTTAATGTGATTCAATTCAGCCACAATTTTTAATTGTGCAAAAACATCATCGGAATTAGAATAATAATACTCTAATTTCCCTGTTCTATAAAACAAACTAGCTAACACACTACATGTAACCCCATATGTTAATGGAAGGTGATGGTACGTCACACCCTCTGATACAGATGCTGGTAATTTCACACCGACGTAACAATCACTTGCATCCATCGTTCTCAAATATTCAGACAATAACTTTGAGAATACATTTTTTGAATAATCACTAATCGAATTTTCTTGATGTACTTCAGGTCTATACATATGCATTATTTCACCCTTAGGCTCATAGGCCTTTTCTTTCATACTTTCATTTGCCTTTGCTTTTTCAAAATTTGGTCTAAAAGGAATTATAATAGCTAATATTAACCATACCAACATCAATAGTCCTGTATATATTAACCACATTCTACACCATTTTCTAAAAATAGTACCTTTTGATCTTGTTACATCATTAGTAGCCATTTTATTTTACACAGTGCTTTCCACAATCTTTTTTGTCTTTATATTGTCTCTTTTAAATCTCTTTGCACTTAATAGTGTTCTTATCATCAATAAATTCAACAACCTGGTCCCTTCACCTTTCTTTCTTTTGATTTTCCAGTTTAGATACTCCTCTTTTCTCGCTTTTGAGTTTCAATTCACTCACTTTCTTTTTCTCCAACTTGACAATTTAAATTTTCTTGACTGCTATTCACTTCCTTTATTGGAGGCAAAGCAATGTATGTTCACTCAGGTGACTTGTATTACTGATTTGGTCTTCTTACTCTTTTTGGCCTTTGCACAATTTCTATCTTTTTACCCAACAACTCCTTTTGACTGGTTATTTCATTTACTTGATCTTCTTGGATTCTTTCTTTATTAACCAGTTTAAATTTCAGACCATCATTTTCCTTAGGCCGATTATCTCCTTTACGTGGTTTCTTTGTTTCAGGCCCGACAGTGTTACTTTCCACTCTCCAAGCTCTCTTTCTTGAGCTTCTCCTCAATTGAGTTTCATCCCCACTGTCATCAGACTCAGTTTCAGGTTTCTCATCAGTTTCATTTATGATGAACTTTATAGTGTATGTTTCTTTCACTGAATCAGTTGTCTCTTTAGTCAGTTCTTTCACTCTGTTAGGAACTTCTCCATAGCTGGTACTTGGAAGCTCATCCTTATCGTGAGTTATCTCCTTTTCACCAGTTTTGAGATTATTGTTCCTGCTTTCAGAGCTTTCAGACTGTCCTTCAGTACTTATAATGTATGCAGAAGGTGAGAGGGTCTGCACCTTCTGTATTTTCTGGTAAACCATATATACGCATGTTATTTCTTGTATTTTCCAAATCCTCGACGTGCTTCTGCAAGGAGGAAACTTGTGACTGAAGGAGGCTAACCTTGGTTTCAGTTACATTAAATGAAGAGACATTATGTTCAACTGCAAGAAGGCGTTCATTTATTTGGGACATCTGTCTGTCAGGAACTGAAGTTTAGTGTTTGTCTCTTCCATAAAAGGTTTAAGGCGCCTATTTCTTCCAACATTAGATCTAATGAAACAAGAGGCGGAGACTTTGCAGCAGAAGAAGGATCTTTCTTGAGGTGCTTAGGGTTAACCTTGACAGGATTTGCCAGAGTGGGTACCACTGGTAATGTAGATGTAGACGCGCCAACTTTTGACTGAGAAACAGAAGTGGATTCCATTGCAGCAAGTTTCGTGAAGGCCGTGGAATTTTTGATGAATTTGCACGTTGGAGATGAAGCAGAAGAAGTAAGCCGTCTTATTCTCCCCATAGGCTGTGCAAGGACAGAGTTTATAGAATTGCAAGATCCTCAGATTGAAGGAAGGAATTGCAATGGTAAGTACAAAGTTCTGACTAGATTCAAAAGCCAAGCTGACTATTAAGAGTGGAGTACAAGTGGCTGAATCTATTAAGATGTTAAGGCTGTTCGACTTAGAGGCAGCATACAGACATTGACGGTGCGGCGGCGCTACAGCACGCTTGGAATTGCAAAACGGCGGAACCTTGCATTTCTTACGCGATCTCACTTAATCATATGAGCGCGTTCTGAACTACATATACACAGCTCTTTTCTGAAATGAAGAAAGGGAGCTATTGGAGGAAGTCTCAAGAGCTATTTTAAGCACACGTTCAGTACCAGTAACTAGGCTGAACTGGGAAGACTCACCACACAGACTGTGACTGACAGCACAGCGTGGCGGGTTGTGAACAAACTACACCCATACAGGTTGCTACAAACAAACCCCCCTCCTAGTCCTGATGAAGACCCGCAAGGCTGAGGCTTAAACCACCCATACGGCCATAAGCCGGGTCGAAACGTCAACGCCCCACAGTAGGTCTGGACCCCAGATATATCCTCATCGTCCTACAAAGGAATAATATTCTATATGAACTTGGAACTGTATAAATAATTGAACATATCCAACTGTTATTGTGGCCAGGCCCTTGACTTGGTAAGAGTATTCTGCATCATTCAGAAACTCTGTCCATCACCACCCCCTTTTTTCAAAATCGGTTTTATCCACACTATGTGTGGGAGGGTATACTCAGACGTGAGTCCCTTGCTCACTGCACCATCAGGATTCAAGCAAGCCGGGCCGAAGAAGGCTGTGATGCCAGAAACCGGTCCCCGGAAGCTTGTTTCCTTCCCAGTATAAGAATTGGCTTGGTAGTTTGGTTTGCCCTGTTCCCATCATGCACTGGGACAGGAACAGACTAATTTGCATATAGCCAGGTTCTGAGCTGGGATGGTGCAGTGAGCTAAAAAACGGTGATGGATTAAAACCATGATCTATTGACTTGGTAAGAGTATTCTGCATCATTCAGAAACTCTGTCCATCACCACCCCCTTTTTTTTAAATCGGTTTTATCCACACTCTGTGTGGGAGGGTATACTCACACGTGAGTCCCTTGCTCATTGCACCATCAGGATTCAAGCAAGCCGGGCCGAAGAAGGCTGTGATGCCAGAAACCGGTCCCCGGAAGCTTGTTTCCTTCCCAGTATAAGAATTGGCTCGGTAATTTGGTTTGCCCTGTTCCCATCATGCACTGGGACAGGAACAGACTAATTTGCATATAGCCAGGTTCTGAGCTGGGATGGTGCAGTGAGCTAAAAAACGGTGATGGATTAAAACCATGATCTATTGACTTGGTAAGAGTATTCTGCATCATTCAGAAACTCTGTCCATCACCACCCCCTTTTTTCAAAATCGGTTTTATCCACACTATGGGGCCGATTAGGATGGCGGACGGACTTGCGTCCGTCCGCCACCCCTGAGTTGGAGGGACCGTCCGCATGGGCAGCGGCGGTCCCTCCATAGCAATTAGGATGTGACCGCCACCCTGGCGGTCACATCCTGTATGTTTTACATTGCGGCGGATGCTGCTTGAAGCAGCATCCGCCGCAATGCAAAAAACGAAAGGTGTGCATTTGCATGCACAAAGCGGCAGGCACCGCGCAGTGCCTGCCGCTTCGTGCTCGCAAGGGCAGGGGGGTACCATAGGTATCCCCCATGTGCACCCCCCACGCAACCTTCACCCAGGGGGCCCGCAACGGGCCCCCAAAGTGACTGTCTGTATGCTTTTCCACGGCGGAAAACCCGCCGCGGAAAAGCATGACTCACCCTGCATCCTAATATGGCTGGCGGTGTCTGATAGACACCGCCAGCCATGTTATTGCTTTTCCGCCGTGGTCGCCTTCCGACCGCGGCGGAAAAGCGGCGGATGGATTGGGAGACCCACCAGCCATCCTGATTTGGCGGTGGGTCTTTCAGGCCTCCTCGGCGGATTTCCCGCATACTCCGGGCCGGCGGTGGCTTCCGCCGGCCCGGAGTATGCGGGAAATCCGCCATCCTAATGACCCCCTATGTGTGGGAGGGTATACTCAGACGTGAGTCCCTTGCTCATTGCACCATCAGGATTCAAGCAAGCCTGGCCGAAGAAGGCTGTGATGCCAGAAACCGGTCCCCGGAAGCTTGTTTCCTTCCCAGTATAAGAATTGGCTTGGTAGTTTGGTTTGCCCTGTTTCCATCATGCACTGGGACAGGAACAGACTAATTTGCATATAGCCAGGTTCTGAGCTGGGATGGTGCATTCAGCTAAAAAACGGTGATGGATTAAAACCATGATCTATTGACTTGGTAAGAGTATTCTGCATCATTCAGAAACTCTGTCCATCACCACCCCCTTTTTTCAAAATCGGCCAGGCCCTTTAGGACAGTGATTATTAACCAGTCCACAATATTGAATGATAAAATTGTTTTTCTGTCACCTTATTTAATTCTTTCATCACCACTCTTCACTTGAGCACCCACTTTTTGATGCACGTTCCCCCTGGAGCAACCTTTATTTCTTAAATTGAAAAATATATTGACACTTGCTCGCCAATCCACATGAGAATAAATACATGTTGGACGAGGTCTTTTTGTGTTGCACTCTTTTGCTTATACTGTTAGAATCAATGTATCTAGTACTGTGAGATTAGAAATCAGTTCCATATGATCTCAGAAATGTATTGACAGACCTATAAGGACATTTTGATTCAGACTTAACCATAACCAGGTTTAGGACCATTGTTTTTTATACCTGAATCTATTAAGATGTCACGGACCCCATTGTCAGAGGTGTTGTTGAGAAAAGTTCCTTTTAATGAAAGAAGGAAAAAGGCCAAAGCGTGGAACCAGTGGAACACGCTACTAGTGGTTATACAAACTTTCCTTCATCTACACCTGAAGATATAAAAAAATGCATAAATAACAATACAAGGAGAGAGCATTCAAGATAAAAAGAGCAGGTAACTCCGTATTCTGTTAAGGGGTGACATCATCATTAAAAGTTGGAACATGAAGGAAGCCAGGGCGCAAGTCTCCAGCGCTGAAGAAATGTCAGTTGTAGTGAGGAAAATGACTAGGCTTAACTGAAGTTATTTGTCACGAAAACAAATCTGAAGTTATTTATTTGTGAAGAAAACAAATAGTTAAAATCCCTTGTGGCTGGTGAGCTCTGTGCATTACCAAAAGGTCGACGTGCTTTATGAGAAATGAAATGTGAGTGCGTATTCAAGGTCTTTAGACTCACCCGAAGCCAAAACAGTAGATGAAATTGAGTGCATCACTTCAGCTCCTCAGAAACAGCATTCGTTGTAGTGACCGCATTTCAAAATGGCGGCGGCATTAGAGGCAGTAGCTGGAAAGGTAGAAATACCTTGTATTAATGATGTTGGAGCATTAGTCGCATTCCCAGAATGACGTCGGGTGGGTTATAACTTGATATCCGCACATTGAGGAAGTGTTAGGTCACGGGACCCGTAAAGAATTATCTCTGATCTGCGCCATCGCACCAGAGCTCACGGTGCAACCGCCATCTTCCTTGGGCATCAAGCCAGCTACACATTACACCTTTGATTGCGCTACTCGTCTATGTCAAAAAGCTCCTAAAACCCTACTGTAAACAGGAAGCCCTGGCACTACTGTTGGGGACACATAGGGTAGTAAGTCATGTCTTGGAAGTGCCAGGGCCCCCTAGATAGGCTTAACATCTTCAAGATCTCACCACCTTCTCCGAACCACCAATGAACTATATCTTGCTCCTACACCCTCCTCTTGACCCAGAGACATATAGGTCTGATCAATTCGTACTTAGGGGTCTTAGAGGTCCTACCTCAAAGTCATTAGAACTGCATCAACTCATTTAACATGTGATCACTTTGACTGTTGGAGTTGTGTTCTGGGGATGCACCCACCATCAAGAATGATGGCTGATTATAAGGCAGCACACCATGTGAGTGACTGTAACGTGTATGTGTTCTATCCAGCTGTATCTAGAAGGACTACACTTTGTATACTGTACTATTGTGGGTAACAAATGAAAATACAATTGAAAAAAAGTACTTTGCTGTGGTTTTGCAATCAAATTTTGTGTTTTTTAACTAGCTAACTTAAGTCCAAAAGTATTAATTATAAGATCAGAACTAGTGGAGGACTTTATGGAGATAAACACATGTAGTTCGTTGATATTTTGGAAAATTAGATGGGCAGAAACTAACTAGATAGATATTAGCCCCAGAATAATTCAGATGGCAGAGCACTGAAAAAGTTACTATCACAGTGGAAACATGGAAAATGATAAACCAGTATAACTTCTCTATTCTTAAAGGTGCAAATTTTGGCAGAATGCAATTTTACACCAAATAGTTATTGTATAGACCACACGCCTTTTTAGCCCAGCAAACTGCTTTATATGCTCAATGAAAGGGGAGAGCAATAGGACACATATGATATGGAGTTGCCCTAAGTTAATGGTCTATTGGGAAGCAATACAGCAATTTTGTCCGGCCACACTAAATATAGGAAAAAGGTGTATATAGCCATGCTTGTAGCGAGATCCATGATACTGCAAAATTGGAAAGCAAAGTCAATACTAACATTTTACCAATGGACAGTAAAAATGTTGAAAATGAAAGAATGTGAAAGGTGCTGTCCATTAAGAGCTTGCATGAAGTTTTAGACACTTGGAGAATTTGGGATATATCCAGATTGTTTTGAATTTGTCAAATTTGGAAAAAATATCAGGTTAGTTGAACATTGTTTGATGCAATTTAGAAAAGTAGAACATGAAAGAATAGATGATCATTCAGGTTATGACCATTGATGTAAGTAAATTGATTCTGTACTTCTCTTGTGGGTGTAGTTTATGAAATATTGTAATGAATTGAGTGGGTGTTATTTCTTCCAAATAAAAAAAAAAGCAACATAGCTCGTCATTACAAATAATATATTTGAATTTGGGTCTGCTTTATAACACGTCTATAGAGTTTTGATCCTCAACAAATACCAGGGTCATCATCAGGACTTGACATCTATCATGAGTCTGACACCATATTAGCAGGAACTGTAAGCTGAAATTGAAGTAAGCAGAGTGAGCATGCTATATTTTTATTCCTTGTACTTTCACGGCCTTTTTTGATTGGATTGAATTGAATTGAATGAAATAAATGAATAAGAAATGCTGTCCTGTTCAGAAAAGAGGGAAAGTAAATTAACTCACTCGAGAAGCATAATAATTTCCCAGCAGACATTCATGGAGAGAGAATTTGTCAGACTAGCCATTGAATGGTAACAATAGCAATAAGGAAATTGAAAGGGCTGAGGTATTTTGAGAAATCAGGAATTACACACACAAAAGTTGTGAGAAATCGGGTTGTTGATTAAGCAGGCTGTGAGCCTTTCTCAAGCGACAGCCACAATCCCTGTCAGGGTGAACCACCAACAAGTCAATTTAAAAACTTGTCCTTAACCCTCTAATAGCATGGCACTAAAGCAGTCGTGCTTAACTTAGAGGCACTGTGTAAGGTATTTATGCAGCACTTAAACAGCAATAAAGTGAACACATTTTTACATAGATGATACAGGACACCTTAATGGTTGCACAAATTCGGTTTGAGTGTGGATGCAAGATATCTGAGATGTAGGGCCCAGGAAGTGTCTTTCTTACATTTGGCTTGGTACAGCCCTAATAATACCTGTTGCTGGGAAACTATTTTTGGTGCGCTGGATGAGATATTGGAATTTCAGATGGAACAATCTTCCCTGATAGCGCCTCTGACCTATGTGGGAAATTGACCAGTGGAAAGCAGAACACTAGTGTCCATGCTTTTGCTTCTGACTAAGTGTTGTATAGCGATGTGCTGGGGCCACCGCCAGATACCCCAGGCCGCAGACTGGTTTAAGGATGCGGTCTACTGTCATGGGCAACTGTCGGCCTTCTGGAAACTTATTCCTTCACTGGCACACCCCAAGGACATCTGGGAACCATTGCGGAGGTACCTCAAACTCAACTCACAAGACCAAATCAACTCTCCCACCTTAGACCAGTTGATAATCACATAGAGTCAAAGGGAATACCCCTGTAGGGTAGTGTCTGAGAAAGTAAGCACACTGGTGAACACTTCGAGGAGGTCAGGTTCCACCCGCACCCCTTTCGCAGTCCCCCTCTTTTCTCCTAGATTGCTCTCATTTATGACTGGTGCTGCAGATATGTTAATGCTTCTGCAATACCAAAGTAGGTTACATGGTATGGAGGTAAAGTGTTTGTATAATGGAGGCAGAAATGTATACTGGTGATCCAACTCATGCAATACCAAATACCGCTACATTATATGTAAAAGATCTAATTGTTGGACTGCACATGCAGCTGTTTTCAATAAAAAGAATAATTTAAAAAAAGTACAAGACGCCCACCACAATAAATATATACAAGAGACAGCTTAGTCATTTTGTTTCAAAAATACACACCAATTCCAGTAAAGAAACTGCAGGGTATGGTATACCGCAAAGCATTTGTGAGCATAAGTCTCTAGATCAATGATGTCCAGTCATCGTGATGGTTAAGTCAAGAATTCATTGCGTCAAATTTGAGTATCCATTTCAGCTTCTCTTGTGCAAGAGTTGTTCAAAATGTCATCCTCTTTCTGGCATCAACCACTGCAGATCATTTTCAGAGTGACCGGAATCTGTAAAGTTAGAAATAGTCAGGCAGTGAGAACCATGCATCTGATCCTACTCCTGTGATGACAAATTCTGATTTTCAATTTTTGTTTAGCCTGACCAAAATAATGTAGAGAGCATGGGCAGAGAATGGCATATATAACATTAATCGTATTGCAATTGGAGAGTGTTTGTAAGCGTGCTGTAATATTGTTCGAGTGAACACCTTTGTCTCAATAGTAAATTGACAGAATAATAATAATAATAATAATTATAATAGTACACGTATAAAGCGCAACAGCTACCTCTGACAGTGGTGTCCCGGCGCTATTGCAGGCAAGCAGGGGAGATGAAACTGTAATCATCACATTTACAGTTGTCTAGGACAGGGGGAATGACCCAGTGGCCAGTGAGGGTCAACATGGGTTTTGTAGTGGGAATAGCAGCATAAACCAGATGATCTTTTAATTGTTCCCCTTTTTTATAGGCAAACTTTGGAGCAAGAAATTAAAGGTTGCATGCAGCAACCACTTTCCATTGCTTTTCTATACTTTTGGCAAATATATTGGAAACCGGTGGGAATTTCTGTCAGTTGTCTTTTATTTGTTGAGTTAGAGGAGTCTCTGTGGGGCAGTACCAAAGTTGCAGTCGCCAGTAGGCTAGCAGGTTCAGATCAGAATCAGGACAGGTAAAGCCAAATTGGATCAGGACAGGACCACCAAAGGTTGAGACTGGCACCCGCAATTAAGTTGCAACGCCTGTGCTACTCCCTCTCTGCAGCTAACAGCCAGAACCCTGATTGGGTTATCGATTTCCCCGACAAAGTGCTTCGCCAGCACTTCAGCTCCCAGAACCCAGATTGGGTTATCGAATCTTCTGACAGAGTGCTTCGCAGCCCTCTGCTCTTGGTCACCTATTGAGTGTGTTGGGTCAGTGACAGGTCAGCTATTCGGACAAGTCGGACAAATTGACTAACTAAGCCTACCCTAGCTATACTATTTTCCAAGTCAGTGTACCACCCCCCAATGTTGCAAGTGTAAGGATCCCCAATTTTGATTGGACAAGGAACGAGGAGAGGTCATCACACCATACCAAAATGACACTTTCCTTTTGAATATTCTGTTTAACGTTCCCGCCCATCAATTTTTATTTTCCCATGTATGTTTTATTCCGCCCAAAAATGAATGTTCTATCATTTGTTACATTTTAGTTCATATTAGAATTCTGTTTCCTTCGTAAAGTTCAAGAGGTGAGGTTCCCAGGCGCATCTTGGTCAAGATTGTCCCTGGCACTCATTCAATGCCATGACTCGATGGATTTTAGACTCTTGTGCGCAGGCTCAAAGGTTTCAATATGGAGTTCAGCGACAGACATCAGGCCCAAATTGATTTACATGTAAAAATAGAAAAGACACAGTTTGAGAACACAGAATAAAAGAATGCACTGTATACCACTTATCTCTACTCTATTCCCATTACTTTATTTTTAACTATTGCGTTAAGGTTAAGCAGAACGAACAGCTTAGCAAAAGCAGTAGTGCAAGCTTCATGCATGCTGTAACACAGAGCAACCATTTTAGTTGCAGTGCGCAGAAGCAAAAGATTCCCTCCAAAGCAAAGAGTACGTCATGTCACATGAGTGTGACAGACGCATGCGCAGTAGAAAATCCCGCGTAGAAGCAGCCATTTTAATGCTAGCGGATTAACATTAGTTAAAGCACACATGCAAGCTTCCCTCGGATGTCGTGTAATGCGATATTAGTAATACGAACACGTTGATTAGTATTTTTAACGTTATGTCGAGAGGACTGAATACAAGCAAGTCGCGTTACGTGCAAATCCTTGCTCCATCAAAAGCCAATCGGTCTGGCATTGACTGCCAGCTTCTTGCCTTTTGGAAAGAAAGAAAGAAAAGAAAGAAAGCATGAAAGAAGGCAAGAAAGAGGAAATCAAGAACAAAGACAGAAAGAAAGAAGAGAGAAAAAAGAAGGCAAGTAAGAGGAAGGCAAGAACAGAAAAAGAAAGAAGGAAAGAAAGAGGAGTGACAGAAAGAAAAAAGGAAGGAGTAAAGGAAGGAAAAAGGAGTACAGAAGGAAAGGAAGAAAGGAAGAAAAAGAAGGCAAGAAAGAAAAAAGTTAAGAAAATAGAAAGAGGAATGAAAGAAAGGAAAACAAGAAAGAAAGAGGAAGAAATGAAAGAAAGAGAAAGAAACGAAAAAACAAACAAAGAAAGAAAGAAGAAAAAAGGACAGAAATAAGGAGTGACAGACAGGGTTGCAAAGACAGAACTTCCTCTTGAGCTTATAATCAGAGGTCATGTGAGCGTCTCGTATGGTATGTAAAAGCAGCAATCAGAAAAACAACAGAATCTTCAAAGGAATTTACAACAGCATCAGCAGGAGACGGGCACTGATAAAGCTGGAATGTGGCCTTTGGTCTCATCTGATAGCAAGTGTTTATCCATCACATCATGCTCAAGCAAAGGCAAAACACTAAAGTAATAATAAAGTCAAAACAAATAAGCAAGCATGGAAGGGAACCAACTTGTGTACGGAGGAGCTCCTTGTGAAAGGGCTAAACGCAGTCACTCAAAGTGAAGTTAGCCAGTGGCCGAAGTAGGCTCACCCATTGCCCCATGCTGTATGCTGTAGTCAGCGGAAGCAAAATGTGAATGACACAAGAGCAGACCAATTGATAGAGAGGTAACACATATATTTTAAGTAAAATGAAAATGCCTTGGCTAAAGACAGACTTCTGTACAACTTAGCGAGAATAATAATGAATGTGTTCATACAGTCTAGAATTAAATATCGTAATGCACTGCATCTTGATCTTCCAGAGAGTTCCATTCACTGGCTTCTATTATTACAAAACGTTAAAGCCAGAGTGATCTTAATTCTGACACACCAAGACCATATCTTATGCACAATGTTGAGTTTACATTGTTCACCAGTTAAACAGCTCACTATGTTCAAATCTATGTGTCTCGTTCACAAGACTATCTATAAGGCTCGATCAACTCCCCAGTCGAATGATTTTCAACTCTAATGCATTTCCACACTCTGTGAGTTGCTGAGCACTAGATCAAAAATACCAAGTTTGGTGGTGCAGCTGTTTCTGTAACACCCATTGCTTACTGGCTACTATTTGTCTGGAGTCAATCTTGCAAAAATTCAGGAAAAGTTTAAAAAACTGTCTTTTTGCATCATTGCAATGATAGTCTCTGACTGTATTCTCTGCCAGTTTCCATGGTGCCATGGTGACTTTTGGTGCATGGTGAGGTTAATAAATACACATAAAAATACAATCTATAAATTACTCTACATAGACACTAACAATAAGATTTCCTTTTATACCACAAAACAACACACTGTGTTGATGCCTTAATCTAGGGAAACCTTTTTTGCCCCTATCCCATAGAGAGTTCCAGAGATGTGGGGGAGTGTATGCTGGATGACCATGACTGATTGGTGTGCTTTTGGAAGAGTTTCCATAATTCTGGCGGTCTCCACAATCCACTGCAGGATCAGTGTTGTGCAGTGGTACTTGTGGCTGTTTCACCTGTCACATCAATTGCTAATTGGTTTCCCATTTTCTCTAGATCCACTTAGCTTTAAATGTGATCCTATGCATAACCCATGCATAATCTTAAATGGTAAGCAGACTCATTTTATGCGTGACACCTTCAACTAGCCCTGCATTTTAGCTAACACAGTTTTGCATTCTGTGGCCTGATTTTCTGATTCAAAGATTTATAAATATGGGCTTGAAAATAATGTTATGCAAAGTACATTTGGATAAAAAGCTAGCACTGGCTGACTGTGTTGTACATGAGTTGGAGCCCCAGGGCAGCTATGGTTGGCACAGTTGAGTAACGAAATTTGAGGAGGCCCCCCTGCAAGGTGCAGGGAGGGGGCCACGCTCCAGATTTTTTCTGGAGCTCTCGAACGAGAGTACCCTGCAGCTCGGGGCCCCCCCGCACTGCGGGGGCTGCAGGGGCCTGTGTTACGCAACTGGGTGGGCACCTTGGCTGAAGATCCTGGTGGGGATGTAATTGGCTTGTGCCCTCACAAGATTCCCACTAACTCACTCCTTCCCTTCTGCTTCCTTTTGCCAAGGAAGTAATTTGAGACTTTTGAGCCCTGATTATGAGTCAGTTGGAGTAACTAACAGGTGCAATAAAATCCCCGCCCTCTACTAAATTTTGGCAGGTCAACCATGTTAGAGTACGGTGTTTACTGTGACATACAGCTTATGATGCAGTAAGCATCACAATCTGCATGTTGTTTCCAAAAAACTCAGAATACAACCATTTATGGCACACAATAAGTTCCAAATTTTGGAGAGTTTAATAGTACAAGAAATAAGACATCTGGGGCCTTCACAACTGGTTCCTCAAAGAGAGAGGAGCACAAATTAGATGTTGAAGAAGGGGGCCCTGATAGTGCTGCAGCCAGATATGCAGTCAACTATTGTGGTTGGTGTCAGTACAGTGGCAACCCTATCGGTTTTGGATATGCAAAATCTATTTACTTTGTCAAGGTTTTTTTTAGATTTGGCAACACAGCGCGCGATGCTGTGCAACATGGCTTAAAGAAAAATAAAAGAGTTATGATGTGGCCTCCATTCACCGCATCATAGCACTTTTTTCTTCAAACATTGCACAGCAGCCCACGCTGCTGTGAAACATGTAAAAAAAACAGCAGTGTTGTTTGGGTGATCAACACTTCAGAGAGCGGGAGAAGGGAATGGGTGAAAAACAATGGATGGTTGGGGGCAGGGGGAAATATGGGCCATTTCAAGGAGAGTTACTACATGGTGTAAAGTAAAAATAAAAAGCGCTGTGATGCAGACATCGCCACAGCCATGCCCTTCGGATACAAGTTTAAGTTTAAAGGGATTTATAAAGCGCATGGCTACCCACAGGCTTCTCAGCGCTACCAAGAGGAGCAAACGAAATGTGAGGTCTCAAGGGAACAGCCAAGTTTTCGTTTTTTTCTGAAGCACTGTTCATTCTTGGTTAGTCTTAGTTCTAGATCCATGCTATTCCAGAGTTTAGGGACTAAGTGTGAAAAGGATCTTCCAACCATTCTTGCTCTCCCTATTTTAGGTGAGTTCATCAGGAAGATGGTGCCTGACCTAAGGCATCTGTAGGGAGCATATTGGGAGACCAAAGATTGTAGCATGGTTGGGCCTCTCCCATGCATGGCCATGTGGGCCAGGCAGAGGGCTTTGAATTAAACCCTGGATTGGATTGGCAGCCAGTGGACCTTCTTCAAAGATGATCTAACAGATTGATGTCTGGAAATCTTGAGAAGCAGTCTGGCTGCTGCGTTCTGCACCACCTGCAACCTGTCTGTGACATATTTATGGGGGAGCCGAGGTACAAAGAGTTGCTGTAGTCCAGTCACAAGACTACTAGAGCCTGTACCACAGTTTTACTTGATTTTTCTGGGATTAAGCTCAAGATTTTTGGGATTATCCGAAGGATGCCAAAGCAGATGCCCAAAAGTTTTTTGGCCTGAATTTCCATGGATAGGTTTTGGTCTAACTACATACCCAGGTTCTTTATGGAAGTTTTAGGAGTGGTGAGGTCCCCAGTCTCCCGGCCAGTTAATCTCAGCCTGTGGGCCCAGTCCATTACCTAGGAACATGAGCTCTGTTTTGTCCCCGTTTAATATAAGGCTACAGTTGGCCATCCAGGCTCCTATTTTTCCCAGGCCTGGAACTAGTTGCAGACGGTTTGAGTTGGGAGTTTCTGCCACCGAGACCACCAGCTGAGTATCATCAGCGTACAAAACAAGGGACAATCCAAAACTGCCTACATGCGCTGTCAGTGAAAGATATTTTTCTTTAAAAAAAAAGCTTAAAAAGGACTTAGAAGCCACCCATTAGTCAGCTTTACTTAAAATTGGTTGGCTCCCACAGCACTCTAGTTTCTTAATTTACCATTGGTCAGTGCCTTCTTTTTAACATCTTTTAAACATTTACTTAAACCCACTAGCACACTTGGTGCAGGAATTCAGATTAATCAGCATTGTGTTCTAGTGTGTCAAAAAAGATATCTTGGAAAATCTGCAGACCCAATTGTGTCATCATCTTGCATCATCATGCTAATAAACTTTTAAGCTAAGCTTAGAAATTGCTCACTATTTTTCGTATCAGTTACATTGGTCAGATGCACAAAATGATGATATAATAGTGTTAGTTCCCGTACAGATGTTTCAATCTAGAGGTAAAGCCCTGTGGAAACTAAATTTCAGTTTTTTGATCCACATTAAGACTACAAGTATCAGAGTGGACAACATTTTTAAACGACGAAAGGATCTTCTGTTATGGGGTCATGTGCATCTTTGATTTTTTTTTTGCAGTGTTATAGAGCGCAAACTCGTCGATCCACAGATATCAGAGCGCTTTACATTACACAAGGTCACCTTCAATTTTAGGCACGGAGAAATTAAGCAATTTACCCTCAATCACACGAAATTGAGCCGACCCCGAAGCTCGAACCTGGCACTCAGTTTCGTAGGCGCCAGGTCTGCCCGTAATGTCACAGCCGCCCTCCTCCCTAGAACGGGCACAATACCACATGCATAAATAAAGTCATGACCAAACTGAGCCGGGATTTTGTTCACATTTTAAGAATTGTTTAGAAAGCATACAGTCTGACACCAAGCCAATTATTCCAATAGTTAGCCATGAAACTGTTGTCTTTATCAGCGATCTCTTGCTTACAAAATCTAAGAGTGAGTGGGGCCTCATCCTGGCTAGGATTTCTTCTTTGCGTGCTCGTGGTGCTGATAATAAATTGGGACCGAATGCAAAAGTCACACATGAACCTGGAACAGCAGAGCAATCTGAATTACAAATGGTAGCATTATGTTTAGAGTTGCTTATCAAATAATCGTCACAATTACCCTCCACAAACTTGGCAGCTTTTCATACATTCCAAGGCAGAGACGTTTTAAGGCCTGGGCAAAGTGGGCAAAGTGGGCTCTGCCCAGGGTCCCAGACTTTCTGGGGAATGATAGAGTCAGCTCAATCCTGCAGAGTCTTGCCCCGATGACCTTGAATAATTCATGAACAGATTGTTTTAAATACCTTTCATTTATTTGTAATGTGGGTTATGTGTGAGATTCTTTTTCTGGCATTTTGCAGATAAATGTTGTGTTTATGTTGCATGTAGCAGCCATAAAAAAAGATTATTTTAGATCAAAACAGGACCTCAAATCTGAGGAATGAGAGGGTATCACAAAGATAATTCTCAGTAACATTCGTGAGCTGCTGCTGTGTTACAATATTGAAAAAATGTCACTATCCCCCAATATTAGATGTAAAAACATTTAGAATTTGGATAAGTGTGCCTCAGTGACATGGGGCATGAAAGAGCTGGAATTGGATCATAAATTCAGAGCTATCTTGAACAGGGGCCTCCAAAATACTTTTGGCCCAGGGATCCCAAAATCCTTAAGATGTCCATGTGCCAAGGCCCTTGGGCACCTAACCGATCTGCCACCGTTTTAAGGAGAATGCAGATTAACCCAGCCGAAGAGTAAAGACAGCGAGAAGTCCCGACAGCTGTGTGTGAGTGGGGAGAGGTGGGTTAAGGGTTAGACTGGAAAAAAAGGCAGCCATTGTACGTTTCTTGGTAGTGGAATGCTTACCTAGAGTGAGGTTTGGATGGAGTGGAAGAAGGGTGTTACACATAGGGTCTGATATTGTTTCACAGAGAAACAAATCATGAGATGTTAGTGAAAAAATAAACCCGAGGTAGGCACAGTGATAATTTACGCATTCACGTGCTGTAAGTGCAAAGTTCATAGATTCCATCTGGCGCTGGCCCCATGTTACTCGTAACCCTTTAATTATTTATTTATTTTTAGATGGCACCACTTTGCCAGCTTTTTTTTAACTAAACCCCGACGTGTTAAAAACAAAACTAAAAGAGCGCCGAGATGGCAGGAGTTGTTTGCTAAAAGGGCAGGACTCCCTGAAGGTGTAACTTATGGCACGTGTCCGCCTTACAGCTATAATTCGCTTCCAGAGGTGTAAATGGCAATAAATACTTTGGGAACTCACTATCATGGGGGGGTGAGATTGGGTAGGATATGGGCCAAGGTTAAGGGTCAGGAGGATAGGCAGCTTGCACGAGGGCTGGGGAAAGGTGATTAAAGTAACATATGCACTTTAACCCCTGTATAACTAAACGTATTTTTGTACATTTGGACACAGAGCTAGCATAGGGCTGGAATGACCCTAACTGCCTTTGTCAAAGTAAAAATCTAGCCAGCGCAATTTACCAAATCGCAGTGCAGAGAAAGGAACAATCAATGGCAGCTGTTTGCAGTTTCCGCCGGTTCTGTCCTTTTAGTCAAGAGCATATTACATGCTGGACTTGCAGTTTTACTTTCACAAACATTATTGTGGAGGTGAGAGAACAGGAAATGAAGGAGACTTTGACATGGTTTTCAAGACAAGTTTAATATCAAGATCAAGGAGCCCACGTCCCGCATATCCTGCCTCCACGGAGTCCGTGCTGCAACTGTAGTTGGATACCATGGAGAAGGAATGCTGAGCGTGAGAGGCATCAAAAGTAAACACCAACAAGCATAAACACAGAGCGAGGCAAAGCTCGTAAGATGAAAGCACAGTTAAATACAACAAATTAAATAAAGGACATGCTGGCACATGCATCAATATTGCATTTTGCGATTCCTTAATTGCGAAAAATAAGGAATCGCAATTAAGGAACTGCAAACTGCAATGCATGAAGAAATTGCTAAAAAAATAGCGATTTCTTAAAATTCCTTAATTGCGATTCTCTAATTGAGAATCGCAATTAAGGAATACCTCCCCATCCATTCCTATGGGCCTAGAGGCCCATAGGAATGAATGGAAAGACATTCTTAATTTGCAATTCACCATTAGAAATTCGCAAATTAAGAATGCAATTTCAAGGGTGCAGGGGTGTCCAAAGGACACCGTGTTGCACCCCTGAAATCTGCTTAGAAGTACATTTTGCACACTCACATGCCCCAAGGGCATGTGTGTGTGTGTAAAATGGAACTTTGAAAAATTCACTTTAGTGCATTTTTCAAAGTTTTCGCAAATTACCATGAAGGTCAACTTCATGGTAATTTGCTCCTCTTATTTGCGAATTCGCTAATTTTAAAAGTTTGATGCATTGCATTTAAGGAATCTCAATTTGAGATTCCTTAAATGCAATCGCAATTTAAGAAATCGCAATTTAAATTGCGAAAATGACAAAAAAGATAATGCATCTCAAAAACGGGAATTGCATTCGCAAATGGCCGAATTTTGCGATTCGCACCATTAGCGAATGCAATTTCCTTTGATGCATGTGCCCATTAGTCCGTGTCTATCCCTACATCAATCCGTGCATAATTCAGAAGGGTTGGATACAGTATGGGACGAAGACTGGGCCCCACTTGAGTGAAAGTGGATATATTCCAAGTCAAACTAACAATCAGAGTATTGACATTCTTCGCCATCAAGAAAGCCCTTGTGTGCGCAAATTCTACCAGCTTGTTCAGGTGTAATCTTCAGGAGAACCCTTTTGCTCCTCCGACCCTTATCATTTAGTAGAACTAAGCTTCTGGAAACTTTGATAATTTTCCCAGGTTCAGAGAAAACTGACTCTCCCTTACTAACCCTGGTGGGTTGTTTCATCAGCACCCAATCAGAAACCTTGAAATCCACACTTTTTTACATCATCCACTTTGTCATAGGGAGTTTTGTTGCACCGACTGTACTGCAGAAGCTCTCCCTTTGACCAACCTATTGATTTTACATTGATAACCTTTCTCTTTGGCATAAGGCATTTAATTCAATCAGGAATAGCTAAAACCTTGGTTGTCATTCCATCTGATCCTACTCCTATGTTGGCAAATTCTGATTTTCAATTTTAATTGACTTTTTGCTGGTTCACCCTGACAGGGATTGTGACTGTTGCTTGAGAAAGGTTCACAGCCTGCTCAACCAACAACCCAATTTCTCACAACTTTTATGTGTATAATTCCTGATTTCTCAAAATACCTCGGCCCTTTCAATTTCCTTATTGCTACTTTTACCATTCAATGGCTAGTCTGACAAATTCTCTCTCCATGGATGTCTGCTGGGAAATTATTATGCTTCTCAACGGAGCTCATTTACTTTCCCTCTTTTCTGAACAGGACAGCTTTTCTAATTCATTTATTTTATTCAATTCAATTCAATCCAATCAAAATAGGTCGTAAAAGTACAAGGAATAAAACTACAGCATACTCACTCTGCTTACTTCAATTTCAGTTAACAGTGGCTGCTAATATGGTCTCAGGGTGATGATAGATGGTAAGTACTGATGATGATCCTGGTATTTGTTGAGGATCGAAACTCTATTGTATTGTATCAGACCCAAATTCAAATATATTATTTGTAATGACGAGCTATATTGCGTTTTTTTTAATTGGAAGAAATCACACCCACTCAATTCATTACAATATTTCATAAATTACACCCACAAGAGAAGCACAGAATCAATTTACGTACATCAATGGTGATAACCTGGATGATCATCTATCCTTGCACGATCTACTTTTTCAAATTGCATCAAACAATGTTAAACTAAGCTAATTTTTTTTTCTAAATTTGACAAATTCAAAACAATCTGGATATATCCCAAATTTTCCAAAAGTGTCAAAAACTTCCTGAGTGAACTCTCTCTTAATGCATAGCGCCTATCACATTCTTTCATTTTCAACATTTTTACTGTCCATTGGTAAAATGTTAGTATTAACGTTGTTTTTCAATTTTGCGATATCATGGATCTCGCTACAAACATGGCTATATACACCTTTTTCCTATATCTAGTGTGGCCGGACAAAATTGCAGTATTGCTTCCCAATAGACCATTAACTTAGGGCAACACCATATCATATGTGTCCTATTGCTCTCCCCTTTCATTGAGCATCTAAATCAGTTCCCTGGGCTATGTTGGTTCCTTCCCAACTGTGCCCATACAATGCAGGAGCGACGATTACCCCGTTCCTCTGCCCCTGCCCCTAAGCGACCCACAGAATAAATATTACAATGGGTCAACAGAGTGGCAATGGACAGGGGGCGGGACAAAAAGGGATAGACAGATAAGGGATCCCAGATGTTCGGTCTAGGGACTCACTGCTAGGACCAATGTTCTCCACGTACTTCACCTACAGGGAACAGAATAAATCACTGTCTAACACACAAGGTGAAAACATAAACAATGCAGCACCCCTTTCTCTTATCATGCCCCACATAAACCCCTTCACACCTCCTTACCCACAATGCTGTGGTCGATGGCTGGATGGAGATCTCCGTCGAGGAGGGATTCAGTAAGGTCAAAGCAGGCAGAGAGGGGGCAGGGGAAAGGGAACTTTGGCGCCGGGAAATACACTCCAAAGTTAACGGAGCCAAAGGGAATATGGAGGAAAAAGTCGTGAGAACGACTGAAAAAACCTCCGTTTCCTATGAACAGGAAAATGCTCCAATCATACACAAAAGGGGGCAGAAGCAGGGGAAAAAACGCTGTGCACACCGGCTTCACCGTCACAACCCGGATACGCCCGAAACAGCACTCCGCCTCCACACAACGATGTGGACAGAATGGAGAATAAGGCGGAAGTGCTTGTTTCGAAGCGTCACCTTACAACAGGGGAATTCAACAGTAATCCAGCCGGACCACTAATCCCCTCAAGAAGCGCTGGAGCCCCAGCTACTCCTTGTTCCCAGCCGGGTTAAAATGGCTCACGAAAATAAACAAACACACAGACAAAGACAAATGGACGACACAAAACACACAAGGTAAATAGGGTCCCAAGCAATCCAAGGATCGCCAAACACAGAAACAAATGAAGGGAAGGGAAGGGCAGGAATTCCTGAGAGACAGAAAATGTAATTGCCAGATCACGAGCCCGTAATCAACTTCACAATTCCCAATATACAAAATCAGCCCCTAGCCCAAAACCAGGAACCACACGAATAGATAACAAGCACTGAGGACAGGGGGAAAGGGACTTTTATCTCCACCCAGCGGGTCACATGGGCTCCCAAACATGGTAAGAGAAAGAGGACCATGCGGGAATCCTAACAGTACCCCCGCCCAACAATCCTCCCCACCGGACGTGGCTTGGAAGGATGTTGTCGATGAAATAAACGAACCAATCGGGGTGAGTGAACCCCCCCAGCCGGTTCCCAGGTACGATCCTCGGGGGTATACCCCTTCCAGTCGACCAAATAAAATAAATGGCCCTTCCTTCTCTCTGAATCCAGTATGGCCCGGACCTCGAACTCCTCTTGTCCATCCACAATTATAGGTGGAGGAGGTGGTAGCGCCTGTGAAGATGGCATATAGGGCTTCAACAGGGACGTATGAAACACAGGGTGAACCCGATAATCACCGGGCAGATCAAGTTTCATGGCCACGGGATTGATAACCTGCACTATCGGGAACGGACCCACATATCTAGGCTGTAGTTTGCGAGACCCACCAAGCGTAAGATTCTTTGTAGCCAACCACACCTGATCACCCACTTGATAATCAGGAGCAGGAGCTCGGTGTTTATCAGCCTGTACCTTCATACTGGCCTTAGCAGCCAGCAACTGCATCCGGGCACTGCCCCATATCTCACTCAGCCGCCTACACACATCATCTATGGCTGGTACTCGCCCTGTAGGTTGGATGGCCAATGCCCTAGGATCGTAACCCAAGGAGCAAAAGAAGGGAGTCATACCCAGAGCGGAATGCAAACTGTTGTTATATGCAAACTCCGCAATGGGCAGAGCCGTAACCCAATCACATGCCAGGGAAGATATTAAGCACCTGAGGTACTGCTCCATGGTTTGATTAGTTCGCTCGGTCTGGCCATCAGATTGTGGATGAAAAGCCGAAGACAATCTGACCTCCACCCGTAACACCGAGCACAACTCCTTCCAAAAATGGGAAACAAACTGAGCCCCCCAGTCCGTCACCACTGCAGATGGCAACCCATGTATCCGTACTATGGAGGACATAAACACTAAAGCCATCTCTCTAGCCGTAGGGATCTTGGGAAGCGGAATAAAGTGAGACATCTTTGTGAACAAATCAACCACAACCAGAATGGCGGTGAATCCGGAAACAGAAGGAAGCTCAGTCACAAAATCCATGCTAATGGTATGCCATGTAGCGGGAGGGACCTCCAAGGGACGCAACAGCCCTGATGGCTTACAGTGAGTAGGCTTACTGATGGCGCAAACCGGACAAGCCGTCACATACGCCTGAACATCCTGTGCCAGTGTTTCCCACCAAAACCACCTCATGCACATCTCCTTTGTCTTTGGTATCCCAGGATGTGCCGCCAAGGCAGACGAATGACACCACTCCAAGACCTGTTCTCTCAAGGTAGGGGGAACAAACAACCTATCCTCCCTATACAACAGACCGTCCTGGACCGATACTTGGGGTAATGACAACCATGGGGCGAGATCCACCTTACGCAGTTGTTCCCTCACTAGAGACATAAAGTCCTCACCATCCACCGCCCCTATGATTCTGTCACCGGGAATCATAGGCCTATCCTCCCTACCCTGTCCCAACTCTCTAGTGTCGACATGAATGCGGGACAAGGCATCAGATTTAGCCTGCTGTGCTGCGGGCCTGTACGTGATAATGAAATCAAATTCATTAAAGAAAAGAACCCAACGCATCTGGCGTGGTGTCAAGGCTCGTGCCGAACAAAAAAATACCAAATTCTTATGATCCGTATAGATCGTGACGGTGTGCCGGGCCCCCCACAGATAATGCCTCCATTCCTCAAATGACAACTTGACTGCCAACAGCTCTCTCTCAGCCACGGTGTAATTGCGCTCCGCTGACAGCAAGGTCTTAGAGAAATAGGCGATGGGATGCATACAACCTGTCTCAACATCTCTTTGGGACAACACCCCTCCTACCGCACATAACGAGGCATCCGTCTCCACAAAGAAAGGCAAGGCAGGGTCAGGATGGATCAATACAGGCACCGACGTAAATTCCCCCAGCAACCGCTGAAAGGCCTCCTGAGCCTCTGAGGACCATACAAAAGAAACCCCCTTTCTCAACAACCGTGTCAGGGGGGCCACGATATCTGAGAAATGGGAAATAAAACGCCTATAGAAATTGGCGAATCCCAACAGCACCTGTATATGTTTCACTGACGTTGGAACAGGCCAGGTAGTAATGGCCTCGATCTTTCTCGGATCCATCCGAACCCCACCGGCAGACACCACAAACCCCAAAAACTCCACCTGTGTTGTGCTAAACTGACACTACGCTAGCTTTGCATATAAATGGTGTTCTCGCAATTTATGCAGCACTTGGATCACGTGCCGTTGATGCTCAGCCCCTGTCTCAGAAAAGATTAGGATGTCATCCAAATACACAATTACACTCCGATCCAGAAACTCCCGAAGCACTTCATTAATAAAGAATTGGAAGGCCGCCGGCGCATTGCATAAACCAAACGGCATTACGCGATATTCATACAGGCCATGCTTGGTCTTAAACGCTGTCTTCCACTCATCCCCTGCGCGCACACGCACTAGATGGTAAGCACCCCGCAAATCCAGCTTAGTGAACACCGTTGCGCTGCGGAGCTGGTCCAACAACACGGGAATGAATGGAAGCGGATATTTGTTCTTTACTGTGGCCTTGTTTAATGTTCTATAATCCACACATGCCCGCAATGTGCCTTCCTTCTTAGGAATGAAGAAGATCGCTGATGAAACTGGCGAACAGGAGGGACGAATGAATCCCAACCTCAGCATCTCATCAAGATACTTCTTGAGATGCAGCTCCTCGGGTTCCGAAAGAGCATACACCCGACTACAAGGGAGAGGAGCCCCTGGAATCAAATCGATCTTACAATCAAACGATCTGTGAGGGGGTAAGCCTTGCGCCTGATCAATATCAAACACTTCTTTAAACGCCTGGTATTGTGATGGTACTAAATCCACATCAGTGGCGGCGCAAGACAGCGACAACTCCCTCTCACCTGCCTCCTGGTAACAATGTTTCAAACAATGAGATGAATCCAGAGACACTAACCGTTGCACCCAATCTATCCTGGGATTGTGCTCCTGCAACCATGGCACACCCAACACCATCCCAAAAGAAGGAGCGTCTATCAGATCGAAACACACCATCTCTAAGTGACCGTTCTCACACACCAAACACAAAGGCACTGTCCTCCTAGTGATGGACCCAGATGTCAATTCGGTACCATCTATTGCCCTCACGGGTTCTGGGGGATCCTTTACACAACAAGGGATCCTCAACTTTTCTGCCAGCGCGATGTCAAGGAAATTCCCTGTTGCCCCGGAATCCAATAACACCGATACTGGCACTCTGTTATCCCCGCAGAGTAACAAATGAGCATTTATGATGAAGTGCCTAGGAGCCCTGTCTATGGCTCCAAGCACCTCATACTGTCTCTCCGGCGTCACATGGTACAAACAGGCCACCTTCTTACTATAAGAAGCTCCAGAGAGCTTCACTGGGCATTCCCTTGCAAAGTGCCCACCTTGACCACAATACAAACACAGGTTCAAATCTCTACGTCGTTTCTTCTCATCAGTAGACAATGGCCCTCTTACGCCACCTATTTCCATAGGTTCAGACACAGTTCTTGTCTCCCCTGCTCCAGTTGTCTTATTGTCTGGCCTCACGAACCCCCCCCGTGACGCCTGATAACGACTTTTCTCCCCCGTCTCTCTGACAAACGATGATTCAACTTGACCACAAGATCTATAAAGGCTGCACAATCGACCGGGGGATCCACCACTTGTGACACCACATCCTTCAAATCCTCAGAAAGTCCCTGATAGAATAAGGAGGTCCTCTTATCCTCGGGCCAATGGGTTTCAGACACTAGACGATTGAAGGTGGAAATGTACGTCAGCAAATCCTGTCTGCCCTGCCTTAACTTCAATAGTTCAGCGTCACTCGCCTGCATGAAGGCATGTTTTGCAAACAATCCATGCATCAAATCCTTAAACGCAGGATAGTTAGTCAACACCTGATCGTCTCTCTCTACCAGGGGGATAGCCCATTGGGCCGCAGTACCAGCCAAATATGATATTGTGAAGGCTACTTTTGCTGAATCATTAGGGAAAGCAGTTGGTTTACACATAAAGTGCAATTGGCACTGATTCATGAAAGTGCCAAACTTAGCGCTATCCCCTGTAAACCTCTCTGGCGGAGCCAATGGCACTGGAATAGGAGTATTCACAGTAACCGCTACCGGTACCACACCACCCGAGCCCTGCCCACTACCATATTGAAAGGTGGCTGGTTGCAGAACTGGAACCTGAGTCCTATGCTGCCCCTTCTCCCTGCTAACCAATGCCCCAACCTCCTGTTTCAAAGCAACGTTCTCCTGTCTTAAGTCATGTATCTGCTCCTGTAGGGCAGATAAAGCACCCATAACATCCTGTAGAGTGGGAACCACAGCCGTTCCTCCCGTAGCCCCCCCTGACTCATCCATCGTCGCTCAGGCAATGTAGATTTAACGTGGGCTTGTTATTCTGTTGGTTCCTTCCCAACTGTGCCCATACAATGCAGGAGCGACGATTACCCCGTTCCTCTGCCCCTGCCCCTAAGCGACCCACAGAATAAATATTACAATGGGTCAACAGAGTGGCAATGGACAGGGGGCGGGACAAAAAGGGATAGACAGATAAGGGATCCCAGATGTTCGGTCTAGGGACTCACTGCTAGGACCAATGTTCTCCACGTACTTCACCTACAGGGAACAGAATAAATCACTGTCTAACACACAAGGTGAAAACATAAACAATGCAGCACCCCTTTCTCTTATCATGCCCCACATAAACCCCTTCACACCTCCTTACCCACAATGCTGTGGTCGATGGCTGGATGGAGATCTCCGTCGAGGAGGGATTCAGTAAGGTCAAAGCAGGCAGAGAGGGGGCAGGGAAAAGGGAACTTTGGCGCCGGGAAATACACTCCAAAGTTAACGGAGCCAAAGGGAATATGGAGGAAAAAGCCGTGAGAACGACTGAAAAAACCTCCGTTTCCTATGAACAGGAAAATGCTCCAATCATACACAAAAGGGGGCAGAAGCAGGGGAAAAAACGCTGTGCACACCAGCTTCACCGTCACAACCCGGATACGCCCGAAACAGCACTCCGCCTCCACACAACGATGTGGACAGAATGGAGAATAAGGCGGAAGTGCTTGTTTCGAAGCGTCACCTTACAACAGGGGAATTCAACAGTAATCCAGCCGGACCACTAATCCCCTCAAGAAGCGCTGGAGCCCCAGCTACTCCTTGTTCCCAGCCGGGTTAAAATGGCTCACGAAAATAAACAAACACACAGACAAAGACAAATGGACGACACAAAACACACAAGGTAAATAGGGTCCCAAGCAATCCAAGGATCGCCAAACACAGAAACAAATGAAGGGAAGGGAATGGCAGGAATTCCTAAGAGCCAGAAAATGTAATTGCCAGATCACGAGCCCGTAATCAACTGCACAATTCCCAATATACAAAATCAGCCCCTATCCCAAAACCAGGAACCACACGAATTGATAACAAGCACTGAGGACAGGGGGAAAGGGACTTTTATCTCCACCCAGCGGGTCACATGGGCTCCCAAACATGGTAAGAGAAAGAGGACCACGCGGGAATCCTAACAGGCTAAAAAGGCACGTGCTCTCTACAATAACTATTTGGTGTAAAATTGCATTCTGCCAAAATTTGCACCTTTAAGAACAGAGAAGTTATATTGGTTTCTCATTTCCCATGTTTCCACTGTGATAGTCACGTTTTCAGTGCTCTGCCATTTGAAGTATTCTGGGGCTAATATCTACCTAGCTAGATTCTGCCCAACTCATTTTACAAAATCTGATCAATCTACCTGTGTTTATCTCCACAAGGTCCTCTACTAGTTCTGATCTTATAAGTATGACTTTTGAACTTAAGTTAGCTAGTTAAAAAACACAACATTTTGGGTAATCAGACATAATATCGAAATTATTATATCGAACTGACATAATATCGAACATTAAATATCGTAGGGCAAAAATATCGAACTAAAAAATATCGTATACAAAAATATCGTAAATAGTATGTTTACAATAATATCGAAAGTAATTATATCGGAAGACAAAATATCTAATCAAAAAAATATCGTATAATAGTAAATAATAGTAAAAAATATGCATATTAAGTTAATATTTTATTGAAATCAGTTAATGTTATTGAACAAAAAATATATAAATTTTTTTTATCATATAATAATTATAAATACATATATATTTTTAGGAGCGGGTTATTGAGTTTATAGGGGATAAGGGTGGGGAGTGTTTTAAAAATATATGTTTAAAAAAATATATATTTCTAAAATATAATATATTTAAAAAAATATTTATATAATGATTATAAAATTTAAAAAAAATATTTTAAAATGTAAAAAAAAATATCGAATTTAGAAATTCGAAATTTAAAAAATGTATTTTACAAATTTTGAAAAATATATGTATTTAAAAAAATTGCAAAATATTGATTATATATTTTAAATATTTATATAATTTATATAAAAAATTAAAAATTTCACTAAATACAAATACAAATTCGAAATTTGAATTTCGAAATTTAAATAAAATATGTAAATATTTTGAAAATTATGTGTATTCATAAATTTACCAAAATATAGATTATATATTTATTGAACAAAAAATATATAATAATTTTTTTATCTTATAATAATTATAAATACATATATATTTTTAGGAGCGGGTTATTGGGTTTATAGGGGATAAGGGTGGGGAGTGTTTTAAAAATATATGTTTAAAAAAATATATATTTCTAAAATATAATATATTTTTAAAAATATCTATATAATGATTATAAAAAAAATGTTAAAAAATTTACATTTAAAAAAAAATTTCGAATTGAGAAAATCCAAATGTAATTTTTTTTTCCAAATTTTGAAAAATATATGTATTTAAAAAAATTGCGAAATATTGATTATATAATTTAAATATTTATATAATTTATATAAAAAATTAAAAATTTCACTAAATACAAATAAAAAATCGAAATTCGAATTTCGAAATTTAAATAAAATATGTAAATATTTTGAAAATTATGTGTATTCATAAATTTACCAAAAAAATATAGATTTTAGGGTTCAGGGTCAGTTTTCTGTTTTTGGGTAAAAGGGTATTTTTAGTGTCCAGGGTCAGTTTTCAGTTTTTGGATAAAGGGGTATGTTTTTGTGTTCAGGGTCAGTTTTCAGTTTTTGTGTAAAGGGCTATTTTTAGTGTTCAGGGTCAGTTTTCTGTTTTTGGGTAAAGGGGTATTTTTAGTGTTCAGGGTCAGTTTTTAGTTTTTGGGTAAAGGGGTATGTTTTTGTGTTCAGGGTCAGTTTTCAGTTTTTGTGTAAAGGGCTATTTTTAGGGTTCAGGGTCAGTTTTCAGTTTTTGGGTAAAGGGGTATTTTTAGGGTTCTGGGTCAGTTTTCAGTTTTTGGGTAAAGGGGTATTTTTAGTGTTCAGGGTCAGTTTTCTGTTTTTGGGTAAAGGGGTATTTTTAGGGTTCAGGGTCAGTTTTCAGTTTTTGTGTAAAGGGCTATTTTTAGTGTTCAGGGTCAGTTTTCAGTTTTTGGATAAAGGGGTATTTTTAGTGTTCAGGGTCAGATTTTAGTTTTTGGGTAAAGGGGCATGTTTTTGTGTTCAGGGTCAGTTTTCAGTTTTTGGGTAAAGGGCTATTTTTAGGGTTCAGGGTCAGTTTTCAGTTTTTGGGTAAAGGGGTATTTTTAGGGTTCTGGGTCAGTTTTCAGTTTTTGGGTAAAGGGGTATTTTTAGTGTTCAGGGTCAGTTTTCTGTTTTTGGGTAAAGGGGTATTTTTAGGGTTCAGGGTCAGTTTTCAGTTTTTGGGTAAAGGGGTATGTTTTTGTGTTCAGGGTCAGTTTTCAGTTTTTGGGTAAAGGGCTATTTTTAGGGTTCAGGGTCAGTTTTCTGTTTTTGGGTAAAGGGGTATGTTTTTGTGTTCAGGGTCAGTTTTCAGTTTTTGGGTAAAGGGCTATTTTTAGGGTTCAGGGTCAGTTTTCAGTTTTTGGGTAAAGGGGTATTTTTAGGGTTCAGGGTCAGTTTTCAGTTTTTGGGTAAAGGGGTATTTTTAGGGTTCAGGGTCAGTTTTTAGTTTTTGGGTAAAGGGGTATTTTTAGGGTTAGGGTCAGTTTTGAGTGGGAATAGTAAATTATATTTCATTAGTGTCCAGCACATACTTCAATTTAATGTACACTGGAGTGGGAATAGTAAATTATATTTAATTAGTGTCCAGCACCTACTTCAATTTAATGTAGACTGGAGTGGGAATAGTAAATTATATTTAATTAGTGTCCAGCACCTATTTCAATTTAATGTAGACTGGAGTGGGAATAGTAAATTATATTTATTTAGTGTCCAGTAACTAATTGATATATATGTGGATTAGTTTGGGAAGAGTTGTTAATTTATGTATTATAAAATAATATATATTATTTTTGTGTATGGGAAAAAAAACATTTTTATGATATTAATAGTAAAACACACACTTAATAAATTTTTTCAAACAACATAATTTTTTATGTATTGTATAATTTGCTGAGTAAATTATTTTCAACATATATTATTGACATTTGTGAAACATTTATATTTTTTAAACAAAAACATTATATAAATGTAAAAAAATTTTTAATGATAAAAATAAAACATAGTATTGTTTAATGTCATATCACATTTTTATAGTGTTACATATGTTCTTAGTAAATACAATTATTTTATTAATATTAATATTGAATATATTAATATTAATTATTTAAACAATGTATTTCGATACATTTTATTTTTAACATAGGTTTCTTTATATACATTTTGAAAATTTTCATAACAAAATTTTGTAACATTACATTCAATTTTTCAAATATTTTAAATTAATATTAAACATTCTGTTATTATATTTATTTTTATAGTTTTACTACATATTTCACAATTATTTATTATAAGGAGAAAAAAACCATTGTGTTAAATATTGTACTAATTTTGCAAATATTGAAGGTCATTTTACACAGATTCATTAATATATTTGTCATTATGGACTATTTTGTTGCTTTTGGGTCTTTTATTTTGTAACCGGGTTAGGTTGTTTTGTGTGATTTGGATGGAGAGCAGCTCGCGGTTGGGAGAAACTTAACGTCGCTTAAGGTAAGGTTTGTTTTATATGTTTTATGTGTATTTAATGTTATTTTTGAGACTAGTGTGGTGATATTTATTGTTGTTAGATTTAAGTGAGTCCTATTACAGGATTTATTATTGTTTATTAACGTGTGGTAGGTACACGTAGTTTTACCGTTTTTTTGGCTTGTTTGGAGAGTTACTATATAGATGTTTAAAGTATAATTATTAGGAATATAATGTTAATACTAATGTTAGTAGTTGTTTATGTGTAGTTTTATGAGGGTGGGAATGTATGTTTTATATGTTTCTGTTCTAGGTGTTTTCCATTTCGGAAGGAGCGTTTTTTTTAAGGAAGTGTTTGTTAGTTTTATTAACTACTGCATTTCTAACACTTCTTCAAACTTTTCGGTTTTCCTGGAGCGTTTATTTTATTTTTGAACAATTTTCGGGATTTTTATGGTTTATCAAAGGATCTTCGTTGGATGGATTATCGATTTTTGGTACATTTGCATTTTTGCATTTTTTTTTGGGAACATTTTACACTACCTGGATTATTTTGGGGGAGAAGGATTTCCTGGATTGTCAACATGCATGGTGAGTTATTTTTTTAAAAATATTTTGTGGGTGGGTAATGTATTTATAATTTTTGTTCTGTGTTATAGTAATGCATTGTAAGTAATGTGTGCATATTTATGTCAAAAAATATGAAATATATTGCATACATTTAAGAGTTTTGAAAATAAAGATTTTGATGTTGTTTTAATTGCTTAGGTTCCATTTATATGTACTTGTTTGGTGGTATTATTTATTTAGAGTAGTGTTTTGGCAATTACGTTTAGGTATTCAATTCCTTTAGTACTAGGGTATAACTTTACTTGTTGTTCTAGATATTTGTGCATTTGTTTGGTTTGTTTAGATGTTTTAGGGACTAGTTCAGTAATGGATTGTTCCATTCTAAACTCCTGGTAGCTTTGTTCTTTTTGAAGGCATTTAATGAATGTTTCTAAACTTGGTTTAGTTCTGCCAGTTGACTGTATAAAGGCATTGTGCCAACCTTCCACTGCGTTATTTGTTTTAGATTCTCCGTTTAAGGTGCTTTTGTAAACGTTCCACCAGGGTATTAGGAATTTAGGATTTCTTCTGTGGCCAGATCTATGGAGTCTGCCTACCCAGGTGTTTTCAAAGTAGTCCAAAAATGGACTCAGTTTTGCTTCATTTTGTTTATAAAAGGGGCTATCTATTAGAATGTTGTAGTGTTCTGCTACGTCTGTTTCTGGGACATAAGCTAGTGCAATAAGTTTTTTTATTTGATATGCAAAAGATGAGTTTGTTGCATATTCTATACTTAAGGTTGTCTTTTGTAGATGCCTCCATAGACACTGGTTTAAATGGTAGTAGCAGCCTTGAATGCAGGTATGGGGGTGTAATTTCAATATGCTTGAAAGCATTGCTTGTTCAAAATCTAGGATTATTTTTTCTGGGGAATAGTCATTAGTTTTTTGTTTGATTATATTTAATAATTCCATATATGTGGAATTAGTTTTATTTGGTAGTAGTGCATAAAGAAGAGGTATGTTGCAGTTATTATATAGGCCATGTATGGTGTATAATTGGAAAAATGGTTTGGGACAAATGTTAAAAGTCCCGTCCATCATCCAATATTGAGTTTGCTGAAGTTTTATTAAGTTAAGATTTGTTCCAAAAATTATAAGTCTTTTATCGTTGCTTTCATTGTCGTAAATGATAAATGGTTGTTTGTTTAGAGTTATGGTTTGGTTGGCATTTAAACTTATATCACTATATGTTCTTGGAGGTGTTGTGGTAGTAGTAGTACTTTTTTTTGTCCGTGCTATAGTTCTTTTTAGTGCACGAACATTTGGCATCTGTGTTGTTGCTGTTTTAGGAATTTTGGGAATTTCTTCTTTTAATATGACACTGGTTGGTTTTTGGGAACCTGTGCTTGCTTCTTTTATGTTTTCTAATGCTGTTCTAATGTCTATTTCTGTTATGTTTGGTGGGTGGTTGTGTTCCCTTGTATAAAGTACAGTTGCTTCTCTAGTTGTTGCCCTTCCATAACACTTGTTAGAATAATATTTGCAACATTTCCAATTAACTTTCAACCCATATTGTTTCTCCTGGGTATAAGTGTAACCCATGTAGCAGAGTAATAGCTTTCCTTTCTGGCTGGTCACAAATTCTGCTCCTTCAGTCATTTTGTTGTTTGTAAATCTACAAGAGATATATTTATTAGTTATGTAAATGGTAATGTTTGTGTATAAAAATAATTAATTAAACAATACTTTAGTATATACTTACAATTTGTTCAAATCTGTGAAATATTTTGATATGCTTTGTTCTTCGGTTGTTGACTGTGTTTTCTGTTTGTCTCTGATCTGTAAGCTAAAAATAAGAGTAATTTTAATGATTTGCTTTTGTAGATTTTTAGAGTTTCAGGGCCAATTTTTAAATAAAATTGGCTGCTAATAACTTTAGGATATTATAAAAATTTGTGAATATACTTACTTTGTTACTTTTAGATAGGACGTTGGAGTAGAGTTGTCTGTTATTTCTTAGTAGAGTATTCTGTAGTAGTATCTGGGGAAAAAAAAGATTTATTAGAAATGTTAGCATGTCTTTAGGTTTTTAACATTTTATGTGTTACTTTCGTTATTATATATACACATTTATTTTGTTATATCTTTGTGAATTGGTAATTTATTTTCTTGTTTTTGACAGTAGAGTTTTCTGTAGTTTTAGGAGGGAAAAAAAGTAGACATTTGTTATTAATTAGAACATGTGCTGTTTTTGGCGTTTTAACTCTTAGTTTTGTATTTGGAGGTACTTACTTTGTAAGTGTTCTTTTTGATTGTATAATGTTGTTGTTTGTTCTTTTGTAGTATAGTCTTGTATAGTCGTTTCTGAAATACAAATTTTCCTATGTTTTAGAAATGTAAACCAGTGTTTCATTTTAAACATGTTACTAGTTAATGAAGATGTTGAATATACTTACTTAGCTTTGTGTATCTTTCGTTCTCAGAGTATTTTTCTCTGTTTGTTGTCTGTCGAATTGTCTGTAGTGGTAGTAAAACATAGAAAGGAGATATGTATAATTAGTTACAAAATGTCCTCATTTATTTGGATTTTAGCTTTTAACCCCTTGGATGCTAATGACAAGGGTAACTCGTCATGGAGTTTCCATTGATTTCAATGGAAAGTGGTTGTAAATCTTTCCAGGGCCTTAGCATCCAAGTGGTTAATTTAGTGAGTCATTCTACTTACTTTCTTAGTTGTATCTTTATGTTTGAGTTCTGTATTCTTGTATTTGTTATGATAGTTATCTGCAGCGTTAGAAGAGATATAAAAAAGTATAGGATTTTAATAATATGGTTTGTATTTTATTAAAAATATTTAACTGTGTTTTAAATATAGACAATATATTTACAAATGTTAGCGTTTTATTTAATTATAAATCAGTTGTGTGGTATATCTTAGTATACTAATCTGTAGTTAATTGAGAAATGGAAAAGTGCATATTTAGTAATTAATTTACATTTTAGTAGTAAAATATATTTATATTATTTGATTTACTTACTTGAAAGTCATGAATCAATTCTTCTAATTTTGATCTTCTTGTCGTTGTAGTGCAATTCATCCATAGATGTGTCTCCTTTCGTTTTTTTTAGCATGTGGTTTGTGTTTAATGGATAATTGTTTATATAGAGTATTGTAATTAGCAATTAGTTTGCTATTGGTTAATTTAGTATTTCTGTGTGTTTATTGGTTAGTTAGTATATTTGAATTTCGGTTAGGATTTTCATGTTGTTAGATAAGGTTAATGTAATTTATTTATGATTACAAGTAAATAAAATAAATATTTTTAAATATTTTGGAAATATAAGTAATAATTATTATATGTTGTTGAATTTAAAAATGTATTTAAAATTTATAAATAAATGAGAGGTGTTTATTTTATAGAAAATAATAATTTTTGGTGATAGTAATTATGTTTATATACATATTTAATATTATCGATATATTTTAAATTACGATATTATTGTGGACGATATTAGTGAAATCGATATTTTAGTACTTGTGTATACATTTTAATGTGATCGATATTTATGGTCTTCGATATGTATGTAGTCGATAATTTAGACATCGGTGTTTATGTATATCGATATTATGTTTCCGATATTTTGGTATATGTATAGTTAAGTATAGGATGTCGATATTAATGCTTCCGATATATTTGTGTCGATATTTTAGTATCTTGATAATGTGTCTTTCGATAATATGTCAGTGATTCAACATTTTGATTAAAAAACCACAGCAAAGTACTTTTTTTCAATTGTATTTTCATTTGTTACTCACAATAGTACAGTATACAAAGTGTAGTCCTTGTGGATATAGCTGGATAGAACACATACACGTTACAGTCAATCACATGGTGTGCAGCCTTATAATCAGTCATCATTCTTGATGGTGGGTGCACCCCCAGAACACAACTCCAACAGTCAAAGTGATCCCACGTTAAAGGAGTTGATGCAGGTCTAAGGACTTTAAGGTAGGACCTCTAAGAACCCTAAGTACCAATTGAGCGGACCCATATGTCTCTGGGTCAAGAGGAGGGTAGCAAGATAGACTTAATTTCTTGTTCAGAGCAGGTGGTGAGATCTTGAAGACGTGAAGCCTATCTAGGCGGCCCTGGCATTTACAAGACATGACTACCCTATGTTTCCTCAACAGTAGTGCCAGGGCGTCAAGTTTGCAGTACAGTTTTAGGAGCTCTTTGACATAGCCGAGTAGCGCAATCAGAGGTGTATTGTGTAGGTGGCTTGACGCCCAAGGAAGATGTTGGTTGCACCGTGAGCTCCGGTGCGGTGGTGCAAGTCGGAGATAATTCTTTGCGGGTCCCTTGTCCTAACACTTCCTCAACGTTTGGATATCAAGTTATAACCCACCAACGTCATTCTGGGAATGTGACTAATGCTCCAACGTCATTAATACAAGGTATTTTTACCTTTCCAGCTACTGTCTCCAACGTGTCCACCATTTTGAAATGCGGCCGCTACAAAATATGCTGTTTATGAGGCGCATCCAATTTCATCTATTGTTTTGGCTTCTGGTGAGTCTAACGACCTTGAATACGCGCTCATATTTCATTTCTCATAAAGTACGTCGACCTTTTGGTAATGCACAGAACTCACCAGCCACGAGGGATTTTAACTATTTGTTTTCTTCACAAATAAATAACTTCAGTTACGCTTAGTCATTTTTCTTATTACAACTGACATTTCTTCAGTGCTGGAGATGTGCGCCCTGACTTCCTTCATGTTCCAGCTTTTAATGATGATGTCACCCCTTAACAGCATGCAGAGTCGCCTACTCGTTTTATCTTGAATGCTCAATCCTTGTATTGTAATAGGGCATTTTTTATATCTTCAGGTGTGGATGAAGGAAAGTTTGCAGCGTATTTCACTGGTTCCTCACTGTGGCCTTTTTCCTTCTTTCATTTAAAGGAACTTTTTCTCAACAACACCTCTGAAGTCATTATTTGGACAATAGGGTCTGTGACATCTTTAATAGATTCAGCCACTTGTACTCCGCTCTTAATAGTCAGCTCGGCTTTTGATTCTAGTCAGAACTTTGCACTTACCATTGCAATTTCTTCCTTCAATCTGAGGATTCTGCATTTCTATAAACTCTGTCCTTGCACAGCCTATGAGGAGAATAAGAAGGCTTTCTTCTGCTTCATCTCCATCGTGCAAATTCATCAAACATTCCACCGTCTTCATGAAACTTGCTGCAATGGAATCCACTTCTGTTTCTCAGTCAAAAGTCAGCGCCTCACCATCTACGTTACCAGTGGTACCCACTCCAGCAAATCCTGTCAAGGTTAACCCTAAGCGCCTCAAGAAAGATCCTCCTTCTGCTGCAGAGTCTCCGCCTCCTGTTTCATTGGATCCACTGTTGAAAGAAATATGCGCCTTAAAACCCTTTATGAAAGAGACAACTCTAATTTCACATCCATCTACTATTACTTCTAACATCTCTCATGACATTTTGAATTCAGGTCCCAAAGCATCAAAAATGCATACCTATTTATGTAAATTGACCCCTTTAGAGATAAAACTAAAGTGGAATTGGATTGGGAACGGGATTTAGATGTCAAATCAAATCAAAATTAACTTTATTCGGTTTTCAATCAGAAAGCCATAAAAGTACAATGATAAAACATTAATTGCATAACATGTTAAAATTGTTCGCTGTTTAAAAAGAGAACAGTACTTTTTCTAAGATCCAAGATTTTATGTGTCACTGTAATGTTTATAAGTTCGTGCGATGCCTGAGGCACAACTTTAGGTAGTGAGCCACAGGTTTTGACACCAGACTGTTTTCCAGAAATTGCAACGCCAAAAATGCAGGGCGGCATCTTCTAATCTTCATTACATTTAAAATTGGTAAAATCCATCTTTTACGAAATGGGGTATAAAATTTACAAAAGAAAACAACATGAATTGTAGACTGAGGGGAAGTAAGATCACAGGGGCATGGAATCGAGTTATGTGTCCATACGTTCTGGGTGGGGAATAAAACCATGATGTGGAAGAGGTTGAACCTGAAACGAGTGAGAAGAAGTCTTTCAAATTGTGTGAGGTCATGTTGCAGATACGGTTGGATTGATGGAACCAGTTGTATCATTAAACAGTGTTGGACTGATGTCTTTCTTATTTCAGTCATTATTCTCAATTGAGTTAAGTGGGACAGACATAACTTTTTAGATCCTTTTTTGTTATGTCTGTTACTGACTGTGGTTCGTCAAAAAACCTCGAAAGGCCAATGTCTGTGAGGAAAGATTTTACGTAACATAACCATTTTATCTTCTTCATGTGCTCTAGATTCACGCAGTCCTCGATAATTGCTCTTGTGAGGTGGCATTCATCAGTGGCCCATATTCTTCGCCACAACATTATGGGTTGGATCTTGATGATATCAGTGATATGATCCAGTCCGAGTTCTAGATGGCAGCCAAAGGTAGTTGCACTCTTTGGGACTGCTAATAAGAATTTTAAGAATGCATTTTCCACTGTCTGTATGTGTTCAACGATTGCTATTCCCCATACTCCTGCTCCAAAAATCGCCGTGCTAATGCATTTTGCATTATAGATCTTAATCATCTCGGCCAGGGGTCTTTTTCCTAGACGGAGGGAGAATGCTTTTAATGCGCCGGCTGTTTTGATTAGTGACAACTTGCGTGAGTTAATGGCTTCTTTCCATTTAAACTCTTCGTCGATAGTAATGCCGAGGTATGAATAAGTTTTCGTTCTTTCAAGGGGGAGTTTGTCCAAAAAAATTGTTTTCGGCTTTTTCCCCTTACTACCAGCATGCATCACATAAGTTTTTTTGATATTGACTTTTAAGTTTAAACTTGACATAAAGAAACAGTAGTTATTTAAAGCCTTTTGTAACTGGATTGGGGTACGCGCGAGGATCACCGCGTCGTCGGCATACAGTAGTGCCGGAATTGGACGCCGGGCGATTTCTGGGTAATCTGTTACACCCTGTAACATAGCAGCTTCCAATCCGTTGGTGTAGAGCGTGAATAGGAAGGGGGCCAGCACACACCCTTGCCTTACCCCCTTCTGTATTGTGAAGCTGTCTGTAAGTTGACCTTCGGTCCCGTAGCGTACTTTTCCCGTGGCCCCAGAGTATAACTCACGAAGGAAATCTACAATTGCTGGCTCAATCCCCATTTGCAGCATTATAAGCCAAAGTTTTGAGTGTTCCACGCAGTCAAACGCTGCCGTAAGGTCAACGTAGACCATGTGTAAGCTAGTTTTTGTTGCTTTTGTATATTTTCCGGCCAGCAGTGTTAGGTTCAAAACTTGGTCTACGGTGCTCAGTCCAGCCCTGAACCCATATTGAAGGTCTGAGATTTTCCCATGTTCTTTTGACCACTCCTGGAGGCGGTCTAGAAGTATCCTCCCTGCCATTTTTCCGACCGAATCCAGGAGGGAGATGGGACGATAACAGGAAGGACTGTCCCTGTTGCCTTTCTTGAAAATGGGTACCAGAATGGACGTTGACCAAGATTTAGGTAGGTTAATTTCTTTTGCTGCGTTCAGGACTTTGGTTAGCAGAGGGGACCATAGTTCCGGTAAAAATGTATATAAATCCATGGGGACGGAGTCCGGTCCTGGCGCTTTGCCATGTTTAGCAATCTCTATTGCTTTCCTTGTTTCGTTGACAGTAAACTCTATGCTTATCGGGTATACCACCGATGGGAGGAGGGGCGAAGAGGCCGGATCTGCAAGGTTTACCTCTCTAAAAACCTCCGAAAAATGCTGCACCCATTCCGCCGCATTTATTGCAACATCTATTGAAGGGCCCTCATTGTTTCCGTTTAAAAACGGAGATTTAACTATTTTCCAAAATACTGCGCTGTTGTTTTGAGTGCTGCTGTTTATCAATTGGGTCCAAAGGTTGCGTTGTATCTCTTTTTTCCTTTGTTTAAGTGCCTGCGTATATGATTTCCTTAATAGCGCTATCTCTTCTCTGTTTCGATCTTTTTTTGCTAGAGCTTTCTTTAGGTCTGAGTAGGCCTTTGTGCACAAGGTATTAAACCAGCCTTTCCTTTGTGCTTTATTTTGTGTTCTGGGTTTGGTTAGTTCGTTAGCTATGGTTTTCACTATTGCGCTGTAGCTAGTCAAGATATCAGGTGCCGTTGTGGCAGGATTTAGGCAATTTTCTATGTGAGTCCTGCATTTTTTAATTATTCCTGCGCTGAATGTTTCTTGGTCTATGCTGCCCCATTTTAGGGTGAACCCATTCAGTCTGGTTAAAGTGAGTGCTTCTTGATGCAATAAACCCAGGTGGTCCACGGCTTGATTTTTACGGTGAACAGACTCTAAGTATGTTATTGTGAGTGGGTAGTGGTCACTTAGTGCGTTACTATTTACTGCGAAGTCCTTTATACGTGCAGCATTGTTTTTGGAGACTAAAATATAGTCAATTAAGGTTTGAGCACCTCTTCCGTGGAAAGTTGGAGTGAACTGGGTTGGCGGGGTCGTTATCCTGTTTGCAAACCCTAGATCTAACTCAAACATCATGGCCTGCATGATGTTTCCTTCTTCCGTGTGAGAAAAATGCTCCAGGGGGTTTTCTTGGTCGTCCATGATCCCACAGATGGGAGCATTACTTTTGCTACATATATGTAGATTGAAGTCTCCACCCCAAATAGTTGAGTGAGTAATTTTGGCGTATTTAGTTTGTTGGTCGTTTATCATATCTCTAATTTCGCCAAGAACTTTGGCTGAGTCAGACTGACACATATTATTGTAAAAATGTATTACTGTGTAAATAACCTGATTGTTTACTTTAATATTGTTAGCCTGATAATTCTGATGGAGTGCGATAAGCGCAATCTCTTGGATTGGCCAAAGATTGGAGATATATATTGTTAAGCCGCATTTGCTTCTTCCTAGATGTGACTTTATTGCATGGGAGAAATACGTTCTGTATCCCGCCAGATGAATCGGTTCGTTCAGCCATGTCTCCTGGAGACAGATCAAGTCTTTTGTGTTAACTAGGTCCAAGAAAGTTTTCTCCGTGTGCTTGGTTGCTAGGCCCGCCACGTTCCAGAATAACATTTGCCTCTCGGCAACTAGGGTAGTGCTGACAGGTTGAGTCGTTGTGACTGAGGGTTCTGCCTCTGCTGTTATGTTTGAAGGGTTTACGTTGAGATTTAGATGTCAATTGATCCATTCAATTATGTAACAAAATTTGGCTTAAGATTAAGAATACATCTAGAGCAGCTAACACCACATAGACGCTTTTCTTTATTTACAATAAGTTACTTCTTTCCTCCCTCTTCCTCCATAAGATAAATATTGAACTACCCAATACTTGCTGGTCATGTTCTTTCACGAATGCAGATTTAAAACACCTGCTTTTTACTTGTTCATGTCTTTTGGAAATGTGTTTGGAAACAAATCACCCAGATCTTTCATTATGTGGTGCCCTACTCTTTTGCTAATGTTTTTTTGAGTTCTCTTTCCGATGATTGGTCTCAATGTCTTTTAAACAAACGTGTTTTGGATTTACTTTGGGTAGCATTTCAACAAATTACCAAACATTGGAAACATTTATCTGACCTCTATTTCCAGGCCTGGTGGTATGCTGTATGTCATAACCATAGATTGGACATACTGTGTATGTATATCCAATATCCCTGGCTGTAAAACGCTTGAATATATGGTCCCCAGTTATGATGTTTTTTATTTTTAAAACACGGTTTACATAAGCTGCATAGCTCCACAATCCGGAGACTACTGCACACATCAATTATACAACAAGAGTGACGATGACTTTTATAAAAGTGAATAAACCATAATAGAACAAACCCCCCCTTCCGCCCCCGATTGCGCCCATGCCACAATGGAAAAGTACAATACCTCCGGAACAAAACAACAATCCCATCGGCCAGCCAGCAAAGTCCAGCTTCCACACATCCATCAATCCGGCAAGTGAACATCCCCCTCCGGTGGCGGATTTAGATCCAGTCCCTCGTATTCCGCCCATCTTTTCCAGATCTTATAATGCTTGCGGGGGCACCCCCTGGCAATGAAGATCGGCCGTTTTGAGCCGCATACAAAAATCCATCCCATTCCTCCATGCAGCCAGCGACGGAGCCCGGGGTGCCTTCCAAGCCCTGGCAATATCCCTCTTCGCCAACGTGAGACCTAATAACAAGAGGTGTCGCTTGTATCTATTGCCCCCAACTCCCTCCATAACATGTAACAGGGCCAGGCGTGGTGTGCAAGGGAGCTCCAGCCCAACACCTCTGACAGGCAGGAGAACACCTCCCTCCAAAAGCGATGTAGTGAGAGACAACTCCAGACTGTGTGCAGAAGCATACCCTCCTCTCGCCTACGGCGGAGACATTCAGGGGATTCAGTCATTCCAGCCCTCCACAAACGCACTCTAGTGAAATACACTCGGTGTAAGTATTTGAATTGTATCAATCGCAGGCGCGTGGCTATTGCCACCCCCCACGGGCTAGCTAAAGCCTCCGCCCAGTCCTCCTCCTCCAGATCACCCACATCCTCCTCCCATGCTGTCTTAAGCACTGCAGATTTGTGGAACAGTGAATGACCAACGTCTGGTATATGCGAGAAATTTTGCGGTCCGGTAGTTCCCCCATAAAGACCTTTGCTTCAATGGAGCTGAAGTCGGGGAGAGACTCCAGGTCTTCCAGACTAGGTGCCAGCGCGTGTCGAAACTGCAAGTATCTGAAGAACTGGGATCGTGGCAGCCCATATATGTCCCGCAGATCCTGGAACGATTTAAGCGTCAGATCAGTCATCACGTCTTCTAAGGCCAAAATCCCGATAGAGTCCTATCCCTGGAAGCCCTGCAGGGCTGACAACTGAGGCAAACGCCCGTTGCCTCAGAGAGGAATCTCCCGGGTCAAGACATTCCACCACCCCATCCTGCCCTGAGCCTGCCTCCAGACGTGAAACACCACTCGCGTGACCTGGGGCAGAAGCTTCCAAAGCGGTGCGGAATATAGTAGTGTGTGTAGAGGTTTGTTGCCCATAAACTGCCGCTCAACCGCGTAGGCCGGGTCCCCCCTATCCCCGTACCACCACTCATTGAGGACCAGCAAGTGTGCGGCTTGGTAATAGGAGAGGACGTCGGAGGTAGCAAGACCACCGGTGTACGTAGATAGAAAACAGGTGCGTAGGGCCACCCTCACCGCGCCCCCTTCCCACAAGAACCCTCCCTATGCTTAGTTTACCTGTCTAAACAAGCGGGGTGAAATCTGGTAGGGATGATTCTGTAATTGATAAAGGAGACGGGGAAGCGCTACCATCTTGAAGATGGCTGACCTACCGTATATAGTTAAGGGCATGCGGGACCACACCTTAAGGTCTTCCCAGGTCTGATCCCACACCGGGACCAGATTACGTTTCCTGGATACTGCCGGTACGTCGGACAAAAAAAACCCAAATACTTCAGCCCCCCGTCGCTAGTTAAAGGGCTGAGGCCCATGCTCCCACCCTCGGCCCACCCCCCAGAACCCACAGCGTGGACTTGCATGGATTCCTATACAACCCAGAGGTCTCACCAAAAATCTGAAGGATGCGCATCAACTGTGCCCCGACCTATCCAAATCGGTAAGAAAGAACAGGACATCGTCCGCTTAAAGTGCTATTCTATCTGTGAGGCCCGGCGCCCATTCAAACCCCCGAAGTTGGGCATCAATGCGTCCAGTCTAGCCCCGTTACCAGGGAGTGTAGTTTGGTAGGGGATCCTCCCACCCCAGCAGCATCCCTGCTCCTCCATGTATCCCGATCCAGCTCCATCACGTCATTCCAGCCCCCCCTACAACAGAGAGTGTATCCGGCATATACCCCCACAGTGTTAGAATTCGTTCCACTAAGGACCACTGTAATGGTGGTGGAGCATACATGCTGCCCAAAGTCAAGACATTTCTCCCAATTCTGCCCTGTATAAAGATATACCTTCCCTGCGTGTCCCACCAAAGTCTCTCATGTGCATAGGGGACCCTGCGATGGATCAATATTGCTACGCCCCGCAAGCCGAAACCTGAATGAAATATATGATAGTATCCATACCGTTGTACGAATAGGGCTTTAGTACCCAGCAAGTGTGTTTTCTGGAGCAGGAGCACGTCGGCCCCAGCTCGTTTGGCATAATGAAGAATGGCCCCTCGCTTTACCTTATCCAGTGCCCCACAAACATTCCAACTGACTACGCACAGGGAACCAGGGGTTATCTGCCTTTCCATCTTCGTGCCAGACACATCAAAAGCCCTCATGGCCTGTGCATGTGTTCCCTGGTATGTATGATGAGTTACAAGCAACCAGCATGGATGCGCAATCAAACAAACAGAACAAGCCCCTCCACCCCAACAACCCTCTTACCCCCCCACCCCATACCTCACGAACATGTAAGTATCTATCGCGGTCGGATAGGAGCCAAGTCCCCAAATGGAGGACCGGAACCATACCTTCCAATAGATCACCAACTGGCCACCTATAACCCTCGGGCCTTACCCCTTCCCGCCCACCACTGCGTGATTGGGTTCCCAGCCCATGAAATGTGCCTATTTGGACATGAAAACACAGTCTCTAGAGTCCCAGTCCCTGACGGACCCACTAATCAGTCTGCCAAAGCCTGTCTCTCCGGTGACAAATCCCTCTGCCGGAGGGCGGAGCTGGACAGGGAACGATGCCTGGACGCGATCTCCTGTTACCTCTCCATTGGCCTCGGGGGCCCCTCCGGGCCACCTCACTCAATGATGAGTCTGATTCCCTGCCAGGTGGCATATGGACTCGCACCCGCACGGTCTCGTCAGTCCATTTAAAGACTTCTTGCGGAGAGTCGAAGAAATACGTGCGAGATCCGTAGACTACTCTCAGGCGGTCTGGATACAACAGCGCATACTGGAGCTTGAGGTCTCGGAGGTGAGCTTTGGCCACCAGAAAGGATTGTCGTTGCTGCTGCACCAGACGCATGTAGTCCGGGAATATGAGGATGCTTGCATTATCACAGGTGAGGGATTCCTCAGCTCTGGCCTATTTCAGAATAGTGTCGCGGTCCATATAATTCAAGAACCGCGGGCCCCATGCAGAGGCTTCTGCATGAGGGCCCTGTGGGCCCGCTCCACCATGAAGCAGCAGGATAGGGCATCTGGGGGGAGCCAGCCCTCCAGCCACCATGTCAGGAAATGCTCCACGCTATCTCTCTCGCATCCCTCCGGGAATCCCACAAAGCGAAGGTTGTTGTGCTGAGCCCACCCTTCAGCATCCTCAGCCCGCAACGCCAGACCTTTCTGAATCTTCTCCATAGCTACCACTTTCTTCTTTAAGGTCGTGACGTCATCCTCCACCTCCGATATGCGGGTCACGGTCACCGTGAGCAGCAGCATGACATCAGAGCCCACGGCCCCGATCTTGGCATCCAGCATGCCCCTGGACTGGGTGATGGCCGCCAGGAGTGCCACGTTGTCCGGCACCTGGCCCTGAGACCCTGCAGCCCCTGCCGCAGCGCCCACTCCAGTGAACTTGTCAATGGTGCCCTGCTTGGTGTGGCCTCCTCCGCCCTTATCGCGTGTCATCGTCGTATAGTATGTGCTTCCCCCAGGCACTTAGGGCCGGCCACTCAGGGGGCCGAGTGTGGAAACAGCCCGATATCCAGGAGGCGTATCCCCAAGTCAATAGTATCTCCCTCCAGGCCGCTCAGTAGGTTGCGACTGCCACGAGGGCATGCAAAATGGCCTCCAGTTCACCCTCACCTCCACCACGGAGGGCCTCACCTCTCTGTGGCCCGGCCCGACCACCGATAGGTGCCACTGACCCTGGCAATGTCTGGGGCGCCGCTAATGCTGCTGCACTAGTTATGCCCAAGCGTACCTGTGCTTGGGGGCTGTGCTGTGTCGCCCTACGCTGCTTCTGGGGCTCCACTGGGTGGCACACCAGAGAATACCCAATGCCTGGCACGCACCACTATCGCAAGGCAGCCTCGAGACTCCTGTTATCCCAGAGCGGGTGGCTGGACAGTCGAGGGCTTCGGGCGCCGCCCCTTCTCTACCACTGCCGTGGCCCGACACGGCCGCCGAGTGCTGGGAGTCCACCGGGGTAGGCAGGAGCAATATGAAGGGGATTATACCGGTACCCCCTGAGCCGCCGCCACACCCCCGACTTGTCAGGCTGCTCGCGGCCTCCCCGGGGCTCCGCAAGATGGCCGCTGTCTCTCCTCGGCCTCTTCCACCCAGGGACTCCGCCGCCGCGGCCCAAAGCTGCCACCAGTGCTCGCCTCCTCACATCGTCAGCTGCCATGTCCCGACTTCCCCCAGTGTCACAGCCCCAGGGGGGGTCAGGTGCTGGCGCAGGAATCCGGGCACCGACTCTCCTGCGGCACTCCCACCAGCCGCACCGTCTTCCAGGTCCCCTTCCCAGCCGGGCGAATCACGTGAGGCCCCGGCTCCTCCCGGGCCGTCACTCTGCTAGGCCTCTACAGTATGCGGACCTCCGGTCGCCACCGCCGCTCCACCTCCAGGTCCCCCCTCACGTCGGAGAACAGCGTGGGTGTTCTAGGGTTCTCCGGCGCAGGGCACACCGCAGCTGATGTCAATAGGCAGGATATTATTGCAGGATACTAGAGGGCTGGTCGGAGCACGATTAAACCGCGACCACCATCTTCGCCGGCTAAGCCACGCCCCCCCAGTTATGATGTTTATAGACTGTCATGCTAAACTCTCACATACACTCAAGCTTTCGGAGAAAAAGGTTTCAAAACCTCCTTGACATTCTGTTTTTTCTCTATTTTTAACATTGTTTGCCTAGATTTAATATAATTATGCTGTTATGCTTCATATGAATGAGATTTGTTTTATATCTCCTCATATATTTTCCCTATTGTTAAAACAACCACTCATTCATGTATATTAAAATTTTTAATAGCATAGTATAAATGTATCTTTATTGTATTTCCTTTTCTTTTACCCTTTTCCTTCAATAAACTTTACTCTTTTCAAACTCAAAAAGAGGTGTAATGTGTAGATCTGAAACAGTCATAACTTTCAGTTCAGTATGAGCTGGTGCTTATAAGATAATATACCAGGGCATGTCCTGGTCATATGGAGGAATGTGGCATCAGGAGGGCCACATCTCCAGCAATTAGCACTAGGGGAGATTTCGTATCTAAACATAGCTACTGGGGTACAATACACCCGATGCAGAAATATAGGGTGCAAAAATCTGACCCGTCAATTGAGGGATACTCTTCGGGTCTGTTCGCAACAGTATGCCCATTGTGTATCGGTGATTTTGTGTCCGAGCTCCTGCTCCCAGCTGGATTTAATATGTGCAGAAGGCTGTGAGAGCTTGGATGAAACGGAATCATATGGTCCAGGTAATAGTTTGGCTGTTGTGGGAATAATGAAAAGTGTTAATGAGCAGCTGACATTCCTGTGGTGCCTCCAGGAATAAGCAATATAGGTGTTGTATGGCACTGCGCAGCCTATGGTATGTCAGTATTTGCAAGGGGTTACAAATACTGATGTGCAAATAATCATAGTATGATAGAAAGATAATATTTTGTAATAGGTCTCCCATGGTATGGAGTGCTAGCTCACACATATGCTTCAGCACTCCGCTGTAAGGGGCATTAGATGATTCGTATGTAGTGGGATGTGTGGGAAATACCGTGCTACAACATGGGCAAGATCCACTAATCTTTTCCATGCCCAGCGTGTGCATTGGACCATGTGTGTTTCGACCTGCGGTTGCTGACGCTTTAATAGTATTGCTTGGTGCAGTGGTGTGGGATGTACCAACCCGCCTCCATGTTCAGGTAGGGAGGGTGTCTCCTGTGAATCCAGTAATGTGCATGGTGGGTACTGTGCCACTAAATAATTGAGTTCTAAGTTGGGAGCAGCTAAGCCGCCCATATATAAAGAAGTTGCATTTTCGACCATGCAATTCTAGGTTATTGGCCAGCCCATGCAAGTTTCCGCATGAGCGTTTGAAGTGGGTGAAAGAATACTGTGCTCAGTGGCTGCTCCCTCATTGGGGCGTGGGCGTATTGCCCCACTGCTTTCTCAGGGTGCGAGAAGGCTGAAACATAAACGGTAAAAACTGCCATTTCTGTTTCTGCCTTCTCGCATTGCGAGAAAGCGGAAGTGCCTGTGTGCCTGGTTGGGGGCGGGAGGGAGAGCGGTCTTGCTAGAGGGCAGGGGGGAGTGGCTTACCTACTGTTGTGGGTACTGACTGTTTAGTCAGCTCCAGGGCCGGCCAAACAGTCAGTACCCACAACGGTGGGTAAGCCACTCCCCCCCTGCCCTCGAGCAGGACCGCCCACTCTCCCTTTTTCTCTATGCAGAGAAAATGTCCCGGCTGGGGCGCTCTCCTGCTGCGCCTACCAATCACAACGCTGCCATTGCTGCGTTGTGATTGGCTTGCATAAGGGAGGGAAGCTGCCTGCTGGCTGCTTCCTATTCCTGCAGCAGGAACACGCGGACCAAACTGCCACTGCACCAGTACAGCGTGACCGGCCAGGAGTAGAGGTGTTGCGGTACCCGGCCCTCAGGTACACTTTATTTTTATTGTTTTATTCCCCACCTACGACCCCCCCCCCCCTCTCTCCCTCAAGCATGCAGGCTGCTGCTGCATTCCTGGTTCCCTAGGATTAGTGGGATTAGACAGGCTAGATTTCCCTTGCTTCTTGTTTGTACAATGCCTCCTCCTGAAGTCTGAATTACCTGCTGAGCCTGTCTGTCCTCAGAGATCCGAGAAGCAGACGAGTGGCACCTGCGTGTCTCTCTCTCTCTATCCCTTCCGCAATTCCCCCCAATAATCTTCGACTGTTGTGTGTGTGTGCATGTGTGCATCGGTGTGTGTGTGTGTGTTCTATGTGTCAACAGAGAGTGAACAGAAGGTCTTCGATTCTCGAGGGCATTGACAGAGTGCCAACAAACTCTCAGCCCTCCCCACTGCAACACACTGCAACAGAATATAGATAGGGGGGGGGGGTATGTAAAGAGCCCTGTCCCAAAGAGAAAGTGATAAATCCTAAGTTTTGATTGGGACAATGTCATTGGTGTGGGAAAATATGAACTGCCCTGTTATCTACTTTCGCTTGCTGCCCTTTTCTGTCTCCCTTTACCGTCACTCACTCCAGCTTGGAAATACCCGCTGCGTTTTGCAAATTCTGTTTACAGTCTCCTAACGTCATGCTCATCACTGTCATCCCACTACATCTTGCTGACAAGCGTCTGTCCCTCATCACCTTCTGCACTCTGTTGCACTTTCCTCTCTGCTGTCCACCTGTCACTTTTACTGTCTTCTTTATGTTTTGCTAGCCAGGCTGTCTCATTCTTAATGCCATACGGCTCTCTTTGGCTTCTCAACACATTGCGGGGATCAACAGGACTTGCTTTCTCACTCACAGCATTGTCCGTCTCTCCTTCGTGTTCTGAGCCAAGTGAAGTCTCCTCCTCCTTCCTGTTCACGACTGTGAAGCAGTCCTTACTTTCTTTTATGTCCATCTTGGGTGCATGTTCTTATCTTCTTTTATTCTTACATCCTGAGTAGCTGCTCCCTGAAAAATGAAAATGGTTTCTTTTCTTTTGTTTTCTGGTGCGGTGCAGGAAGTAGACCAGTGGTGTAGTTGAGGTAGATTCACCCCAGTCTCTCCTGCACCCCCTTTGTCGTATCAGTGATATTACAGATGTCAAGTGCCCTAGATCCTGGCATTTTGAAATAATTATTTCAAAATAAAAATGTTGAAATACATATTCCGTTTCTAGTGATTTCGAGTGTGTACATCATTAATGAATGATCATTTGAATTACCACTGCTCCCTGTTAGGAGTCCGATACCATTGACACCACCTCATTTATATATTGTCTGGTATTCTGCAGGACCACAATAACCTTTTTTTCATATTCAGAGCTGGTGCATTGGACTTAGTTCACTCTTATTGCCCGTAGTTGTGAAAATACACCTTGAAGGGATGAGCCAGTGACTCAGTTTGTGCAACAGTCTGAGCTGGATTCTTCTTCTCCTTAAAAATAATCTGAGTCATCAATTAAAAAATGTGTACTAGTAAATAATTACTTACCATCAATAAAAATATTTTAGATCCTTTTTTAACTGCCCAACCACTTGATTCATCCTGTTAGGCAATAATTTTATTATTCTTTAATAAGTCCATTGGAATTTTAATTTTAATTTTCCGGATCCACAGCTGTATAAAAAGAGAGTGGGGTATTTGCCCCTCCCACAGTATATGATTTGCAACCCTCAAAATATGTTAATTCAAAGTTCAATCTTTTTTTTAACTCTGCCGGAAGGCTGTCTTCCCTGCAAGTTTTCCCATTTGCTAGGGATTTCACCACCATATTTTTCTCTAATATAAACGGCATCACCAGGGCTTGGGCAGACCTTCATTCTATACTAGGTATAGGAAGGCTATATAACAAAATCCAGCAGCTTTGCACTATCCACCTCTTGCCATAAGTCATAGATTTTTTTCCTACTGATTCAGAATCATATCCTGAATGATTTTACCATCTGTGATGCAGGTGTTTGTTTCTGCCTCAGAAAGTGACTACATTGTATTCTTTGCTGTTTTCTCATATGCCTGACAGGCTAAACAAAACGAATATTAACTCTCTATGTACAATTTCTGGATATAAGCTTCACCTGATGCACAAATCTGCTCATAATAATCACACCATTACCTGCTGTTTTGTTTGCTTAATATCCTGATAGCTACTTGGGGCCTCATTTATGAGGTTTTGCCGGAGGGCAGTGCAGCAAGCCTTCCTGCTGCGCTTCCCTACGGAAAAAGAAAAGGGCAGGAATGTGCAGTATCTATAAGATACAGCGCATTCCTGTCCTTTTCCCCAGCGCCGGAGCACAATGTGTTGCCGTGCGCCAACGCAGGCACCTTTACACCATGGTGCAAGGGTGCCTGCGTTGTGGGGTTAATTGTTTTTGTACAGAAAGGGAAACCTTTCTGTACAAAAATATTCACAAGAGGTTTTACCTCTTTCTATGTGTGCTGCAGAATGCTGCACACATAGAAAAAGGAAAAACGAGGAGAAATAAAGATATTTCTTCTTATTGTGCCTTCCTTACGCCTCCCCTGGGGAGACTTAAGCTTTTGGCGCTGCTCCAGATTTACAACTTCTCGTAAATCTGGGGCAGTCTCAAAAGGCCATGGATGTTGCTGGGAACGCCCCCAGCAATAACCATTGCATGCTCCTTTAACACAGAACACTGTGTTAAGGGGACTGATATTGATCAGGAAGAATTAAGCCAAAAAAAGTGTCTTAGTGCTGCCTTATAAATATCAGGCAGGCTTCTGAGCCACGGAATGTCACAAAAAGTGATGTTCCGGAGGTGCAAGGAGTCTCATAAATGAGGCCCTAAGCATCTTATGATGTATATAGGCACGGTATGCCCTTTTCAACCGGAGTTACAGATCTATCTTCATATGTTGAGTTTCGTTTATATTATATTCTGTGTTATGGAGACTGCTAACTCAGAATACTTTATCTTCTGCTGACCCTCACTCACTGACAAATACAACCTGGGGTGCCAAGTCCTTAGCAACCCAAGCCCTATCAGCAGGACGACTTACTGGTTTGCACATGGCACATTGCACCACGCCTCTTTATCTTCAACCCTCCGATACTGCTAATATTCGTGTCATGATCTATCTGATTAACAACAATGAAACATTATTGTTGTCATTGTTTTTAATTCCCTGCAATTCTTTTTTGGTTGTAGTATTCGCTGTTTATTTCAAGTTTAAATGCAATGTACAGCTCTACGACATGTAATGGTTTTAATTAATCAAACATGAATAAATAAATAAAATAAGTCAAAGCACTGTTAAGCAACATTAGTTCCTTTCCTCAGTATTCAGCCTTTCCTAATACAGATGCCAGTAACCAGACTGCGAAACATATATGTCTTCATTGTAGGAGAATAGAAATACATCAATGTTTGCTCATGTGCATCGTATTTTCATCTTTTTTTTTTAGGTACTTCAGGTTGTTTTATTGTTTAAGAGATTTTTAATAAAGTTTTTTCAAATACAAAACAAAAGCCATAATAAAACATAGGTAACCTAAATACAATAATCAATTAGGCATATATCATAAGATACATTTGTAAGGAGAAGAGAAAAAAGAGAAAGGAGAGCAAGAAAGAAAAAGAGAAAGAAAGAAGAAAAGGAAATAGGAAGAAAGAAAGAAAAGAGAGGATAAAGCAAATCTATAAGGTAATAAGTGTAGAAAAGAAAGAAAAAGAGTTAACGTAAAGAAGGGTGAGAAGAAAGGTAAGTAGTGAAGGGAAACCAAAGGTGATCAGATCTAATTTTTGAGAAACAGACGAAGAGGTAACAGTAGAAATCCTGTGTTCGTCACTAATAAAATTCCACCAAGTAAATAACGATAATTTGGAATTATCTTTCCAGGATGATAAAATTACCTTAAAAGCTAAAGCAATAAAAAGATCAAACAGTCTTGAAAAGGGGGTACAATATCTATATCGGTTGATAAAGATCCTAAAAAAATATGTAGTAACGATAAAGTAGCATTAAAGTTAAATATTGACATGCAAACGTTCCAAACTGAATCCCAAAAAGATAAAACAGGAGAACATTCATATAGTTGATGTTTTAACGTACCCGTTTCTCTAGAACATGACCAACACAGTGGAGAGTAGGTTGGTGAAAACTTACAAATACTAACAGGAGTAATAATAGCTCTATGATAAATAAAATACAAAGACTGAGTTATACACGCAGCAGCAGAAGTTTTGAACAACTTTGACCACAGTTTCTCCCAAGTTATAACAGGGAGAGAAACGGACAGATCATTTTCCCATGCAATCTCAGTAGTTAAACTTAGAACGATCAGTAACATTAGATAACAATAATTTATATACAAGGGCGGCTTCAGGTCTGTGGGTTGAAAATAAAGGACATAGAGGAGTAGAAGGAGTTAAAGATGGTGAGTCAGGCGGGAGTGAGCAAGTAGGTAAATGAGATTGTATGGCATGAACAATGATGTTGTATTCAGGGAAAAAGGAATCAGGTAACTGACAGTGTATTTGTAGTTCATGAGAAGGGATAATAGAAGAATTGTGAAGAAATTGATGAACAAAAGAGATGTCCTTTTCCTTCCAATATTTATAATAGAAAGATTCTATTGGGTTACGGGTTACGACGCCAGTGCACTGTTTGCTTACTACATCTCGTACCATGACGGGCATATACTCGTGCTCCATCTAAACTAAATTTGACACGCCTCTCAAGACGAATGGCCACCATAATCTAAGGTGCAGAGTCTTTTATCGTTGCTATTGTGTGCGGATACATGGATACTGGCATCCTGATATGTTTAATTTAAATTTATACATGCTGATGTTCGACGGCTATCCTAACTTGGTCAAGCTACTTTTGATATAGTACTCGGTTACCCTTCCGGGTTGGAATTATCACCTGAACTGGGCCTGTCCTATTGTGGATTCAGCCACTAAGCCCTGAAGATTTGTAGAATTTTCTTGTCTACAATATAACACGTGTCAGCTGGCTGTTTAGACTGATACCTGATGACCCACTAAAAAGGGAGAACATTAACTCCAGAAAATACCACAGACGTTTGGATGGTTTTTCATCTGCAGAACCTTTTTTGACTTACACATTGTTGTTTCTTCCGTTTGAGTGCGCAGAACTTTGTTTCATTTGTAATTGTGTGGTGTGTACCACACAGATAGAGGGGTTTGAGGGTCTCTGTGGTATCTCCATAAATGAATCCAAGATACAGGAAGATAAATTAAGTGAAGTTTAATCCAGGAATAAAGATCCCATCCACATACAATGCCAGCAGACATCAACTGATTGGTATTAGAACATTCCTATGTTAACATAACGTGACATAGTTGGTGACATCCTTAGATTCTATTAGCTACAGTGTTAATTATCACACATCTCCTTCCCTTCAAAACAAAATTACAAGTTGTATAATATACACGAAATTAATGCATATACTTAAACTATATAAAATTAGTAAGATAAGAAGGTTTTCTAGACACTCGTGTGGAAGACCTAATATTTCCAGAATTAATTGTTTTACCATTAGTCAAATTCTCTTCCTTGGAATCCAAGCTTTCACCACCTTGCAATTTCCTTCTAACAATGACAATTCTATTTAAATTCCATATGCGATGATCTTGAGTTTGCACTGCATTGTTAAGAATTTTGATCACTTTGATAGGCTTCATAAACTTTGTTTCTGAGCTACTCACTATGCCAGGACCTTTGACCATAATCATATCACCAACACATACAACAGTTTTCTTAACACTATTTTTAACATCAAAATATGCTTTTCTACGTTCAGCTTTATCCATCTCATTTTTAACAATGTCATCTTTGTTGCACACACATTCTTTACCCTTCAACATTTCATACTTATTAACCCAAAAAGGTTCTATCTGTGTGTTAGGGATTCTCCTACGAAACAACAAAAATGGAGTTTTTCCAGTTGTAGCATGAGGAGTATATCGGTATTCTTCTATCTTTTCCATAACACATTTTTTCCAGTCAGATGACAAGTTTTTTGCTAAACTAATAGTGTCTTTGATCACTTTGTTGAATCTCTCGACCATACCATTGGCCTCAGGGTGGTAAAGAGAACAAGTCTTATGCGTAATGCCCTTAGAAGATAAATAGTGTGCCATCTCTTTGGAAACAAATTGCACACCGTTATCTGATAAAATGGTTGCAGGAAAACCTTCTTTATAAAATATTTCTCCCAAGCATTGAATAATCTTACTTGAATCAATTCCTGACAAAAAAAAAATTTCTGGCCATCTTGAGTACATATCAATGACCACTAGTATAAATACTTGAGAATCCTTATGTTGTATAGGACCCACTAAATCCAGAGCTATGTCCTGCCAAGGACCATTAAGTCTTTTTCTTAAAACCATGGGTTGCGTGTGCGTATTATAAGACTTGTCGCTAACATTACAGTGTATACACTCTCTAATTATTCTTTCCACCATTTTGTCCATGCCTGGCCACCAACAAGACATGCGAAGCCTCTCTTTGCTTTTGGATAAACCTGAATGAGCAATATGAACTAAATCTATCAAATCTTTCCTAAGACTAGTTGGAGGAATCAACCTTGTCCCTCGAAACAACAAATCATTATCAACAGATAATTCACTGCGTACCGTCCAAAAAGGCTTAGTAGAAGCAGAACCTTCTTTGCTATCAGCCCAACCATTTTTTATCAAAGACATAACTTCACATAATGTATCATCATTTCCCAATTCCTCAGACCATTTCTTCTCTGATAGAAATTCGTAATCGACAGAACAAACCAATTCATCATCTAACTCCAAATGATCATCATCTCCCAAATCATTTTTAGAAACTAGGTGTGAAAGAACATCTGCTATTCCATTATCAACATCTGGAATGTATTGAACACCAAAGCTATATTCTTGTAAGCCAATTACCCACTTTGATATTCTCCCAGACACAAGATCCAATCCTTTCTTACTAAAAATTTCTACTAAGGGTTTATGATCAGTGTGGACATCAAAAACTAGACCCCAAAGAAATTTCTTCAGTTTTCTCACCGCCCAAAACACAGCCAAAGCCTCCCTCTCTACAACAGAATAAAGAGTTTCAGCGTCTCTCAAACTTCTAGATAAAAACATTATGGTTTGCATGCCATCAGGACCATTTTGTTTCAATACGGCACCTAACCCTTTTTCACTTGCATCAGTAACTAAGATGGACTTAATCTTAGGGTTGAAGCTTTTTAACGCAGGAGCACAGTTTAGCTTTCGCTTAATTTCGATGAATTCATTCTCACATTGATCAGACCAATGAAATTCTACACCTTTCCTCAACAAACACCTCATGTTTACTGTTAATTCAGCAAAACCTTTGATACATTTTGCATAATATTCAATCATGCCTAAAAGTTTCATGAGTTCAGTTTTATTTTCTGGTGCCACCATTTTGTTTATAGTGTCCACCAATTCGGATTTTGGTTTTACGCCCTCACCAGAAATATTATGCCCTAAGTAGTTTATAGAGTCGGATCTGAATCTACATTTGCTTGCTTTTATTGTGAGATTGTGTTTGCTGAATCTTTCCAATACCATTTTCAGAGTCACATCGTGATCAGATACATTTTCTGCAAAGATTAATACATCATCTTGATATATACAAACGCCAGGAATATCTTTTAAAACTTTTTCCATTATTCGTTGAAACACAGAGGAAGCAGATACTAATCCAAATGGCATCCTCTTGAATCTATACGTGCCAAAAGGTGTGATAAAGGACGTAAAATCTCTGTAAGACTCTTCTAATTCAATTTGGTGATATGCAGAAGTAAGATCTAATGTACTAAAAACTTTAGCTTTTCCTAACAATATTAACAATTCTGCGATATTAGGTAGAGGATATCTGTCAACTATTACACATTTGTTAAGTTGCCTGAGATCAATGCATAAACGCAAATCACCATTAGGTTTTCGCGCTGCGACGACTGGAGCCATCCATTCACAACCCTCTATTTCTTCAATTATGCCATTTTCAATAAGTTTTTCAATTTCTTTTTTCATATCTTCTTTTACTGCTAAAGGTACACTCCGGACTTTACAACTCACTGGATAGAATCATTCTTTACTCGTATCCTATGTTGATAACCTTTAAGACAGCCTAGAGTTTCTTTAAATACACTAGGAAAATTCATTTTTAGTTCACATGAAAATTTGTCTTTCAATGGTTTCCCTTTGATTGATTTTTCTTTCCCATCTAAAACACTAAGAATATGTTCTCTCAATTGTATGCAAGGACTAGCATTAGGGTCTAAATATACTCCTAAATCTCCCTGATGTATCCAGCTGATCATGCTGTCTCCTTTCATCGAGACATATATTTTTCCAGACACAAGTCTAGATTTATACTCTATAAGGCCTATAAAATAACCATGTAATTTTATAGGTTTCTTATCATACCCTAAAGGAATGATGTCAGGTTTTAAAAGAGACACCTTACCTTTCAATTTCTTAGTGAAAAACTCATTAGAAACAATTAAAAACGTAAGGTTTACAGAGTCAAATTAAAGCTTTGCGCGTAGGACACGATGAGAGTTCATGAGCAAATAACAAGCATGAAAGGTTTAAATAAGAGCGCAGACCACAGAACATGCTGAATATGTTGAAGTAAAATATATATTACTCACAAGTCGATTGAAGATAATAACCAGAGTTCTTAATCTTCATTGATGTAATTATAATAGGTGCTAGGCAGTTAAGTGAGGGTTGACAACAGTTCTTGCCAAGAAAGAATAGAGTTGATTCTTCTCCTCACAAAGATTTGTGTTGAGATCTGTTCCAGATGATTCCTGAATGGGTTCCAAGCCGACTACGCCAGTGTGGTATCTCCATAAATGAATCCAAGATACAGGAAGATAAATTAAGTGAAGTTTAATCCAGGAATAAAGATCCCATCCACATACAATGCCAGCAGACATCAACTGATTGGTATTAGAACATTCCTATGTTAACATAACGTGACATAGTTGGTGACATCCTTAGATTCTATTAAAGCTACAGTGTTAATTATCACAGTCTCCCCTCCCTGTCAGCACCATCCCTAACACTGATACTTGGCATAGATCATACGTGAATTTGCGTGAGCGCCACTACTTCCTGCCTACTAAAACCCATTTCTGTTTGCAAAATGAACAATGATGTTGTATTCATTGAAAAAGGAATCAGGTAACTGATAATGTATTTGTAGTTCATGAAAAGGGATAATAGAAAAATTGTGAAGAAATTTATGAACAAAAGAGGTGCCCTTTCCCTTCCAAAATTTATAATAGAAAGATTTGCCTTTATATTTGAGAAATTTATTATACCATACAATCGAGGATAAAAAACATTGAAGAGGAGTCAAATCCTTAGAGAATGTATTGTAGAGTAAAGTTTGGGAGTATTTCAAAACAGGGTTTTTAGACCAAAAGGTACAATTTGACATAAAAATAATATGTTGAAAGGAAAAATCCTTTAATAATGAACGTTCAAAAATGATCCATCTGGGCACAGGGATATCCAAAAAATCAGAAGCTAATGAGAAAGATTGTTTAATCAAAAAAGCTGAATGATAAGCTTTAAAATCAGGAAAGCGAACCCCCCTTCAATTTTAGGATGAATACGGTTTTTTAGAGCAATACGTGGGTGCTTATTATTCCACAAGAATGTTATACAAATAGAGTTTATTCAAGAGAAATATACCTTAGGGATTTTGATAGGCAGCATAGATACTGTATACAATACATGAGGAGTAATCATCATTTTAATAGTATCCAGTCTACCCCACCATGAAAGATATAAGGGAGACCATAAGAGGAGGAGGGATTGAAGTTTCTTCAGTAATGCGTCAAATGTGAATTTAAGAGTATCAGTTAGGGTTGACGAAAACCACATGCCAAGATATTTCATTTTGGAGGGACACCAAGCAAAATTAGTATCATTAAACATAAATTGGTAGCAAATAGAATTCAAAGGTAGAACTTCTGTTTTTGATAAATTTAGTTTATAACCAGAAATGGAGGAGTAGAGTTGAACCTCGCTCATAAAATGTGGAAGGGAGTCAACTGGATTGGACATATAAATTAGAATATCATCTGCATAAGCAGAAATTTTAGTTTCAACAGTGTTAAGTTTAAAGCCAGTAATCTGAGAGTTGGTCCGAATACGTTCTAAAAATGGTTCAAGGCATAAGATAAATAATAAAGGAGAGAGAGGGCATCCCTGCCTTGTGCCTCTAGATAAGGAAAAAAAATTAGAGAAATGGTTATTAACAAAAATACTGGCTTGGGGGCAAGAATACAAAAGTTTAATATAAGAAATAAAAGAGGGACCAAAACCAAACCATTGGAGAGTTTGAAACATGAATTGCCAATAAATGCGGTCAAATGCTTTTTTAGCATCTAAAGATAGAGCTGCAAGGGGGACTTTACATTTTTTGCCATGGGAAATAATATTGGTAAACATTCGAGCATTGTTAGAAGCTAATCTACCTTTCACAAATCCAACTTGGTCAGTTTTAATCAAAAGAGGTATGATGGTATCAAGGCGGAATGCAAGAATCTTTGCAAAGATTTTGCAGTCATAATTAATTAATGAAATAGGACGATAATTTTTACAATATGAATGGTCCTTATCAGGTTTAGGAATTATGACAATTAAGGCATCCATGAACGACCCAGACGCTTTAGCATCAGCAATAAAGGAATTCAAAACTTGTAATAGTTTGGGGGCAAAAATAGAGTTAAAGGTAGAATAAAATTCTACAGGTAACCCATCAGGGCCTGGTGACTTCGATGTTTTCAACGATTGGATGGCATTGTTTACTTCCTGAAGAGTAATATCATTTTCTAATGCATCAAATTCAGCAGGAAGAGAAGGTGGGGAGGGGAGACCTGAGAAAAAGGAGTCTAAATTTTGAGTGGAGGGGAATGTGTCATCAGATTAAAGAGATTTATGATATTCATGAAAGACCTCGGCAATATTTTCATCTGATGAGACCAGTTTTTTAGAAGACTTGTTGAGTATGGTATACACCTGTTACAACGCATTTTTTACTCCGCACTACCATTACAACGCGACTTTTACTCCGCATACCGTTACAACGCATTGCGCTGGGGGGCGCTGTAGGATAGGGAATACGTTTAATTTTCTATCCAACACCTTCCCTAGTGTCCACGGGGACTGGTGTTGGAATAGAAAATTATACTTACCACTATCCAGCGCCCCAAGGTGCTATGCGTTGTAACGGTATGCGGAGTAAAAGTCGCGTTGTAATGGTCTGTGGAGTAATAGTATGCGTTATAATGTCATACATCCGTTGAGTATAGGGCCAATAGTTTTATGTTCAGACTTAACTTTCAAGTAATTTGCTAACATCTTACCCGCTTTATTTTGACCCCCAGGATATTTAGATTACATTTTAAGCAGAATATTGCATGCTTCAGTGTTTGCTAACTTATTAAGTTCAGTTTTTGCTGCAATTAAATCATGCCGACCATTAGGAGATTTAGAGGAAAAATATGTATGCTCTAGTCTTTTAAAGTTTTGTAATTGATTCTCGTATTTATTTCTTGTGTCCTTCTTTGATACATAAGAAATAGTAAAGTCACGGAGAGCAGCTTTAAAAGCATCCTAGTTATTAGGGATAGAAGTATCTAATAAGGATGGGCGGATTCCGCGGATCCACGATCCGCGGATTTTGCGGATTTGCGTATAGTTGATCTGCAAAATCCGCGGACCTTTTTTTTTTTTTTTTTTGATTGCGCTCGTGAAAGTCAAGGATGCAAAGGCCTCTATCCAGCATCACAGCTGATTTTCAACAGTAGATTTGGGAAGAAAGCACACCTGCCCAGCCTCGACAATGCTCACGATTGTTTTTGGGCTGATTTATGCATCAGTGAATTTGAGCTTCAACTGTCCATCATAGTGGGTAAATGGCGGGAAGACGGTTCTAACCGCAAGTGTGTGGGCGGGGCCAAACGGGTGGGGCTCGAGCACCAGCTTTATTTTATCTATTTGTGCTTCCTGTTGAAGCTAACTTAGTCACTATTTTAGGATGGCGCTGGCAGTTTGCCGGCGCCATCCTAAAATAGTTACAACTTCTTCAAGCTTGAAGGCTTGAACTTTTGCCCCCCCGGATCCGCCGCTCGCGGATTTGCGGATTTTTGGTAAATTCGCGGGAGTTCGCGGATCGCGAATTTACCGAAAATCCGCAAAATCTGGATTTTGCGCCCATGCCTAGTATCTAATCATTTATTGAAATTAAAGAATTCATTAATACAAGTTGTGACATTTTTGATAAAAACGGTGTCAGATAATAAGAAAGTATTAAATCTCCATCTGCTAAATTTGGAGGAAGAAAGTGAAAGGTCTAAAACAGCATAAACAGGTGCATGGTCTGAAATAAAAATGGATCCAATTTCAGATTTTTGAATAGAGGGAAGTAGAGGCTTACTAACCAAAATGTGATCAATCCTAGAACGAGTATGATGCATATTAGAGAAAAAAGTGTATTCAAGCAGATCAGGGTTACAAGTTTTCCAAACATCAAATAACGGACGAGAGGCAATGGCTGATTGAAAAGATTTATGAGATTTATCAGGTTGGAATTTACACTTGGACAGTCTATCAGAAAAAGGGTCTAACCATTGGTTGAAATCACCAGCAACAATAATATTAGTGCAATCAATTGAGGAAAGAAGAATTTTACTATCATTCCAAAATTTGGGATCTGGCCAAACAGGCCCATAAATATTTAACAAAACTAATGTCTTGTTTTGTACCACAACCTTAGCCATTACCCATCGACCATCATCATCATTTTGAGTGGATAAAATTTGAACTTATAAAGCTTTATGAAACAATATGGCAACACCCCCTTTTTTGTTGGATGCAGGAGAAAAAACAACATGGCCCACCCAATGTCTTTTCAACTTTAGCGATTCCACATCTGAACAATGTGTTTCTTGAAGAAAAGCAATTTGAGAATTAAGTTTAGATAAGTGTGACAGTACCTTTTGTCTTTTGACTGGATTCCCAAGATCCCAGACATTCCACGTGACAAAGTTACACATAATGGAGGATTGGGAGGATGGAGAACATGCGGAGCAGGTACACTTTAAGGACATGACTACAAAAAAGAACATACCATAAAAAAAGTACGTGAAGACACTCCAACAAAACAATTCACAATACTAAAATACGTTAACCCTAAATCAATAACAAAGAACACTAAAGAATAAGTATAAATACAGAGAAACAAAAAGTATGCGATCAAAGAGAAAGTAGAAGAAGAAAAAGGAGAAAAAGAGAGGGATAGAGCAAGAAGATAGAGAGGAACAAACAGATCAAAGCAACACAGCCAGATCTGAAAGAAATAAAGAAGACAATGAAGAGGAGGAATATTGGCGCGAGGCAAGGCGGGTCTCGAAAAGAAAAATAAGATATAGAAGAAGGAGAGCCACAGTTAAGGCATCATAGAAAAAGATAGAAGGGAGTATAATGGAAAAAAGTAGAACAAATTAGTGGAGAGAGAAGATTAAGGAGAAACACAGAGAAAGAAATGATAAAGGAAAAACAGTTAATATCAAATGTTAAAAGAAAGAGCATAAATAAACATTAATTATACTGCAAGAAAGTAGCACGAATTAAATATAGAAGGGTGATTCAGATAAAACAGTTAGAGAGAGACAAGGCAATAGTAGCAATTCAAAAAATCAGATAGTTGTGTCCATTCCATTTGAAGGAAAGGATCGAAGAAAAAGTTTAAGCTTTTCAGAATCATCAAAGGAGCGTGAACGCCCAGCATGAGTAATCTTGCAGAGGCATGGTTGAAGTATGCCATATTGAATGTTAAGCTGTCTCATTTGAAGACGTAGAGCAAGAAATTCTTTCCGGCGTGCATTAGTTGCAATGGAAATGTTTTGAGAGATGGTGATGTTATGACCAGACCAAGTGAGACGCCTATTGAGTTTAGCAGCCTTCAAAACAGTCATGAGTTCAGTAAATTCCAAAAAGAGCATGATAATGCCACTTGGTTTAGTAGGATTAGAAGTGAGGTGCCCCAGACGATGAGCTCTCTGTATGTTGAGGGGAGAGTCAGAGGATGGAAGATTGAGGATTTCAGGAAGAAATTTCTGAAGAAACACGACCATGTTGGAGCCCTGAACATTTTCGGGAAGACCATATAGGTGTAGGTATTACGACGATTACGATTTTCCAAATTCTCAGCGTGGATCTTTAACTTATGAATTTCCTGTTCAAGATTTGGGATCTTGGTAGAAATATCTTGTAAATCACTAACACGTTGTTCCAGATCCAAAACTTTGCTTTCCATAACAATCCATCTATCCTCTATCTGTTTCAATTTTTCATTTGTTGCAGTCATAAAAGGTTGAAGACCCCTTACCTCATCCAAAATAGAGTCCAGAATGGGATTTTGTGAGGATTGAATAGGTGACGGTGGGTCATTGTTGTGCCTCTTTGATTTTGTGCTAGTAATAGAAGGTCTTGCCATGGTAGCGAAGAGAATAAAATATCACAGAATTTGCGCCACAAGAGAGTATTAATGTATGGAACAGTCCCAGCTGGTAAGTAACAAAGACTGTTGCAGAATAACTATTATCGAAACATGAGCTCAGCGGCAAAAAATGGCGGCTGATAGTTGCTGAAATTAGAATAGTAGCTGATAGTTGCTGAGGGAAAAACTCCTGAAGGAGGCGCAAGAAAAAACAGTTCTCCACATATTCAGAATAGCATCTGAAGGCATCAAGTGGCATCCAATTTCAATTAAGTTGAGAAATGAAAAAAGAAAAACCATTATGAGCCATATAACTGTGGAATGTGAAAGTCATGCATTAATATAGCAGGGCATGTGGCAAGGAAAGGGATTGAAGAGTAGCAAACATGCAAAAATCCTGTCCCACGTGGAAAACCATATAGAAAGGCAGAATTCAGTTGAGGAAAGACACTTTTCAGTGAAAAGCAACTAAAAACATGTTGCCGGCAGATGAGGTTGCAATGTGGCATTCATAATAGGAACAAAGAAATTACCTGCAGATGAGGCGCGAGAGCGGCGGCCCAAAATGGCGGCCAACCGCGCCGTTGTGAGGAGAACGAAACCGGAGCTTCAATAGATGCGTCCTGAGCAGTAAAACGCTCAAAACAAATTCCAGTCACTCACGGCATCTTCCGGAGTGGATGCCCGTAATTTGGAGGAATGCAGGAACGTAAGAGACGGCTCTTCAAAGAGACGAGTTCCGCCGACGAAAGGAGCTCAGACAAGATCCGCCATGTTGCCGTGGCGCCGAAGCCACGCCCCCCGTATTTTAATCTTTAACCTTTAACATATTTGTTTCTGGTGATAAATTTATAATTAAATCTGGGGTCACCTATAATCTAATTGGTTTACATAACTTTAGGATCATGCTTGGTTTATTCACATCAGGAGTGGAGAAATAATGTTTCTCTTTGTCAATAAATAGTGCTTGTTAACACTATTTTAATGAATGGTTATTTAGATTAGTAACCAAGTATTTGATATTCTGCAATTTTGAAAAAACAAAACAATTCTGAAATGGGGCTTTGAACTTGTTATCATTTTAAAATCAGCTCACATTTATTGTATGACTGCACCCAGTAATAATTTCACGTTGCTTTTCAGTTGTAGCTGAAAAGAATATTACAATAGTACTTTACAAGAATACTTTGCCAATAAAAATCCAGGCACTGATTTAGGTATTTCGCACCTATAGAGTGGGATTGCACACAGACACTGAAGTTATGCATGTTCTTGGTCATTTTCAGCAGGAATACATACCTTTTGCCTCAAAAGCATTAATTCTACAGGGACATGATATAGTTGAGATGTAGGCACACTGATAAATGATAATAAACATAAATCCTGAAGCCCTGTTTGTATTTGGGTCCTACTCCTGGTACCTATGAGGCCAGGGGTGACAAAGACAGTGTCTCATGACATAATGGGAAAGCCAAAGGTGGCAGCTACTACCCCGGGTGATCCCCAGTTATTGCCCATGGCAGTACTCAACCACTGGTCTTCCATTGCTAGGACATAAACATAGCTCTACCACACCCCTGATTGTTGACATGCAACACCCACCCACAGTTCCACCCACAGTGCACCTCAAAACTGGCCTGCAGAACTCCACTCTATGCCATGACGTCTTGGTCCCACAAAACACATATTTAGCAAACCATCCCAATGCTCTTGCAATACACCCCACGCCCTGGTTTGGAGTGGCCTTTCAGGCAGTCTGGCACTGCCAGATGGGCCAGCTTGGAAGGGCCAGTGTGTGGGCCTTTTTGTGTGTCCTGTGACAGAACCAAGAAAAAAACTGCCTACGCATTGGCCCTTTAAAGCTCACCCATCTGGGATTGCCAGGCGGCCTGAAAGGTCTCTCCAACACTGACCGGTATTTCTACTCCAGTACTAGGAACCGCATGCTGTTCTGTCAAACACTTCCATACTAACCTTCAGCGCTCACCACTGTACTCCAGAGCTAGGGCCCACATGGAGCTCTGCAGTACACTACAGAGCTGATTATTAGCACCCATGCACTGATGTTTGAGTAACAGGACCCATACACGCCTCTACTAAACATTTAAATCTCTATCCTGACCTTCAGCACTCACCACTGTACTTCAGTACTAGGGCCCACATGCAACTCTGAAGTACACTACAGAGATGGCTTACAGCACCCATGCACTGATGGTTGAATACCAGGACCACACACACTTCTGCCAAACATCTGAATCATTATCTGTGGCATCTCCGATCTACTGCTTTTTCGCACACATGCAGATATTCCATATCACCTTAATTCTGACATGCACACCCACCCACTGTTATTCCAGGACTGGGAGACACATGAGCTATCCCATACTCATTACTATCCTGCAACGAGTACTGGATCGCATCAGCAGTGCTATAATACACCTCAGTCCTGACATGCAGCTTTCACCCATTGCTCTTCCTGTGTTGGGACCAACACGCAGCTATGTTATACACCTCAGTCCTGACATGCAGCTTTCACCCATTGCTCTTCCTGTGTTGGGACCAACACGCAGCTATGCTATACACCTCAATCCTGACATGCAGCCCCTAACTTCCTCTCTTTCGTTAATGTGACACACATGTAACTCCTTTATACTCCTCAATCGTAACATGCAGCTGTAGGAAGCTGGCTCTTTATATAGTATACTAAAAATAGGTATGCTGTGTAAAGAGTCCAGGTATTCCTTATAAGTGGACAGGGGCTTGCTTTAACAATCCAAAGGTGCTCTATTTGTGGTAGTGTGGTCGAGCAGCCTTAGGCTTATCAGAGGGGAGGGTTAGGCACTTGTTGCATTCACAGATGAAATAAATTATACACATACTCACGAAGAAGATCCACACCAATATAGAAAAATAACACATTTGGTTATATATATATATCAACACCAAAAACTTTGTAATTGGGTAAGTACTTTTTGAGTTGTCACATTTACAGATTTGAGCCAAGTTCGCAAACAGTGCATTTTTACCCTGCAATGCTATTCTATGGGAAAAGAAACATTTACTGCATGCAGGTATTTGCAGTGGGATTTTGAGGGTCATGAGATGTTAGAGGGCCAAGGTCAAAAGTTCCACCAGCAGTTTGGTCTTACCTGCCTTGGCGTGTTGGGGTGCAGGGGTACAAGAACCAGTTGGTAGCCATGCACGATACACTGTGGCAAAAAAGCTGGGGCCACCTATAAGTGAGTGCATAGGGGGACTTGGGGACACATCAAAGAGCTCCCAATGAGGAGCTTGGTTCATGAGGGTACTGGGAGTAAGGGGGGGGGGCAGTCTGTGTTCTTAGACCTGGGCCGGGAAGCTCTGATGCAAAAGGTTTTGGTCGACTGGCCCTTGTGGATCATAGGCAGTCACGGTTCTCAGTGTAGACTTGCAAAGGGGGACAAAACAGGACAACTGGGCCACTCTCAGTGCTGGCCTCTGCAGTGCTGCCATCTCTTATTGACTAGTTGGTCTTTGGGTCACTGGAGTCTGGATTGGACTCTAAAGAAGTTTTGGTCACAGAAAGGGGTCTGGTACCTCGGGAAATGGGGCAGGGAGGCTCATAGGGGTCCTGGCATCTCCAAACTTGGTGGGGCGATGGAACTGAACTCTTTAAGTATGCTGACCTCCTCCTGGGTAGCTACTGCATTGGTGGACCTGATGTTCAGCAGCTTCTTTGAACCGTACGTCGCAGTTGGTGCCTGCAGGATGCAGAGGAGTAGTACCTCCACCTCAAGGGAGATGCTGGCTGGTTTTCAAAGTACTGGCTACCCTCCAAGGCTTTCGAGTACGCACAGCTGCAGGACAAGTCGGGTCTTTGCAACTATCGAGTCTGGCATGGGCAGTCAGACTTTGGTGCCAAAAGTCCACAGCAGTCTTCAGTTCTCACGTTGATCAGCTCTTCTGTGTCCTCTTCTTCTTTGGTCAGGTGAATATAAAGTTCTGGTGTCAGTAGGCAATAAATGCTCAATTTAGGGGCATTAGGGGAGTGTAGAGTAGTAGCTAAAGGGATACTCACCTTTGGGGTCATTACACCCCATATATGAGCACTTCCTGTGGGAAGTGGGCATAACCCTGCCCTGGTGTTCCTATTTCTGCCATCACCAAGATGGCAGACTTTTCCTAGAGTGGGGCACATCAGGCAGCTCACCTTAGAGGTGTGTCTGACCCTGATATGCTCCACACCTCCTCGCATAACTAATGTCCCACCTGTCCTGGGGCCAAATGGGCCCCAGAGCAGGGGGTGGCATCACCCAGGTTTGGGGAATGTAAGGGTCACATATCAAAGTCGGAAGAGGCTTTGAAGCCTCTGGCCTTGGTATGATGATTTACTAGCCATCCGTCTAGAGGAGGTGTAAACATCTGCCAGAGCAGGCATTGTTCCTGACCTCTGAAAGAGGGTCTCCCATCTCCAAGGGGGTTAGAAGTGCATCTGTGGTGGCAGGCTCAACTGTAATAGTCAACCAGCACACTAGAGAACTAGTAGAGTTCAGGGGGTACCTCTAAGAAACCCTCTGGATGCATGTATTAACAAATCCATCACTGGAATCAGTGTGGGTTTATTAATACGAGGTGTTTGATAGAAAACATCTTTGATTTCAGTGAAGCAATCATGTAGCTGGGAAACTCGTAATACCAGTGCCCAATACAAATACTAAATATGGCTTCCCTGTTCCCTTGCAATGTCTAAGTATTGGCTTTGACATCACAGGGGCATATCTTCTCATGCAGATATGTCCACATGTGTAATATATTTAAGGCTCCCTGTTTTCCGTTTTTACTGATTTTTACAGATAAATACAGACAGAAAAACATTTATTTTCTCATCTGTATTTATTTTTAAAGGAGAATAAAAATGGAAGTTGGGTGCTTTTTGAGTGATTCTAAATACAGTTTGCCATGACTGCCAAGCCTATGACTGTGTGGATTGATAGGTAAGGGGGTTAAAAAGAAAGACATTTTTAGTAAAGAGGCTTCAACAGCAGTAGATATGCACAAGGCTGATGCTGAAATGTGCATATTTTCATATGAGTGTATTGATTTATCTTCTGCAGTTGTCATATCACTGAAACCTGGCAGGCATTCAAGCATGACTGCATATTTATTGGTTAAATAAAGGCGGAAATATACCAGTTTGAGCCATGTTTTTTTAACAAAACCCATAACAAAAATGGATAAATACAGATAAAGTTAAAAAACGAAATATGGATAAATACAGACGGAAATATAAAAAAAAAAAATACCATAAAACCTAAAGCCTTAAATATAATGCACCCTGGCTTTTAGCTATAAGACCTGCTGTAAGGGTGCCGTACATAATGCATGTAGTGTGTACAAGTATGGCACACAGAGAGTGTGCCATGTAGTATTTTCACTTTTATCTGCACCATTTCACGCAGGGTGCAATGGCAGGCTGCATGATTGTGGTGAGAGGTCCCTTAGGGTGTCACATATTGCAGCTCTTAGTGATCCTCTTTAGTACCTATGCACTAGCTACCAGGATTCCAATTAGTAGGGACATAAAGGGGTGCTAAAGGTCTTGCCAATTGGGGAACAATTGTACACTTTTAGGGAAAGAGAGCTGGCACTGGAGACCTGGTTAGAAGGGGGGGGTAACCATGTCAAAAAGGGGCACTTTTCTATAGCAGCAATTACAGCAGCACTGAGACCTACAAGCAATTCTGCCATACACCTCAAGACCTACAGCCCTCATACAAGTAGGACTTTAGAAAACTAAATGTATAGGCTGTCAGAAAAGGTGAGGGCAAGCATCAAGAAGTAGGTCTACAAGATGCTTGTGTTAGGGGTGATTTAGCCAGTGGCGGCCGGCACAGATCGTGGTGGTAGGGCGGGAGAAGGTTGGATGTAAAAAAAAAATGAAAAATATAAAACCACTTACCGCACCTCTGCGCTCAGCGTCTCTCCTCTGTCAGACTTGGCTGAACCAGGAACCATTGCCACGCTCCCCAGACCAATCACAACGCTGCAATGCAGTGTTGTGATTGGTCTGAGGGCTGTGGCTCAGAGCTCAGATGTGATCTGAGGGGCTGGGCATGTTCTCCACGCAGGCTGTAATGCAGCCTGCATGGAGAACATGCAAAGTGTGCATAACGGTTTGGCTGGCCTGAGAGGGCCGGTCAAAGAATCATTGCTTACTTAAGAATGGGCAAACTACTCCTTCCCTTCCCTGCCCTGCTCTGAGAGCAGAGCAGCCCCGCCCGCCCACCCGCAAAGCAGATGTAAAAAATGAAATGTTAATAACATCACGTTATTATCAATTTATTGTACCTGCATTACACTGCTCAAAAGCAGAGGGGCGACGCTCCTCCACCTTAGCGGAGGAGCCGCGACTGGATTTGCCCTCCAGCAGTCCCTGGTTAGGCCCTGTGGTGCTAGACCCAACTCTTACCCACTGGGCACCGTCCCAGTAATCAGGATTTGTTTCAACTACCAAGGACTCAATTCTGTCAATAAGACTGATGCACACCCCATCTCTTCAGCTGATGAACGTAAAGACACAATTGGGGCTGCCAAGTTTCTTAGTACTTTTGATCTTACATCAGGGTACTGACAGGTTGCACTGACTGAGGAGGCCAAAGGGAGGTCTGCATTCTCGACAACAGTGGCTCACTTCCAGTTTAGGGTGATGCCCTTTGGCTTAAAGAACACCCCTGCCACGTTTTAGAGGTTGGTCAACAGGGTTGTAGCTGGGAAGTAGGCATTCTGTGCTGCCTACCTAGACAACCTAGCTGTCTTTAGCTCCGACTGGGAGGAACACCTGTATCACATCCAGGAGTTGCTTCAGGCCCTTTAGCAGGCGAGCCAGATGGTCAAGACCAGTAAGAGCCAGATCAGGCAGAGTTTGTGATATATTTGGGCCACGTGGTGGGTGGGTGCAAAGTGCAGTCCCTTTACGCCAAAATTGAGACTATCCTGGCCTGGGAACCCCATAAAACGCAGACTGGAGTGAGGGCCTACCTGGCCCTCGCAGGATACTACAGGAGGTTTGTTCAGGGTTATGGCACAATTCTTGCACCCTTAACAGAGCTGCCTTCTATGAACCAGCCCAGAAAGATGATCTGGACAGAGGACAGCACCTGTACTCAGGGCTCCTAACTTCTCCTAGGAGTTTATTGGGTAGACTGTTGCCTCAGTGCATGAAATAGGGGCTGTCTTAGCACAGTTAAATGAGACAGGACCTAGGGCAACTCACAGCCTTCATTATTAGGGGGTTACTTCTACTGGGAACAGACATACACATCCATACACACACAATGAATCCTCTTATTTGTGCGCCCTGCATTTTCTTTACCTTTTGACATGACAATATTTTTTCATCTGTGTACCTCCATCACACACATCAGCATATAATCAAAAAATTGGCACACCTGACCATTCCTCTGTGCACTATGCAGAGAGGCCAAGGTTTGGATGAATATGTACTATGAAACTAATATTGACCCACTGTAAGAAATCTGCACTGCATTTGGACTAAACTCCACAACTTTCAATCGTGGCCGACTTGCAACCTGAATTCATACAGCTACATAGGAGCAACTCCTTTCACACTACAGTATAAATTGCCACTATGTTGCATGAAAAAACGACAAAAACACACCATCCTGTAAAAAGCGTAGAGGGAATACAAGCGTAAGAAAGATGTAAAATGTAAACAGGAACATCACTCATCCGAGGATCAGAGGGTAGTGCCTGTTTTCGCTGGCTGCAAGTGGTGGGGTACAAGAGGCACCGGCCCCACCGGCCCCACAACAACAACACTTTTCCAAGCCACCGGTCCCACTGAACCACTACCCAGTCATAGATTACAGTTTACCAAAATGTTGTTAATGCTTCCTTCTCAATGAAAAGTGTTCATACATTAATAGCATTCAAGATTGATATGTCTATTGATATTTTAGCAGGGTCACAGATATGGGAAGAATGAAACGTGTCAAATTTTTTTAAATAGGAAAACGCACATAGAATAGGGCGCAATTTACAGCAGCAGGAATATGTTCTTTTTATACTGAGTTACTGAAGCTTTTCTTTAAACTTTGCGTGCTTTACACTCTTAGTTGCCACCTTGAGACTTTTCAACTTTGCACACCCTTATTATGTAGTAGTTTTATAGTATGTATGTAGAATAAGTATTTTTATATAAACACCTGTTTTGAAGTTCCCACGCGCCACCTGGTCCCCTGCCTAAAAACAACTCCATTCCAAGTAATCGTGAAATCAGCCTGCATCACAAGTTTTCCAGTAATTTGGAAAGTCGCCCTAGAGCCGTTGTTGTTAATCCGCGGGAATCTCCTTTCAATATTTCGGCCTACATGCTTTCTCCATCGTGGTTTCGGATGACAAGGTCACGTGAGTCCATAACTAGTTGAGATTATTTCAGCACTGAGTCATCGAGTGTTGTTGCTAAAATGGTTGCACGAGGGCCTTCCTGTACCTTTGTGCTGGGCTGGCTCTGCGGTGGCTGACCAGCAGGGTTGCACTTCCCGTCTCTCATCAGCACACAGTAAACTTTGGCCGTGTCACCGGAGCAGAAAGCAGCTGATGCGAACCAAGCTGAAATTCTGCAGCGCTGGCCACACAGCTCAGCAGCACGTGCCGCTCTGTTGACAGTGCCCGCAATGGCTAGAAATTGCCCATTTCAGCTCAGATCAGAGGCTTTGACATTTCTTGCCTTTGAATTGCAGAATTTGAAATACGGCTGGTGGGGTGGACATTTTTAGAACCGGAGCGGTTTTGCTTTTTGACAGTTATATGCGCTTACTAGGACTAATGAGACTCGTACTTACTTGTGTAGAATACTTTGCATACGTTTCATTATTTGTTCGTTTTTGCATTTCATAAAGGCGTCAAGTGGTGAGTGAAACACTTTGGGCAATAGGTGAGTGAAACACTTTGGGCAATATGACTCGTATCATTAAATGAGGATCTTTGAACTCTTTGTTTAGTGACCATTGACATGGTTTTCATTGCGTTAACCTGCACCTCTGGGAACCTCTGTGACCATGAGGAGCCTGTTGTGTGCGAGCTTCCGAGATTGTCAGAGCTAGCGACAAGAGCAAGCGGCCCATTGCATCAGATTAGCGCGCGACAGGCCTGCATAACTCACAGGTTTCGTTCCACACTGCTACTCGTACTGGAAGGTTTCTTTTATTGTTCCTTTTGCAGAGGCCGCCGCACCCCCCCGCAGGGGGGGGGAGGCTTGGAGGCCGGCGCCATAACCCACGCGGTGCCCACCGGTGGGTAGAACTGGTTCTGGGCGCCTGCGAGCGCCCAGGAACCAGCGGAAGAGGGGTGCGCACCAGCCACCCCGACCGGAAGTGACCTGTGACCCGGGCGCCCCCAAGGGGCGGCCAATGGTCACCTGTGCTTTGCTTTGAACCCCCCAATCAGGGGGGCTCACCTGAGGCCCTATGGAAGGGCCAAGAGGATTTAAGCGCCGCCGCTCCCCAGCAGAAGCACATCGTCTTCGAGGAGCTGGGGGAGCGGCGCAACGGAATCTACTGAAGCCCACCCACCCACACCTGAGAAACAGCAAAGTCGCAGCGCTGGACAAGGGAAGGGGCGTTACGGAAATACTACAATGGTTGGCTAAGGAAACACACCGGCGGGCGGTGTGGAGGAGGAGGGCCACTCACTTTTGAATGCCGCACGGCAGGGTGACGTGGCCGCACAAAGGAGGGGAGGAACAGGAGGAGACGGCACTCGCGGCCCAGACTCGGCCAGACGGCAGGGCGCAAATGGTAGCGAGCTGGGGACCTAACTCCAGACAGATAAGCTCCCCTCCACGACACGCAGAAGGCGTGGGCAACCAACCACTGGAACACCAATAGACTAACAAGGAGCTGGTTTTGTACAAGTGCCATTTACGAACTGATGAGTGCACAGAAGACTGACACCGGGGATCACAAGAGGGTGTCATCGATTGTAATGTTAAGTGTATTATTAATAGGTACAGTTCGCAAATGGAAGATTGCATAACCAGCTTGTGTTTAATATTAATAAAGCTGCGGCCAACAACGACCATCACTAATAACCGTTATTGTTGGCTGACATTATTTCCATCACTGTAAAGAATGGCGGGCGGGCTGGTGAGTGATTTCTGTTGGGGGCCCACGGAGTAGGCACATGCGGGGGTTATGTGGCCCCAGCATTTCGCAAGCTTGTGTCTGAAACGAGTTGGGTAGTAGTGGTTTCCATCGGACAAACGGACTGTAAGAAGACCATAACAGGGCCCAACTAGGACTATGAAAAAATGGTGGGGAAGTGATTTTGTGGTTGCGTACTAGGAGGCCTGGGCATAATTTTGAATATGCTGGATTAACTGGAGCAATTTTTTTTATCCTTGTTACTCGTTGACCTTGAATTACCAATAATTACGCAATTATGTCTCGCGTAATTAAAAGTAATTTGGGGGGGAATCCTATCGCAAGATCATATTTACTGAGTGTGAGCGGTCGCTCGTGTGAGTGGTTTGTGCTCTGTTGCATTTAGCGCTATTTCTTAGTGCAAAACGCATCCTTGTCGGAAATTTGGACACCAGGGGGCATTTTTACACTATGAAGTAATACTTAATGGAGAATTACTCTTCTCATGTAATTCAAGCATAATCTTGTGGAATTCTTAACTGATTACGTTACATGCAATAACATGTGTTATGCCCACCCAATTACATACCTATAATCAATGTTCCCTCTAATTTTTTCCACTGTGTGCGGCAGTGTAAGGTCTCTGTGCGCTGCAGCCAAGGCTATGTGCACCCGGGACCCATCTGCACGTGTGGGTGCAGCGACAAATATGAAGTGCAAATTGGGTGAGTATTTATGTTAATCGCAGTGCCAGTCATGTGTTGCAATTAACATAAATACTTTCTTAGCGCTGTGGCGCCTAGGCTACTGTTGGAACTGGCCCTTCTTGCAGGGTCATCCTCAAACTTTTTGCTTCTTCCTCCCTTATTTTTCCTGACCCGTGGCTGTTGGCAATAGGACTCTGCGCACTTTACCACTGCTGATCAGTGCTAAAGTGCATATGCTCTCTATGTAAAGTGTTATTCTGATTGGATATACATGTTTGGCATATTTGTATCACCATGAAGTCCCTAGTAAAGTGCACTGGGTGTGCCAGGGCTGGTGATGACAAATGCTACTAGTGGGCCTGCAGCACTGATTGTGCCACCCAAAGGAGTAGCCCTAAAATGATGTCTCAGGCCTGACACTGCAGTGCCTGTGTGCAGTTTAGAACTGCCATGTCCTCCTGGTCAGTGTCCCCACTGACCAGGCCTAACCCTTCCCTTTTTGTGCGCATCAGTCACCCCTATGGAAGGCCCAATGTACCCCCCTGGGCAGGGTGCAGTGTATGTAAAAGGTAGAGCATGTACTTGTGCAGGTAACATGTTCTGGTAGTGAATTACAGCCATTTTCGTTTTTCACTATTGTAAGGCTATCTTGCTCCATAGATTAACATGGGGGACGCTGGCTACAGTGGTTAACAGCATTTCTTCCCATAGGAACAAGATAGGACATAAGTATCTAGTATCCCTGAACTCAGAATTTAATAACACATCTTTTAGGAAAGGTTGTTTTTAAATCCTGTGTTTGAGAACAGCACTTTTAGAAAGTTGCTGTTCTCTTGTCTGACCCTTCTGTGTGCCTGGGCCTGTTTGTGTATTGACTGTCTGGTTTGAGAGTGACAGGGGCTGGGGAATTCCCCAGGAGGGAATTCCCCTGGATGAGTCAGCACTAGGCTGAATGACTGCATTTGCAACTGGAGTAGTGGGAGGAGTTAGCACCTGGGCTGAATAGGGCTGTGCCTGCCTTCCACAATGCTGGCTCCAGCCCCCTGCTGGGCGGCTGAGGACCCTGCCCCTCACTCTGAAAGGAAGCCAGAAGCCAGCAAAACAAAGTACTCAGGAAACACCCAGAACTGATTCAGACCGGGCTCAGGGCCCACATGCACAGAGAGAACAAAGACTTTAGGGGTATAAGTACAGGACCCCTGACAACAGAAAATTAGATCATCCTGGAAATCAAGAAGGAACCTCTGCCAAGGAGAAAGCTGAAACTGAAGAAGGAAGATTGTCCTGCTGTTGCTCTGCTGGACTGACCTGTTGCTTTGCTGCCAAGGAGAGGGGAAGGACTTTGCTGCTGAGCTGTGTCCCTGTCTTGAAGGAATCTCCAAGGGCCTGAGAAGAGCTGGCTCCCTGTTTTGAAGTCCCAGGAACAAAAGGACTTCACCCCCAGCTTCCCTGAACTCTGCTGAGAGAGTTCTGTCCCTCCTAGAGTGCTTGATCCAGTTGTGGGGCCTCTGGAGGTTGGACCTGAGCTGGGTAGCTTGAAACTAAGCTTGAGTGACTTTTGAAACTGAAAAGTGTTGCATCGCTCGCTTGCGGAGCGCATCCCCGACAGTGCGAGAAGTTTCCCGCCGCTGCGGAGGTCGAGATCGTCGCAGCGCCTGACGCCGCTGCCAGAGACGTTGCATCCTTCGTTTGCGGGACGCACCAGACCGGTGCGGGAGAATCGAACATCGCTGCGAGTATCGTCGCAGAGCCTGTCGTCGCTGGGTGAGAACGCCGCACCGCTTGCTTGCGGACCGCATCACGTCGCTGCGAGCATCGTCGCAGAATCAACGCATCGAGGAGCTGCGAGAGAGAGGATCCCCGCTGGACCGCGCATCGTCGCCCCGGAGGTCGTCGCAGCCCCTACAAGATCGTCGCATCGTGCCTTTGCGTGAACAGACTTCCTACGGAACCTACGCTCCGGAATCCACACAAGTGGCCTTCCTCCCCATACAGACCGGATTCGTCGCAACACGCCCGCTGCTGCAGCGGGGCTGTCGCATCGCCTCCCCAGGGTCTCAGGAGCAACGCATCGCTTGTTTTCCACCGCACCAGCTTCTGCTTTTGGAACTTTGTTGCAACTAAAAGGTACTGTGAGTAAACGTGACGCAACTGTGAACTTTTCACGCATCAGTAGAGAATTCTATCGCAACGTAGAGAATTCTAACGCAACCTTAAGAACTCTTTTTGAAACCATATTCTTGAACTGTGTATGTTGGATTTTTGTCGTTTTGGTCTTGTATAGTTTAGATTAAAAATACCTTTATTTTTCTAAACTGTTGTGGAGTCAGTTTGTGGTGTTTTCACTGTGTTGCTGTGAGTGTTAGTACAAATACTTTACGCATTGCCTCTGGTTAGCCTAGACTGCTCGTGCCAAGCTACCTAGAGGGTGAGCAGGGGTTATCTCAGAGGGTTATCTCCTTGCACTGACTAGAAGCAAGGGTCCCTATTTGGACAGTGGTACCTACCTCTGCCAACTAGAGACCCCCAGATCTAACAGCTACAATGTTTGTTGGTGCCCCCCAATGCCCACCTCTGCCATGACTCCCTCACTATTAACCTCCAACAGTGCCCCTCAAGTCTCCATTACCACACTCTCTGAGATGCATTGAATTAGGTTATTAGCGCCGCTCATACCAAGGTAGGGTGTCAGAGCACTTTACATCACATACACATTACAAATAGACAATCAATGACACATGTATAAATCAGTGTACAGTAAATGTTACATACGACAGAGGAATACAAGGTGAGGGAGTCACATGTTATTCATACTGGTAGGCATAATAGTTTAAGAGTGCTTGGTTTGGAGAAGCACAAACTCAGAATTTTAAACATAACACCATAGTTGGGGGTTACAGTTAATATTAAGAATTGATAGTTTGTTTAACATAAATGAACCTATTATGCAAGGTTAGAATAATGAAAGGCTGGGAGGAAAAGCATAACGCTATACTAATAATATACCTTGCAGTTTGCATGCAGTTCTTTTATGTCAGTTATTAACTCACTGTTCTATATAAGGATTTTAACTTATACACTGCAAGGAACAAAAGGATCTCTCTGACAAAAGCACTAACCTCTTTACGTTATATGCACTTTGTGATCTGCAATGTACACATACTTTGCATCAGGCATATTAACCCACTGCGCTACTTTTTGTTGAGTCAAAACTTCCACTAAACAAAACTCTGATCTCACTGCAGGACCCAAATACCTAAACCACCACATCTCCTCTTGCACATTGACCAGACATCTCAGCTCCACCCATCTGGCCCTGGCCACTGTCCCACAGATCCAAAAGACCTTGGCTCGAGGAAGATCCTTCTCCTTCCTTGCTGTGAAGACCTGGAACTCCCTACCTCTGCATCTCAGACAATCACCCTCAATGCCTCAATTCAAGAAGGACTTCAAGACCTGGCTCTTTGACTGAACTGCAGAACCCCACCCACCTCACCCTCTTCTAGCGCCTTGAGATCCATACTGGTGATTAGCCCCGCTCTACAAGACACTGATTGAGTAATTGATTGACTTTTAAATATTGTGCTTCAAAAATAGAATAGCGTCAACAACCAAAATATCAACAAGGTAATTATATAAAAGTATCTGACATGTACATATCATCAAAGTACATAGATGTATAGTTAAGAATAGTAAATTTATATAATTTGTAATTTGGTCTTCAATATTTTTGCGACTATATTCTCATAGCACAAGGTTTCTGTAGTCAGTATTCTGACATACAACTTCTGTAATTGAGTGCACCCTGTATACACCCTGGACCGTGTGGACAATAGGGAATACAGCCCCAGGTACATATGAAAGGTTTTATGGGTGTATGGGTCTCGCCTTTCGAATCGCAAAAGGCTTTTTTGCATTTTTTGAAATGTAACAAAAAATTGCAAAATAAGGAATCGCAAAAATTTGTGATTCCTTATTTTGCTTAAGCATTTAAGGGATCGCAAATTTAGCGATTCCTTAAATGCGATGTATGTGGCTTTTAGAAATTGCGAATTTGTGTTTAGAAATTGCAAATTGCCACGAACTTGTAATTGGTGGTAATTTGCGATTTCATTTAAAAATGCCCTATTTGGCATTTGTGAAGGTGGCATGTGACGCACATACATGCGCATAGGGCATGTATTGCACCATATGCAAACACATGTACATTTCAGGGGTGCAGCAGGGTGTCTTTGAGACACCCCTGCACCCTTGAAATTTTTCTCAATTTGCGAATTCGCAAATTGCGATTCGCAAATTAAGAAATACTTCACAATCATTCCTATGGGCCTCCTGGCCCATAGGAATGCATGGGAAATTATTCCTTAATTGCGAATTCGCAAAATGCGAATTTGCAAATAAGGAAGACTAAGAAATCGCTAAAAAATAGCGATTTTCTACATACATTCCATTTTGCGATTTCTAAATAGCCATTCCTTAAAAACTCGCTATTTAGAAATCGCAAAATGGGATCTTGATACATCTACCCCTAAGGTCCTGATTTGGGGATTGGCAAGAGATTCACTATAGAATAGCCGCAGCTGCTGAAGTCCACAGTGATTACATGCCCTAAAAATCATGCTCAGATCTTCTCTAAGATTTATAAAATGTTGGGACTTAAGGTCATATATTTTCAAAGCATTAAATAACATTAATGATTGTAGAATCTATACAAGATCTTTTATTCCATGTTCCTGTAATTTGAGGGCTCCGATAGAATCTTGGACACAGTCATTAATATATAGATAAGCAGAATAAGCAAACCAATATTTTCATGATTCCACCTCACGAAGTTCATAAATACAGATAAAACATGTTGTGAATAATCCACCAAGTTCCACACATTTTCTCATCCATGGAAAGATGAAAGGCTGAGTCAGCCCGACCAGAATTCATGCATTTGGCATATCGTTTTCTCCAGCGGGCACTCATTTCCTATAGCTATCTCACCTCCTTCCCAAGAAACCCGAGTTTTGTTTTAACATCAAGAATATCCCCCCTCCCAACTCCCCACCTCCACCAGATGCCCTGGGCAGATCTGTATCAGTGTGTATGACGTGCAATGGGAAGGCTGCAAAGTTTGTGGGGTGTTTTTTTCCCCACCTATGCACATTTGTCCATTGACCACGGATAATTAGCACATTCATGTATTTTCTAGGCACTGACCTGCGCTGACACTAAAATAAAGGTGCCCCAATCAATCAATCAATCAATCACTGCATTTATAAAGCGCGCTACATACCTGTGAGGGTCTCAAGGCACTTTCATAGGGCTTTGCTGTGAACACTGAGATGCTTGTTTTTACGGTGCTAGCATCTTGTTTGCACACCCCTGCAGGCCAGTGTTTCTTGGAGCTGCAGCACGTAGTGATTCTGAAAGCACATGTTTGCTTGTAGACTTGCTGCATTTCTTTTAGTAATAGAGTGGACCAGATTATGTGCTACGCTCTATTACTACAAGAAATGCTGCAAGTCGACGACCACACGTGTGCTTTTAGAATCCCCTGAAAGCACACGTCGTGCTTTTAAACGTGCTGCCTTTCATTTGTTAAAAGGGTGCGTCTGCGGGGCAGATTTTATGCCTTTGTTAAAGTAATCATGTTAATTGCAGCGCATAATGGATGCTGCGATTAACATGAATACTTTCACAAAGGCATACAATCTGCCACGCAGCCGCGCCCTTTTACAAAAAAAATGCAAGAACTCACCTGTGTGTGCTTCAAACACCCAGCTGCATGCTCGAGGTGAGATAGGTGCATGCCTTTGCAGGCACGCACCTTACATGGAAGAGTGCCTATAATACCCCTCACATTTAAAAGAGTGACCTACTTTACTGCTAAGGCTGAGCTACTGTACACATCATCATGTAAATCAAGGCCACTGGAATTAATCAAGAGGGGAGGGTCAAATTATGTGGCAGGTTTGAGTAAATCATTGGCAATAAAAGGTAAAAGGCAAATTATGCGACGTAATGCAGCACATTTTTTTATAGTATTACTTCATTATTTTGGGCTTTGGGCACACCTCATTAGTACCAATTTAACACTCAAATATATCAATAAGCAACAGAAAGGTGATCAGTCATACTATGGAAAATGTCTTCCACTGTGTACTAACCCTGGGCGTAGTTTGCGTAGTAGCTCTACGTGTAGTTACGTGAAGTACACTTAGCACTACGCAAGCTACGCGAACTGCGTAGTGCGGTAGGGAAAATGCTGTTCACACTGATTGCACAGTGCCGGATGCTTGTCCGCACTCTGAAATCATTGCAAACCGCATCTTGCACAGTGCAAGCGGTCATTTTCTGCCGCTCGAGTAGGTTTGTACTCGAGCGGCAGCTTTCTCAACGCGGACTGGTAGTTTCTCATCGCGAGCGGTCGTGAGCATGCGCGACCACTCGCAATGAGAAACCTGACCCGCGTTGAGAAACTCGCCAGGTAGTTTATTTTCCGCACTCGCGATCGGCAACTTGATGTTGCTGATCGCGAATGAGGAAAAAGTCTCGCCGGGATGTAGATTTTGCTCCCTCCCTGTCGCCAACTTGACGTTGAGGACCGCTAGCAAGCAAAAAATGCCCGCTACGCTACACGTTTTTGTACTGTGCTTCATGCAATTTGCATAGTGCATAGTCTGCACAAACTATGCATGCCCCGCAAGCGTAGCGTAGTCCTACGCCCAGGGTTACTGTGTACCAACCTGTGTAGGTGCATTTTTAGTAACTCTTGACCCATTTGAGCTAGAAACCATTTTTTTGTTAAAAATCTGCAAAGTATGCAGCGGATGCTCGATTATATGGCAAATGTGGCATATCTATCATTGTGCTAAAATCGCCGCAGCTGCACAATCGCATAATTCCAGTGACCTTGATATAATATGTGTATACAATGTTTATATCCATATCTAATCAAAACACACATACTTGAACTTGATGGCTGAAAGCAAAGCTGGGAATGTTTTGGACAGTATGTAGGTCTACAGTTAAATCAGTGCATTTCTAAGCATTGAATCATTTGTTTAGTATGAAATAATTGGCTACTATATTTACCTGATGTACAAATAGAAATGACAAATGAAGTTGGTAACATGGATGATGTGATATTATAGCAGTACTTAATTGTGCCGTTGGACACCACCAGCAAAATTAACTGTGAAGGAAATTCTTCAGGTTGTTTTTTTGTCATTCATGATCCTAAGTAAACTAATGTCCTGGCCTAGCACTCCCAGTCTTTTTCCTGCTTGAGAACCACCCGGGCCTAGGAATTCAGTAGCCTTTGCATGCAGCCTTCCACATGGAATGGAGCTAATTGGATCACAGGCCCAACACCGAGCAAAGAGAGAGGGAAGAAGGCTGAGTGATTCACAGCTCATCCCTCTTTGGTTGACTTACGGATGGGGGAATAGAGGGATGTTAAAGTGCATGAGTTCATAAAGCCTAGAGTGTACTATATCGTAGGCCATCGTGCACAGTGGGTTATGTACTGTGCACGGTGTTCATAAACTGTACATGAAGCATATAATGTGCAGGAATGTATGATGTTACAATGCATGCCTTTACCACGAATGATTTAACCACTATGCAGATGCCATTCACTTATGAAATTGTCCAGTGGTGGGTGTCCCTAGGAAGTTATAGTTAGACAAAATGAAATACAGTGTCGAACCAAACGACACTGTGCCCTTGGTGGCACTCCTTTGGAGATGTAGTCTCTTATTTCATTGGCTTGTATTCCGTTTCAATTTAAGACAAACACTTATAGTTGCTTGAGTTCATCAAGTGGTTTATTCTTTGAGGTTCATTCAAGATTAATCTCATCTAGACATGATCCATATCACGGTATATTAAGTTCATATAACAATTCATCTAATTGTGAAAGATACGTCCCTATGCATTTCAGGACTCGTGCCCTACATCAGGGGACTGGTATGCAATCTAAAAAATGAAATGTACAACATTCAGGAGTGGGAACTCTACCTCAAATGCAAGTAAAAAATAACGAAAGTACAATTGAGTGATTATGTGATGATTCAAAGGTTAAAGAGTGGGGTGGTGAGGTCTGGGATTAAAACGGATAAGGTAGTGCAGTTTAATCTCAATGGGTGAGGGAGACTGTACAACGAGTTTAAATAGTGGTGCCCATTATCGTCGACTGAAGGTGCGGGTCATGTGCAAACTCTGTACCACCTATGTTTTACGATAAAAATCAGGTGCTTTAGCGGGTGACTTCGACCGCATGCAGTCTATTGTAAAAGGACAGAAAAAAGAAGAACGGGCAATCTCTCTTACCGCAAAAGGAGATTGGATCGTGTATGGCGCATGTGTCCGTGAGAGTGTTCCAATCATCGGTGGCGTGTGAATGTAATCGCCGTAAAGGCGTTAAGAAATGGTGCCATCGGTTTCATGAACAGAAACAGAGGACTTACGGGTGTCAGCCATGTTGGGATGGGTGTTTTCCATCCCCGGATGTTAATAAAGTTTAATGTTCTTGAATGTTGGAAGCCCGCAACGAGGTTCGAATCACGTGTGATGCGTGTACCCCTGGGTGTGTTCCAGTCTTCAGTGGCGTGTAAATATAAACGCCGTAACGGTATTAAAAAGAAGTGTCATCGATTTCATGAACAGTCGGCAATATTACAATGAGTATTAGCATTCCCAAATGTTGATAAAGTAGATGTTCTAAAAATGTTCCAAGCCCGCGCTTTTGTCCCAAAACTTGTAACAGATTAGACTTAAGAAACGGTACATTGAGATTGTCTGCTAATCGACCATCTTGGATACCCGGATGGTGATGTGGAAATAAAATGGTGTACGTTTAGTCAAGTGTATGTGTGTTAGCTGGTAGAAGTTGGTCAGATGGGAATGAAGATATGATGTGGGCGGTGTGTGGGTACAAAAATGCAACATAATCATATTATTCATATCGATCATCAAGGTTCCTTCAATCTGAGTTAAAAAAATCTGAGAAAAAGAAAGAACGAGGTTCAAAGAAAGCTAATGTTCTGGTGGTTCAGCAAGTAAAAGGAAACAACTGTATTCCATCCTGTCATTGAGACCTTTTGGTTGACATGCGTCAAGTTTCTTGATCCAGATTATTTCGCGCTGCAAGAGTCTCTTTCTGTTATCAATACCCTGTCTGACAGGTACAATCTCCAAAACAAGAAATCTCAATTGGCTTATGTTGTGGTGATGAGAAATGAAGTGTGCAGCGAGCCGTGATTTCAAAACTTTGTTCCTGATTGTACTTTTGTGTTCGGTTATACAAACTTTTATCTTTCTCTCAGTTTTGCCTACGTACGGAAGGCCGCACGGGCATTTCAGCAAGTACACCAAATTCATTGAGTCACATATAGGGTTCGTTATAGTTAAGACCATGTTTCCACAGGAAATAGATTTTTTGGTTCACCAAAACGTTGGTGCCATTTGACAAATCTTCTGGATATTCCCAGGAAAAACTCTCCACCAAATCAACTTTTTCATGGAAAGTTTTGTTGTCATTCTCAAGTGGGGCTGAGAAAAGGGTTGTCCCAAAATGTGTTTTTCTAATGCAATTTTCTATAGGAAAATTAAACACAGCTACAAAATGGCTAAATGGAATTACACGAAATTTGGCAGAAGGCTATAAGAACTTGATCCAGAAAGTATGCTTTTCGTGATTTGGGGAAAATGGGGTTAAAATGTAGGTATATTTCAGGCCACAGAGAATCAGCAGACCCGGTAGATCTTCAGATAAGATCCGATTTCCTGCCACCACATGAACAAAGATGTGGCCTCTGCCATTCTAGGACATGAGAACTCAGTTTCTTGTCCTTTTTAAAAATAGTTAAAAAAAAAAGATAGGCAGTATTTGTTAATTTGACTCCCCTCCACCAAGATGGGCCAGAGCTATGGGGGTTATTTATATTATTAGTTAATTGGAGGGGCATGCAGCCTCCCTGGCCAAGCCATTACCTGGCCCGGGAGCCCTGATCCCCCGGTGCCGCATAACATTTTGACATTGGTGGTGTGGCTTCCCTCCCCAAACCATTACCAAGTCTTGCGACCCCATCTACAGTGTCTGCAATATATCGTTAAAGGGAAATGAAGTATGTGGAGACCCTACTCAGGCTATTACAATACTCCAGGAGGCTTATCGCAGGGGCCTGCAACAAATTAAACAAATGTTCTAGGTGCCCCAGTCCCACCTGTGACACCCACAGCAATTGTAGGTGGTGGGGGAGCCAAGGGCCCGTGGCCCCTGCAGGGTCCCCTGTCCGCACCCGACTTGAGTACAGTGGGAGAAGGCTGCATTTGCTTTCAGCTTCTCTCTGCTCCCACTGTGCCGAAGCAAATCTGTGTTCGCTGCCCACCAAAGTGTGGGCAGGGAGTTGAAGTGCTTCCTGTCTATGCTCTTGCAGGCAGGTAACTGCGGTGTCCTGGGGAATGGGGTCCCAGGGACACTGCTGCCATCTGGCCCCAAAGGATGAAGACCCCGCGGCCATCTCCCAATATAAAAAAAGTTACTGTGAAATAGGCAGAGTAGCTACTCATTTCACATTCACTGTTCAAGCTGAGGAGTACTCCATACTGCCCTCCAATGGCTTTTTTTAATTACAAAATTGGTTCAGATTCTGGTGGAGCTTCTAGAAGGGGCAATGAACCACCAAGATTTTTTTAATGTTGTGGTGGTGTGCAAGGAGCACAGCAGCCACCCAAAAACAATAATAAAGAAAAATGGCGTATCTCTCCTGGTTTCACCCCTCATTAGCCAGGCTAGCTTGACTCCAGTGGCATGGAGAGCAAGGGACCCACGTCTGGGCATACCTGTCCCACTTTGGGTGGGAAATGCAAAAAGAACAATTGATGGACAGAATGTTACACAATGTCATACTTTCACCTTTTGCTTTTGTTGCCCTAAGTAGGAAGTCTGTGCCCAGATGTGAGTCCTATGCTCACTACACTACTTGATTCAAGCAAGCCTGACTTATGAATGTTGATGCCCTGTAAGCACTCCCAGGATGCTTCTTTCCGTTCCAGGGAGGGTCTGGCTTGGCTGTTTGTGCTGGACTGTTATCATGAGGAGCAGGGTCAAGACTAATTTGCTGATGGCTAGGTCCAAACTGGGGTGGCGTGGTGAGCAAAACAATGATGGATTAAATCTGGATCTCTATGTCATTTGTTCCTTTTGCTTTCGAGACTCACGCAGCAGTGGTTCTTCAGAGGTACTGCGGCAAAGTCGAGGCTGTGTTTAAAGTGGAGGTCATTGCATTGTGCACTCGGTGAGTTTTTTCCATGGTTTTGGTGGAATATGCCGATTTTGCAGGGATGCACCGGTTCAGAACTGCTGCTTTGGAGTTGAGACGTTGATTTCTTGGTTGCAGCACCAAATTCAACTCCATAGCCAAGGTCTGGTTTGACACCAATTGGCACGGCAGGACTCAGAGGAGCCTTGGGGCTGGTAACAAGAGGCAGGGGAAGCTCAGTAAAGTGGGAAATGCAATTATTTTTTAAAGTGGCATTTCCAGATCTGTAATTTAAAAATAAACTTCACTAAAATTCACTAAATTGTGAGTCCAGAGACACCAAACTCCAATTTTCTATCTGCTTACAATTGAAAGATACAATAAATGTTACAAGGCAGCTCTAATGCTAACCTATGGAAGAGATGGACCTTGCTGTAGTGAAAAATGAAGTTAGCAGTTTTTCCACTACCAGGACATGTAAAACTCACAAAGATGTCATACCTTTTAAATACACTGCACCCTGCCCAGGGGGCTACCTGGGGCCTATCTTATGGGTGCCTTACATGTAAAAAAAAGTAACATTTTGGGCCTGGCAAGTAGGTGAACTTGCCAGGTTGAAATGACAGTTTAAAATTGCACACGCACGCTCAGGCTCTGCAGTGGCATGCTTGACACAAGTTTGAAGGCCTACTCATGTGGGTGGCACAATCAGTGCTGCAGACTCACTCATTTGATTTACAGGCTCTGGGTACACAATATGCACTGTACTAGGGACTTATTAGTAAATCAAATGTTCCAATCCTATAGAAACAAAATGCCATTACATTTTGGACAGAGCACATGCAGTTTAGCACTAGTCAGCAGTGATAAAGTGCCTAGAGTCAGAAAATTAGTAAAAATGAAGTACAGCACATGGCCAAAAACAGGAGGTCAGAAGCAAAAAGACAGGGAAACCCGCACCAAAAGATGCATGGTCTAACAGCCAGCATAATTTATTTTGCTCCAAGGCGTAACCTTTTTTCTGTTCAGCTGGAAGCCCAAGTTTTTTGTCAGACCCATATACGTTTCAATGTATGTACAACTTCATATGCAAGTAATGGCACTAATGTGGTCAGGCCTGAATACTTAGAGACATGTCTCACTGCAGCTAGAAATGATGATACATGGTCAATATTATTTTCTGCCTTGAATGACCCCATGAGCTGACGATGTGAACACAAATAATACTTAAAAGTTTAAACAATAAAGTGTTCCTAAATTATTTTGTAATGTGTTTGTTCTACTGTGAAAATTATTGTCTTTGATTTTAAAATAAACCTATACCTGATATAATGTCTATTTTTTGCAAAGCAGTCTGGCATCGTGAATCTGCAGCCTTACAAACTATGTAGAATATTTATTGATAGGAACTCGTAAATCTGAACCAGTAAGTCATGTTTGCTATGCGGCTTTTTCCTTGCATGAAAATGCCATCAATGCTTTTTGTAGGCTTTTCCTAAATACTTTACTCTGTTGTATGAACGGTTTTTATGCCTCTTGGGCGTTCTCTCCTGGCACTTGTTGACAACTTATGTATACACACTCACACAAGTAGTGTTGGCCATTAGGCCATACATACATACATTGCATATACCATATTGTTGTGTGGTACAGAGACTATGCCCAGTGCCTTTTGCTAAAGAGATACAGCACATTAAGTACTTTCCAGTAGTGTCAGCACTTGCTAGACACCATGCTGCTTGTATTAATTATGTGGTTCCTTTCTAGCTTCTGCAGGTCTTGAACTCCCGCAAGATGTTACAAATCATGGCTGCAATATTGGGTGAGGCCACATATAAAAACGAACCCCACCTGATAGCAACCGCTTGTGACCAGCATTGCTACCTGGCAGCAGTTGGTTTCACGTTGTCAGAGTCACTGAGGAAGTATTGCACGTCATTCGCATTAAGCAGTCTTGTGGCCAAGTTGTGAAGTGAAATAGAACCGTCACTTGAATCACAGTAAGGGTTTGCATTCCGTATGCCTTGATTTTTCTTTTAAAATGCAGTGGAGAAATCAATAGCGCATTGGGAGAAGTGAAAACAGTGACTCATTGGACACTGTAAATCAACAGCACATTTTGAATTGTACTTCTGCATTTAAATCAATAACTATTGCAGTTAATAAAGTGACTCATAGAACATTGAGAATCGCAGTAAAACATTTGTTAAGATAAGAAGTTGAGTCATAGGACATAGTAAAGACATTGGCATACTCATATGTTGAATCATATATTGCTTCATAGTCCTTTGTGAAATGAAGACATTGGTAGAATAAATCTTAGCAATTAATAACTATAACAGATGCTGATTATTAAATCTGATTTAAAGAAAAGACTAAAGCTCATCAGGCACGAGGTATGAGCCATGTGAACTAGTAGCAATAATGGACTCTTGAACTGTGAAAGGCAACTGCTTCAGAGTTCCAAAATCAGAAACAATGCTAGACCAAGTGTGCATTTGGAACACTGACAAGAACTACTTACGTTCTATGTTTTAAGCTTACATGATATTTCAGAGAAGCATGAGCATCAATGCTTTATTGAGTTGTGACTAAGTGAGAGATCAGTATCTTTGAATCCCCTAGAGGTAGGAGTGATTGGGAACACAATTCTTGATATAACAAAGATGTTGCTTCCTTTTTAATTCACTAGAAGTAATCGCTATCCTTTGCTATTTCAGGTCTCTCACCCATCAGTACCCTTCCCCAAATCCTACCCCCATCCAGCCACCCAAAACCTCTAATGTAACACATTCACAGAGTTGGTGCTGCCAGAGGTGGGCATTGGAGGGTACTGTTCATGAGAATCCACACTTTACAGGACCACAAGCCCAAATGTATTTTGTTCCTCCTGAGCAGTACCTACACAACGTCGTCCTAGAAGATGTTTGCAAAATAATAGCCTCAGTTCAAAAATAGCTTGCTGCAACTCAACTTTAGACTGTGACTTTAGCTAGTCAAGTGACACTGCTTCAGGGTCAAACCAGGGTTTAGTCACCCTCACACACACACACCAGGACCGAATTTAATGTCCACTCAATCAGTGCTCTCTGTTACGGTTCCTATTCCTGTCCCATTGGCTCAACATAAGCACCTCTGGGGATCCTACCAAAGTACAAATATTTCTCACCCAGGTACAATGACATTTCATGGTTAGGCCCACTGCCTTCCTCGAAGCCAATCTAGCCTAGCCTTTCTCATCTCGTATTTAGGAAGGGACGCAGCCCAATGGGCGGTCCCGTGGGTTAATACTGATCGCCCATTGCTATATAATTGGAGAAATTTCAAGGATCAGTCTGAAAAAATATTTGATTGACAAACCATCACCAGATCTGTGGATTGTGAACTTCCAGAATTAAAACAAGGCATCAAAGATCATGTCACAATTCTCACAATCATCAGATTGATTGGTCCAAAAGAAGAATATTGTCATAGCCTGCGCTGTGGAGGTCCCACTAAAGTTAATTACCAACAAGGTTGTAGCAACTGCCGGAGAACAAGACACTCAACGTCCATAGGAATATGCAGACTTCACAGATGTATTTAGTGCCACTTGTGCAGAAACTCAACCACCTCATCACACATACGATAGTCAAATTGATCTAGTACTGGGAGTTAAGATCCCATGCAGCAGGATTTATGCAGTCACTGAACAAGAGAATCTGTATCTATGTGAATATCTAGACAAGTATTTCCAGAACAGTTTTATCCGTCCATTGAAACACCTGCTGTGTCACCTTTATTTTTTATGTCAAAAGTGAATGGCAGGTTAAGAGCATGCATAGACTATAGGCTATGAAATAACCACTATACAAAATAAATACCCTCTGCCACTCGTCCCTGTCCTTTTAGATCAGGTCAGTCACTATTTACATTAAATTAGATCTCTGAGGTGCTTACTGCCTGGTACGTGTCCAACCTGGAGATGAGTGGAAAACTGTGTTTTGTACTTGATATTGGTTATTTGGGTATTTGTGATGCCCTTTTGTCTTTGCAATGCCCCTGCAGTGTTTCAGTTTTTCTTTTATTAATGACGTCTTACAAGAGTTTTTGGATAGATTTGTAATAGCATATATTGATAATATCTTAATCTATTATTTTTTTCCAGAAGAACAAGTGATACATGTACGAACCATTTGGTCAACCTTAGAATAGCATGGGGAATTTTACAAGTACACTATGTGTGAGTTCCACCTTACTAGGGTGGAGTTTCCGGGAATTATCCTAACACTACAGTGTATCAACATAGCAGAACGAAAAGGACAGGCTATCAAAGATTAGCCCATTCCCCATGACATAAAAGACGTCTAGCAATCTTTAGGATTTGTGAATTTTTACAGCAGATTTATAGATCACTTCTCCTCTAAATCTGCTCCATTGACAACATTGCTGTGTAAACAGGTCACTTTTCAGTGGATGTCAGAAACTAATCAAGCCTTCCAATGTTTCAAAGAAGCTTTCATTACAGGTCCAGTTTTGAAACACCCAGACATCACACAACCTTTCATAGCAGAAGCAGATGCTTCTGACAATGCCACTTTGTCTGAATGTGATATAAATACTGGCCAATTATATCCAGTAGCTTACCTCTCAAAAAATGCCATTGAAGAAAGAGAACTATTATCTATTTGCTTAGCGTTTAAAGAATGTTGTCAATATTTGTTGAGGGCAAGACATCCTATGACTGTATTCACGGGCCACTGCAATTTACAGTTCTTGCACTGTGCACAGGCCTTTGCTCTCAGACAGCTTCAATGGACTCTGTTCTTCGCAGCATTTGATGTCATCATTACTTTGCGTCCGGGAAGTATCAATAATAAAGCAAATGCTCTTTCCTTACAAGATCCTATAACGCAACGGGCTGCAATTCAACCGGTATCCATTATTTCTCCAACTCAAGTTATAAGTGTAACCACAACCGAGAACCTTTTGGATACAATAAAAAAGGTTATGTCCTTCTCTAGAATGAGTTACTGGCAAATACAAGAACAAACTAGACAAATCAGAGATGGTTTACCCTTTCAAGGAAACAAACTTTATATTCCCTCAAAAAGGTTACAGGGGCAACTGTTACAATGGAGCAATGATCCTCCTATGGCTGGATATCCAGGTCAAACCCGTACACTAAATTGGTTGATGTGAACTTTTGGTTGCCTCAATGAAGGAAAGACACTATAGGTTATGTTTTTGATTGTGATATTTGCAATAGAGCAAATACAGGCAGAACAAAAAAAGGGGGTATATTATAATTGCTCCAGATCCCTCATTGAACATGGGAAAATATATCCATCGATCTCATCACTGCTCTCCCCAAAGATCAAGGAAAATATTTAGTTCTGCTTGTAGTAGATCGCATATCAAAAATTGCACTTTTTGTTGTTTGTCAGGAAGTCCAAAAGGTGCCAAAGTGGTTAATATACGTCTTACTGAAGTTGTTAATTTCCTTGGTTTACCAAAGACCATAATATCCATTGAGCCACACAATTTACCTCTCGATTTTGGAAAGCGTGGTTTTCAGCATTACAAATCCAAAGTAATCTATCTACCAGCTTCCATCCCGAGGAGGACAGACATACTGAAAGAGTCAATCAGAATTTGAAGCAATGTTTACGATGTTATCTGTCCCAAGACTACTGCAGTGGTTCAGTGCTACACAACGTGCAGGATTGGATTGGGATTAAAAATCGGCATGGGCAGGCTAAAAAAAAGCGGCCCACATTTGCATATTGCCTATCCGCAAAACACTGCTTCAGTGAAATTTTATAAAAAGGGGGGGCTTAAAAAAATGCTCAGATTAAATTACATTGGTGAAACACCTGAAAACAAGTGGGGCCACTTTTGTTCAGGCCCCCAGCCCCACTCAAAATGCATATATTAATGGGCCGTCCCAGCGAGAGAAAGGGAGAGACACCTCTGTCATTGATAAGAGGAGGGTAATGGACGCCCATTAGCTCCAGAAATGCCACTCAGGCACCCACTGGGCGACTGGCGGCATCAACCAATGCAGTAACTGCCCAAATCGGCCCCCAGGCTGCTAAAAAAAGCAGCCCACAGCTGGAATTCAAATACCGGCCCCTCAGACATTGCCTGAGTGCCCGCGTTACCAATCTGACACTGGCGACCTGTGCCCTGAGTACGCCCTAATTAGAGCCCTTGCATGGTGTGTTATCATGCCTCTTGTATCATGGTCCATCCCTTGGTTGTCCTCCCCTGGCAGTTGTGGACAACTTGTGCATACACACATTCACAGTTAATGTGAGGACCATAAGAACATACATACATACACTGCACATACCATATTTGTGTGTGGTACAGAGACTATGCCCAGTGCCTTTTGCTAAAGATGTACAGTACATCAAGTACTTTCCAGTACCATCAGTACTTGCTAGACACCATGTTGCTTGTATGAATTATGTGGTTCCTTTATAGCTTCTGAAGGTTTTGAACTCCAGTGATATGTTCCAAATTGTGGCCACCATATTGGGTGTGGCCATGTCTAAAAATTAGCCCTCACCCGTATTCGTTGATTTTTGTTTTAAAAAGCGTTGGAGAAATTAACAGCGCTTAGGGAGCAGTGAAAACCGTGACTCATAGGACACTGTAAATTAACAGCGCACTTTGAGTTTTACTTCTGTATTTAAATCAATGACTACCGTAGTTAACACAGTGACTCATAGAACATTGCGAATTGCAGTAAAAACATTGTTAAGATAAGAAGTTGAGACATAGCACATCGTAAAGAGATTGGCATACTCATATGTTGAATCATATGTTGCTTCATGGTCCATTGTGAATTAAAGACATCGTCAGAATTAACTTTAGCGATTAAAAACTATAACAGATGCTTACTGCAAAATTATATTTAAAGAAAAGACTAAAGCCCATCAGGTATGGGGTATGAGCCATGTAAATTTGTAGCAATAACTGACTCTTGAACACTGAAAGACAACTGCTTCGGAGTCACAACATCAGAAGAAACAACACTAGACTAAGTGTGCATTTGGAACTCTGACAAGAACTAATTACTTTCTACTGTTTAAGCTTACATGATATTTCAGATAAGCATGAGCATCAATGCTTTATTGAGTTCTTACTAAGTGAGAGATCAGCATCTTTAAATCCCCTACAGGTAAGAGTGATTTATAACACACTTCTTGACATAACAGAGATGTTGCTTCCTGCTTTATACACTAGGAGTAATCACCATCATTTGCTATTTCAGGTCTCCCTCCTCCACAGTACCCTCCCCAAAACCCTTCCCCCATCTGGCCACTCCGAACCTCTGGTATACCATTTTCACAGAGTCAGTGTTGCCAGAAGGTGGGCATTGGAGGGTGCTGCTCCTGAGGAACTCACACCTGAGAATGGTGCATTATTAATCCACTTCCTAAAATGTGTGTTGGACAATCTAATTAAGGAACACCCTGCTTGGATGCTTCAAGTACATGAGCCTCAAACTGTACTTTCCTAGAGTTAAATACAGGTATGTTTTCTGAAGATGATAGAGTGTGGTCATTAAAATATGAAGCTCATGCCCGGAAACAGTACAGCCTCGTGGGCAGTTAGAGTATGCTTTAAAGGGTTGTTGAACCCTCCCCTCACTAAAGGCCCGCTAATAACTTGACTAGCTGGAGCCCAACGTATTGTTGTTCTGTTGGTAAGAGGAGTGGACAACGTGATTGGTCATTAAATGCTTGAAATCCTCATCAATGACCTAGTCAGCTTTTGCTATAGAATACCAAAGTACATCAATCTAAAATTATAGAACTGTGAAGCTAACTGTATCTCTGGAAACTAATAACTGACCTGCTTGTTTGCTGCAGTCCACAAGACTGTGCTTCAGGGCTGTTCGAGGCAGCTACTACATTGTCCTTCTGGCTATTGGGTGATAACTAGCAATGTTGGGCTGTGATATTTGGAAGTGGAGGAGCGAAGTGAATGTTTTAACCCAGTTACAGGCACTATGATAAATGCCTTTAGTCTTGATGACAAAGCTCTCAATCATGGCTTGTTACCAGTGTTTTATTTATAACAGGCCATGATGCAGAGCTCTGACGTTAACACTAAATGCTGTGCGCTTTTCTCATACTGCCTGTCATTTAGTCAAAAAACGTAATAATGAAAAAAATGTTACTTACCCGCATGTTCTCTGTGTTCTTCTGTTTGGCAGTCCCAGTACGAGTCCCAGAGCCTCAGACAACTCTCCACTAACACCCCAGATGCTGTTCTCAAACTGCTGATGATGTTAAGCATAATGAATGAATTGCTAGGATTGGTTGAAGCTGGCTGGCTCAGTGCTCCTTTAGGTACTGGACTAGACAGCCAGCCAAAGTGACATGTTGACCTCAAACAGCAGTGGTCCCCACTCCTCTCCTGCTGCAAATCAGCAGCAAGGGCCCTCCCCTCCCTGACCGTTGGCTCAGGCTGAGAGCAGCAGTGAAAAATAAAACAGTAATAAATACATTTTTATTACCATTTTATTTTTCACTTCTGCTGATATTGAAGCAGTGAGGCAATGTCTTCCACCCAAATGGAGGAATCGCCATTGATAACTAATGATAACTAGATTTGACTCTAGCCTTGTTTTAGTGATTAGTCTCTTGAAGGCCCTCCTAAAAGCGTTTGGTTGCCTAGTTCCAGAGGGTTGTCTGCAAAGATGAACCCATTCTATGATGCTCTATAATGCAGAGGAAGGATATGGTCAGTGCTAGGCTTGGAATTCATGTTATGGTTTCCCGCCTATCATTTTCCCTTCGGATGACCGTTTTTGCTGGCCCTAGGACTCTGCACACCTTACCCCACTAACCAGTGCTAAAGTGCCCTCTCCTTAAAACATGTTTGATTGGCTTAAACCCAACTGGTGTATTTAATTTACTTTCAAGACCCTAGTAAAATGACAATACTTGTACCCAGGGTCTGTAAAATAAATGCTACTAGTGGGCCTGCAGCACTTATTGTGCCATCCACTTAAGAAGCACTTTAAACATGTCTTAGACCTGCCATTGTAGCCTGTGTGTGAGCAGTTTTAAACTGCCATTATGACCAGGCAAGGGAAACCTTTTGCCAGGTTCAAACCTTTCTGTTGAATATATATGTCACCCCTAGGGTAGGATCCGGGCAGTCCAGAGGGCAAAGTGCAGTGTATTTAAAAAGTTGGACATGTACTTTTAAGCTTTACATGTCTTGGTAGTGAAAAACTCTCAAATTTGTTTTTCACTACTGCAAGGCCTACCTCTCCCATAGGATAACATTGAAGTTACCGTATAACACTTTGTAATTGTAATTTCCAAAAGGGAACAGGTGTCTGGAATTGTAATGAAAAATCCTAACTTATGGTAAAGTTGGATTTTAAATTAAAATTATATAACGGCCACTTTTTAGACACTTGGCATTTTCTTGCCTTAGCCATTTGGTGCCTGTAATCTGTTTCTGGGTCACATGGCTAGCTGTAGTTGACAGTTGGGCTTTGTATATTCTTCCTATGCAACCACACACAATGGGGAGCTTAGGTGTGACTGGGTGTGCCATCACTGGCAAGATGGGAGGTAGGAGTTGGGCTCCGTCCTGTCTCCCCTGTACTTATTCTGGAGCCAGGGCCATGAAGGCAGGGCACCTGTGCATTTCAAAGGCATACCTTTAGAAGCTTCTCACCAATTCAAATGCAAAACTGGTCATAAATACTGAACCTAAGACACCACCACTTCAGTACCCTTCTGGACCTGTGGATACTCTTCCAGGAAGAAGGACTGCTGTGCTGATGAAGGGACTGCCACTCTGCTGGATCCCTAATCTTAAGGACTGCTGCCCTGCAGTACTGACCTGCTCACCCCTTGCATGGGTGAGAAGCACTGGACCTGAATCTTTGGAACCCAGAACCCAGAGAGACTCCTAGTTAGCTGGCCTCCTGATCTGAAGCCTCAGTGACACAACAGGCTTTCAACAACCTTGCACCTGGACCTCGACTCTGCCATCTGTGAATGTACCCTGCAATGTGGTGACACTCCAGTCTTGAACCCACTGGAAGTGGACTTAAGGTGCTCTGCCAGCATCTGTGGATCCAGTGGAACCGATGCAACTCCTCTGCTGTGTGCAACACAAAATTGGCCAGAACCGCTGCATCACCGCTGCTTAGTGGATTGGTCACGTCAAAAAGATCTGCATCGCTGCCGCACCTCCATACGATCCGGCACTACGTGACACATCCTCAGCGTAGGCCCTTACATCCCTCATTGACAGCAGCCTCGACAATGATGCCAGATTCCTCATTGCATCCTCACAGCTCTTCAGAACCTATACATCGCCCAAGTGTGTACTACATTTTCGACACCAGACTTCACATCGCAAGTCAGATTGATGGGATCCTCGGTGACGACACAAGCCCTCCAATTGCAGCCTTGTCGCGTTCCTGAACCAGCGCATTGCTTCGGCTGTGCAACACATCTTCCACGCAGATCCTCAAAAAGCTCAGGAAACCAGGATTTAAAGTACTCTGTTCAGCAAGCCTAACTGGGTCACAGTAGCTAGCCTGTGCTCCATCGTGATGGGCCTGAACTTGTGACTTTGTCTCGGTCCAGCACAACCAGATATCCACAGTTGGTGCTTTGTGATTTTTAGCTCTATTTTCACTGAAATATTTAAAATTGCATATCAACAGTTGAACTGATGGGATTTTTGTTGTTTTGGTCTTGTTTTATTTATTAAAAAGTACTCCAATTTCCTAACTTGGTTTGAGATCCTTTTTGTGTGGTGTTATTTATGTTATTACTGTTTGAAGTGTTGCACAAATACTTTACACATTACCTCTGAGTTAAGCCTGAGTGCTCTGTGCCAAGCTACCAGAGGGTTGAGCACAGGTTAATTTATGGTTGGCTTGCGCCTCACCCTGAGAGGGATTATGATGGCTGCTTGACCAGAGCTCACATACCAGTCAACCAACAGCCCAATTCCTTGTGTGGCTGTACATGCTTATCCTGTGGTTAACTGTGCAACTGGTTTTAAAATATTTAAGAATGAGAATTTTCAAAGCCTTTTTTTATAGTTAAAATCTCTTTCTAAAATCTGGGCCATCGTTCCAAGACCAGTGCAACCCCCACATCGTGGCTGTGCTCCACTCATAGTTTAAACTGAGCCATCAGCCAATAAAGGATAATCCCTTTCTCAGACGCTCTTTACCACCCACTTTCATCTCTTTGATACCCTCTGATGTGCCTACATAAGCTCTGTTAAGCTAAATGTAAAGAAGCAATAGCTGAAAAAACTGCAGTTGCCATTGCAAGTTCTTGCATTCATCCTATGCTGCTCAGAGGCACCTACCCTTTCCTTGAGTTAATTCTAGATTTTCAATTTTTGGCCAGTAAAAGCTCACATGAGCGTGTGGTTCCTAATGGCGTTTTAGTAGCTATCAGTTTCAGATGAGGAGGAATTCAAAGTTAGACTGCACAAATAAAAATAGGGTTATTTTGTATATTACAAACTACAGACGCATTTGTACACATGTTCCAGTCTGTTCAGCTGAATTTCAGATTATAACTTACTAACTAAAACCCAGTTCTCAGTATTTCTTCGTACCTCCTCTTCCCTCTCACTACTGGTCAAATCTCATATTTACTCTCACCCCAAACATTTGAGGCTTATTTACAATCTCCTGGTGTCGCCAGTGCGTCAAATTTAATATGGGAAAAAGTGTTGTACCAGCAGCGCAAGGGGGTTGCAAATGAGCCCCATGCTCTCTTGCCCAAGCCACTCTCTTTCAACAGTCTAAAACTAACTTACACCTATCCATAGACACTCACCGTATTCTCTCCTACTGACCCTACTTCCGATTTAGTTTTTAGTGCCAGGTCAACCTGTAACTTACAAGAATGGGCTCCAGCTCCACACCAGTTTCTTCATCTAGACAACAGATCTTTGCCACCATTTTTAAATGGAAGCTAAACCAAATCATCTCAATTGACATCAAGATTTATCAGTTCTTAGTTCAGAGTTTTAAATTGGTTTATTCTCAAAAAGAGGTAAGCAATCTTATTTTTCTCTTTATTCAATTAGCGTGACAATGAACTAAATTGAAGACAGACACATTTACTCACAGATTTCTAGTTAGGTAATGCTTTTTGTATTTCATGTAAGTGAGAGTTATTGTTAAAATATGCAATCCTCTATTCAGTATTATATGTAGCCTGGGCGAAGTGCTTGTAGCAGTGCTTCGCGGAACTCTGCTAAGTGGCAAAAAATTCCGGCGCAATATGAGGAGTTCCGCAAGTAGGGGGAGTTGCTTGTCATGCCCGTTCACATGATGTTTCCGCCATAAGGCAACGCGGATCTGGTGTTCGGGTGGAAATATCCGCCAACTTGTTTCTTTCTCTGTTTTGGTGCTGGGGCCTACTTTTTGATCCTTCTTTAATCCTTTCAATCCTTGATTTCCAAACTTTTTTCTGATCTTTTTTATTTATTATCATTCCCTCCGTCTTCCTAAGTGTGTATTTTGTGTTTATTTCAACTTTTTTGTGTTTTAGTGAGTTTTGTGGTTTATTTTTTCTATTTGCTTCCTAATTTTTTTTACTTTCATTCCTCTTCCTCCTGTTTTTTAGATTGAGCATTCAAGACCACTTGTAAATACTTCAGCATATACTTATATGTGTATGTACTTTGTGGGCTCTGGCGATCAGCCCTAGGACTAGTCTGCTTCTGCTTAGGACTTTTTTCGTGTTCAACTGCCTCTATTTAACTGTCTTCATAGAAAACGACCAGTAGAGGTCAATGAAATACCAGAAGTGCTTTCTGCTTGTTTAACTGCCTCTATTTAACTGACTTGATAGAAAGCGGCCAGTAGAGGTCAGTAAAATACCAGAACTACCTTCTACTGAGGGACTTTCTTTTTTTAATTTTTCTTGCAACTGCCTCTATTTAACTTTCTTGATGGAAAAAGACCAGCAGAGGTCCGTAAAATACCAGGATCACTTTAGCATTCTCTAGATTCCAGTCCATAGAAATTGTCTTCTGCAAGCACCCGTAGACAATAATATTTTTTTCAAATCTTGTATTTTCAGTGACATGACCACCGAAAGCCCTTTTTTAACCCCTTCGGGGCGGTCATGGGCGTAACCTGCGCTACGCGGATGACGAGCTGAGCTTGTCACTTAACGCGCGATTTTTAAAATCGCAGCGCGCAGCGGGAAAACCGCTAGCGCGCATGCGGTTAAAATTAAAAACAGAGCTTTGGACTATACCATTTTCCATACCTGCCGTGTGACACAGTTCGGTCCTTACTTTCCCTCCATGTTAAAGAACTATAGATGTTTCAGCACCCAGGCTAATGTGCTGCATAGCTAATTACATATAAGGTTCCAAAGGCAAGGGAACTGTAAGCATTCTATGAGGTCGTATGGAATGCTGTGCCTGGCATTCTCTAGGTGTTCCTAGTGACAGTTACTGCATGATTCTCAGCTGTACCAGGCATGGCTCTCTGCACCCATCTCTACTCTTCAATAAATCTTCTTATAAAGCAGTATTAAGTGTCGCACATCATTTCACCTTTCTACATTTTATTTTCCACCCCCAAACCCAGCATCATGGCAGAGAAGAGTACCCCTAAAAAGGCGCCAACTAGGAGTCTCCTTCCCTGCAGATGGAGTGGTCCGTAAGGGTTGCAGCACCGGGGCTTTTTTTCTGAGGTGGAGGTGGCAGCACTTGTTTTGTTGTGCAGCGTCACCTCCCCTCCATCATGGCCATGGCAGATAGCAGCAGGCCTGGGCCCAGGTATGGGCTCCGGCAGAGCCAGCAGCGCTGGGCGAGGGTGCGCACAGCAGTGTATCACTGCTCTAGGGTCTGGTGCACCCAGAATCAGATGACGCACCGGTGGCCCGACATCCTGGACTGAGAGTAGGACCTGCTGGACCTCATACGAGTTGAGGTCGCAGGGCTTAGTGAGAAGCTAATTATGAATAATATTATTGCTTATGAGTACTGTTTTTGCTAATATTGTTTTCCCAAATAGCAAGCCTACTGTTCACATGCATGTAAGTTACATTTACACATCTTATAATATGTGATTGTTTTTGTATTCTAGACAGGTGCTTGGCGCTACCTAATCATAATTGTTTGTGACTTTCCGCTCGCTTGGGCTGATTATGTAAGAACTTAAGTAATGTAGATTAAGGAGAGACCCCTTTCCTTTGTCCTGTCACTAAGATACTGGTAGTTAGCATTAGTAATTTAGTATCGCTCGTTCTCTCACTTCCGTTCATAGAACCTTTTTTGGAGCTCTTACAGTGACAAGGAACCAACCAATTTGGTGTATGCATGCGTACATCTATGCATTTAAAGACACAATGCAGACTTAGTGAATTGGCCTGTCAAAGGGGGTTGAGAATGATTGCAAATGAGATTGGAACTTAGAAGCAAATATAATTTGTTGCAATTTAATAGTAATTCCAAAGTCTTTGGAATAGGCGGGATAGTTAGGTTTAGGAAATGTGGAATAAAGACAGGACGGTCAGCAACTGTGATGCTAGTCTACTACAAATCGATCTGATTTAGGAAAGTTCAATGTTAGTCCTGTTAAAAAATCCTTTATTTAAAATTATATCTTTTTATTGAAGAATCATGACAGCAGTTACACCATATTATCAGTAACATCAGTTTGATGCACATTGTCAGATGAATACAGCATTCATATTTTGGTTGTCCATAATTTCTGTCGGAGCCTGCTACAGACGAGCCCTCCTGCCCCTCCTTCACCTATTCCCCAGCCCATGGCATGTATTGCAGGCCTTCTCCCTGGATCATGGCAAGGACCCCCTCTGTATTCATTCCAATGAGCCCTGATCTTCCCACACTTTTGCAGACCCCACGGCCTGCATAAATTACTTTTTCCACCATCATATACCAGTCGATGTCTTGTTTCCAGTCTTTAAGCTTTGGGTGTAACTCCGTACCCCATAGTATCACAGTATTCCTCTTGGGCACCATCTATCAAAACGTGACCCATATTTGCTCCATCCTATCCAAGTCAGAGGATTCCCACACATTCAGTAGACATCTCCTCTCTGTGACGGAAACATCTCCTACTATTACATTATTTATACAAGACAGAACTGAGGACCAATATTTGTGCATCACTGAGCAGCCCCAGAGTATATGGTAGAAGGTTCCGTTCCTGCCACACCTCTGCAAACAAGTGTGATCAGCTCTCCTCCCCATCCTTACTGGTGTATTACCTGACATGTATGCCCTGTGTAAAATCTTAAGCTGTACTAAACGAAATTGTGACCTGATTGCTACTTCTCTGGGTGAGGATAAAGCTTCACTCCAGTCAACTTCATCCATTTCCCCTATATCCTCTTCTAATCTCTGACGTAGCCGGAGCAATGTGTCTGGCATATAGATGATCAGTTTTGTTAAATGTCAGTGGGATACCTTTGCACGTCATGTAATCTTCAAGTAACCTAGCTTCCAGTGGGGACACTTCAGGGAGTACCTCACCTCTGGGAATAATTGCCATTATAGCGTGTTGGATCTGAAGGTATCTAAAAGTTTCAGTTCTGGCAAGGCCATTTTCCCTTTGTAATTCCGGACACTTTATCACCCTTCCCACTTTCCAGAGATCCCCCACCCTGGAAATGCCAATCATATCTCATTTATGAAACCCAGGTTGGAGCCTCAAAGTGCCCAGTTTATTGGAATCCCACAGAGGCATGGAATTTGTTATTTTCCACTCCCATCCTAGATCTTTAAGGGTACTGTGCCATACTTGGACCATTAGCAATGTAGCCATGTAGTTTTAGCAAGTGTCAGTCTATGGCATCCTGGGTCTCCTGGGGGACAGTGAATTCACTGATTGATCATGGCTATCTGTGCCACTTGATAGTATAAGCGGATGTCCGGCAGCGCTATGCCTCCATCATACGAGTCACAGGTCAGTTTTGTTAGCACTATACGAGGAACCTTCCTATCCCACAGCAGTGCCCGTAGTTCAGAGTCAATTGTACAAAAATATGAATCAGATACTGGGAATGGCATGTTATTAGGGCTGGGCGGACATCTCCATTCGGCCCACGGAATGTGCGGAGATTTGCCCTTCCGCCCTTGGGCACATTCTGGGCCGCAACGGAAGTTGGCCACCCACCCGCCGCCCGCCTCCCGCCCACCTTATTAAATTATATTTAAAAGCCTAAAATGAAACTTAAATAAAACTTACCTTATTGTGGCCGCATCCTTCCCCATCGCGGCTTCATCTGGAAACTGCACATGCGCGGGAGCCTGCGCATGTGCAGTCCTGGCGATAAATGCGCATTGGCAGGCTCACGTGCATGCGCAGTTTCCAGATGAAGCCGCGATGGGGAAGGATGCGGCCGCAATAAAGTAAGCCCATATGGGGAATGATCAGAAATCCCTCTCTTCAGATGTCACACCTCCCTGAATCTTGGCAGCCTATGAGCCAAGGTGAACAAAAGGTCAGTTCTAGAGAGGCTCCTGTGTGCTTCTGAATGAAATATGAAGCTCAGAGCTTCAGGGTTTTGGTTGCACCATATGTCTGTTATTCTGAAAATAGGACATTACAATTCAATGTATTACATTACGTGCTTTTACAACGCGGTTGTTACAACGACCGCGTTGTTAGTACGCAATACATTTACATTGCAAGTCATTATAAAGACTTGCTGTAGGGGCGCGCTGGACTTAGGAATAGTATTATTTACTATTCCTACTCCAGTTTGTGCCGCAGTAAGGAAAGTGTTGGAATTCCTTTCCAATACCTTAGCACCCCCTATAGCAAGTCATTCTAATGAGTTGCAATGTAAATGTATCACGTATTAATAATGCAGTCGTTGTGACGACCGCGTTGCAATAGTACTGCGATGTAATGACAGCTTTGTAAACCCTGTTTCCCATTGTTCCCATTGCTGTGCAAAAATCTGTCAGATAAGTTGTGAAGGGTGTGATGTTCCTTGTGGGCAGGCGGTCCAGTGGATCACACATCGTCATGTTAAAATCTCCCCCATCAAGAGCTCACCAGAGAGAAGCTCCAGTAGGAGTTTACCTAAGTCTGGCTGTGGCTTTATGCAAACCCGGCGGTTCATGTGCTGATACTAGTTTCCCCCTCCCATGTTCCTGTGAGCGCCACATATCGACCTAAGTGGTCTGCCCAGGAATGTTGTTTCATCAATGGTAGTTTTCTTCTTAGAATACCCACCCATCTGGAGCTGGTCGTGAATCCTGTGTGCGCCTCCATTTTATACCACCACCTGTCCAACTCCCTTCAAGTGTTGTCCATTAGATGTATTTCTTGGGGGAGTACCACCCCTGGCAAATGTTGTTTAACAACATCTTACCACAGTTAAAGTGGCTGGACAGTGGTTTACATTATCAGTGTCTATCTTGCCTCCAATGCAAATAAGCAATTAAGTAACACAGTTTGCTCTTTCCCATTATGGATCAAGTTCTCGGGCCAGCCTCGCCTTTTCTTGGGCAATTTTCAGGGTTGTTGTTGTGAGTGTTCTCCTGAAAAGCATCACTGTTGTTCACATTGGATCTTAACTGTTTGGTTTCCCATGGCTCTCCATCCCTCCCGTCATTCCCACGCCACCTCCGGTGTCTCAAAAAACCATGCTTTGCCCTCCGCCTCCACTCGCAATCGAGCTGGGGAGAGCATCACATACCGGAGACCCTTGGCCTTCAACTCTCGCTTGACTTTGGGAAACTTTGCTGTAGTCTCTGTACCTTGAGCATAAAGTCTGGGAGAAAGGTGATGTGTACAATTCCATAGAGAACTGGGGGTGCACTATGGGCAGACTGTAGAATCACGTCCTTGTCCCAAAAATGAAAGGCCTTGGGGCCGCCCCAGGCCACGGGGGCCCTCCTGGAATTCAATGAGATCTTTCAACCAAAATATATTTGGAGAGTCAAGGCTGTAGTTCTTTGGTTATCAAATGCTCACCAAAAAGATCTGCTGAAGGTCCCTCAGCTCGTTCTGGAAACCCCCCAGTATGCATATATTATTGCGCCTGGCTCTTCCTTCAAAGTCTTCCAAGCAAGCCTCCATTTTGGGATTAGTGTCTCAAAGGTCCTGGACTTGCTTCTGTAGGGTCTTTGTGACTTGGCCTAAAGAGGTGGTGGTGTCTCAATTTCTTTAACTCTGGAATTTACATTAAGGAGGTCTGCCCATATGAGAGACACTTCTGTTATGACTGTGTCCATTCTTATTTCAAGCGAGTTCTGAACCCCTTGAATCGCCACCATCATATCATGCAATATTGGGACTCTCCCTCCGTTGGGGTAGGCCCCACTGCCAATGATTGCTATCGGGCCTTGCTGCTTGGGCCCCCATCTTGTGTTAGAACACATTTTACTGCCCACCATTTTGGTTAGTTCTGGTGTCTACTTTGGAGTTTGTCTTAGCCGAGTATAAGGAGGGGGAGGAGCCCTTTTAAGGAGAAATGGAGTACTCACCGCCGCCTGCCTGCGGAGCGATAACTTACTCCGTGCAGCCTTTTGGTTTTCCACTGTCTAATTCCGGGTAGCTGCCCCCCTCCGCAATGCAGCAATGTGAATAGCTTGCAGCAAACTGGCATGCAGCATAGATAAACTGTTCACGTTTATATATTTTCTGCTAGCAGGCAACGTGGGCAATATTCCTGATGCTGCTGGTTGGGGTCCAGCTATAACTTAGGCCCTCTCTGGATCGCAACTCCGGAGAGGGTCCCTTGCTCTGGTTGTCTTTAGTATGTACCCAGCTCTTGGATATGGCCTGTTCAGTCTCAGTCCCCTCCGAGTTCATTCATCTGTTCCCGTGGCTCATTGTTACACGTCCGTGCCGCTGCTTTATTTATGGCTGGCTGTTCCTCCCGGTGCTTGTTCTGCTGTGTTTAAGTTGGCCCCTTGACCCTTTTTCCCTCCGCCAGCTTCCCACTCCTACCTTAACGACACGGGCGGAAAAGCGGGGACCGTGAGAGCGTTATTCATCTTGGTAGGCGTCCTCCCTGGTTCCACGAATCACCAGAGGGCGGTGTCTCTCCTCCTCCGCAAGGCTGCTCAGACTCTGCACTTTTTCCACCCACATTTCTCGAGTGGTTGAGTTTCTCTGGCTCCCGTCAGCAGTGCGATCTTTTCAGCAGCGCTGAGACACTCCGAGGGGATAGATCATTGCTGAAGAGCTGTGTAGGGAAGCGATCGTGTATCGGAGCGGCTTCACTGAGCGGCCATCATCGCCGCCGGCTGGCCACGCCCTGTCAAAAAATCTTTTTGGAGAGGTTATTTAACATTTATTTACCACCAATAATTTTTTGTCTCGTTAATTATGTCTTACATCAGCATCCAGGGGCAAGAAAATGTCGTCTAAGGCAGGAGCTGGAGGTGCCAACCAAGAACGCTCCTCCTCCGATGACTCTGCTGGCCCCAGTAATCCTCCTGTTGTTAATATTGATATATATTTCCCTAATCTTTACTGATCCCAATTTTGAATTATTTATTTCTACCCATTTCCAGTTAAACTTTTTTACTTGCCAAACCTCCTGGATGGAGAAGGGAGGAGGACCTGGGTGTCTGTACATGGGATAATTTCTCCACCCAGGACACATTGCACTTTGTTTCATTCTGTGAGCACTTTTTGCACATTCGAAAAAGATTTATTGTTCCAATTTTAAAGGGCAAAGGATTTTTACAGGCAAAACCAGCGCTTATATATTTACAGATGCTGACCAATGTCTGGGAAATTTTTAGCGAGTTTCTTAACAGCAGCAGTTAGAATAAGGAGGAAAAAAGTGAGAGTGATTCCCATGATTTAGAACATAAAAGTTAATTTTTTATAATCTGGTCTTAAAGCTGTTTTTAAACTGTTTGTCTACCTTGATCATGTAACCAGTGCAATATTCCTGATGTTAGCTAATGTCATATTATTGTTCTTTACCTTTTGTATTGTGTAGAATGTTTTTATGGTTTTAAGTAACCAAATAAAGTAATTTTGACTGACTGACTACCCGTTTCCTAATTTTATTTTTTTCCCAAATCCTCTTCGGTCTCTCTGTTTATAAATTCTTGTTATCCCCGCATTATCCTATTTACCTATTTCATATTTCTAGTGTCTGTATTTTACCTCAAACGGTCTCTGTTCGTACTAGTCTCTCTGTAGCTTCCTTTCTTCTGGTTTTTCAGTCAGCTTTCCCTCTCCCCTTATATATATTATGTGGACTGCCTAGTGGTGGTACTGTAAGACTCAGGGAACCCATCGGTCAAGGTAACTTACTACTACAAGCACTAGTACTACTAATCTGCCGTGAATATTGCATGCAGAAGTAAGGTATTATATGCATGTATGTTGAAATGATAAGGCTTTGATCTACTTTCTCATGTCATTGCTCAATCAGTAAAACGTGAGAGTGGCCGTGGTCATATTAGACACCCCAAAGTTGTGTATTCTTCTTATCTAGGCCGAGTATTATTAGCAACAATTGATGGTGAACTGGTTACCGTGCACCATGGCTGGAAGGAAGTATTAGGAGGAGGAGGACGGCCCCATTGCATTTGTCACCCAAGACCTTATGTCCTTCAAGTTGGGCACTCTTATTTCTTTTTAAAAATTCAGATTCATCAATAGCTCTAGCCATTCCAGTACTTTACAGGTTATCTTCTTGAGAGGCTTTTCAAAAATTTCCACCAACAAAATGCTCAACCAGATATTGTAAGTGTTGTGTGTGGCGTATGTACTTTCAATAATGCTACAAAATAAATTGGGGAAGGCGTAAAGGCATCTAAAAATGTGTTATGTTTTTTCTAGCAGCACCGACCAACAGTGCTGGGTCCAGCGGGGATAGCAAAGCCATCCAGGCAGCAGATGCTGTAGCTGCAGGGGGTGAGTCATATTGCTTGCTTATTGACAATTAATGATATACTCACTGCAAGGGTGTACACTGTACTGTTGAAACTTGTGGACAGTTGAACACACCCCTCATTACTAAGCACATACAGCGGGTGATGAGTAACAAATGGCCTCTTCTATCTTCAACTCAGCAGCGAAAGTTTAATGAGGAGTCAGACCTTGGTGGGTAGGTGGAAAAGGGAAGGAAGGATGGAAGGAGGAAAGACTGGTGAAATGTAATATGACTGGAAGAGAAGGTTGCATGGGTGAAAGGATGCATATACTATAGGTGGCTGATAAGATGCATGCGTGGGTGAAGGATGGATGAAAGGTGAAAGGATGCCTGCCTGGATGGGTAAAAGTGTATGGGTGAAAGGAATATTCCGGGACGTTTTGATGGGTCATGAATGTGTGGTTAAATGACAAATGTATGTTGGTGAAAGATTTGTTGAGAATGACCACCATGTTTGGATGGATGGATATATGGATGGATGGTATTCATAGATGAAGACTAGATGTAGAGAATGTACAACTTAAATGATGATTGAGTAGCAAAGATAAGGGTGAAGGATAAAAAATCCGAGAAGAACTTTGATGAATGGAAAACTCCCTAGGAAGAAGAGTAAACAAGGAATGCTTTTTAATCAAGGTTTTTGATTCAAAGGGTTGAGGTGGTATTTCAGACCACTCCCTTGACGCACAGTAGTTTTTGAGCACAACATATATTATATATTCTTCGTAGTACCCACCCATCATCATCAATCGCCTCCCTCCAAGTCCCTAACCATGGCATTCGCCAGTGACAGCCACAGGTGACCTATCAGCTCAGCTGCATGGTTACATCAGCGGCACTGCATTGTTGCTGTGGAGTATGCGTGTGCCTGTGTTAATTTGTGAGCCTCTTTACATATGTCAAGGCAGCGCGAAAAATAAATAGTTGTGCTTCCATTCACTCCCAGTGCCCACTCATTCACTTCTTAGTACATAAGTAACTCCTGTCCTTTCCTAGCTTCCTTGTTCTGTCCCATACTTCCAACATTTAAAAAAAAAATACATTCTTTACATGCGCCACTTTCCTCTGGCCAATTGATATATTTTATTATTGCTTCCATGACGAAGTTTTTCACTTTCAACAATTGCCGAACAAAGGGACTCAATACTAGCAAAAGGTTAGGCACTTGATGATGATGATAATGATCAGTTAAACGTCTACCTATAAAGCCTATTCCCTTTAACTTACCTGCAGTCTACTAAGTTTATAAATATTTTCCTTAAAGCCAAGAAAATCTGTTTTGTTGGGAACAAGTAATGTCAAATGTGATGATAGAGGGTAAGGTCAGTGACTAAAGTGGGAATATAGAGTAGGGGGCAGATGTATCACGATACCATTTTGCGATTCCTAAATAGCGATTTTTAAGGAATCGCAATTTAGAAATCGCAAAATGGAATGTATGAAAAAATCGCTATTTTTGTGCGATTCCTTACACTTCCTTATTTGCTAATTCGCATTTTGCGAATTCGCAAATAAGGAATAATTTCCCATGCATTCCTATGGGCCAGGAGGTCCATAGGGATGATTTTGAAGTAATTCTCAAATTGCGAATTCGCAATTTGCTAATCGCAATTTGAAATTATTTCAAGGGTGCAGGGGTGTCTGAAAGACACCCTGCTACACCCCTGAAATGTACATATGTGTGCATATGGCGCACATACATGCCCCATGGGCATGTGTGCACGTCACATGCCACCTTAAAAAATGCAAATTTGTGCATTTGTTGAGGACTTCGTAAATTACCATCAACTACAAGCCGGTGGTAATTTGCGATTCCTTAACCAAAATTCGCAAAAGAAAAATGCTTCTTACATAGCATTTAAAGTATCGCAAAATTTGCGATTCCTTAAATGCTATGGCAAATTAAGGAATCGCACATCTTTGCGATTTCTTAATTTGCGAATTTTTGATACATTCAAAAACATACAAAAAGACCATTTGCGATTCGCAAAGGCCGAAATTCAGCGAATTTCGGCATTTGCGAGTCGCAAAACGCTTGATACATCTGCCCTAACGTGACTTTGCATTTTGTGGATGGAACAGTCTGTGATGAATGTGCCAAATACAATACCATGTTGCTTAATCATTTCCCTGTATTGTAGTGTATTGCTTTTCCCATGGACAGCCAGAAGGATGTCTGCCTCTGTAATTGTCTTCTTTATAATTAGCTAGGAGTACCTCACGTGATGTATATCATTCATAGTAACTATTCATCTGTCTTGTTGTAGTCAGGGGGAAATTGAGGCATTTAACAGAGAATGGCCATGATAGGAAAAGAGAAAATTGTCTAAAACAGTTGCCCCACCTGCAGACAGTAGCAAAGTACGGCGACAAGAGTATGTCTGTGTAGGGCACAAGCTGAGCTAGTATGGCCAACATTAACTGTGCTCAACAAGAGAGAAAATAATTCTTGTTTACTCCACAGTGCCCAATGCCTGAAACTCTAAAGACATCAAAATCGAATGGTCAGAAGAACCGAGGATACCAGCAAATGTTATGTACTGCTAGTGTGCCACTAAATAATTGTATGTGTTTTGTTTTGAGTATTGGTTACAATTTGTCTTGTCTCTTTCTTGATATAGCTACTCATGCCAATCCATCACAACAACCCAACAGGCAGGAGGTAGCAGCCAGGACCCGGAAAAGGCAGCTGGAGGCCATCATGGCCAAATACCAGCAGCTGGTGGTTGAAGAGGAGGTGTCAGCTGCTGCAGCCTCAAATGCCTCGGGCCCCAGCCAGGCTCCAGTGCTTCCGATAGTCTGGCGCCGTGGTCACAAGGCAGCCGCTCGCTGCCATGCCACCACTGCTGCTCCCCTAATAATTTGTTACCCCTAATAGAGCCTTTTAGCCCGGCATGCTGCAGAGGATGGTCCACCTGGAAGCCAGAATGGAGGAGCTTTTTGGAAAATTAGAGAGTAAGCTCCAGGCCCACAGCTAGGCCTCTCTTGCCCTTTTTTTAATCTTTTGTTTGGTGGGTGGGACTTGTTGTTATGTTTTTGGACATTCTTTATTAAGAAGAAGCTTACTTTGGACATTTGTTGGGGTCAGGGAGATTGGTGGGCCAGGTGTTGTGGGTTTACTAGTTTATATTTGTTAGGGAAATATATTTTTTATTGTTGTACATATGATTTAAATCTTTTTGGGTGGGTTACTATTTTACTTTGCACTTTATCCTTTGCCGCAGCCCAGCAGCCAGTTTTTAAATTCTTCTGAACGTGTAACAACAACAAAATAATTATGTAGTACTGTAGCAATTAAAAGTCCTTGAATCCAGTATATAAAAATAGGTTTGATTTATTGAAGCTTTGTTCCATGTTAACCCCTTCGGCGCTCATGACGAGCCCAGCTCATCATGAGCGTAACGTGCCCTACGCGGATGACGAGCTGGGCTCGTCATGTAACGCTGGGTTTTTAAAATCGCAGCGCGCAGCGGGAAAACCACTAGCGCGCATGCAGTTAAGTTAATAATAAAAAAGATATGCAGATGTAATTGTAACCCCACCAGGAGCAGTTCTCCTGTCGCTCAGCCTGCCTGCCATCAACTGCCACTCCACACACAAGTCAGGCACCAAACATTCTATGATGTCATCAGGCGTTCTACCACTTACACTGGCTAAGCAACAGGGAAGTCTAAGCAAGGGTAGTGAAAGACATAAGCCAGATGTAACATATCCCTCTTCCATAGAAAAACAACAACTGAAGTTGAGGAAAGAAACATACATATCAATAAACACAATGCAATATGAAAGAAACACATTACATTGCATTCTCAGATATACAACAATTGCATTCTCAATTATAACAATATAATGACAATTGCATTCTCAAAAATATAACAACAAATGCATATTCCAATATAACGAGCCCATCCCTCTCCCTAGGGGAAAATTAAATTAAACCTTGCTGCCCCACATTGGCATACCACTAAACACTTGAAAAATTCCATGAAATAGGAAACACATGTTCCTGTAATCCACTGGGACACACAGGTCCCTAAACCTCTTAAAAAAATTAGAGAACACTGCTCCAACAACCTCCACATTCCTATAATCCAGAACTGGGACACACAGATCCCAAAACCTCTTAAATTGAATTAGAGCACACAGCTCCTCCACATCCAATAATAAATAAAATATGAACTCCTCTAAAACATTAGAGCACCTGCGTGGTTCATATCACCAACATTGAGCAACCTGCGGCTCTTCACAACATTAACAAATTGAACTCCTGTAACAAAATTGAGCAACCTGCGGTTCATCACAACCTTAAACTTGAAAAGAATGGAGCGCCTCAAAAATGAGCACCAAAGTGGCTCCCCCAAAAGTACATATTCAATATGGAGCGCCTCAAACATGAGCACTGAAGTGGCTCCACCAAAAGTACACATCCAATAAGTCCAAACACAGGAACAACTGATCTACAATTAAACCTCGAACATGCCTGGCTGTGTTAAATACTAATGCAATTAATCATCAGAGTTAAATAAAGTTGAGCACCTCAACATAAGTTGAGCACGTGAGTGGCTCAATCCATTAAAAGTAAACAAACTCAACACATCGCTTAATTCCAAAACTGATTAAGATACATAAATCACCAAGGAATAACAATACCATTCATCAGTAACAAGTAGATATACGTAAAAGTAGCATAAACAGCACAAAGTTGGTACATATGAATAGCAAAGCATATTACACAGATTGTTTTTAAAAATAAGAAATTAAAACAACAAAAGTAGTCACCGTAGTCTGAATGTTGAAATGACAGCAAAGCATCCCGGTGAATCAAGACTGTAGATAATGTTACTGAGTTCCTGTCAGAGCAGATTGTAGTTAATGAAACAGAGTACCAAAATGTTACTTTTCAGCAGAGAAATCCCCAAATGTCATCTCGGTGAATCTAGGTGAGAACAATTCAACAGTACACATGTTCTTTACTAAAATATGGATTACCAGTTACGTGCAATAAACCTTAATCAAGTATTTCAAACATCACCACAGTTTTGGCATTTCCGGCAGCTCCCACAGGCATATCAAAGATGGCGGCACGTAAGAAACATCAGAGTCGGCTGGCTCACGGCAGGTGCGTGCTCCTTCAGTCTCGCAAAACGTCATAGTAGTGTTGGAGCTCCAGGAAAGAAATGTGCAGAACCTCATGTGACGCCAGCAGCACAGGAAGATGTGGCAGATTGAAAGTTCTCGCAACAGGGGCTCGAGGTAAGAATGTGCCTCGTGGCCAATTCAAATGTCGCAGGCATAACGATAGTAGCTGCAAAATACTTCCATAGCACTGAGAATGCACTCATTCTTTTTAAAAAAATTATTAAATGCGAGTGTGAATAGAAGACAGGTTGCCTTCAAAAAACACAACCACATTTATGGTAGCTATCTGTTGAAACACATTGTATAAAGATTTGTGTATGAATCCCCCACAGTTCTTCTCTGACCTGTGAGTAGACAAAGCGATGGCTCTATCGTTTCCCAAGGTGCCATGGTGGTGGTAGTAGACAGTAGCATCATGCTAGCGTACTAGTCGAATAGTGAAAGAACTAGATCCAGAAGCGAGGTCCCACTCCCTCTTAGCGGAACTCAAACTGTAGGATAAGGAATATTCATCATAAGGAAGTAATTAAATTGAAATAAAAACGGAGTTAATGTCTTTTTATATGCAACGCTTTACAGAGAACATTTGACAGTCACCAGAGGGACATTAGACTATTAGCACACAGGAAAAAAATATACAATAGAAAAAATATGACAAGTAATGCTAAATTAAAACAATCAGAATGGTGAGCTAATAAAAGTTCCAAAATAAAGTCGACTCGAGCTATGAAGTTGTCAAGCGAAACCTGTGATGCATGCAATCCAGTGCCAGAAGGATGATGATGCTAGCAATTATGAATAATGTTTCTCTGAAAAAAAAATTACTATTGAATACTGTGCATGGGTGGCTAATCTAAATATATAACATTGCCAGTGTGGGCTTTACTTAGAGCTGAAGAAGATCCCCGCCCTGCCTTGAGTTGATATTGCTTTCACCACATCCGCCCCACCAAGTGTGTTATCAATAATGGTGTAAATTTAATTTACTAAATCAAAAGCGAACAGAACCTGTCCGTATTAGGAATGCACTATATTCTTTTTTTTAAAATATTAAATGCGAGTAAGTGTAAATAAAAATGCTCTGACCTGTAGTTGATAGCAGTGACCTCCGAAACTGCTTATCGCTGAACTTGTTGTCCGAGGCTCTGCAAGAACGCATAAGTCACAAAAGTATTCACCGCAATGAGGAATCAATCCTTTGTGTAAAGCCAAAAGAAGTACATGGGAAGTCTCACTAGATGGCACTTGCTCCTCACGCTGTCAAACAATCTAAGTCATAGCTTAAATGTAGAGAACGATTTCCTTTAATGCCTGTTGGAAGGCAGCAAGTTTCCGTGTGAAAAGATTGGCGTTCCTCACGCTGTCAGACTATCTAAACCACTGCTTAAATGTAGATAAACGATCTCTAGTAATGTTTTTTTTGAAGGCAGGAAGCTTTAGTGTGAATAGAAGACAGGTTGCCTTCAAACGACACAACCACATTTATGGTAGCTATCTGTTGAAACACACTGTTTTTCTTAACCTCTTCCTTTTCTTTTGAGTTAATAAATATAAGGCCTCCAGATTAGATTACACACACAGGGTCACAAACAGAGCCCAACAGAGCACTCCCTCTCAAAAGGCACGGAGGCAAAAATGTAATAGTTCTCAGCACATCCCAATCAAACAGGAAAATCTTGAACACACAGGCCAAAACTGTTCCAATTCTGCAGCAAGAACTCAAACACCCTGGGGTTGCAGGCTGTCCAGATGACTAGAGACACTGGTGGGGCCAACCAAGACGTTTCCGTTTATTTACCTTTTCCTTTCAAGCTTGAAGTAGTTCCTTAGTTGCAGTAGTCTTTAAGTTCCTTAGTTGCAGTAGTCCATTAAACCAGTCTTTTTCTCCACGCATAGGTTCTTTACCCCGTTGCCAAATGTAGCAATTAAAAGTCCTTGAATCCAGTATATAAAAATAGGTTTCATTTATTGAAGCTTAGTTCCATGTTAAGTTAATAATAAAAAAGATATGCAGATGTAATTGTAACCCCACCAGGAGCAGTTCTCCTGTCGCTCAGCCTGCCTGCCATCAACTGCTACTCTACACACAATTCAGGCACCAAACATTCTATGATGTCATCAGGCATTCTACCACTTACACTGGCTAAGCAACAGGGAAGTCTAAGCAAGGGAAATAAAAGACATAAGCCAGATGTAACAAGTACCCTCACTTGTCCTACTATTCTCTACTCCCAGTCTCTGCAGTCTGCATCTATATTAACTCCTAAGGACTCGGAGGGGGTGTGGGTATGTGAATTTCCATTGTATGAAGATTTTTGTATGAATCCCCCACAGTTCTTCTCTGACCTGTGAGTAGACAAAGTGATGGCTCTATCGTTTCCCAAGGTGCCATGGTGGTGGTAGTAGACAGTAGCAGCATGCTAGCGTACTAGTCGAATAGTGAAAGAACCAGATCCAGAAGCGAGGTCCCACTCCCTCTTAGCGGAACTCAAACTGTAGGATAAGGAATATTCATCATAAGGAACTAATTAAATTGAAATAAAAACGGAGTTAAGGTCTTTTTATTTGCACGCTTTACAGAGAAAATTAGACAGTCACCAGAGGGATATTAGACTACTAGCACACAAGAAAAAAATATACAATAGAGAAAATATGACAAGTAATGCTAAATTAAAACAATCAGAATGGTGAGCTAATAAAGGTTCCAAAATAAAGTCGACTCGAGCTATGAAGTTGTTAAGCGTAACCTGTGATGCATGCAATCCAGTGCCGGAAGGATGATGATGCTAGCAATTATGAATAACGTTTCTCTGGAAAAAAATTAATTATCGAATACTGTGCATGGGTGGCTAATCTAAATATATAACATTGCCAGTGTGGGCTTCACTTAGAGCTGAAGAAGGGGCTTATCCGGCTCGCATCAGAAACATTTCCGGATGTACCCGTCCTTTACCCAATTTCAGCTGCTTCCCTACGGAAACAATTTTTAACCACTCATTTCAGATTACCTCGCATTATTTGCCTTGTTTGGATGTTTGGATTCGGATTGTTACTCAGATTCCGCTTAAGAGCCTCTACATACAGATGTGATGTCCTTTTTCACTGGTCCTGGGCCCTATCGGGTCAGAACTATCACCGATAGAGCGACCTTTATTTTTGTACCCGTCCGGTACAGCCCTGAAGAGTCGTAGGCTGATTGTGCTATATACGACGAAACACGTGTCGGCTGGTCCTTCTCGTGTCTGACCAATAAAAGACACCACATCTACGCTGGACTACTCGTGTTACATACTTTTCACATGTGTTTTTTCACTAACCTTTGTCTCTACAGAAATTGCTAACCACGACTACGATGTTTATCTTTATCATCAGAGTGTGCATGGGCGCCCTGTTTATTTGACTTTCATGTACTGACTTCGGTTAGTACTCTTCTGGGGGGTTATAGGGCTTATCCCCTCGTCCCTTTGCACCTCGCATAACTAGAATCCTTATTCATATTTTTAGCGTTACGTTTAAGCTGTGAGCCGCCTTCGAAAAACACTTGCCCTGTCCCATATTACTTAGAGCTGAAGAAGATCCCCACCCTGCCTTGAGTTGAGATTGTTTTCACCACATCTGCCCCACCAAGTGTGTGATCAATTAATGGTGTAAATTTAATTTACTAAATCAAAAGCTAACAGAACCTTCCGTATTAGGAACGCACTATACACTGGCCCTTACGATGCTTATTCGTACATCAATTTTGTACTTCTCAAGTACATAAACTTGTCCTAACTTGATGTTGGCAGTCCTAATCATACTCTTATGCTCGGTCATGCGAACTTTTACTCTTCTAGTTGTTCGTCCTACTTACACCAGTCCACACGGACATTTAATTGCATAAATTACCATGCTTGTGTTACAGTCTGCTGTATGTTTCAGTTTGATGTTTTTACCCATATGGGGGTGTGTAAAAGTGTCCCCAACTATAACATTTCCACAGTGCCCACAGTTTTGCCATTTCCTCATGCCTTTATTGCCTTTATCAGAATGGGTTACAAACCCCTTCTTCAATATTTCTTTAAGGTTCTTGAACCTAGAGTAGGCAAAAATGGGTCTATCCATGAATACTTGTTTGAAGTCAGTTTCTTGTTCTATGATCTCACACCGTTTTAAAACACTTCTTTTTATAACTGAAGCTGCTGTGGAAAACTTAGGAACAAACACTTCCTCTTCGCTAGTGGCGTAACCACTTTTTTTTTTAACAGATCCTTGCATTGTAGCTGACAGGCCTTTTGCCTAGCTGCATTTAAAACAGTGCTCGAATACCCTCTCTATCTGTAAACTAGTGAAAGATCCTCAATCTCTCTAATGCCCTGTGCCTCATCTGAACAGATTCTCCGAACTCTGATAAATTGGGAAAGTGGTAAATGGTTTTTCAAAGTGGGTGCGTGGAAACTATCATAGTGTAGTGCATTATTTCTATCGGTTGGTTTTTTGTACACCCTTGTAGTCAGCTTCTCCCCTTTCCATTCAATTAAGATGTCCAGGTAGTTAATCTCTGTGGTGCTCATTGAGTAAGTGAATTTGATCTGTGAGTGGCAGCAGTTCAATATGCTCGAAGCACTTTGCAATTGTTCTTGTGAGCCGTTCCAAATTATAAGGATATCATCTATGTACCTTAGGGTACATTCAAAGATGATCTGTCCATGTTGTGTTATTAAGGATATGTTTATCTTCAAACCTGCCCATAAAGATATTAGCATATGTGGGTGCCCACGTAAAACCCATAAAGGTACAGATAAAATCTGTCTTGACAGGTAAAATAACCATGGTACAAATAAAAACGTAGAAGTTCCAGCAAAAATACATTCAAAGATTCATCATACTCATGTTTAAGCAGCATCCACTCTACGGCTTCTATGCCCTCGTCATGGGGTATTGATGTATACAATGCAGATACGTCGATTGTACACAGCCAAAACTCTTCACTAGATGGTATCAGAATGCTTTGTAATTTCTTAAGGCAATCAGTAGTGTCTTGAACATACGAAGACCACTGCTGTACCAAGGTTGTAAGTAGTGGTCTAAAAAGTTCCCGAAAGGTTCATGTATGGACCCACATCCAGCCCCTATGGGGCGGAATGGTGGGTCCACTGGGTTTTTATGCATCTTTGGCAGTATGTATATATAAGGTCTTTTCGGATGTTCTGATGTAAGAAACTTACATGTCTGTTCGTCAATTCAACTTAAATCTTTGGCTTTTTTAAGAATTTGTTATAGTATGGATTGAAACTCTTTCATGGCGTCAGTTTCCAATGCAATGTAGGTGTCGGTGTCCTGGACATGTTGGTTTACTTTTAAGTCATAATGGGTTGTATTTAAAACAACCAACGCTCCTCCCTTATCTGCTGGTAGAATCTTGATGTGTTCATTGGTAGCCAATTTGCATAATGTAACCGTTTCTTTATGACTTAAATTTCTCTTTTTATTTGGTTTTTGATGTATGTTAAATACATCCTTCTCGATCAGTGTTTCAAATAAATCCAAAGATTTGTGGGAAATAGGAGACATAAATGTACTCTTCGGTTTAAAGATTTTTTGCATACTGGAAATTGAGCCTCCAGTTTGCGAATCTTCTACTACATGATGAAAGAACCATCTTAATCTAAGTTTTCTCATAAATTTGAAAATTGCCACCTCAGTCTCTAGTTCGTTGGTTTGATAGGTCGGCACAAAGAACATACCTTTGTTGAGAACAGCTCGGTCATCATCATTCAACTCTACATCTGAAATGTTCATTATTAATTCCTCTTGGGGTTCCTCCTTGCACCGTCCTTTTTTTTAGCCTTTATCTCCTCCTTGTTCGTTTGTTTTGGCTGGTGTTTGATCTTCTGGAGGATGATTGGACGTACGGCCTGCCCAACCCAACTGAATTATTTTTATGCCTTACGCCAGGGCTAGCCACACTTAAGTCCAAGCCATTACAATTGTTTTGTTCTCATGAACCTCATAGCCTGAAATGTGCCCAAATTGGAATCACAACTCATATACTAAAGGCAAAGAGGTACATAGATCGAACGTGTATACCACTAAGTTGCCTGCATAAAGTCCCATCCCCTAAACCTGAAAGGGAGTATTTCTAAAATATTTTCAAATCTTCATCGCTAAGGGTTTGATATATAGGTTAAATAAAAGGGGGGATAATGGGCACCCTTGCCTAGTTCCCATGGACCTTGAGAGATTCCCATTTACCAAGACTTTGGCTGTAGGGTTTTTATAAATCTGCTCTATGGACCTGCAGAAATTCTCAACTAGATTAGTTAGTCTTAGAATTTTCTGCAGATAGAACCAGTTTACCCTGTTGAAGGCATTAGTCGGGTCCAAGGTAATAACTGGCTGGGGTACTTTATAAACAGATGCTATCTCTATACCTCCAATTAGGTTGTACGTAAGATCTTTAATTCCCTTTCCCCACACATGTAAGAGATTTCCGACACCCCATTCAGCCTTTCGGCAAGTATCTTTGTGAAGATTTTATCGTTGCAGTAGGAGTCACGGACATTTGGTGGTTTATCTGGCTTTAGGTTCAGGGCTTCTGTGGCCTCAATCCAGGAGGTGGGGATCCCCCTTCCATTCTAAAATATAGCTGAGAATAGCCTCACCATCACCGGAATAAGATATTCCCCCAGTTTTTTATATATCTTGGCGGGAAGCCCATCCGGACCTGCAGCTTTGCCTGATTTCCCTGCCATGATTGATTTCCTGATCTCGCCCTCTGACATAGCTCTGTTAATTGCATCCTTTTGAGCTTTGCTAACTAAACTAGGAACATCCTGGCTCAACCATCCCTCCACCTCTTCCTCCGTTGTAGCTAGGTCCCCCTGGTATACCTTCTTGAAATGGCTTAGAAAGGCTTCTTCTATGCACTACTTTGTTGGAATAGATTTTTTTGCAGCCTCATATTTCCTTTATTAAGCATCTTGACAGATTGTTCTTCACTTTCCAGGCAAGTAACTTCCCACACCCTTCTCCATAATTAAAATGGGCAAGTTTACTTGCTTGCCATTTTATTTGGAGTCCTTCTTCAACAACCCCTACGAGATCCATGTTGAGAGCCTGAGGAGAGGTTTGCAACAACCACTGCTCTGCTCCACTCTCTAGTAACTGTTGTTCCAGCCGCTGTATCTTATTCTCAATTTCCATCACCTCAGCTCTGTATTTTTTGCTTTTATAGGATTGGGTAGACATTATTTTCCCCCTCAAAAAAGCCTTATATGCGTCCCAGACAACCCCAAATGGTGCACTATCTATATTGACCACAAAGACTCCTGGGATTCCAAACAAAGTTTCTCAACTACGACAACATCTAATAATATAGTACGATCCAATGTCCATCTCCTCTGTACTTTCATCTCTTAAGTAGTCAACACTAAAGTAATAGCCGAGTGGTCAGACAGGTGTTATCCTACGTGACTGACTTCATGGATGTAGTCTTTTAGATTTTGATTGATCAAGAAGAGATTGATTCTTGATTGGAGACCATATTTTTAATTGGTAAATGTAAAGCTCTTCAAGGCACACTTTTTCTCCCTACAGAAATCGCACCATCCAGGTTGCCTAATAGAGTTTTTTTTAAAGGACCGCATCTTGTTTTTTACTACAGCTCTTCTTTTAGACGAGCGGTCCAGGTTCCCGTCAAGCAAACCATTAAAATGCCTGGCTAAGATAATTGGATCAGGGAAATTTAGGATCTCTGCCAACAAATTGCTAAATGGGATAGGCCATCTAAGTTAGGGCCATAGTATCTGACCACAGAATAAAGATGATGATAACATCTCAATTTAACAATGATCCATCTGCCAGCCTTAGCCACACTGCTATCCTCTATTGTAATATACGGGTCATCTTTTATTTACTAATATTGCCACCCCTCTTATAGTTAGTTGTTGATCAGAGAATACAGCCTTTTGCATCCACTTTCTGGATTTAAAGGTCCCTCTCATATCCTCACTAGTTAAATGGGTCTCTTGGCGAATTACTATCTGGGCAGGGGTATCTCTCAAATATTGCAAAATCCTCTCTCTCCTATGCCAAACTCTAAGCCCGTTTACATTCCATGATTAAAAACTCAATTTGTAACTGCTGACTGGCACGCATCTCTTACTCCATAAGGTAACTGCCATAAGGGAACCAGACCCCCAATTTAGTGGAAGAGGGCAATTTCTTTCTCTTATTTACTCACTGCTCTCCACCCAGTGCACCTAACCATACCTGTGTACCCTTTACCTCCCACCCTGGAGAACCCTCCTTTTCCTCCTTCATCGCCTAAGGACTCCCCCCCAGGATCACAAGACAAAAGAAAAAACATAACATTTCAACAGATTTTGTCTCGTTAAGGATATGCGTTACACTAAGTTGACTCACAAATAGAGGCAAAATAAAATAAACAATGTGAATAACTTAAAAAGAAAAAGGAAGGGAAAAAATGAAAAAAGAGTGAAAAGGATGAAAGGGAGGTGATTAGTAGATACCATCACCCTCAATCCTCACTAACTAGTTCCTATTTCAGATAAGGATTTAAGAAATTGCCCAGCTTCCTCCACTCCTCTGAAATTCTGCATACTATTATTATGCATTATGCACCGACTGGCAGGAAATCTCAGATGCGCTGTGGCACTCAGTTTTAGGGGTTCAATTAGTTTACCCAGCTCCCATTGCTGGATAGCCGTGATCTGAGATACGTCAGACCTTATCTCAAAGTTGATGCCGTTTACTGCTAGTATCTCCTTTTTTAGGGCCTTTGTAAGAATTCCTTCTTTGATTTTGTAGGTGTGAAAATGGACCAAAATCTTTCCTGCGTCATTTTGTTTGGGGCTAACCTAAATGGATCTCTATGGACCCTCTTTATATCATTAACAAGGTCTTGATCAGTACAACCGATATGGGTCACCAATTTAATCATTCTTGCCACAAATGCCTTCACATGGTTCCCCTATGCCCCCTCTGGAACTTTCAACAAACAGAGTTTGTTTCTTCTTTGGTTGTTCTCCAAAGACTTCAGTTTTTCTTTAATCATCACTTCGTTCCCCTTTAGAAGCAGAATCTCTTACTTATTAGCTTCCAATTGAAGCGATAAGTTTCTAACTGAGGTTTCCAATAGTGAAGTCCTGGCTATGAAACCGTCTATCGTCTTTTCCAGCTTATCACACGCTGTCCTGATCTCCATTTGGTTCATCTCAGAAGCTTCAAATCTGCTCCTGACTTCCTATGGTAATAATTGAATTAAGTCTGTGACTTATTGTGGTTGTAATTGGGATACCAAAAATATCAACAAGGGGAGTGAAGAGGTGGTGCAACAGGGCACCGCGGTGGGCTAATCCTCCTCTTATGAACGTTTAAATAATCAACAGAGACCACCTGAGACAAACATACAATACATATTCCGATGGTGTTGGAATACATTCAGTGTGTTAAAATACCCCTCACACACCAAAAGGGCCCTTGGTGTCATGCTTCATCATCGGGGTCTTCCCGCCCCCGCTGCGGGACGGGGCAGTGCTGCGACAAGCGGCTACGCCGGAGCACCTTTTTAATTGTGAGTACTATGTGAGTGATAATGGAGTGAGTGTCAGTGAGGTCAGAAGTGATGAACAGTGAAATTAAAATTAAAAAATACCTGGCCTGGTGTTTTAGAAAAAATTATTTAATAGGCACTGGCTGGTATCGTTAAAAGGGGTGAGGCGGAGTGCAAGATCGGGTTACTAGTCTTGCTCTCCTGTGTGGGTCAACATGTTTCGGGGCGACATGCCCCTTCGTCAGGACCGGGATATATAGATCCCCCTGTCACTCACTAATGCGCTCCCACAGATGGAGAGTGTTGAGTATGATCAATGTGTATAAATAATTTAAATACACGTGAAAAAGCTCGGTCAGTAATACTGATGATATAAGCTTATTGAATGGTGAGACAATGCCCCATGAGCCAAGCTGGGCGAAGGGTATAGAGGGTCCAATCAACCCCCACACCTCAGTGCTTCCTCCTTCGTCAGTGGCTTCCGTGGTCTCTGTAATTGGGATACAACTACTGAGCTAGTTTCCCCCGCTCAAACTGTGGGAGTGAATCACCTTGTGTTATTTGTCTCCTCTGAGTGTGTTCTGCCTATGGAGGCGAGCGATTCATGTCTCTAGTAAACCCTGAGTTCCTCTCCTTCTCCAGCCTCAGAGTGCTAGAAGCATCTGCTTCTGGGGACTCAGGGGGACTTGCCAGTACCTGAAACATATTCAGGCTTATAATATCATTTTCTTCTGGCAGGTACGACCCATTCATTGGAGGAGCTATAGCCAACTTTTTTAATATTAGGTTTTTTGGCACCACTTTAAAAAAGGTCCTCAACAAGGGCATTATTTTCAAATTTTGTGGTTGTATATCTGCTTTTCTCCTCCTATATGTCCTCCTTGTAGGGCTAACCCAGTCTTCTGTAGTTGTATAGCCTAGTTTTGATGTTATCATTTCTTTAACTGGGTCTGTCCCAGCTGTACCTTTTGTTATCTCAAATTGTGTATTTCCAGTGGACCCTTTCGCTGCTAGGCTCTCTGCTAGGCTTCTAAGCTGATATCTGCCCTGAGGTATGTAGTTTTATGGTACCTCCCCCCCCATTTTCTAGCACCTGGGTAACCACTATGTTCAGTTGGGCTAACTCTTTTATGTCCAAAAGACCCCACTTTTGTCTAGCTGAGAGTATCTGTTTTTATTTTTTACAAACCTTGCCTCTTTTATTTTTTGCCCCGCAGCTGACCCCCTTACAGCACCTTCCTCTTTACTAGGGCTCTGACCTATATTCTCCGGGGTCCTAGTGTTTTCCGTGGCTTTCTGATAATCCAAATCGGCAGATCAGTCTCCTCCTACTCCTATGCTGCCTCTGCCAAAATTCCCCTGGAGGGAGTGCTGGGCAACTGCCCTCCACCACCTGTCGAGCTCACGAGACGCTCGAGCCCAGCTGGAGACCTGGTCGGGCGATCCTACAAACTCCCCTTATGCCACCAGCCCGCGCAAAGCCCACCACCATGGGGCAGAATAGGTGAGAACATGGGGGGGTGAGTTGTTGATTTAAGCTGGTGGTAAATTTCACCGCTAACGAAAAGAGACGAAAAAGCTTGTGTCTCCGGGAGCCTCCGCGACCGTGTCTAGTCGGATGCCATGTTCCAAAGCAAGAGGAATGAGTTTTCGACTCCTTATGAAAATCTGGTGAACTCCTCTGCTCGAATACAGTCCGATGATTAGGTCTTTACACTATATTGCTTCATTATTCTGGCGGTAGCTCCTACAGGTGGTGCTGTGTCAGATTGAGCTATTTACGGTTGGAGAATTTGAAGCAGGGTGTAAAGATATCCATCCTTGGCTCTAAACAAAGATTTCTGGCTGCATGCTAAACCTAGAGAGACCTCGTAGCATGTTTTAAATCTTTAGTTTTTTCTATCCAAGGCGAATGAGGACTAAAAAATAAAAAACACAATGAATCACTCAGCGTGCAATGCATGCCATTTACCTATTCCTACAGTGGGCTCACCGTGATCGATTCTTGGTACATTGCAGAATGCAGATCCATTTGTTCACGAAACAGAGAATGAGCAGTGTGAATCAAATTATGATGTCACATGTGGGGCAGTCCTTCTAGGGTAGGAAAGGATAGGTTGTCAGGGCCCAGGGTTGGAGGCAGGCACACATTTGTTTGTATTCTCCGTCCAATGCCCGACTTTAGGGAAATGGGTGTGGGGGCTGGGACTTCTTCACTGGACACAGTTGCAACTCCAATCCTGCAATAAAATGTGTCTAAGAGTAAGACGGTGGGGATGAACTCATCAACCAGACACAAACAAATAATAAAGTAAATAATAATATTCCCTAGTAGCTATATATTTTTTCATTCATTTTGCCATCAAAATAAGTAAGAAAGAAAGAAGATCAGTGATAGCCTAGAGACTGAGAGATAACATTCTATGGTGGTTGTTGGTCCAGGCCTAGTAGTCAGGGAAATAGAGCTCGTCCTCAAACTCTGGTGGTTCGCCCAGAAGTAGGTCACCTAGCACACTACTTCCATGACCTGAGTCACCCTCATCTTCATAATGTGGTACTTTAGGTATTGTGTAATCCTGTGGTATAAAGTGCTGATTCATTTTGATCATGGTTAGTCTCTCCACGTTTTGGGTGAGAGACTAGCCCTTCTCACTGTGACAATGGGATCAGCAGTACTGAAAACACTCTAAGCTGAGACATTGGCTATAGGGCAAGTCAGATAATGATTGTCAGACTGCTGAGCACTGGCCATTGTTGCCTCTACCCACACCAAGGGGTTCTGATCAAGGTAGACCTCCGTTGGGTTATCCAAATAGGCCTGGATCATTCTCTCTATGTTCATTGCTGATGCTCTACTTTGCTTGACCTCTTTTGCCTTCGACTCTGCACTGGACTTAATCCCTGCCAGTAGAAACCACTCAGTTGCAGATTTTAAGGCTTATGCTCCTGTTCTTGTGTTTTCTTTTTTTAAAACACAATTTTATTGAGTTTTTACAATTTGTATAACATATGAAATCTACAGCTGATCAATAACACATAGTTCTGTGCAGGTGCTCTCGTGGTGCAGTAATTTAGCCAAACTGTAATCATGTACATGATCGATTAGACATAATAGCATTTTGTGTTGCAGCGGTGTATCAAGTATGATGAATAAAAATACAGCTGTAAATAATCAGCCGTACAGTAGAAAACATGTATCTAGTCAGTTAACTATAAACTATTAGACCTTAAATTAAAAATACCCCCTCCTCCCGGTTCTCTGGCTCCCAATATAATTGTGACCTCGACAGAAGATTGGGTTCTTTTGTTTGAAAACTATACAGTTTTACAGATAACACACATTTGTAGGCTCCTAGGTATTAAGACAATTTGGGATATATGGTATTATACGGGTTTGGTTGCACCCTGAGATGTTTGACTGGCCAGAGGGTCTATAGCTTTCAATGATTCCAGCATCTGATCCCATTCCATAGAGATGGGTATTTTACGTAAACCATGAAATTCTTCTTGTCTAATAATCACACTCTCTGCGTTGCCCCAACAAGTCATTTCTGCATGCCATCTAAGTGGTGTAGGGGGAAAGGCAGATTTCCATCTCATAGTAATGGCTCACTTCACTGTTAGGATAGACATGTAATGGCTCACTTCACTGTTAGGATAGACATGTCTGCAAATCTGTAACAGACTTTGGACACCGGTGCAGTCCCAATGGGCAACTTTCTGCTGTCGCCCAGACATCAGTGTCAGTAAGTTCTTGCATCCTGTATCTTATCGCATGCCAGAATCCTCGTAATCGCAGGCAGTTCCATAATATATGGAGTAGGTCAGCATCATCCTCCTGACACCTAGGGCAAGGGTTGTGTGCATTCGGGTACATACTATGAAGGCGGTGCAGTGTGAGATATGCCCTATGCAGAATCATGTACTGTATATATATTTAAAATTAGTGTTTCTAGACACCTTTTTAGGGAATTCCAGTATGGAAGCCCACTCTTTATTCGTTAAGTCCCTGCCCAAATCCTTGGTGTCTTTTGTCCGGAGTAAAGTGAGTGGTGTTCCTGAGTGTGCCCTGATGCCCCTATCTAACCAACTTAAAATGCACTGTGTGGACAAGCTCATGGGTAGGAGGTTCCATCCCTTTGGGGGACCAGTGGCATTTAATATAATGGGAAATGGTAGTATGGAGTATAAACAGTGTCTGGGGACCCCTTGGGTGCGAGTGAAATTATCATGGCCTGCTAGCATTCCATCTATAAACAATGTTTCAATTGTCGTCACCTGTTCCTGCATCCATTGGGACACAGCATGTGTAGAAATTAGCCCAGTCGCGGTGGGTATCCCAAGCAAGAGGGTATTGGGAGAATATGGGTAAAATCTTTTAGTGTATTGTATTGTCCGACTCCAGTATAATAGAGCTATTTTAAGCAGAGGGGGAACAGTGGACGGTATCTTAGCGTTTGGCAATAATAATGTATGAAGAGTACCCTGATAAAGAGGCTGTGGCTCGTGTTCTTGTTGTTGATCGTGTTCTTATTATTGGTTTTGGCTGCTGTGAGCCAAAAGCACTGCCCTCAGGTTGTGAACTTGAAGACTTCCCTGCAGGACTTGTGCCCTGGAGGAGTGGGCCTCTAATTCCCTGCCATTCTTTTTCCAGCTCACTGCCTTGCTCAGCTATTAATGTTTTGTATTTTTTAACATCCCCATCTGAAAAAGGAATTAAGGTGGACACTAATGGTTTGTACCGTGGTTCAAGAATTGTAGCACAGATGTAATGTTTGAAGGACACAATGTCTCTTTGTACCCTTGTATTAGCAGACAAGTGAAGGATTAAGCTCGCCACCAAGTCAGACTCATCTTTTTATCCTCCACACATGTGTACATTGGAGTCACATCCATTATCTGTTCCTGTAGCATGTGCTTTTTTTTCTTTTTTTTTATCAAACAAAAAGGGAGGAGCCCTACTATTGTTATAATAAGAACAGGGTCAGTAGAAGGAAAAGTAAACAAATGTCCCTCAAGTCTGTTCTCAGAACTGTGCCTCAAAAAAGGAACAAATATCTATTAAAGTATGTCTGCCAGGCCATATATTGTGTCAAAAAGAAATTTCAGATGTCTTATGTTAACAAAAGATGTTTCCGGGGTCAAAACAACAACAGATAGTAATAAAAGCAAAATTTACTCTGAAAGTAAAAACTTTAACACATTTTATTATATCATTTCATAAATATCAAAGAGTACATTAGATTGATGGTTTAAAAATATCACATGTAAAAACATATTAAAATAACACATTCACAAAGTAATTACAATTCCCAATAATTCAACTCCTAGTTAAAAGAAAACATTCGTCGACGCAGCGTTTCGGTGAATTTTCTACTATATACACCTTCTTCAGGACTGTTTTCTACAAGAAATGATATTTGCAATTAATATTAACATCCATTGTTGGTGACCACATATTGTTGACAAGTGTAAACATGACATTGTTCGTTAAACTTAAATCCTTATGCCGTAGGCATTTACAACTAACCTTTTCGTATGATGATATGATATATATATTAAAACAAAGGAAGAGGATCAAGGATAAATCATTATTCGTTTTCTTTGTCTCTCTCTCCTGTTTATCGTCTGTTATTGGTTGATATATCTTTGTTATGAAAATCATCAACCATCTAATTCATGTAACATGTTAGATTATCTGACAATAGATCATGTATGCATAAAAAATATATTAACTCAAAATGACATACCTATATTGGCTAAAGGGCCAACTGTAGATTTCAACTTCTATACAATGATTAACATAGCAATTCCTTTGACATTGAATTGTTTGTATGGGTCCACAATTGGAAACCTATAGGTAAAAAGAGCGAACCATGAAATTTTCAATCTATTATATGTCTCAAATATGTATCTATCTCCAAGGCCGTAATGGGTAGAGGAATATTGTTATGGACCTACCCTATAGTGAGAGAATATTCACAATGGCCGGCCGTCTGTGGGTGCCACCGAAGTATTCAGAAGTGAATATATACCACTAGAGATAAAAATAAATAAGAGTACATTGTAGAATTTTTATACTTCTATTTTATATTTAGGCAGGGAATGCTAAAAATATAACAGAGGTCCACGTCGACTTGCCTTAAAATGAATATCAATAAGACTATATAATTGGTCTGATGGTACTTCGCTGAAGATGGCGAGGAACCTTGTTTCTCCCGATCACTTTCTCATTTTCATTCTGCAAAGAGATTAATTTAAAAGAGCCTATCAATTATCTGTTAGCATTAGGAGCTGCCCATTTATATGTGTCTCGTGGTTTCTTGATGTCTCATATTTAATAGAACAACATATATTAAAAAGTTTTTATTGAAATCATATCGATTTAACGCTCTATTTTTATATTTTGTTATGTCTCCCCTGCCTTTAACTGTATCCTCTTTGTACTGATGGGTTGTGACATATATTCAGGCTATTGCTGCACAAATTCTATTGGTATTATACTTTCTAAGTTTCCCCTTTCACTTGACGGTATCAGAGTAAAACGTTTATCTTCAAAATATGGTGACCTTTAGATTGTGGTAAAAACTTTCCCCATCGGATTCTTTTTCTTTTCCATTCAAAAATACTTCTTTTAAAGAATCAACAAACAGCCTCATAATTATTGAGTGCTATTAACTAATATCGTGTTAGGTAGACATGAAATAAATACAGACACTGTGCAGTGTCTGTATTGCCCGTATTGGAGCAAAGGCAAAATACGTTAACCATATCGTAATGGTCTCCACTAAGTGCTATGTTAAACACAACCTCCAATAGTCTGGCTACTTTTCTCCATTGCTTACCTTTAGAAGTTCGAACTGCCTCCCTGCACCCACGCGGAACTTGATATTCTCCAACGGAAAACCCTTTGTTACGTTCATGGCATTTATACCGTGTTACGTTGGGTCAAAAGTCACTAGGAGTCACGTGACTTTCCCGAGAGGTTTCATTAATTTTATATCAAAGTTCTTTATTGATTTACCCAATATAGGTTTATAGCAATGTACCATAAGTACCGCATTCTGGTCTGTATTATAGTGTTGAGTTGTGTGAAGTTATTTGCTTTACTTGAATAACATTTTGTGCCGCCATATTGGAATTTTTGTTTGTTATTTTAAATTATACGAATTTTACACTGATTTGGGTCAACATAATGTGCGTACTGATTCATCCTCCCACTTGTTCTAATAACTATGCATGGGATATTTAGATGACTCCCGATCAGTCGGTCCGACTGTAACGTTTTTTAGCCGCCATCTTGGATCGGGAATCCCGATCGTATAACTTGAAACCTGCATTTTTATTCTCCCAATATATGCATTTACAAAAATTGCAAAAATATGAAAACCACCAGAGTTATTTTACTCTTGCTCGCAGTATTTATTTGGTAATGCTAAAAGAATTTTTTCATGAATGCATGTAACTGATTCATATATGTATTATAATCCGAATTAGTTATAGTAGTATTGGAATGTAAGAATGGATGGCTGAAGTTTAATTTCACCTATGTATACTAAGTGTCACCCTTAGTTAATCAATTCTATGGTTTCTTTCAGGACTATTTTTTTGTTTGGCACTCTGGAACCATATGTTGGGTATAGAGATTCTAATCGTTATCCATGTTATTCTAAAAGATTTCTATACAGCAAATTCCCTGACAGAAAAAACTTTTGCTACAAAAAACGTTATCAAAGTTTATAAAAGTTTTTCCCAGTCCTCGCGGCTATTAAGCCCTCTTTTTACAGTGTCAAAAAAACTCATGTAAAATTGTTCGCGTTTTTTCCTTTTTATCAGTTGATTACCTCCTCGGAAGCTCATGGTGGTGATCTCAATTCCACACCATTTCAAATCATCCAACGAGTGTTTCTCTTTTGACCAATGTTCAACTAGGGGAGCATTTTTCTTATTCGTTCTAATAGCAGATTTGTGCTCAAGGATCCTAGTTTTAATTTCTCTTGAGGTCTCACCTATGTATGCTAAATCACAAGGGCATTTGATTAGGTATATCAAGTTGCTAGAATGACAGTTGATGAATTTACATATCTTATGTTTACTGTCATTGATCATGATGGTTGGTCCTCTCATTATATGTGGACAGATACTGCATCCTTGGCAAGGAAACGTGCCAGCAGGTAAGCTGGCATTGGGCAGTAATGCTTGGGTGTTTGTTTTAATGTCCCTATAGGTGTGGACCAAACAATTCCTGATGGTCTTGTTTCTTCGAAAAGAAAACATGGGTCTGGGTAACATTTCTTTGTTTTTGTTTGTTATTAAATGCCAGTTTCTATTAATGATGTTTTTAATTTGATTACTGGCATTTGAAAAATTAGTCACACAGATAAGAGGTCTTTTTTCTTCGTCTATATTTTTCTTTATGTCTTCGAAAAAAGTTTCCCTGTTAAAATATTTGGCCCTTTTGAAGGCATGTCTGATCAATTTCTTTGGGTAGCCTCTATCACTAAATGTTTGGGTCAAAACTGGTGCATGTTTCTCATAGTCTTTATTATTAGTGCAGTTACGTTTCAACCGTAAAAATTGGCCGAACGGGATGTTATCTCTTTGACTGGCCGGATGGTTACTGTTATAGTGGAGCATAGTGTTCCTATCTCAGCTCTTAGTGTAGAGTTCTACATTTAGATATCCATTAACATTTTTCATTTGGATATCTAAAAATTCACATTTATTTTTACTGATATTCGAAGTAAACTTCAAATTGTCATCGCCTAAATTTAGCCATTCTAAGAAGTCATTTAAAAGGTCATCTGTGCCTGTCCAAATAAAAAACACTAATACAAAGCTATCTCAGCAAGGAGAAAGCAACTCTGAGCACTACGGAGGTGACCAACAGGTCTTATTCATTAAATCAAAAATTTAGTCTTGAGGTATACACCAAAAATCATCCAAAGTTCAAGTCATTTATTTTTCCAAAGTATAAAGATGGTTGAATCACCAGTCAACGAATTGGATATTCAATGACATATCTTCAATATTGAAAATGTTTTAGTAATGTTCACACATCCCGATGCATTTCGGGCACCGCCCTTCTACAGGGGATTACTCTACAAAACAATCCAAAATAAATACTGTTCAAATACACAGTTATATGAAGTCAAAAATGCAATGTATCGAGTGCTCATACATGATCAAAATGCATAGAAAACCAAAGATGCTGAAAGGAGAATACACCTTCACCCGAGCCAACCGTGTCTCAAAGAATGTAGAATGAGTGGTGATGCGTGCAAAACAGTCTCCAAATGAATCATGAATCTCTCCACCCAGCGAAAAAACTCAAAAGTGGTGCATATGGCTAGTTAAAGAGAATATACCAGAAAAAGTGCTTAGATGAAAAATAGCGTCAAAGTCACAGAAAGGTAAGATCATAACTCAAGTGCCGCATGCAAAATATATCCCAGCGTGAGGTTCAAACAAGATAAATACATAACGTGGGGACCGCGTGCAAAGTCCTTAGTATAATGTGTTCCCAGAAGGGTTACTCACATAAACGTATGCCGATACAAGCTCCGCGGGCTACCGCAGGGCACAGGTTAAACCGGAAGTGAAACAAGTCCCCGGTAAAGTAGGACGCAGACGTGAATAAAAATAAAAAACGGACAACGTGAATAAAAATAAAAAACGGACAACCCCGTGTCGACAGACGGATGAGTAAAGAGACTGGTAGATACAAAGGTGGGGATCAGAAGAAAGATTCAACACCTCAAGGGGTGAAAATCACAGAAATCATGGAAAAGAATAATCAATGAAAAAATGCAGAGAAGACATAAAACTGATATACACGAAAAACAATTCATAACTAATAACTATGTAGAATAACAAGATGACATGAATGTATTACAGATAACATAAAAATTCCATGCGATCATTGAGCCCATCGGGTACCATGGTGGACATAAATCGGATCATAAAGTTCTCACGTTTAAGTAGTGTGTTCTTGTTGTTATATGTCACCTTGACTTGTTCCAAGATCAGAAATTTCAATTGTGCCACACTGTGTCTATTTTCATGAAAATGGTTTGCCACACTCGATTTCTGATTGTGGGTACGAATGTTACTTTTGTGTTCTAAAATGCGAACACGGATCTTGCGTTCAGTGTGTCCGATGTAACACTTACCACAAGGGCATTTCAACATATAGATAACATTACTGCTGTTTCAAGTGGCATTAACTCGCAGTTTTATCATATGACCTTTCATCGGGTGGTGTGTGGTATTACCCGGAATGCAGTTGTTGCAGTTACTGCAATTGTAGCAGGGTTTTAGTCCCATGTATGTAGAAGGAGTGGTGGTAGATTTCGGTTGACTAAGGATTTCCTTGACGTTTCTGCCACGAGTAAATGCAAACATTGGTGGTTGACTAAAGAGTCCATGAAAGTCAGGTTCCATGGCCAAAATGGGCCAGTGTTTGCGGATAATGTACTGAAACTTGTTTGATATCCTGGAGTGTTTGGAAACCACGACCATACGATCGGAATGTTTCTTAGGTTTTAGTTGCAGTAGTTCACTCCTACAGGTTTTTTCCGTTCTTTCTGCAGCTAAATCCAAGATGGGGGTAGGATACCCTCGCGCTTTTAATCTCTCCAAGGTCAGTTTCATTTGTCTCTTGCTTTCATTCTCGTTGGAAACAATCCGTTTGACTCGGAGCAGTTGAGCATAAGGAAGATTGTTTTTTAACCCTGATCGATGAAAGCTTTTGTAATGTAGTGTGGAATTCCTGTCAGTGGGTTTCCGAAAGATGGTCGTGTACCACTCATCTCTTTCTCTGTGGATTTCCACATCCAAATAATGGACACATTTCTCACTAAGTTCCCAGGTGAATCGTATTCTCTCATTGAAGGTATTCCATGTCTCAAGAAAGTTCACTAGGTTATCAGCTGATCCACTCCATAACAGGAATATGTCATCTATGTATCGGAGAAAAAGTCTACCATGTTGAAGCCAGCTGTTGTGACATAATATATGAGTCTCCTCAAATGTTCTCATGTATATATTGGCGTAGCAAGGAGCTGCCGAATTTCCCATGGCGGTGCCATTTAATTGAAGTATCCATTTGTCCAGGACAGTGAAATAACTGTGATATAATGTAAACATTGTCAGTTGCATTAGGAAGACTTTCAAGTCAGGATCTTTGGTTTTCTATGCATTTTGATCATGTATGAGCACTCGATACATTGCATTTTTGACTTCATATAACTGTGTATTTGAACAGTATTTATTTTGGATTGTTTTGTAGAGTAATCCCCTGAAGAAGGGCGGTGCCCGAGATGCATCCGAATGTGTGAACATTACTAAAACGTTTTCAATATTGAAGATATGTCATTGAATATCCAATTCGTTGACTGGTGATTCAACCATCTTTATACTTTGGAAAAATAAATGACTTGAACTTTGGATGATTTTTGGTGTATACCTCAAGACTAAATTTTTGATTTAATGAATAAGACCTGTTGGTCACCTCCGTAGTGCTCAGAGTTGCTTTCTCCTTGCTGAGATAGCTTTGTATTAGTTCCTTCGGATGTAACACTGCCAGGCCAGACAGTGTTTTACTCTAGCAGCACACTACACCCTGTTATTGTTGTTCAACCTTTGATTTATTGAGCTGTGCGAGTTCCTTCCTATCATAGTAATCACAAATAAAAAACACATCATCAATATAACGTGACCAAACTGAAATATTCTCAAAAAATGGTGCCATGTCGTTGAAAATATGTTTATCTTCAAATTTAGCCACGTATAGGCAGGCCAGGCTGGGAGCACAAGTTGCTCCCATGCTGGTCCCCTTGACCTGCCTATAAAATTCTTTTTCAAATAGAAAAATATTATTTTTCAAAATGATACTGACACATTCTACAATGAAGTTGGCATGTGCTGTTAGATCTTCTCCACCTGATGTCAAAAGATTTTTGATCATATTGATTGTATCCTCTTGGGGAATGTTTGTGTATAAAGCCTTGATGTCCAGAGTCACAAGACTCTAGACATCGGGTTCAAACACAATGTTCTCAATCTTTTTGATCATGGCTATCGTGTCTTTTATGTAAGCTTTTTGTTGAGTGACGTAGGGTTGCAAAAAGACATCTACATACTGGCTCAATGGTTCTTTTAAGGAATTGATGCTGGACACAATGGGCCTCATTGGTGGGTCTGTAATGCTCTTGTGGACTTTTGGAAGTCCATAGAGCGCTGGGATAACCGGTTCTTCATTAAATAAAAAATTATACTCTTCCATACAGATGACTTCATCCTCTTTTGTGAAATTAAGTGTTTCCCTAATCTTATCCTGCAAGGCTATCCATTCTGTTCTGCTTGATTTGTAATAGTGCAGTTCATTATTAAGCATTGTTTGTATTCTTTTATTATAATCATTAGTGGACATCAACACAATACTACCCCCTTTATCTGCCGGTTTGACAGTCAAGGTAAGGTCTAGTTCTAATTTTTTAAGGGCTTGATGTTCCTCTTTATTGAGATTGTGTTGAGTCCATGATTTTTTCTTAAGTAAGTTTTCAATGCTTTTACTTACACTTCTTTCGAAGGCCTCAATGTCTTTATTAACTTGAGATATTGACGGTGTCCAGTTAGATTTGGGCTTGAGTCTTGATTTATTAATTCTAATGGGTTTATCCTTATCTTCAAAAAATGCAGAGTCTAATTTTTCTAAAAAAGTTTTGTAAGTCTCGTTCGAGACTATATTTATTAATGGGTTGTATGATTGCATACCCCAATCCCTTTCCTAATACTGATATTTCAGCTGTTGAAAATTCTTTTTGACAAAGATTGATAATGGGTGCTTTATTAGTTACTCCCATTTTTTCTGACTCCTGGTATAGGGACGTTGTTGGAATTGATTCTGTGTGTGAAAGTTTCCTCTGCCTCTCCCTCTCCCCCTCGGGGGGGCAAAATTCTTTGGTCGTTGGTCTAAAAAAGACAGTGATTCCCTATTGGCACTGATGCCGGTGTCTCTTTCTGGATTCTTATTCATTTCCTGATTGGACTCATTATCAGTGTCTAAGCTGGTGTATGAGGTATCGAAAAATCTTACCTTCTTCTTAGCAAAGTTTCTAGATTGGTTCAACCAGGGTTTTCTGTATGCATACTCATCCCTTTTTTTTTATTGAGAATTCATTGATACAAAACAGATGCAGCAAAAGAAAGAACACATTTTCTTTTCAATACATACACATAGTACTAGCGAAGATGTATTACTCAATAAAAATAGTTTTGCAAAACAGAGATACAGGCTAAAATATATTAATACAATATATATATAAATAAATACCTATTTACACATACATTATAAATAAATATAGATAATAGGTTGCCCAGCCTCATTTAATTATAACTGTCCATCCCTCCAAACTTTTAGGGGATCCCACATCCTATTGCCGAAGACCTGTGTTTTCTTGCCCTTATAAAGATATAAGGTGGATTCAATATTGTGTATACCGAGAAGTCTGGACAGCCACATTTGGAATGTTGGGACATTAGAATCTTTCCAGGCGGCTGCGAGTAAAATGCGTAATACCGCCACAGCCAGAAAAATAAAAGCCTCTATTTCCCTGCCGACAAGAGCCGTATCCCTGTCACTCCCAAAAATCATCACCGTCGGGGATAGGCTGATCTTTATGCCAGCAGCCCCTCCAAAAACTTCTCAATCTCAGTTTTTATCAAACTGAGCTTCTCGCAATTAGAAAACATGTGTAAGAGATCTCCAGGGCCTTTCTGGCACCTGGGACAGTTGTTATCACTCCTCATACCCCAGTCATGGAGTTTAGAGGGACTATAATACAGATTAAATAATGTTTTAAATGTTGAGCCTTCAAGTTTGAGGAGCGCAGTATTTGTTTATCGAGCCCCAAAGCTTTATCAAGATCGGTGTCGGGATCTTGTAGTCTGTCTGCCCACGCAGCCTCGTGCTTCTCGAGATCATCTGGTATTCTTTCTATAAGGGCTTGATATATATTCCTTATCTTATCTCCTCCTCTTATCAGATATCCCAGCATTGGGCAAGGTGGGCCTAGAGCTATTTCTGAGGCAACAGTTTTAAGCGTTTGCGAGATCTGGAGATATTTGAAAATGTGGTCGCTGGTCAGACCGAACTTCTCCTGTAGCCTGTTAAAGCTCAGTATGCTGCCATTTGGCATTACATCTCCAACCGTCCGAATACCCTTTAGTTCCCATTGTTGCCAGCCTCTATCCACACTCAAGTTTGGGAAATGCCCTGAATTCCACAGCGGGGTATACTTATTAATCTTGGGGATATGAAGCAATTTCTGCAGCTTTTTCCATAAATCCCAGGCACTGAGCATACATTTATGCCGGGATTTTAAAAAAAATCTACGGCTAGTTTTCCTCAGCAGTGCTCCTACCGCCTCCTTGCCCATCAATAGTTCATAGATTGATGGAGGTTCATATAAATCAGATATCGGGTCATCCGAATACCTTCTACTGGGTGCTGGCATTAATAATATAGGCATCTGGGTCAGCAAGCAAGCCCAATGATAGAATCTTATGTTAGGGGCTGCTAGGCCTCCGCGTTCCTGTGAGAGAGTCATATACCTGGCTGCCCTCCTAACCTTACCATACTGCCAGAGAAAACTGTTAAAAATAGACTCAAACTTTTTTAACAACCCTTCCTCAATTAAAAAAGGTATGCATCTAAACAAATAGAGGAGCTTGGGTAACATAGTCATCTTTAGCACATTGGTCCTCCCTATCAAAGATAAGTGCAGTGAATCTAATCGCTTCAGCTCTACCTCGATTTTTTTTAATAGTGGAGCATAGTTATCCTGAACAATAGAGCCTGTCTCTGCGTTAATTACTACCCCAAGATAAGTCGCAGAGTCTACATATCTTTCATCGGCTTTAATGACCTGATTTGAGCAAATCACCTGAGTTTTTGACTCATTCAGTCGGTACCCCGAGTACATGCCAAATTCCCCGGTGACTTCCACCAATATCCGCATGGCCTCAACTGGCTCTGGAGTAATGACTGCCAGATCATCGGCATAGGCCAATATTTTGCTTTCGAAACCATTGGTTACTACTGGCAGGATTCCCACATTCCCTAGAATTTGCCTAATCAGTGGATCGATGTAAAGTGCAAACAGGATCGGTGAGCAGGGGCAGCCCTGACGGGTACCCCTGCTAATCCGGATCCTATCAGAGCACTGACCCATCAACTGAATGCGGGCTGTTGGATCACGGTACATGGCCTCCATAGCCATCAGGAATTTCGAGCCGATGCCTCTGTCTGTCAGGATGTCCCACAAATGTATCCACCTGACGCGGTCGAATGCTTTTTCCGCATCAAGGAGGATCATGGCGACCCCCCTCTCCCCGGCAGCATGGGCTTCAAACAATGAGATTGCTCTCCTAACATGGTCCGTCGTTCCCCGGCCGGGGATGAACCCATGCTGCCAGGGAGAGACGAGCACCCCAATGATCCTCCCTAACCGTGCGGCCAAGATCTTTGCATACAACTTGTTGTCTGAGTTGATCAGAGATATGGGTCTGTAGGATCCCGGATTCTCCCTTGGCTTCCCCTTTTTATGAAAGACTATTATGGTAGTGTCATTCCATGTTTCCGGGATCCTACCAGTACCCATAATGCCATTAAATAGATCCAGCAAAATTGGAGCCAGCACCACCGAGAGGCATTTATACAACTCCAGAGGAATGCTGTCTGGCCCGGCGGCCTTACCGGAGGCCAGTTCAGACAGCGCCCCGCGGATCTCTTCCAGTGTTATGTCCAGCTCCAGTCTTGCTCTGTCCTCTGATCCCACTCTGGGCCAATTGTCCGGATATCTGCCAAGTGGGCGCTCCCCAGCCGATTCTTCCATATAAAGGGTTTGATAGTAATTTGCGAAAACTGCAAGGATACCCTGAGGTTCCACAACCTCCTGACCGTTCTCTTGAATGCTAGTTATTGTATTCTTAGTATAGCCTTGCCTGACCCTTAACGCCAACTCCTTCCCTGCCTGCTCACCGGTCTCATATACTCTCCTCCTATATGTCCAGTATTCTGCTGCCGCTTTCTCTGCCAGTTGTTTTTGTATTTCTGCTTTGATTAGGCAGATACTGGTTTGACTCTCTCTGCCTTCCTTTCCTTGAATTAGAGCTTGGCAGTGCTGTTCCTCTGCCTTTACTAAATCCGCCATGAGCCTGTTCCTATTGGCTTGAGCTTTTTTCCTGGAGTTGGCAGTGTAACTAATAACCTCCCCCCTCAGTGCTGCCTTATATGAATCCCACACACCGTTTCTTGATGCGCTATATCGGTTTGCATCGAAGTATTCTATGGTTCATTTTTGCATATATTCCACAAACTGTGCATCTGACAGGAGTTTTCGATTGAATGTCCAAGCCCTACGACTCCTAACCAATGCTATGCCATTATATAGGATTGCCAGAGGATTATCATCCGAGAGGATCTTGGGGAGTTTCCTGATACTAATCTTACTAATTTCCGTGGAAGAAATAAGAAAGTAATCCAACTTGCTATACCTCCGATGAGGACAGGAAAAATATGTGTAGCAAGGGTCAGTAGGCTCCTTTGCCCCCCAGACATCCGTTAAACCTTGAGATAGCATCATAGACCGAAGAGCTGCAGATACCCTGGGTTTTCTGCCTGCATACGGACTCCCTGCAGAAAGATCTATAGAAATATTGAGGTCCCCGCAAACGAGGATGGGAGCTGGCCAAGTAGCCAATTCCACTTCCAATATTTCAAAAACCTCTGGGTCGTCCTGATTTGAACCATAAATGCCGCAAATTGTAAGGCCACACTCCAGCTCCGCCAGGACCCATCTACCATGTGCATCAGACTTAGCACGTTTTGCCACCCCCAGCATAGTTTTCCCTAAAATTACAACCCCTCTTACTGTTGATGTTTGAGTGGAGCATGCCAACATATTGAACCCCTCAAGCCTAAGGAGTTGCTTCTTAGCCCATGGAAGGTGGGTTTCCTGTATGCAAAGAATGTCGATAGGTTCAGTTTTAACAAACTGTGCCAATCTTGCTCTCTTCCTCCAATCGTTCAACCCACCTATATTTATTGAATATACACTAAGGCTCGACATACCCACTATAGGAAAGGCGCCCTACTCTTACTTGCAATACATACAGAGAAGAGACTGTTTCCGCAACATTTGCGTCACTTCCTGAAAATACAAAAACTACAAAAATCACTGTATCATAAATTCTCATTTTATTTTGCTTTTTCCCCCCCTCACTCCCCCAACCCATGACCCCCCCCACACCTCGAGCTGCCCTCATGCCCCCCTCCCCCCTGCTACCCCTCTCCCTCTGGAAGCACTCAGACCTTGGTCTGAGCTAATGATGGTTGAGTGTAGCAGCACGGATCAAGGGCGCAGCAGTTAGATAAACTTAAACAATCAAGTGAACCATATCTTACCCCCCCCAGAAAGAGAAGTGGAATCAAAAGAATGAGGCTAGGCTAAGAGAATAACCGGTCCTAAGCATACATCATTTTGATCCTTCTAAATCCCTATATAAAAAAGGGGAAAAAAAGAAAAAAGAATACTAGCAACCTAGGCAAATTTAAGCAAACAAAAGAGGAGCAATTACATTATGCATTTTCTTTTCCCCCTTTTTTTTCTTTTCTTTTTTTTTCCCTCTCCCTTCTCTTTCCCCCCTTCCCCCCTCTCTTTAAATCCCTCAGCGAACTGAACCCTCTGGTATACAAGCTAATTTATTTGAGTTACAAAGAATCCAAAAACTCCCTTGCTTTTACTTCTGACGAGAAGTAGAGAGTCCTTCCATCCTTAATTATCTTTAACTGCGCTGGATTCACTAAATAGACTTGGAGATGTTTGTCCTGGAGGGGCTTGATCATCTGGCGGAGTCTCCACCGCCTCTCGACCGTTGCATGACAGAAATCCGGTCTCACAAAAAAGGTCACACCCTCGCTAGATCTTTTTGCATCAGGGCGAGCCTTTTCGGAGACAAGCTGTTGAAGGACAAAGTTTCCAAAAAAGATCAGGACTGCCCTCGGTTTGTCGCTGTTTCCCACTCCCTGGCGAGGTCTAAACGGTGTGCGGTGTATTCTCTGCATTTCTGCCTCCCAGTTCCACACCGATATTTCGGGGAATGCTGACTTAAAAAGATTGATCATAAAGACCCTGATGTCCGAGCCCTCTGCCCCTTCCGGAACTCCCAGAACGCGCAGGTTATTGCGCCTTAACCGATTTTCCATATCCTCCAGTTTCCACTGGATGTCAATAACCTGAGCGCTCTGGGAGTCTACCTTAGAAGATGCTGCAGCGGCTTCTGCTTCAGTTGCCACAATCCGTTCCTCCAGGTTAGTGACCCTATCCCCCACATTAGTGTATGCTTTAGACAGTTTTCTGACGACACCCTGCATCTTGCGCATAGCTGTCTGTGCTTTCCGGGTATCCTGTCTAGCTTCTTCCCTGTGCGTAAGGATGGTCTGGTAGATAACATCTAATAATGGAGGATAGGATGCTGGGGCCTCGGTATTAGGACTTTCCTGAAGGGGTGTAGCGGAAGAGTGATCCCAGGCCAGATCGCACATAGGTTGTGTATAGGCGCTTCCATGGGCAGCAAGTCTTTTAGCCGTGCTGGGGGGGTTCTGCTCCAAATCACTATCGGAACCCGAGATACTTTCCCCCTCAGAAGATCTCGCCTCATCGGACCATTCTGCATCTTCTGATACTGAGAAGAAACATTCGCTACTATCTTTATCCTTCTCTTGTTCTATATACTTTTCACCAGTGAGAGTCATCTGAGCTAGAGGAGGGCAAAGTTGTGTAATCTCATTCTCCTTTACTCTTTCTGCGTCCTCATTAATCGTTATAGCTTGACCCAAAGTCATCACCAGCTGGTTGCTTGACCGCGGGGGCTGCACAGGCACTGATTGTATGATACACGATACAAGTTCAACTGACCCCCCGCTTTCAGGTATAGTCCCACCAGGTTGTTTATCTGTACCTGCAAGCACCAAAAGTGCGTCAGCTACCACTTGTCCCTCGGTTTCGACTGTTTCTTCTGCCTGCACAGCAGCACGCATCGTCTCGTCCGTCAGCTCCTCTACTTCATCCGGAAGGGGGGTAAGTGCAGGATCCATACCTGCTTCTTTAAACTCCTTGGATTTTTGTGTCATTGACTCCTGGGCTAAGGGCTGCGGCACCATAGCATCAGCGTTCTTTTGGTTCTTACCGCCACGGATCAGCAGCTCCGAAATAGAGGGCGATTGCCGCAAACGCTGTGCCGCCAATTTTCCTCTCTTGGATTGCGCCGGCGTTTCAACATTTTCACCCATAATCGGGATCCCTGAGGACGGAGATAAGTCCGCTGTCTCATGCTGTGTTTGCTCCATACTTGTGGCTGCAGCTTGAGCCAATTGTGTAATCTGTATTGCCTGTGCTGATTGTGCTGCCTGTGCTGCCTGGGCTTTCTTCTTTGCAGCAGCCGCTGCCTTTGCTGCTGCTCTTGCTGTCGTTTTCGGGGCCATTATTGATGCAGTGATGGCTGAATGCAGTCTTTGTTGCAGGTTTCTGAGCAGAGATGCTCCTCCCGCTGCTCTCCCCTTGCTCTGCACGGCCTGCTTCTGCCAGCACCTGACACGCCCCCAGCGGTGCAGGCGTCGGCTCCAGAACGCCAGACCGGCCGCGAGCAGCAGCCCCAGAAGCCCGTCTGCGGTCTGCCTCACGCCGAAGCCCGTCACTCCGAGCCGCCAGAGACCGCAATTCATCCGCACAGCTTCCAGCCACAGCTCTGAGCCGAGCCGAGCCTGCGCCGGCGCTACACGGCTGCTTCACACAGCCGACAACCCGCCCGGCCAGTGCACCTCCCTTTCAACCGGTAAGTCGCTTCCTCGATGGGGGGAGAGAGGTATGCTGCGCCGTGCCCGTGCTGCTACTCCGCGGCTACCTCACACAGCCGCCATCTTGCTTCCGATGAAGAAAATATACTCATCCCTAGGTTTTTCATAGAAGTCTTTTTGCAAATAGGGGTATACTATCTCTAGATTGTAATTGGAAATATCCTTTCTAAGTTTATTGGATTTTTTGCTGATCATAAAGTCCCTATATCCTTCTATGTCTTTATTAATTTCCTCTAACTTTTTCTTTGCTTCATCTAACGCATCCATTGATCTCAATTTACCTTCCATTTCGTCTATCTCACCTCTTTCTATTATTAGGACTTCTTGTGCTGTTTCAATAATTAAAAGCATCCAGTCACGGCTGCATCTGTTTGCAATAAAAGTCCAGTTTTCTATAAATTTCGGATTTTTGATAAAAACACCAGGTTCATTAACTACTTGTAAACCTTTCAGGATAATACCCTTCTTGCAATATTGTATAAGAAAGTCGGCGTGGAGTTCTGTTCGTATTATTCTCTTTTTTAAATTCCACAAGGTTTTCCACTGTTCTTCATTTGTGTTATCGAGATTGACTGTGGATATTGTCGTTGACGGACCATTTATTACTCTATTAAAATGGTCCTCAGAAAAACCATAGGTTTTTAACCCTTCCATGGATCGTTTTTAGATTCTATATGGATGGGTATGTTGAACTCCCCAGCTAAAAAGCCGTGCACTTGAATTTATCAAACAAAAAGGGAGGAACCCTACTATTGTTATAATAAGGACAGGGTCAGTAGAAGGAAAAGTAAACAAATGTCCCTCAAGTCTGTTCTCAGAACTGTGCCTCAAAAAAGGAACAAATATCTATTAAAGTATGTCTGCTAGGCCATATATTGTGTCAAAAAGAAATTTCAGATGTCTTATGTTAACAAAAGATGTTTCCGGGGTCAAAACAACAACAGATAGTAATAAAAGCAAAATTTACTCTGAAAGTAAAAACTTTAACACATTTTATTATATCATTTCATAAATATCAAAGACTACATTAGATTGATGGTTTAAAAATATCACATGTAAAAACATATTAAAATAACACATTCACAAAGTAATTACAATTCCCAATAATTCAACTCCTAGTTAAAAGAAAACATTCGTCGACGCAGCGTTTCAGTGAATTTTCTACTATATACACCTTCTTCAGGACTGTTTTCTACAAGAAATGATGTGTGCAATTAATATTAACATCCATTGTTGGTGACCACATATTGTTGACAAGTGTAAACATGACATTGTTCGTTAAACTGAAATCCTTACGCCGTAGGCATTTACAACTAACCTTTTCGTATGATGATATGATATATATATTAAAACAAAGGAAGAGGATCAAGGATACATCATTATTCGTTTTCTTTGTCTCTCTCTCCTGTTTATCGTATGTTATTGGTTGATATATCTTTGTTATGAAAATCATCAACCATCTAATTCATGTAACATGTTAGACCATCTGACAATAGATCATGTATGCATAAAAATATATTAACTCAAAATGACATACCTATATTGGCTAAAGGGCCAACTGTAGATTTCAACTTCTATACAATGATCAACATAGCAATTCCTTTGACATTGAATTGTTAGTATGGGTCCACAATTGGAAACCTATAGGTAAAAAGAGCGAACCATGAAATTTTCAATCTATTATATGTCTCAAATATGCATCTATCTCCAAGGCCGTAATGGGTAGAGGAATATTGTTATGGACCTACCCTATAGTGAGAGAATATTCACAATGGCCGGCCGTCTGTGGGTGCCACCGAAGTATTCAGAAGTGAATATATACCACTAGAGATAAAAATAAATAAGAGTACATTGTAGAATTTTTATACTTCTATTTTATATTTAGGCAGGGAATGCTAAAAATATAACAGAGGTCCACGTCGACTTGCCTTGAAATGAATATCAATAAGACTATATAATTGGTCTGATGGTACTTCGCTGAAGATGGCGAGGAACCTTGTTTCTCCCGATCACTTTCTCATTTTCATTCTGCAAAGAGATTAATTTAAAAGAGCCTATCAATTATCTGTTAGCATTAGGAGCTGCCCTTTTATACGTGTGTCTCGTGGTTTCTTGATGTCTCATATTTAATAGAACACCATGTATTAAAAAGTTTTTATTGAAATCATATTGATTTCACGCTCTATTTTTATACTTTGTTATGTCTCCCCTGCCTTTAACCGTATCCTCTTTGTACTGATGGGTTGTGATATATATTCAGGCTATTGCTGCACAAATTCTATTGGTATTATACTTTCTACGTTTCCTCTTTCACTTGACGGTATCAGAGTAAAACGTTTATCTTCAAAATGTGGTGACCTTTAGATTTTGGTAAAAACTTTCCCCATCGGATTCTTTTTCTTTTCCATTCAAAAATACTTTTTTAAAGAATCAACAAACAGCCTCATAATTATTGAGTGCTATTAACTAATATCGTGTTAGGTAGACATGAAAGAAATACAGACACTGTGCAGTGTCTGTATTGCCTGTATTGGACCGAAGGCAAAATACGTTAACCATATCGTAATGGTCTCCACTAAGTGCTATGTTAAACACAACCTCCAATAGTCTGGCTACTTTTCTCCATTGCTTACCTTTAGAAGTTCGAACTGCCTCCCTGCACCCACGCGGAACTTGATATTCTCCAACGGAAAACCCTTTGTTACGTTCTTGGCATTTATACCGTGTTACGTTGGGTCAAAAGTCACTAGGAGTCACGTGACTTTCCCGAGAGGTTTCATTAATTTTATATCAAAGTTCTTTATTGATTTACCCAATATAGGTTTATAGCAATGTACCATAAGTACCGCATTCTGGTCTGTATTATAGTGTTGAGTTGTGTGAAGTTATTTGCTTTACTTGAATAACATTTTGTGCCGCCATATTGGATCGGAATTTTTGTTTGTTATTTTAAAATATAGGAATTTTACACTGATTTGGGTCGACATAATGTGCGTACTGATTCATCCTCCCACTTGTTCTAATAACTATGCATGGGATATTTAGATGATACCCGATCAGTCGGTCCGATTGTAACGTTTTTTTGGCCGCCATCTTGGATCGGGAATCCCGATCGTATAACTTGAAACCTGCATTTTTATTCTCCCAATATATGCATTTACAAAAATTGCAAAAATATGAAAACCACCAGAGTTATTTTACTCTTGCTCGCAGTATTTATTTGGTAATGCTAAAAGAATTTTTTCATAAATGTATGTAACTGATTCATATATGTATTATAAACCGAATTAGTTATAGTAGTATTGGAAAGTAAGAATAGATGGCTGAAGTTTAATTTCACCTATGTATACTAAGTGTCACCCTTAGTTAATCAATTCTATGGTTTCTTTCAGGACTATTTTTTTATTTGGAACTCTGGAACCATATGTTGGGTATAGTGATTCTAATCGTTATCCATGTTATTCTAAAAGATTTCTATACAGCAAATTCCCTTACAGAAAAAACTTTTGCTACAAAAAACTTTATCAAAGTTTATAAAAGTTTTTCCCAGTCCTCGCGGCTATTAAGCCCTCTTTTTACAGTGTCAAAAAAACTCATGTAAAATTGTTTGCGTTTTTAGTTTATTACTTCCTCTGAAGCTCATGGTGGTGATCTCTGTTTCATGTGCAACAATGGGATAGCTTGGCCCATGGTACTGTTCTTTTTGTGTACTTCCTATGTGCACACCTCAAAAGTAAGCAGCATCTCTGTCAGGCATTTAACTAGGGCCCCATTGGTCCATTTCAATGATCATGCCTTTCACAGTTGCATCCCCTCTTTGCATGTCATATTTATTGATAAGTCTGTACTACTCAGACAGGTGTTCAAGCATGTAATAGGTCGAGTTCTAGTGTGTTGGCACCTCTGGTATGAGTGCTTTAACTGGCATTGTATTATCATGCTGAATGACCCTCAGCTGTTTCGAGGTAACCCTGGGCATAGTTCGCGAAGTAGCGCTACGCATAGCTACGCAAAGTGCACTTCTCACTACGTGAGCTACGCGTATCGCTACGCGAACTGCGTAGTGCACTGTTCGCAATAATAGCACAGTGCCGGATGCTTGTCCGCACTGTGCAGTCATTGAATATGGCATTATGTATAGTGTGAGCTGTCGTTTGCTGCCGCTCGAGTAGATTTTTACTCGAGCAGCAGCTTTCTCAACGCGGACTGGTAGTTTCTCATCGCGTGCGGTCGTGAGCATACGCAACCACTCACAATGAGAAACCTGACCTCCCCGCGTTGAGAATCTCACCGGGAGGTTTATTTTCCACACTTGCGATCGGCAACTTGATGTTGCTGATCGCGAACGAGGAAAAAGACTCGCCGGGATGTCATTTTGCTTGCTCGTGTAATCAGTCACTTGGTGCCTGGTCCACATGTCTTTTTTTAAGAGGACACTGAGAACAGCACTCTGCTGCAATGTTTGCTTGCTTGTCCAAGCAATTCCAGGACATCATGATGTTGCACTGGAACAGCAACTCTGTCAAAATAGGACTTTCTGGGAACCTTCCATTTCAGGCAGATGGCTGCCAAAAATTCAAGAAAGCCCACCCCTTCCACAAAAGCAAAAGGGAGGAGGTCCAGCGCTAACATTTTTGCCAGCTTCATGTTGTACATGGTGTTGGGTGGTGCATTCATACTGTCCCTCTGGCCTTAACATGGCAGGAATACTATCCTGAATTTGTTTCTTTACTGATTCCACTGATGCAGGTGGCTTCTTGAGAGCAGGCTGTGGTAGTTTTTTTTTTTTTCTTTTTTCTTTTTTTGCAAAACCTTTATTGATCTTTTTACAAAAGTACATCATTATTGGCCTACAACCCTGGGGCCGGCCTCAAAACCATAGGAAAACCGACGCAGGACAGATATACTTTTCTATATGGATGTTTACGTTGGTTACACACGTCATCAATGACATCGTCTCATATATAACAATATTGGTATAGTGGTCATACATTTTGCACTTTTTTTTGTTGTTGTTTTATATTTCCCTTTTTACAACTGGAATCATAGAACTTAACCCATAACTGAAACTTAGAGACCTAATCCTAATGTGTTTATGTTCCATACTTCTTTGAGTTACCATCCTTGTGGGTTCAGAAATGGTGATAGTTCCGTGGCGCAGCGGACCATGTCAGACATCCATCGACCTACGCACAGCCATTAAACTAGCTAATCTGGCCTTACACTTCCCCCCCGACATCCTCTTCCAATGTGAGGAGATAATCTGTTAGATAGCACCAAAAGTCTTTAGATCTGGATTTCGCTGGCAACTCTTCCTCGTACGTCATAAGCTTGTCTCTGCAGCTGGACATATCTTGCAACCATCTGGAAACCTTAGGTACTTTTCTACTGTGCCAGCATTGTGCCACCTGTCGTTTGGCCAATAATAGCGAAACCGCACAGAACTTTCGTTTAGTGGATTTTAGGTGTGGAATTAGCCCCAGTAGGCAAATCTGTATTGTGCAATCTAGTTCAGTACCTAACATAACGGAGAGGGTTCTGCTTATTTCACACCAGTATTCCCGTACTTTTATGCAGTTCCATGCTAAATGTGGAAAATCTGCGTTGTCTAGTCCGCATCTCTTGCATCTATCTACCATTTGACCATTAAATTTACACATCCGTGCGGGTGTATAATATGCCTGGTGGAGGAATTTATAGGGAATGATTCTTAGGTTTCCGTTCGGAGTAAGGATCTGTGTTAGTGCACATGCTTGCGCCCATTCCTGGTCGGTTAGTGGTTCTATTAATACCCTGTCCCATCGTGCTTTGGCTCGTCCCGTGTCGTGCGGTATTTCCTCCTGTGCCTTGGAGTACAATCTGGATACCATGTGAGATATGTCTGATGTTGTAATAACCATTTGCAGTGTGTTCAGGCTTTTAGGTTCAGTAGGGAACGCAGGATACAATTCTTTCAAAGCACTCTTCAGCCTGTGATATGTGAATAGAAACATAGGTGACTTATTCTGAATATATGTAAGCTCTGTAATTTCCAGAAATTCACCCTCGTTGAATAAATCTCCCATTTTGTCAATCCCCGCCCGTTGCAGCAGTGTCATACCTACTTTTTCCCCGGTTACTGATATTTCTTGGTGGTGATGTAGTGGCATTGCAAGTGCATATAGCGGTGTCTTATGCGCTAATTGAGCAAGTTTTTGCCAAGCTCTAACCGTCGTATCTACCGAGTTGATGTCTCTCGCATGCAGTGGTTGTCTGGTGTGGGATTCAATTGCTGTCAGTGGAATCGGAGCTGCGTCATCACTTCCGATAGCTATGTGGGAGAGATATGGTACTTCGTGGTACCAATAGGCCGCATATTGCGCCTGTGCGCACAGGAAATATAGCAGAAAGTCTGGCACTCCAAAGCCTCCACGCGCGTAAGGAAGACACAGTGTTTGAAGGTCTATACGGGCTTGTTTGCCTGCCCATATGAGTTTCAACACTAGTGTTTTTATACGGCGAAATACTTCGGCAGGGGGCGTGAGGGGGATATTGTTAAAAAGATAGAGCAGTTTAGGCAGTATGTTCATTTTAACTATCGCAATGCGATCTGCAAGTGACAACGGCAATTGAATCCACCTTTGTACTTTATCCTCCAGTTTAGAGATCACTTGTAGTTCTTAAAATTCTGGACTCGTGAATAAAACTTCGTCGTAGCATGACGATTATTATATCAAAAGACCGAAAATGGCTAGTACACTATGTACAAGCATTTTCGTCATATTCGAGTGACGATTTCACCTCGAAATCGTCATTTTCGTCTTGAACCCTTGGCTTTCATTTTGTGTACGGCAGCCATTTTGTGGGTTGCCCTCACATAGGCTTATAATACAGCTAAATTCGATATCAAAGGACACCTACACCTTGATTGACTTTTCTCTGACCTGGGCAAGCTGAAACCATTGCCTCAGGCCGAACCTGTTTGGTCAGTTCCTCTCCCAGTGGCCGAACGAGATAGCATCAAGGCACAACATGTCATAAACCCTTTTCATCGCGCACACACCCTGCCTAATCTTGCTCCCACCTGTCCCTGTTCCTTTCTCTCTGACTTGCTTTACGAGGAGGAGGTGTCCGTTTTTATTGGGGGTCCACCGATATCTGATGAAACTGTTGGGCCTTGCCGGGTAATTTATTGTGGGCTGAACAAATTGGAATGTGGGCTTGTCATCATGATTCTGCTTTTTCTTTGTAGTGAAAATATGTGAATAGTCTACTGTAAATGTAAGAATGTTTGCCTGGAGCTGAATATTTTGTATAAAAAGAGAAGCCTGGCTTTGTAAGATTGAGCAGTCTCCTGAGAATATACATCCCGTGTTGTTGTACTTCTAGGACCTGTTACTTGGTTGCAGCCAATAAATTCGATCTTTGACTTCACCTAGAAGACTCTGAGTTTCTGTGGTCTAAATCAGGAAAGTATTCGAGGTCTTTGGGTGTGTACCCTGACACCACTGGGTTACCGGTTCGGTACCGGTTCTGAAAAACCCAGTACCTCAGTTGGCGCCCAACGTGGGGCGATACCAGCGGTACCGGTCCAGCCAGAGGTTCGTGAGGAGCTTCGTGTGAAAATTCTGGAGGCCAACCACTTCATCGACCCCTGCATGTCGACGTGGTCCGAAAGTCTTTGCTGCGAGGTTCCCCGCTTCCCGACGGCTACAAAGGACTACTGCCCTGGCTATTGCCCTGATTTGGACCCTTGAAGTTTGGTAGAGCGAAACGATAAGATGAGTCTTCTGGTGACGTCATCAATATCTCAGTTAAGTATAAGTGGAGCGTCTCCCAGTCCTTAGTTGGTCTTAGTTTTGGGTATTCCCTTTGGGATCACTTTGTTTGGAACTTGCAAGTGCCAAAGCCAAAGGACTCGTGTATTCACGAGAAATATCGTAATCGATAATCCTTTGAAGTTTGAAGCTAGACTAGTGAGCGAAGATGCCTGGTCTTAGCAGACTTGGAAATTTGTTTTGTCTTGGTTGTAGTAATAGGGATTCCCGATTGGAGGACTTGTGTCCTGTTCCTCCTATTGGCACTCCAACTTATGAATTATATGTGAAACATGGAGTAGGCCCCATCACATACAATGAAGTGTGGATCAAATACACCAGAAAAGATGGTGTTTTAAAACGGCCCCAATATGGTAGCTTTGACATGGAAATCCTAGATGACCTCGAAGTTAAACTTTTTAAGAAGAAAGCCCGGCCGGCGATGTTTGACTCTTTCCGCCTATGGCGTAAGGAAGCCAAACAGAAGGAAATTAAACTAGCGAAGAAAAATAAGAGAGAAAGGGGTATTTCGATAATGCAAGCTGCTATGCAGTTTAAAGGCAATGAAGAAGAACAGATGAGTGAGCAGTTGCACAGGCAACGTAAAATGGTAATAGATAAATGCTATCCAGTTTTGCCACCTCTTCCGCAAGATGCAGCAAAAGAGCTTGAAAAAGATCCCCTAATGTCGCATTTGTTAAGTTCGCCACCCCCCTATGCGCAAAATGCTACAGCACCTCCGCAACCTTTAGTTGTGCAACCCGTGGTTGCATTGCCTCCTGCTCCTCTACAGCACCCACCAGCTGTTATTCAGCTGGCTCCTGCTCCTCCGGTGCAGCCTCCTCAAGGGCCACCAGCTTTTACATCTGCTCCTCCTATACTTCCTACAACTTTAACTACTATAACGACTACCACTCCTGGTACTTCTCCTGACACTGCCTCTGCATCTGCCTCATCTCACCCGGCTTTCCCTCTTGTCTTTTCATCGACTTCTCCTTCTGTTCGTCAGATAGTGGCTAGTACTGTCGCGTGTTTTTTGCATCCTCTCTTTGGTGCAACGAGTGTGACTCCTGACACAGAGCGCAAGCAATTGCGTAGTCAACTGCCTGATTCTAGGGAGAAGGAAACGTTGAATTGTTTGGCACATAAATGGGTCGCTGACCCGGAAAAATATGATTTAGAATGTGTTATGGATGTCTTCACCCAGTGGGAAACATCGAAGCAGAGATACGTTTTTGCGAAAATGTGTGTTTTCCTGTGTGAAGATTTAGAGGAAAATGATTTGGACTCTAATCCTCCTGAGTTGAGCCATGTACGGTTCGAGTTTTCAAAAGGCGCAATTGTGGGTTCAGATGTTAAGAAAGCAGTTGCGACGTTGTTGTCGCTTAGGACTGAAGGTGTTTCCAAGTCATTGTTTGAGTCTGAATCCTCTGGTAAAAAGAAGGGAAGACAATACCCCATGAGAGAAGTTCCCCCACAATGGAGAGAGGGTGACGCAAATGCTAATCCGGTTATTCTGCCACACTTTCAGTGTGTGTGGCTACATGTTCCATGGAAGCGGGCTGAAGTTTTGGCCCTTAAGCAGACATTGTCTGATCCCCGTAAAAATCCTGCAAGGTATTACAAGGAATTGTCACAGACTGCAGGGTCATGCATCATGAATTTAGCGGATATAGATATGTTGTTTGGGAATGTTGTCCCACAGTCTTTATGGGGAAAGATTCGTCATGCAGATCATGATCAGGAGTTGGGTGACTCATGGGCTAATATTGCTGCTGCAGATACCCTACAAATTGGTGGTGCTAAACCTGAGCCTTTAGTAGCAGAACTTCCTGGTAAAATCATTGATTACATGAAAACTATAATGCCTGCCATGCGAGTAAATTGGGATAAATTGTCTGCGTGTAAGCAGAAGAAAGATGAAACGGTGTCTGATTTCTTCACCAGGTTTGAAGAAACGTTTGTCGACCACAGTGGTCAAGATATGAGCACAGAAGGTGGCCAGCGATTGTTTGTCGATAAATTTGTGCACAATTTGTTACCCGAGTTGTGTAAAAAGTTGAAAGATTCAGAGAGTTCATGGGCAGTTTCCTCTTCAGCACAGATATTGGCTACTGCGCAGTACTACGAAAATCGAGATAAAGATGAGAAAGATAGAGCAGAAAAGAAAACTAAAGAGTTAAAATCGAAGGTTCTGTTACAGCAAGCATATCCGCCACGTGGTGGTCAAAATAGTGGTGCTCAGAGTAACTATCAGAATAATTATCAGCAGCCTCAACAGTATCAGAGGAACTCGCAAAGAGTCGAGTACACTCAACCACGTGTCCCTGTAGGTCCCAATCAGTGTTCATATTGTAAGGAAGAAGGTCATTTTAAGTATAGTTGCTCTGTTTTGTTACAGCGCGCAAATGGTGTTTCAGGTGCACGAGGTCGAGGTGTTCAACAAGCTCCAAGAGGTAGAGGACGTGGAAATTTCCCCCAGAACGCGCGTTCCTTTCCGCCTCAAAATTCAATGAATAAATTTGATCAGCAGAATAACACGTCTGGTAGGACAGCTCAGTACTACGCTGATGATTACTATGCAGAAGATGAGTATGTGGAAGGTAATGATTGCTAGGACAGCCATAGACAAAGAGAGGGAGTTGTTTCAGTTCCAGTAGATCAGAGTGGGCCTTACGTTAAGGTGATTACATCAGGTGTGTCAGAGCCTTTTCTGTTGGATACTGGTGCTACAAAGAGTTCTATTATGCACTCCAAACTCCCTGGCGCACCTTTGTCTGGCGAAATGAATGTTTCTGTAGGTTTTTCTGGAGCCCCAGTTAGAAATCCGATTTCTGACCCTTTGTCCCTTTCTGTTGGACCTTGTGAATTCGAAGCACCCCTTATTCTGACAACAGGTTGTGGTGAAAACTTGCTAGGATTAGATTTGCTGAAAAGATTGTATGCGACTTTATATTGTTCTCCTTCAGGAGTACAACTTACACTGGGTAAGAAAGTGATTTCTCCAATGTATTTGTCAAGGGATAAACTTCCAACAGAATTGTCATCTCTCCCTAATATTCTTTGGGCTACTGGTCCTAATGATGTGGGTCTTTTGGAAATACCGCCATATGTTGTAACATTGAAAGCCAATGTTAAAATGCCACGCATTCCCCAATACAAAATTTCTAGTGAAGGTGAAAAAGCTTTGCTAGTGATCATTTATGATCTGATTGAAAAAGATGTGATTGAAGAGACAAGAGGCAACGTTTGCAATTGTCCTGTTCTGCCTGTTTTGAAACAAACTGACCCTTCTCAGCCACCTGTGTACCGATTTGTGATTGATCTTAGAGAGGTCAATAAAATAGTTGTGCCACAATTTCCAGTTGTTCCTGACATTACTGCCCTATTGACTATGATTCCAGCTTCTGCCACCTGGTTTTCGGAGATTGACTTGAAGAATGCTTTCTTCAGCATCCCGATTGCCGAGGAGAGCAGGGATATATTTGGCTTCAGTTTAGGAGGACGCAGCTTCAGCTTTAAACGCGCTCCCCAGGGCTACTGTGAAAGTCCATCAATATATAGTCAAGCTTTAAAAACACAGCTTGATACGATTGTACTACCTGATGGCGCTACCCTCATTCAGTATGTTGATGATTTGCTTATTGCTGCAGATACTGAGGAAATCTGTAAAGAAGCCACATTGTCATTGTTGCGTCATTTGTGTGATTTGCACCACAAAGTGTCTCTCTCAAAATTGCAATATTGTCGACAAGAAGTGACCTACTTAGGTCATCTCTTATCGAAGGAGGGAAGGAAACTGGCCCCAGAAAGAATTCAGGCAATAGCGAAATTGAGTGTGCCAAGAACACAGAGAGAAGTTCGTACTTTCTTGGGCATTACATCATATTGCAGGCAATGGATACCAAATTTTTCGTTATTAGCCAAACCTTTGGTGGCATTAACGTGTAAAGATACACCCAATCCCGTCTGAAGAGTGTCAGAAAAGTTTTTTTGAATTGCGCACCGCATTATGTTCGGCTCCTGTGTTAGGTACAACCAACTACAGTAAGCCCTTTACATTGTATGTCCATGAGAAAGAGGGTTGTGCATTATCAGTGTTGACTCAGTTGTTTGGAGACAAGCAGCGTCCATGTGCATATTTTTCGTCGACTTTGGATCCGGTAGCTAAAGCATTGCCAAGTTGTTTAAGAGCCACAGCAGCAGCAGCTGTTTCTATTCGACAGTCTGCTGGTTTAGTGATGAATAACACGTTAATTGTAATGGTTCCACATGCAGTAGACACGTTGTTAAACAGAACCAAGACACAGCACTTAACTAGTGCTCGATTATCAGGTTACGAATTAACCTTGTTAGCAAGTCATGTGCACATAAAAAGATGCAACACTCTCAACCCAGCTACGTTGTTACCAATTGTAGAGGAACTAGATGCTTCTGAACAGCATGATTGTTTTCTTAGAACAGAAGAAGAAACGAAAGGGAGAGTAGATCTCCAGGATACTCCTCTTGCTGAATGTGATGGTACATTATGGGTGGATGGTTCATGCTTCAAGCTCCTGAATGGTGACACGACTGCAGCATATGCTGTCACAACTTTACATACAATTGTTGAAGCTGCACGTATTCCACATAATTCAGCTCAAGCAGCAGAATTGATTGCACTTACAAGAGCATGTGTGTTGTCAAAAGGAATGAAAGTGACCATCTACACCGATAGTCAGTATGCGTTTGGAGTGGCTCACAGTTTTGGACGATTGTGGAAAGAACGTGGGTTCCTGACTTCGCATGGAGCTAAGATTCAGCATGGTCAGTTGGTGAATGAGCTTCTTGAATCACTGACCTTGCCTCTGCAAGTGGCGATTGTGAAATGTAGTGCTCACAAGAAGGTGACTGATGATGTTGGTCGTGGAAATGCATTTGCTGACGAAATCGCGAAAGAAACTGCAAGGAATGTAATGAGCCGAATGTATGTTACAGGCCCTGCAAGATGGGTTGGTGATGTTGGAATGTGTGAAGACACGATAGAGAGTGTTAAGTCTATTCAAGCTGAGGCTACAGAGAAAGAGTTGAGTGTGTGGAGAGAAAGCACGGGTAAAATGGATGCCAATGGTTGTTGGGTTGAATTGTCAGAGCATCAGAGATGGTTGTTACCCGATGCGTACGTGCTTGCAGTAGTTACAATGGCCCATGGAATGGCTCACATCAGTGTGAAAGGTATTTGCAAGTTGTTGGCTCCAGTATGGCAAAATGCAGGAATTCCTAAGTGTGCAGAGAATGTGGTCAAGAATTGAATGGTGTGTCTGAAACATAACCCTGGTAGGGGAACCCAACTCCAGCTGGTCATTTTGCACCTCCTACGTATCCGTTCGAGGTTTTGCAGCTAGATTTCATCCACATGGAAAGGTGCAACAATTTAAAATACGTACTCGTTGTTGTTTATGCCTTTTCAAGATGGGTGGAAGCCTATCCCCTAAAAGACAACACTGCCTTATCCACAGCTAAAGCCCTTGTGAAAGAGTTCTTCCCCAGATTTGGAATGCTTAGAATGGTCTGGAGTGACAATGGGAGTGAATTTGTGGGTCGTGTGATGAAGAGAGTATGTGAAGGGCTAGGCATTCAGCAAAAGTTCCACGCTGCAAATCACCCCCAATCAGCTGGATTAGTAGAGTGCTACAACGGCACATTGAAACTTAAATTAGCCAAAATTCAAGCGAGCACTGGTCTTAAATTGCCTGATGCTCTACCCCTAGCACTCCTATCCACCAGAATGACTGTGCATTCGCGAGTGGGACTTAGTCCATATGAGATAGTTTTTGGCCGCCCGGCCAACATATGGAGAGTGCCAAGGCCCACAAAGTTCAGTGAAATTGAACACCCTGTTTTGCTTGATTATTTGTGCGAATTGACGGCTAAATTGCATGTTTTACACCAACAGGTCCATGACACCCTGCCTCCGGTCTCTGAGACTCCAGGTCACCCCATCAACCCTGGAACCTGGGTTCTCGTGAAGAATTTCCAGCGAACCAAGAACGACCAGCCCAGGTGGACCGGACCGCACGTCGTCCTTCTCTCCACGAGATCAGCTGTTCGAGTGGAAGGGAAGAAGCACTGGATCCACGGAGTCCACTGCAAGAGGGTACCTTTACCTCTGCCGTACGACCAGTGGGTCCAGAAGGGTGTCGCCGATTCAGAGACTGAAACTGTGCCATGTTTTCTGCCTTTCAGTGATGCACGTGTAAAAGGAACCCTTACTGAAAAAGAGAGCGACAACATTTTGCAACCAGCGGTCAGTTCCATTGGACACTACAGAGCCTGAACTCCTTTTCCGAGATCATACCATACCTGGAAAACAAAGATACAATTTGAGGCCGAGACCTATGGACAAATACAATTCCTTTTTTTTTCTCCTCCAAGTACTATTTTTGAAAGTGCAGCTCTCCCATCTGAGAAACTTGCTTATTTTTGTTTTTCGAACCGCCATCCGGGTTCCGCTGCTAGGGCCGCGATTTCCCAAAGTCTTTGGGGTGCAGCTGACGACGTTAGGTCGACAGTTCTGGTTGGTCCAAGGGAGTTGCCCTAGACTGACAGAAGCATTCCTTAGCAGAAACAACCTCCCATCGCGGGCAGCACATTAGAGAGGATGGAGTTTTTCGAGATGGAGAGACCTGCCAAAACAATGAACTTTAAAGCCAGGATACGTAAAATAATGACAAAGAAAAACTTTTTGGTATTGTGCATTTTCATGTTATTCAGTGTGATGATATTTTTAATAAGTTATGTTTTATTCTCTTTTCGAGTAACATTTGCACCCACTACATCGCCTATACCTCCTCCTTCTACTGTTTCCCCACACTCTTTTCAACCCCTTCCTGAACACGAATCCGCTAGGAGATTAGAGTTTATTAATAACTCCTTTGTTCAGCTTTTGCACCAACACCAACTAGTAATGAACACAACTAACTGCTGGGTGTGTGGTCTTATGCCTCACACAACGGATAAAGGTATCCCTTATCTGGTCCTGCCTTTCAGCCACAATGGTTCTGTGTGGGCATACAGAACAATGTTCATATATGCACACGAAGTCTACCCCCTACGTTCTGTAACAGACAATCCTAAGAATAGTGCTCTAGTTAAGGGTATAGTAGATATGATTAAGGAAGATATTTCCTACGAGACTATCCCTAGAGATGAGACACTAGTATACATAGGATGGAACGTAACCGGATATGGAGCTACTCTGAGTGAGAAACAGCAAGCTAAGAGATCTTCCCCGATTTGGATTGTACCCCATCAGGGTCACCTGTGTCTGCAAGGTACTGGCAAGAATCCCAGAGCTCAGCTAGGGAAAAGCATCTGCACTGAAACATATGTTTTTGCATCTCAGACATCCCCTCCGTTCTTAGCAGCTAAGGGTACCTATTTCATCTGCCATGATAGAGCCTATACATGGTTGCCCCCTGACTTTTCGGGCACATGTTTTGTTTCGTTCCTGCTGCCTCCCACCTACACCGCGGTGGCAGATTACCACAAGACAAGGATAGTTAGAGGTGTCTTCAGCAAAGAAGACACCGCAGGACAAGAATTTGGGGACTTCGTAAAGGGTTTTCTGCCGTTCTGGGGACCCATGGTTAACAGCAGGAACATAAGGCAATTGACAAGGGTGGTTGAGTCCACCGTAATTGAAACTGCTGGTGCCCTTAGTAACTTGACTGCTGAGCTCCAGTCGGATCGTCTTATGACCCTTCCGAACAGGGTCGCATTAGATGTCATACTTGCAGACCGAGGTGGGGTATGTCGATTGATCCAATCGAGTTGCTGTGTTTTCATTCCAGATAACGCTCCAACAGTGTACCAGGCCATCTCTAAACTGCATAAGATTTCCGAATCTATTCATGTGGATAAAGGAGATTGGTCTTTGATGGGATGGTTCTGGGAACTGATATCCGGCTGGGGATGGAAAATTCTGATGGTCATTGGGATGGTCTTAGCCATTCTTTTTCTGTTCTGTCTGTGCGTGCAGTGTGCTCCTGCAATATGTGGCCTCTATGCTACATCATGTGTAAGGAAACCTGTATCAAGAGACGAGCTAAGTACTAGAATGATGTTTCAGCAACATCTCAATGACTTTAGGAATATAGACCTGGACTCAGATTAGCATGAGATTAGGTTAAATTGCCTATGTAAGGGCAAAAGGAGGGTGTATAGTTCTTAAAATTCTGGACTCGTGAATAAAACTTCATCGTAGCATGACGATTTTTATATCAAAAGACCGAAAATGGCTAGTACACTATGTACAAGCATTTTCGTCATGTTCGAGTGACGATTTCACCTCGAAATCGTCATTTTCGTCTTGAACCCTTGGCTTCCATTTTGTGTACGGCAGCCATTTTGTGGGTTGCCCTCACATAGGCTTATAATACAGCTAAATTCGATATCAAAGGACACGTACACCTTGATTGACTTTTCTCTGACCTGGGCAAGCTGAAACCATTGCCTCAGGCCGAACCTGTTTGGTCAGTTCCTCTCCCAGTGGCCGAACGAGATAGCATCAAGGCACAACATGTCATAAACCCTTTTCATCGCACACACACCCTGCCTAATCTTGCTCCCACCTGTCCCTGTTCCTTTCTCTCTGACTTGCTTTACAAGGAGGAGGTGCCCGTTTTTATTGGGGGTCCACCGATATCTGATGAAACTGTTGGGCCTTGCCGGGTAATTTATTGTGGGCTGAACAAATTGGAATGTGGGCTTGTCATCATGACTCTGCTTTTTCTTTGTAGTGAAAATATGTGAATAGTCTACTGTAAATGTAAGAATGTTTGCCTGGAACTGAATATTTTGTATAAAAAGAGAAGCCTGGCTTTGTAAGATTGAGCAGTCTCCTGAGAATATACATCCCGTGTTGTTGTACTTCTAGGACCTGTTACTTGGTTGCAGCCAATAAATTCGATCTTTGACTTCACCTAGAAGACTCTGAGTTTCTGTGGTCTAAATCAGGAAAGTACTCGAGGTCTTTGGGTGTGTACCCTGACACCACTGGGTTACCGGTTCGGTACCGGTTCTGAAAAACCCAGTACCTCACACTGCCCCATAATTTGATCTAATTACCTCCACCGGGTCTCTGTGATATAGCACCCCCAAATAGCGGATGGGGTCACTTTGCCATTCCAACGGAAATTCCGTCGCAAACGGTGTTGTCGTGTCCGTGAGTGGGATAGTCGAAGACTTAGACCAGTTTATCGCTAGCCCCGAATGGCCTCCAAATTTGATATATTCTCTCATTAATTCGTTTAAATGTGTCTCTGGATCGCGGACATATAAGAGCATGTCGTCCGCGTATAGAGATATGTGTAGGGGTCTTGCGTTGAAACGGCGGCCCGATGCTTTGTAGTTTTGTCTGATTATGCAAGCTAAGGGTTCGAGCGCCAAAGCAAACAGCAAGGGTGGCAGTGGGCACCCCTGTCTGGTGCCTCGCTCAATTGCAAACGTGTTAGAGATATATCCATTGACACGTACCCTAGCACATGGGTTGGTGTATATCAGTGTCACCCATTGGATGAACCTTTTAGGAAAGCCCATCCTCTGCAGCACTGCAATCAGGTAGCTCCATTCTATGGAATCAAAAGCCTTGGCGGCGTCGAGTAACACCACCGCCGCTTTTGTAGTGGGTTGTAAATAGTGTGACAACGCAAAGAGTGATCGAGTGTTGTGTGACGTTGATCGTGTGGGGATGAATCCCGCCTGCTCCGGTAACACCAATTTCGTCATCAATGGCGTTAGGCGGACTGCTAGTAGTTTCGCTAGAATTTTGGAGTCAGTATTTATGAGTGACAGCGGTCTATAGGAATCACATCTTTCCGGGTCTTTGGAGGGTTTGAGGAGAGCTATTATCACAGCCTCTCGTAGTGTGGGAGGTAGTTCTTTCTGGTCGAACGCTGCCCCAAACATGCCCACTATGTGTGGAGCAAGAAGATCTACATATTGCTTGTAGAATTCATTGGTGTACCCATCTGGGCCCGGCGCTTTACCGTTGGGTAGGGTCTTAATTACATCAGTAACTTCTTCCACTGAGATTGGCATCGCTAAGTACTCTCTATGTCCGTCCGATAGCCACCCTATTGCTACATCATCCAGATATTGGAGAATTTCCTCCCCTGGTGCAGTCGGTTGCGATTTGTATAGTGAGGAATATGTGTCTACAAAGCCTTGCAATATGACCTCAGCCTGTGTGTGTATCTTGCCATCATCCGATTGGATCCGTAGCACAGCCGAGTGACTCTTGCCTTCACATATTTTATGTGCTAGCACCCCGCCTGGCCTACCCCCTTCTCCAAATGGTCTTGCTGTGTGTTTGCGGTCTAAATACTTAATTTCATCATCGATGAATGTTTGGTGCTCTGAGTGTACCCGTCGCAGCTCGGCTAACAAACGGTATCCTGTGTGACTTCAAACTCTGTCTCAAGCTCTCTCATGCGTTTTTCACGTCGTTTTATCTGATGTCGGATGTCTTTTAGTATTCCAATGGTAGTTGTAATACAGACCCCCTTTATAGTGGCTTTAAAAGCCTCCCAAAGAAGTACCGGGTCCTCCACCACCGGTTCGTTAATGTGAAAATATTCTTTGATTGCTTTTTTTATCATATCATCATAGGCATTATCAGTAAGTGCACGTGAATTGAAACGCCAGTGAAATGGGGGTGGAGTGTAGTGTGGAATTGTCAGTTGTAGTAGCACTGGATTGTGGTCTGATAAAGTGCGTGGTAATACGCTTACCTGCGTTGTCCATAAAGCAATGTTAGTGGTGCCCAGCCAGTAGTCAAGGCGTGACCAGCTATTGTGGATCACTGATATGTGAGTGGCCCCCGGCGTAGTTGTGTTCCTCTGCCGCCATATATCTGTTAGTGAGATGTCCTGTACCATATGCATCAGTTTGGTTCTAGCTTGTCTATGTTGTTCTACAGAATGGATGGATCTATCGACCCCATCCATCATCGTAACATTCCAGTCTCCCCCACATATAATATTGGTGTTGGTGAACGTTTGTAACTGGCCCCATATCTCTTGAAAGAAATCTGGTGCGTCTATATTTGGACCATATACATTAAGAAGCGTTACACTCTGACCTCTCAATGTGCCAGACACTATTACGTATCTCCCATTAGGGTCTTGTATCTCACGATGTACCTGAAAGTTCACCCCTTTTCTCACTAGAGTGATCACCCCCCTTGAATACGATGAGTACGTGGCAGCGTAAGTTGCTTCTGCCCATCTTTTACCTATGTGTAGCTGTGTATTTGGTGCAATATGAGTTTCCTGCAGTATAGCTATATCGATATTCCAACTGTTCAAATAGGCAAACACTTGTCTGATTTTACGCGGTTGCGTGAGACCTCTAATATTCCACGTTAGTAATTTTAAGCGTGTTCTGTCTGCATCTGTTGCGTCTCGGGTCATCTATAAGGCCCTATTCTCCTATAAATTAACGATCTGTGGTACATTCTCAGCCTCGTATGGCATGTAGTGTCAAGCAGCCCGACACTGTCCCACCACATCATTACAAATATCACAACAACATCTATGGCGATTGGTCTCTGAACGTGAACTTTACCCTTACCCTTCAACCCCCCACCCACTCCAGCAACCCCAACCTGCCGAAGCGATTTGCCCTCGGAATAGATACCCATAAACTAGAGCGAATTAGAACAAACTTTGAGGGGAGTACCCTTGGGAGGTCCGCCTGGGGCACAACTCAGCGCCCAATCCAATGGGCGTGGACGGCTTTACTACAAATTTGGTCACCCATGTTTGTTGGACCTGTCTCTGCAGTCCCCCCCCCCACCTCCCCCACTGCAAACCATTAAACAGTACTATTGTCATTAGATCAATGGATCGACACATTGCGACCCCTTCCTGGTGAGAACATTTTGCTGTGACTTTTCTTGCAGCGTATGTCAGTTACAGGCACGTCGCTGGTACCCCTCTTAGTCTTGTACTTGGACCGTTCACATCAATATCCTCACCCATTGAGTGGGGAACGGCAGTCGCGAGCTCAATTTAGGAGTACTCGGAGACCCTAGGCAAAGTCATATAGTTCGTGTATTTCACGGTTGTTCCACAATCTAGGGCCCCTCCGTTACGTAGCACAGTACCCCGCACACCTGAAATGTGGGCCCGTTCCCATCAAAAGGAGAGTCATCTATCCAAGGCCATGTCCTCTCAAAACCCTGTGCACACTACATCGTGTTATAGAAAGAGGTGAAGTCTTACCATAAGTTCGTTGAGTTCTACTCCCCCTCTCATTCATTACCGTCTGAGTCTGTGTGATGTTCATCCCGCGCCCTTTGTTTGTTGTGCTGTAGCACCTTCTTCACAAATTCTTGAGCTGCCTTCGGGGACGGTAACACCACTGCCTTGCCTTCCCATGTTACGCGTAGTCTCACCGGGTATAACATGGAGTATCCCACGTTGAGTTCTCTCAGTTTTGACTTTACCGATGCATATTCTTTCCTCGCTTGTTGTACCGCTACTGTATGATCTGGATAGAACTCCAAAGTGTTCCTTTGGAGTGTGATCTTCCCTTTCTCTTCCCTTTCTCTCGCGCCAGCCGTAGAATTGTGTCTCTGTCACGGTAATTCAGGATTCTTGCTACTATTGGACGTGGCGTCGCACCCGGTCGTGGTCTGGGCGCTAGGGATCTATGGGCTCTCTCGACAATGAAAATGTGAGAGAGGGCTTCCGATCCAAAAATGTCTTTGCACAGTTGCTCGATGTAAACCTCCATTCTCTGATCAAAGCGCCAGGATGCCCTCTGGGTGACAGGTCTGCGCTCTATAAGTATGCTAAATAAAATAAAATAAAATAAATAATTTTACCCGTGTTGGTTGACTCCGGCAGGCCAGTAATACGTTGGTTGTTTCTTCTGGAGCGTGCTTCCAACTCCTCCTCCTTCGCTTTAAACACTTCTAGGACTCGTTCCATGCCCGTGCATTTGCTAGTCGTAGCGTGCGACTCATCCTCTACTGATGATATCCTGGCCTCAGCCGTTTCAAGTCTTTCGCCATGTTTCTCGAGCTTGTCGGACATACCGTCCATCCTGCATGTTAGATTGTCCAGTTTACCGTTGATATCCTGTACATTCGCCTGTATTGACAGTAATATCTTTTCCATATTTTAGGTAGTTTCCATCGTCGACTCCCCTTCTCCCTCAGTCGTTCGTTCCGTACTTTTAGGCACCTTCTTGCTTTCAAATGAGATCTTCTGTTGTTGTTTATCTGGCTTGCCCATTGTAGGAGCCTCCGACAGCTTCTTATCCGTCAGTTGTCGTGTGGATCTGGTGGTTCTGACCGTCGCCGCCGCTCCCGGTCCCCTTGCGGCAGTTATGGGGCACACCTCCGCCAAGTGGCTCGCCAGATCTCACCTTTGTCCTTTTTATTTGTGTTCGTTTTTGTTTTCGAACCGTGCCCCCTAATCTGATCGTTGGCTCCCCTTGGGAATAGGCCTCGGCGCAGTAGTGCAGTGCCACCACGCGGGCCGACTTTTGCTCTGCGGTCCTCATGCACTCACGCAGAACCAATACAGCGGATCTGCTTCCTTGCAGCGTATCTGTCTGTCATGAAGCGTCGTTGTGGGCTGCGTGCATTCTGGGTTGTTGATCGTCCGACGATGTATCGGTTGTTCACTTTAAGTCCGTGCATCTGTCACACCTTTCTTAACCAGGAGTTCGTTCCCTGTGTCATGTGCCAATTGTAGGTGGTGGGGCATTGATTCACGTGATTCACTTCGTTATACTGCCCTTGCACCCTGCAGTGTTTAGGATTTTTCAAAGAGAATTGACTCGTCAGGCTGGGTGCCTATTTTACCTTGTTTGGACCCAGTGCGTGTTACTGAGTTCATATTCATATATGTGCGCCCATATGCAATAATTGTTCAGCCTTTCTGTGCAACCAGAAGTCGGTCCTCATCCGATAGCCCTCCTTTGGTGTGTGTTCGAGTGGTTCGATACCGGGAGACAGCTATTTAGTAAGGTGGCGCCCAATGCCCATGGGGTGGTGTTGTTCCTACGGCTGTCGGCGCTTCCCAGCCTCTGGCCTCTTGTGCAACACAGGCGCTGAGATGCCCGCGCTACAGCACCTCTTTACACCAATCGTCCTTGCAAGTGCAGCTTCACTTCGCGGATTGCCCTTTGTCGGCGCGGACAAAGCGCATACCTCCCGGTTCTCAGCGCGGTGATCCGAGCCCCTGTTATACGCCTTCGTTAGCCCTGTAAGCACTTTCCTCGGGCCAGATAGGCTTAGATTATGCGCTTGCAGTGGGCGCCGCCATTTTGTTTTTTAGGGGTCGGAGTTTCTTAAAGGGGCCAGGTAGCTTCTCCGACATTGTCACTTGTCAGATCCTTACTTTTTTCACCTCAGTCCTCATCCGTGTTGGTGTTCTGCACCTCCGATCCGTCTTTGCATGCGGTTTACGATGTGCAAGTCTACCAGTTACACGCTGTTTACACTTCCTTTCGTGATGCCGTCTGCCATCTTGATTCCGCGCTCCGAGCACTTATGCTACTTTCAAAGTTTTCTAGTGTAAATCCTGCTGCAATGGTCACCACAGGCGTCGCGTTTAGTGCTTGGAATATTCATAACCACAATCCTTCGGTCTGTGGCGGTGAGGGGGGGCCCCGGACCGGCTCAGACAGCGTTTCTTAAGCCGTCCGGCGGAGCTGCGTTCTTAATCAGCCATCCCGCTGTGCGCCCCCTAGCGCCCAGGCTGTGGTAGTTACAATGTGCTTTCAGTGAGGCTGTTGCTGCCCTCTATTGTCTTGATGTCTTGACCTGAGTCTTGTGCCATTGCGATGTTGCTGATGTGGGTGATACTTCTGCACTGCTAGAAAGAGGGCTGCTTTGCATGAAAAAAAAGTTCTTCCTCTTCTTCACCTTCCATTGTGATCAGATCAGATTTGGATACCTGCTCAGCCAGCTTTCATCCCCTTCACCAACAACAGTTGCAGTTTTTTGGCTGCTAAGGTGCACTTTTTAATGGATCATATGGTGCTTTCTCAAATGGGTTGTCTGGACCCGGTACCATAGTTTGTACCAAGCTTACCCTGACTAACACTTGCTCTGCAAAGGGAGAATATGGCATTGTTCGCCTCCTTCTGGATAACCAAAAAGAATTCCCAAACTGGGGAACTCAACTTTCTGATGCTGGTGCCACTGCCAATGTCGGATGAACTGGTGGTAGGTGGGCGTTTTGACATTTGACTCTCTGCAGTTTTTCTACTGAGGTGGTTGTGGAAGTAGGTCGCTGCAGGGACATTGCAAATATGGCAGCTGGTGGTGGTTGGATTGTGATGCTACAGCCACATCCTCCCCGGGAAGTTGGGATGGGGTAACGTCAGTCTCCACAGGGGCTGGGCTAACATCCATGATGACTGACTCGTCATCATCCTCCTCTTCTACATCTGCCTCCATAACTCTAAGGCTTTCTGGAACCTTCCTTTTCCCTAGCCTCTTCTTGTGGCTCGTCTTACTCTCAGACTGAGGCGGGATCCTAGTGGTGTCTAGATCATCAGGAGGGAGCCTTGAAGAAGAGAATGCTGCACCACTAACACTAGCAGATTGCGCCACTTCCTCAGCATGAAGCTCATCTCTTTTTCAAATTTCAACATCACTGCTCATTGGCGTTGCTGTGATTAAACTGGCGGCCTCTGTGACAGACATGGGCTTGAGCCTAGATTGGGATGGGTCCATTGATTCGGGGTTGCTTTCAACCCAGAGGCCTGTGTGGCAGGTACAGTTTTGGTTTTTCCAAAAAGATCTGGAGCGACAGACCTGTGGTGGTTGTGGTAAGCTCCTTCTTCTTTTTACTGACCACTCTCTTGGTAGCACCTTTCTTTGGGGCCATCTTGAAACTGTCAGCAGTGGCATTTATCTTCACAAGTTGAAGACGTGTCTGTGATGTATGAGTAACTTATGCGTCACTCCGTGCACAGGCCTCTTTCTGGCAGTACTATGGGTGATGGTGTCTCTGGTACACCTAAAAGAAAAGATGCAAGAAGGATATCAGTAAAACATGGCATTGTTGCTGTTCAATTAGTAGTATTTGAATTTTAAAATATTTCTAAAGCGCTCTTATACCGAATCGGTTTCATGGCGCTAGATAGCCGAGGGTCAGTGGGAGACGGATTAAGCTGCAGCGGATCTGGAGAATAAGAAGGTCTTCAGTTGCTTACGGAATTCCAGGTAGGAGGGAGACATCCTAAGAGCAGGGGGAAGCGAGTTCCAAAAGGATGGAGCCAGCACTGCAAATCTGGCCCCCCAGGCCTTCTGTTTCCTGAAGCGAGGAACTGACAGGAGGGCCAGGTGGGTGGAGCGAAGTTCTATGGACGGGAGATAGGGAGAGATGGCTTCGCACAAGAAGACGGGGGCGGTCCCAGATCTAGCCTGGTATGTAATGCATCCCAGCTTGAAGAGCGCCCTCTCCCTCACAGGGAGCCAGTGGAGGGACTGTAGCAAGGGGGTCGTGCGATTAAACCTAGGGAGCCCGAAGATCAGGCGAGCCGCCTGATTTTGAACAAGTTGGAGTCGGCGGATAAGATATGCCGGTGCACCGTTGAAAATAACATTCCCATAGTCAAGGCGCGACAGCACCATGGCCATGAGAATGATTTTTAGTGCGGCAGCAGAAAAAAAACGTGAGACCCTCCGGATAATCCGGAGGGAAAAAAAACAAGCAGACACAACAGCACTGGTCTGAGTATGGAGGGTGAGCAGTGGATTAATGAAAATACCCAAAGTTTTGACTTTGGGAGCTGGAAGGGGGGGAGGACCAAGTGAGGAAGGCCAGAAGGAAGGGGACCAGGGACTGCAACCACCCCCCGTCAGGACCAGTTCAGTCTTGTCCGGGTTTAATTTGAAACACATTATCATTTAGTGTGGTCACTGGCTACTCCCTATTATAAATACTTAACAATACAGTGTATCGATTTGTAAAACGGAAAATCACACAAATATAAACTTTCATGGTGACTGACTGTACACTCAGGAAAGATAAGAGAGAGCAAAAAGAACAACAACATACAAATTAAACTGTTTGCTTTATGTGCGTCATGTGATGTCACTCATGTGTGATGCGGCACTCAGGGAGGTGCAGCTGACAAAGGACAATGGAATGAATAACCCCTAGACAACGACTGTAGTTGTGCACCTATTGCAGACATTTATTGATGCCAGATGTTGTGGAAAATGGTCTGATTTTATTTTTTACAGAAATAATTTACATTTTTTTTAAAAATGCAACATATAATTTATCAATTAATAAAATATTGGACATAAATGAAATAATATTTTTTAAATAAGTGAAGTTATCCACAAAGATATATTAATAAGTTATTAAACTGCGATCTCATTGCTCAAACATCCATGTAGCCTATGGCAAAGGGTCACACTGGCTGGACGCACAAAATGGCTGCCACATTGTCATCAACAACAACACTGAGCAGGAAGGCAACACTGGGAACAAAGAGAAGACATGCAGGCCTATGCCAAACGCACACTGGCTGCCTACACAAATTGGCCACCAGCCACATGGTCACAACAACAACCAACAAGAAGGCATGGCCAAAGCAAAGAAGTCATGCAGGCCTATGACAAAAGAACACTGGCTGGATACACAAAATAGCTGCCAGTCACATGGTCACAGACTAACAACAAGAAGCAGGAGGCCTAGAAAACAAGGAATGCATGCAGGCCAATGACAAAAGCACACTGGCTGCCTACACAAATTGGCTGTCAGGCACATGGTCACAACAACAACAAGCAGCAAGAAGGCATGACCACAACAAAGAAGACATGCATGGCTATGGCAAAAGAACACTGGCTGAATACAGAAAATGGCCACCAGTCACATGGTCACAGACTCACAACAAGAAGCAGGAGGCCTAGAAAACGAAGAATGCATGGAGGCCTATGACAAAAGCACACTGGCTACCTACTCAAAATGGACATCAGCACATGGTCACAACAGAAACAACCAGCAAGAAGGCATGGCCAAAGCAAAGAAGAAATGCAGGCCTAGTGCAAGAGCACACTGGCTGGATACACAAAATGACCGCCAGTCACATGGTCACAGACTCACAAGAAAAAGCAGGAGACCTAGAAAACAAAGAACGCATGCAGGCATATGACAAAAGCTCACTGGCTACCTACACAAAATGGCTGCCAGCCTCATGCTCACAACAAGAAGTAGGAGGCCTAGAACAAAGACTGCACGCAGGCCTTTGGCAAAAGCACACTGACTGCCTACATAAAAAGGCTGCCAGCCACATGGTCATAACAACAACCAGCAAGAAGGCATGGATACAAAGAACACATGCAGGCCTATGGCAAAAGTACACTGGATGGATACACGTGAATTATATAAAAAAACACATTTTGTATTTCAATTCAAATCCATCCATGGCCTGCTAAATGCTGTTTCAAATTCAGCAGACACCACAGAAACAGTTGTTGTATGCACTGGGCCTACTGGCTGGAAGTCCAATTGGCAGACTAGGCCACATAGACAATTAAATCAAAATTGAGAATGTATTGAAAAAACATGGAGAAAGTGTTGTAAACTGTGCAACATTTTTCCTTTACAAAAGAAGAAAAGTGAAATGCAAAGAAATCACTAGGTCCCTGCTGAAACCAAAGGCCCCCACCACAACACATTTTAAAAATCAATTAAAAATACAAATAAATCCAAGTGCATGGTCACAATCAAACAAACAACACCAGTTTTTCAACTTACTGGTAAAATCTTAAATTCAAAGTCCTTGAATCCAGCGTGCAGCAGACACAGCGAGTGATCCATCCAGCTCGAAATCCAAAAGATAAGTGACCAGTAGATGGGCAGAGCGCTGGGGACAGCCTGTTGGACAGGAACAGGAAGTTGGAGACTGGGGCACTTCCTTCTAGTTGGACATTTTTTTTTAATTGACTCCTAGTACAAACAAACAAAACTACACTTGAGGAGGTTTATAACTCCAAATTGTCCGTTTGGCAAGATTTTGATGCTTCTTGAGGAGAGAATATTCCCCATTCTGCAGCCACAGTAGATTCTGCGCTTTCGGTATCACATACTGCAGAAAGCAATGAAAGCATCCACTGAAAGTCACTGGTGCACCCGAATGACATGTTGGCAAGCGCAAAATCTCGCAGGAGCAAACTGCCCAGAAAATCTTGTGGTCAATCACCAGGCAAGTCAATCCAGCACAAGCGATAGGATATTTCGAGCGGGCAACAAAAAAAAACTCTACTTCAAGTGCGGAGCTTTGTTCTCCGCGGAATGCAGAGTTACCGAATTCCGCAAACTCCGTGGACGAAGCGGAGTTTTACGCCCGAGCTTAATTATATGAACACAAGTTAGATAGGAAGTTCAAGCTCGGGGTAAATGAGAACATGTAGCCTAAGGAAAATAATACATTTATAAAAGTAGAACATTTTGCAGTTATGGCACTGATTCAACAAGTCATATTAAGGTCAAGTTATCAAATACATTTTCATTGTTAACCCCTTTCACACAGTGTTAGAATTAATGCATGGGCGGGATTCGGATGGCCCCCTGCCATCGTGCGCACATGCCCACCGTGACGTGTGACGGCCGGGAGCCGTCGTGAGCACGAAGGGGTTAAGCAATTTCTAAAGATTCTGTTTGTTAAATAGAAATATAATGGCAACCTACCAGTGAATATGACTGCCTAATGCATTTTACACATTTTGACTTAATGTCATATAACAGTGTGTTTTCACGTTAATATCTAAGGCAACTTATCAGCTTTGATAATTAATTTTAATTGAATTTGAAGCTTTATCAAGAGGAAGCAGTTTAGGTATGTGCACTAGGTTGGCAGTAGTGTTTGATCAATCACTAATAGATGAGAACTGGGCCAGTAACAAAATGTCAGAAGTTGCTACACTGTATTTACTACTACATTGTAATTCTCTGTAAACCAGAGTAAAAAAAGAGGTTTACAAAGCACCATTTTTAGATCCCTCCTCACTGCAGTCTTGATGTTCAATGGACCAGAGTAGACTAATTGAATTAAAACCTAGAATAGGTGTTTTTCTGCTTCTTCCATTATTCATCATCATTGTGTTCTAAACAGAGGCAGTACATAGTTTGAAATTGTGTAGCAGTGTTAGAGCATCCAGTACTGGATTTACTTATTACTTGGTAGATTTACCTCCTCCGCAGACAAAAATCGTAAAAGCTGTAAGAGATTACTCTGAACACATATTCAATAAGTGTGAAAATGTAGTTTTGTTAATTGAAAAAAATATTATGATTTGAGCAGGATAATTTTCTCTGTTGTGCCATTGTGGGTCTCTTTCATGGTGATAGACACAATATCCCGGACAGCAAAGATGAGTTATTCTTGGCTCTTTATGTGCCTGGCTAGAGGAAAGTAGTGTTGTTTCGATGTCCAGACGCAACCACGAGACAAAACTTTGTGGCAGATCAAGAACTAAACGAGACGATGTGGCGTGATAACTGTATTTTGTAAAAGCCACCTCTTTCCATTCCTGGGATCTTGCATATTACCTCAAGTTGTAGGGAGGACTGGTAATGGATATTTACCGGGGAAAAGTAGAGCTTACCTATGATATACAGGCCAGATATGGAGCAAAGTCTCCACGCACCCTATTAATTTTTTGTGGATCTCATGCCAAACGTCACTGGAAAGAAGAGATGGGACCTAAAGTCCTATGAGGAAGAGTTGCAAATAGCTCTAGTCAACATTCTGATGAAAACCATTGGCCGCACAAGGAATTTAGGGAATTGTCCTTCAGGGCCCTCAACGCCATGCCTTCTTGCCTGATCACTCTTCTTTGCATGACCCCTCAGGAGAGTAGAGAAAAGCACAGATTGAACCCTTTTTCACCTCTACTTGATGTTCTGAGGGATTACTTTATGCAATATCCCTGCACCTTCAACTAATACCACACTTCCTTACCTTTGACCTTGAATCTATTGTGAATACCAACTTTGAAGCGTCAACCACTTTAGATAGGCAGGCGCTTTTAAGGCAGATTTAATTCATTTGTCTGATTGATACCATGTACTTACTCGTATTTTAACAGCTTCAATTTTTTTATGTGTCTCTGCTTTCCAGCTCTCAGCACTGACTGCTCCTTTTATGCCTGATAATAAAAGATGTAAGAACTTTTCCAACTTTTATTCAAGTGAAGATAGATGAAAGTAACTTGGAAGTTGTAGATTTCCATACAGGCATTACCTCTTGATGCAATTGTCTTTCATTAGCGTTGACCTGGCTGTTCCTGCAGCGTTATCCCCGAACCCTTTGCCTTCCTCCACCTATTTTTCCGGCCTGTATTTTGGCTTTAGGACTCTGGGTACTTTACCACTGCTAACCAGCACTAAAGTGTATGTGCGCTCTCCTTAAAACATGGAATGACTGGTTTACACCTGTTTGGCATATTTGATTTACTTGTAAGCCCCTTCTAGGGTGGTGTACCATGTAACCAGGGTCTGTAAATTAAAAGCTACTATTGGGCCTGCAGTACTGCTTGTGCCATACACAGAATTAGCCTTTAAAACCTGGCTCAGGCCTGCCACTGCAGGGCCTGCCTGTGCAGTTATAACACATGCTATCTCAATATTTGCACAGTATTTATGATTCATTTCGTTTTGTTCTATGTTATGTAAAATATACTATATTTTATATAATCTTGTATGAGGCCTCTTTTGTGGTGTGTTCATTTTGTTTCTGTGTGCGTGGCTTTGCACATTACGTCTAATGATAAGCCTAACTGCCAAGCTACCAGAGGGTGAGCACAGGTTATCTTTGATGTACAACTTACTTGTCCTGACTAGAGTGGTGGACTCTGCCTGGATTAGGTGCACACCCTAGCCAACCAGAAACCCAATTTCTTACAATAATGCATTTTTTTAATGGGCAAACGTTTTGGGTTATGTAATTTCTTCACTTTTCGCCTGCCAGAAACGGTAGATCTGTTTAAACATTTCTTGTTTAGTGAATGCAAGAGTGCACAATTACATCTAATTTGTATTTCCAATTTGTACAATTCGTTTGTTAAATTTGCACCGGTACAAGACACTATGCAATTAGCAAATTACTAATATTCCTGTGTGGCTTAGCATTGTATCACGCTAATTGTGAATAAAAGATATGGATTTCACACATTCTTCTCCTACTATGAGGTATTTAATTGACCCATGTTTGGGAAGGCATTATTATTACAGGTACATTCCATTCTACTTCACAATGTTCTACCGTTTTCAAGCAACGTTATCCAAATCAATGCTCTGCCAATTACAGCCACAACGCCACACATCCTACTGTAAAAATGTAACACACTACAGTTCACAATAAGTTACACAATGTGCAGAATGGCATCTCTAACTTTTCGTACAATACTTTTATTAAACAATTTTGCACTATATAATTTGCCTAAGACGTTACACATGATTGTGTGCTATACACGTGGCAAATAAAAATAGCTATAAGTGCCTCAAAACCGAATATCTATGGGGTTAATATGCATGCTGCATCTTTGTGCGCCCAGCAAATGTCAGGGCATAATAATAATGGTAAGATAACTCTGGTGGTTAATGCACTTGCCGGACTGAGTGTTTTGTCTTGTCATAGTTTTGACTCGTACCATAAAGGCTAAATGTGTCTCCTGCAAAGCACATAATGTAACATGCAGTTCACAGACTTGTATAATATGTAGATAGGTAAGGGGCAAGTGCTTTTGACCCAGAGATCCTTTTTTACCTGCAGTCATAAGTTGCGATAATTCTAATATAGCACAATGAGCTATGTTGTGGCATCAAGGAGTTGCACGTATACTGCAAGTCATGGGCCTAGAACCACATTACTTTTTTCTCAATCTGTCATAATTCAAAGGTTGCTAAAAGTGTTTCTTTGGATAGTAATGGTATGTGATGTAAAGCAGTATGACACTACACTGGTATGAAAAGTGCTATAAAATAATGAACAACAAATGAATAAGTGCTAATTAAATCGTTGTTTGTGTGATTATTCATACACTGGCACATCTAATATTTTTACAATGCAAACATATCTCTTATATACATGCATTGAATAAAGTAGAAAACATGCCTCAGAATTATAATTCATCATAAGTAATTGCAGCAGCATCGATGGTGAGGTGAAGGTGAAGGGGGTTTTGTGGGGCCGGTTCCCCATCTGTGAATGTCCTAACCCCTCCGTATGCCCCACCAACGGTGAGAGCTGCAGCCAGCAAAACCAGGCACTCTACTCTCAGCCTAGGAAGAGAGATCTTGTTCCTGGTTGCGTTTCACATTTCTTCCTTTCTTTTATATTCCCTATTAGCTTTTTACAGGATGGTGTGTTTCTGTAGTTTTTTCTTCATGCAACATATTAGTCATGTATACTGCATAGTGTGAAAAGTGGTGCTGCTATGAAGCTGTGTACGTTTATATTACGGTTGGGTCATGATTGAGAACTGTGGAGAGGAGGCCATATGCAGTGCGGATTTCTCACTGTGCCTGTCACTGGGTCAAAAAAGGGTTTGGAATACTTGCCCATCCAAACCTTGGCCTCTCTGCAGAGCACACAGAGCAAGGATTGGGTGTGCCAATTGTAATTGTGATTATATGTAAAAGTGTGTGATGGAGGTGCACGCCCCTCCACCACCTTAAAATTCATGTCTAGAAACACTACTGAGTAATTGTGAAGAAATAAGCTGTGTGCCTTTGTTTTCCTACATTGCATTGGAATCTGGATGTTGCAGTTATGCCATCTCTCTGGAGTCCTCGAAGCATAGGGCAGTCATTTTATTTGATTGTTTTTTTTTACACCTATGAGATACCCCGAATGAGCTAATCAAAGTGTACTCATTTCTCAATAAATTCCCAGAAGATGCCAACCGATGCTCATATTGGGCTTTAGGGTTAAATTCAACCTTTGCAGCCATATTGCAGAATATTCTAGACTGCAAGAAACTTTTTGGGGTTTGTGGTAGAACAAAAAGTGTGTCTACAATAAAATAATTGTAAGTGCCTCTGTTATGCTATGTTATATTAATCACCGAGAGGGTACTTAGGAGCTGGGGGAGGTGTGTATGTGTGTGGTCCCCAAGGTACTTATACGAAGAGTCAGGTTTTCAGCTACTTGCAGAATTCAATCAAGGAGGAGGTTCTGATGTGTTAAAGGAAGTTGTACCATGTCTTGGGTGTTCTGTAGGAGAATGACTGCTCCCCAGTTATGCTTTTGCAGATTTAGGGAGTGTGTGTGAGAGTGATGCAGAGCATAGTTGTCTGGTGGGTTGGTGAAAGTGTATGCAACTGTTCAGTATTCTGGTCCTGTCTTGGGTAGGGCTTTGTATGTGTGCAATAGAAACCTGAATTGGCTGCGCTTATGACTGGGGAGCCTGTGAAGCTTCCTGAGGTGCTGGCTGGTGTGGGTGCAGGGTAGAAGGTCAAGTAGGAAGCTTTTAGCAGTGTTCTTAATAGTCTGGAGTTTGTGGAGGAGTTGTTTGGAGATTCTGGCATAGAGAGTGTTGCCATAGTCCTGCCTGCTGGTGATGAGTGCCTGAGTGACCTTTTATCTGGTGTTCTGAGGCAACCATTAGAAGATCATTTGCAGCAAGCATAGGATATTGAAGTAGAAGGGGCATACTGCATTGACTTGAGCCTTCAGTTGAGATTGTTGTCTAGAATTGTCCCTAGATTTCTTGTGTGGTCTGTGGGTGTGGGTGGTGGTCCTAGCATCGATGGCCAGGGGTGGAGTACCATGAAATGGTCTTGTTGCCAAACACCAGCACTTCCTTCTTGTCATAGTTAAGCTTCAGGCAGATGGTTTGCATCCAGTCTGTTACCATGGTCATGCAGTTGGTAAAGTTCATTCTGGTGGTGGTTTTCTTGTCTGCCAGGTAGAAGATGAGTTAGGTATCATTGGCATAAGAGATGAGGGTGAAGCCTTGTGATCGGATAATGTTGATGATAAGTGTCATGTATATGTTGAAATGGGTGGGAGTGAGGGATGATCCTTGTGGGAGTCCTCAAATTGGTTTCTTGGTTTCTGATGTGAAGGGTGACAGTCTGACCCTTTCGGTTCTTCCCCTAAGGAAGTAACAGATCCATTTGAGGGTGAATCCTTATATGCCAATCTTGTGGAGTCTTCTGATGAGGGTGTTGTGGGAGACAGTGTTGAAGGCTGCGGAGAGGTTGAGTAGGGCGAGGACCATTGGTTCTCCAGGATGACGGCTGCGATGAGGGCTGTGGTTCTTAATGAATCCTGATTAAATCCCCTCTGATAGCCAGGAGGTTTTAACTCCACTGGAGGGAGTGAGGGATCGTGACCCAAGCAGAATGCATTCTACCAGTTGTACACAAATTAGGAACGTGACAACATGCTATCCTAAAGAGCACTTGCGTTCTGAGACATCTTTGTCTGGCAACCACAGTTCCTAAAATTGTGGTGGGTTTACACATCATCATTATCGATGATACAAAACTTATGTTTCACTTTGGGTTCAGCCAATAATGCTCTTAGGTAGCAGTATGATAATCTTGACTCCCAGGTGGACCTGGCTATTATCGTTATCATTCTACGAGCTGGTAGGGCAGGGCGGGGCTAGGGTTATGGGGAGGAGTGGTTTGCCCACTCTAAGTGTAAATGACAGCTTGGCCGGCCCTCCTAGGCCGGCAAAACATTCCTGCGCACTTTGCATCTTCCTCCCCAGGCTTGCTTTACACAGCCTGGTGAGGAACAGGCAAAGCCTCCCAGTCCCCGTCTGAGCGCTGAACCACAGCATTCAGACGAATCACAATGCTGCATTGCAGCATTTTCATTGGCTTAGGGGGGGAGCCTGTGTGCTTCCTGCTTCCTTCCTCTATGGAACCAGAGGAGAACCCAGCTGAAGGGACTGAAGGGGAGAGACTGCCAGCCTGCAAAGTGTAAGTGGATTTTTTGTTGTCTCCCCACTCCACTTCCAGCCCCGCCACCCCTGTCCCCTGCCAGCTGCTACTTGCAAGAAGCTAAGTATTATGGCAGGAAAAACTACAAGACTATATTTCATCAACCACAAAGACTCAGGAGTCATGTGATTGTTCCCATTCCATCCTATTTAAAATAAATTAAGTATTCTGGCAGCGTTACAAAGTGCTTTTGGAAATTTAGAAAGCTGGGTCAATAAGGATTGAGAAAAGGGGGAATCTGCAATGAAAAATTCAGCAAAATCTAATCAGGACTGAAAATAAGCCAATCATTTTTAACGTGCTAGGAGTTAGGGCAGACGTGCACAGGAAAGTCACATCGGTTATATCAGGAGTACTGGGCCCCTTCTTATGATGTTTTTTTCCTGAGTCTCCTCCTGACTGAGATACCTAGATGCCAGGCACTAATATATCAAAGAAAAGGCGTAATCCGACCCTCCCTCAACTTAAATAAAACTTTGAGCACTCATTACATCGTCACCAAACATAAACCTTCTAGCTCTGTGGCATTTGACGTCCCACTGTCCAGAGCGGCAAGGGCTTTACGCAGGTGCCTTCAGCCCCTGCGGTGTGGGGGGAGTTGGCAGGCGACTCTCCAAGGGCCCTCCAACTCTTCAACGGGGACCACGTTTGAGCCCATTGCCAATGAATATCTGTGAGATATGAGAACCGGTGTCCCCTCATCAAACATGTGTGGCTATTAGGCTCAAGTCACCAGTGGAGTGACTTTTACTTTAAACCCCATCCATAATCTTGCACTATATTCTTTGAAGATTCTTTTGTAAGAAAATACTTCCGCTTTAAGTTTATGTTTTGTTTTAACCAAGTTGTAATAATGTTACTAAACCAATATGTTTCTTAAATCCGCTATTGTGCATCAGTTTCTATAAATATAGTTGGTGAGCGACCCCTGCACGCATATACTTAGGGCCTCATTTATGAGGTTTGGCCGCAGGGAAGTGCAGCAGGCCTTCCCGCTGCGCTTCCCTCTGGCAAAAGAAAAAGGCAGGAATGCGCCGTATCTATAAGATACGGTGCATTCCTGTCATTGTCCCCTGCGCCGGTGCACAATGGGCTGATGTGCGCCAATGCAGGCACCTTTGCACAATGGTGTCAGGGTGCCTGCGTTGTGTGGTTAATTATTTTTGTACAGCAAGGGAAACCTTTCTTTACAAAAATAATCACAAGAGGCTTTTCCTCTTTCTACGTGTGCTGCAGAATGCGCTGCCTCAGATTTAGGATGTCTCGTAAATCTGAAGAAGTGTCAAAAGGCCATGGATGTTGCTGGGAACGCCCCCAGCAACACCCATTGCACGCCCCTTTAACGCAGGACACTGTGTTAAAGGGACTGATATTTATCAGGCAGCATTAAGCCAAAAAAAGTGGCTTAGTGCTGCCTGATAAATATCATGCAGGCTTCTGCGCCAGGGAACGTCACAAAAAGTGACGTTCCGATGGCGCAAGGGGCCTCATAAATGAGGCCCTCCGATTTGAAATGTTAAGAAGTTTGGTTAGTGCTGTATAACTTTTGCCAAACAAATCTTGGGAAATACCCTTCGCTTCTCTAAAATATAAAAACTTTGAATAGGTTTGATGAGCAATAACATTCATGAAATGTTCCTGAATCCTTCTTTACACATTGAACACTAGCATTTAGTACAATTTAACAATGAGTAAAACAGATGGATTTATATCTGGAGGGTGAAGGTCAGCCAGGCTCATAACTTTACTTCAGCAACTATTTGCCAAACACAGCCAGACTGCTGGATGAGGAATGCAGTCATTGTTTATGATGTCCAAGTTCTAAGGAATCATATATAATACTACTAAATAACTAAGCATATATTGGTGTTCACCCAGCACAAACAAAAATACTTACATTTTTCATTCAGTGTTAGAATGTTTCACGGATTGAAGGGCTATGTATAGAATCGGATACATTGTAGAACTTTCCGAGTAGTGCAAAAATAAAAAACACATAACTTTGCGAGAGTTAAAGTTTAAGTGGGACGCAAACCAGTGTTTAATGCTACCAAACATTGGCAGATTTGAAGGTGTAACAATGCAGTTGTCAAAATGAATCTGTTAAACTACCACTAGATGGCAGTCTTGGTTAACTGAAAATTAGGGTTGTGCCGCATATTAGAAGTAATCTATTTCTGAAAAAAATACGTCGAACCTGGCCATCAATGAGTCAGTGATTTTCAGGCGCGCAACGCACATTGGGCTCAAAGGGCTTTAAGCCCTTCTGTTTTTGTGAAATGTCCCGTTTTTTGTTTTTCAAATTCTGGCCACCCTAGCGTCTACCCTCCCTATCACCTCCAAACCCCAGTCAAATTCAGTGGGCTGGGCTGGTTGGACTAGGGTTGATGGCCTCTAGGCTTCTGTGAACATCGCAGTCCCCTCGGAATGCTTCAGGGCCGATGGCTTTATGGCCGATGAGTGAAGTGCAAACGGGCTCGAGAGGGCACGTATGAAGTAACAGCAGGGGTAAAATAGGTCCACCCGAAAGTCACATATTTCAAAGTGCTCCTCAATGAAATGAGGAAAAAGGAAGCATGGTGAATTAAAATAATTCCCTAGGTATCTATTTTCCTCTCCTATTTTACATCAAATATTTGTTTTCTTTTAACTCTTAGTGACCTAGGTAGGCACAGGTGGCAAGCAGAAGCCACATTAATGCCCAAGCGGACCTCGAGCTGAGTCACAGCCAGGCATTTGGTTCAAGCTTTCAGTTGTTTTCCCACCTCTATTGGCAAAACCAATAGGTCTCACCTTTGGAACCAATGTCAATAGTTTCTAGCCATGCTGTACAGCTCCCCACATCCTGTGAAGCCTGACTAAAGGAAATAAACTTGAAGGTAATATGATATAGTGATTTTGTAGGCATGCACACCACACATGCATGCACATAGAAAATTATTTGAGAGGGTTTTTTGGAGCAAGATGGCGGCCGCTTAGTTGTGGCCGGTAGCAGTGCAGCAGGGGGACTTGTTACGGATATCCCCTGAAATGGACTAAGTAGCCGAGTTTTTACCCCCAAATTCGGATAGCTGGAAGAGAAAGGCAGCATTATTGAAAAAAAAGTCAGGAATGCAGCAAATGCCGGCAATGCTGGAAATGCCGGAGCAGCGGAACCCCTGCTGAGGAAAGAAGAGTCGCCCCAGGGAGATCCAGATAAAAAAGGCAAACAGGCAACAGTTAGGACTCGCCTAGCCACGGCCTCAGTTCCAGAGATGTTCACTAGGAACAGTAAGGAGAAAAGCATGAAGGGTATTGAGGTCTTGAATTCGAAGGGCAGTGTTGGAATGCTGGAAGTTTGTGACAAAATGATTTCAAGCAATATCGTTGATACAGATTCTGCAGTGATTGTAGTTACACAAGACTCCCCTCTGGAGGAAGGCACTGAGCAAGGCTCACTGATCTCCTCGGTAATGGCATCAAAAGGCGTAACTCCCGGTCTGATGGTTGACTTGAAGGGGGCCCCAGCAGAGCAGGATAAGGAGGACAAGGAGGGCGCAAAAATCGGTGCTAAAGTTGGAGAGGAGAATGGGAGGCCAAACCTGGAAAATCCAGTGGTAATAGTAATGGAGTCACAACAGGTCATGAAAACACCGACAAATAACAAAGAAGCCATGCCTGGAGGATCCGAGATCAATCATCTGGCCCCCTGGATGAAGAGAGCAGTAACAACACTCTGATTCTGGAACAGGATAAAGAGAAGGTCCCCAGAGAGTGCTTTTACTCGGTATCAGAGGAGGCAGAGTGGTCAGATGATGAAGACGAACATAGCTCATATGTGGGGGATAGTAATCTGGAATCCGAGAGTGATCCGGAGAAGTAACTCCCGGCAACGGCATAAAATCTATCGCCTATTCCAAACATGCGACCATCCTCAACGTGAACTAAGCTGGGATCACTCCTCCTTGATGCCGCTACAGGGAAGCCCTACTCTGAAAAAGACTTAGCTCTCTTTATTGGAGGTAATTCATCAAGAAATCATAGCGCACAGGGAGGAAACACGGCAGGATAACCGCAAATCTCATGCCGCGATGAGTAAAATTCAGGGGGCGGTTAGAAAACTGTCCAAGGCCTGTGTGAATGTCAGGGACAGGGTTTCGAACCTGAAAGACAGGGTTGTATCCACGGAAGCAGAGGTCGCTGCGGCTACAAGTAAGGTTGAATCTCAGCATGCCCAAGTTATAGATATCCAATGGACACTGGAGGACATGGAAAATAGGCTCAGGCAAAATAATCTGAGGGTGCTAGGTATCCCTGAGGGGGCAGAAGGTATGGATGTCAGAGCCTACGTCATCAAGCTCTTTGAGCTAGCATTCCCGGAGCTCTCCAGTTGGAATTGGTCTGGAGAAATTCAGAGGGCACATCGTACCCCCTTTAAAGTACGCCGCAATGCAAGAGAAGGAGACAAGCCAAGGGCAATCCTAATTTTCCTTGGTAACTTTGTTCTGAGACAGGCCATTTCAGAAAAGGCAAGACCAGATGCAAGAAGGTCCAGTGAGGGAGTGTCATTCTTTGTCCGCCCGGACTATTGAAATACTACCGTTGAAAGGCGCTGGAGGTTAAGACAAATGATCAAGCCTTTTCAGGACAAGAAAATGCAAGCCTATCTGATCAACCCAGCACAATTGAAGATAGTCACTGAAGGTCGGACACAATACTTCGCATCAGAAATCAAAGCACAGGAGTAACTGGACTCTTTGGGCAGCTAGATAACTATTTTCTCTGGGGCTTAGCCTCGAATAGGTAGTACTGCAGGTGGGGGGGGGGGGTAAAGGCTCGGTATTTAAGGTAACTATGCTTGGAAAAGGAGGGGAATGTAGTTTTTTGAAGTAGGTTTTTTGAAGGTAGTCCTCACTGTTTGCTCACTGCAACCATCACACGCACAGAGTTAGTCTTCACGAGGGAGGCTGCATGGGTCAAGGGGCTGGGGGATGGCGGGGGGGAAGCGGGGCGTTGGTGGGCTAGTGGGTGGAGGGGAGATGGGTGCGGGGTGAGGGGGGGTGTGCTGGTGGAGGGGAAAAAATGCAAAAAAGAGAATTATTGACACAAATGTAAATTGGTATATGGAACGAGATCTTTGTATTGAATTTGTCTGCATAAATCATCTGGTACAGGTTGAAGAGAAGATAAAGTGTAAACAGAAATATGTCCAAACTTAAAATCTGTTCATTGAATATTAGTGGCCTGAATGGCTGGAAAAAGAGGGGAAGGCTTGCAGAATTTGTTAAATCCGAACAGATGGATATATTGTGTTTGCAAGAAAAACATTTGCCATGGGGGAGAAAACATTGGCTGAATTTAAGTGGATATGAGATCCACTCTTGCTCCTCTCAGACTTCATCAGTAAGGGGGGTGGCTATTATTGGAAAGATAGGGCTTGGAGGGGCTAAACGCAGCAAGGCTGAGGCTTTGGGTAGATGGGCAGTATGTGAGCTGAATATAGGTATTACCATATGTGGGATATAAGGGTCAAATCAGGATGACCCAGAGGTTTTTGAGTATATGGAAAAAGAGATAACAGGGAGGCCTGCTCCCTTTGTGGTCTGTGGGGACTTTAATATTTCAGCAGAATTTTTGGCCGATATCCCTTACACTGGTCGCAAACCCAGGGTCTATCGGGCAGTCCGCTCCATGATGGAATCCCATGGAATAAGTGATGTTTGGGGGGATAAGGAACCGGGAAAACCTGGGTTCACATACTTTTCATGCCTATTTCAGAAGTTCACTAAACTGGATTATTTTATGATTTCCACTCAAATACTTAGTAAAACAAGGATCCAGAATTTACCCAAAATAATCTCGGACCATAATCCACTGATTCTAACTTTGGATCACCCCAGGCCTGGGAAAAAGCATAGGGCCTGGACATTTGATAGGAAGCAATTGGCAGATAACTCTTATGTAGAACATATAAAATCTTGGTCACAGAGGTACTTTGATGCGAACAGGTTTAGTGCCTCACGAAATATAGTCTGGGACAGCTATAAAGCAGCATTAAGGGGTGAGACTGTTAGTTATGCTGCCCAAGCCTGGAAAAAGATCCGCCTAGAGAGAGAACGGTTAGTGAACCAGCTAATGGAGGCAGAAGAACAACATGGGTTAGATATATCACAGGGCAGGGATGGTGCGGAGAGCCTACCAAGAGTTAGCTCCATTAAAGCGCAAATCCTTAAACAAATGGCAATAAGGACAGCTCACGAGTATCAAGCGCAGAGAGGCAAAATCTATGAGACAGGCGAACAGGCGGGAAGGGCACTCGGGCTTCGTATCAGGCAGGCTGCTTCAAAAAATGTAATAACTCGCATTGTAGAGCAGGGTCAGGATTATGTTGAGCCATCGGAAATTCTGAATGTTTTTAAAAGGTTCTATCACAAATTATACCAGGAAGAATCAACTGCAGAAATACCATTAGAAGAACTGGGGGAGCCAGGAATTAAATTAGATCAGGGGGATAGGGAAATCCTGGATAAGGATATCACGATGGAAGAACTATTGGGGGCAATACGAGATCTAGCTTTGGGCAAAGCGGCAGGCCCTGATGGTATACCACTCGAAGTGTATATTAAGGTACTAGAGGAGACCGCCCCAATGCTCCTGGATCTATTCAATGGGATCATAAACACTGGGAAAATATCTGACTCATTGAGAAATACAAATATAGTGGTGTTTCATAAAAAGGGGACGGCAAAGGAAAATCCGGGGTTATATAGACCAATATCTCTAATAAACACTGATAATAAAATCTATGCAAAAATTCTCTCAATCCGGCTGGGGAGGATCATTGGGGGCCTTGTCTCTCCCTGGCAGTATGGTTTCATACCTGGCCGTGGAACCACGGACCATATAAGCGATGCAATTACTTTGTTTGACATACATGCTGCGGGGGGGGGGGTTGGCAATGGTCCTCCTCAACGCGGAGAAAGCCTTCGACCGCGTTAGGTGGGATTATCTGTGGGGGTGATGGAGGGTAGAGGGTTTGGACCAAGATTCAGGAAGGCTGTACCAGCAATGTATTTGGATCCAGTTGCAAGGATTCAAATGATGGGTGAGAGCTCAGACGAGATATATATAACAAGGGGGACCCGTCAGGGGTGCCCTTGCTCATCTATTCTCTTTGCGCTCTATATAGATCCCCTGATACATCAGATAATGGATAGTACAAACATCAAACCAGTTAATACAAAGGGCTTCGAAACAAAGATATTGGCTTATGCCGATGACCTGGCGGTCATCACGGTAGAACAAGATGCCGCCTTTCGGGCAGTGGTGGATATTACTAAGTCATTCGGTAGACATTCAGGGTACCGTTTAAATGAAGGGAAGACCCAGGTGCTTTGTTCACAGAACATAGTTAAATCAGATCCTAGATTCATTGATGCTGGAGTATATCTAGGGATCATGATAAACGCCATACCCGCTCAAATAATTGGGGACAACTTTACTCCTGTGTTGAAATCAATGGAAACAGATCTAAGAAGGATGGATACATTACACTTGTCAATAGTAGGGTGCGCAAACGTCCTAAAAATTACTATGTTTCCAAAGATACTATATTTGTTCCGAGCCATCCCCTTTTTAATTGATGAAAAACTTATTAGATCAATAGAAGTTCTTTTTATGTACTTACTCTGGCAGTACGGCAAGGTTAGAAGATCTTTAAAATGTATGTCACTGCCACATGAAAGGGGAGGTCTGGGGGTACCTAATGTAAGGTATTATCGCTGGTCTTGTTTACTCACTCAAATGGCAATTCTGTTTGATCCGTGGGTGAATGAACCAAATAGTTCCTTTAGAAATGACAACTCCCCTACAATTTATGAATTGATACTAGGTAGGGAGGCAATAGGTGTATTATTGAGGAAAACAGAGAAACAATACTACAAGAGAATGGGATATAAGACAATGGATGCGATATGGGGTATCTGGTATCGCTGGTTCAGAAATGCCTGAAAATCGCAAGATTTAATCATCATACCGCCCTGTGGCTTTCTGGGCTGTTTCCTAATCTACCTAGGGATGGTACGTGGAAACATTGGGTGCAACATGGTATTCTGAAATTGGGGGACATAATGGTTGGGGACGAGATTAGTCCTCTGGTTAATCTACAGTTGAGGTATTCCATGTTGGGGAATCAAGAGTTTAAATATGCACAAGTCACTCAAACAATCAAATCTAGGAGGCCACGGATCACTCTAGGTAAAAGGTGTAGTATATTGGATTATCTGTTAGGGGGAGGGCGCAGAATCAAAGGCATCTATGGGATATTATTAGAAGAAATACAGGATGACATAGAAAAATCTGAGGTCTCCTGGGCCACTTAACTAGAAAATCCTGATGTCGATTTGGACAAAGCACTACTTTTGGATAAAAGACTTCTGCGCTCCTCTAACCTGAAAGCACAACATTTTAAGACACTTTTTAATCTGTATTATACACCCTCTAAGCTATTTGATTGGGGGGAAGAGGGAGGATAACAGATGTCCCAGGTGCTAAGAGGGTCTGGGGGACTTAGTACATATAGTTTATCAGTGCGATAAACTAGGAATGATTAAAAAAGAGATGGAGGCATTCTGGGAGGGTCTGCTAGGCATACAAATAAGCCTATCCCCGACATTGATGATCTTAGGCTGCGATAGTAAGTTGGCTTTAAATGCTGAGACAGAGGCCTTGGTTTTTATTTCAGTCGCAGTACTTCGTATCTTGATCTCAGCAGCATGGAAGGACACAGAGGCACCTTCATTTCAGATGTGGTTGATGAGACTCTTAGGTATGCATAATATAGAGGCCGCACTCTATGAGCTAAAGGGTAGAAGAACACGGTAGATGAGCTTAAAGATGTGGGCACCCGTAGAGCTCTGGAGGGCCAACAGGTTGCAGCAATAATCAATTATAAGTTGTGAAATGGATTATATAATGGCTTTTCTACCTGTCTCTCTCCTTGTATATATATTGTATATATATTTTATATAATACTAGTATTTATAACTGTAACAATTGTATCTCTCTATGTTTTAGGATTTTATGGGATCTTAATGGTTCTTTTATCTCTCTTAATGTTGGTTATAGATGATTTATGATATCGGCTTTGTTCTATAATGAATCAAATGAATTCAATGTTTTTTATATTGTGTTAAATAATTCTCAATAAAAAAAGAAAAGAAAAAAAGAAAATTATTTGAGAGTTTTTTGATTGAAGCGCCAGTTAGAGCGAGCAACAAGAGGGGCTGGGGGAGAGGGGGCAAGCAAAACAGAGGGTTGGAGTGGGGAGGAAGTAACACAGTGGTAGGGAGATGAGGAGTGTAGTAATGCCGGCAGTACGGAAGCAACATGGAGGGTGCGGGTAGGGAGGAGAAGCAAAAAGGGCGCAGAGGGGAAAAACAACAGTGTATGAGGCGATTGGGAGAAAATGCAACAGAGCAATGTGGACCAGGTGGGGAAAAAGCACACGGGTGAGCATTCTTTTCTCTGGTAAAAATATATTCTATCAGTTATGCTTTTTAATGCACACAATATGCATCTTAATGAAGTTTTGTGTGATAGTTCTATGCCTCAGTATTGAGTCCTGACCGCCCTCCTGAAGAAACCAACAGCGGACCCCACCGACCTCAAGAACTACCGTCCCATCTCGCTCCTTCCTTTCCCGGCCAAAGTCATCGAGAAGACCGTCAACATACAGCTTGCCGCCTTCCTCGAGACGAACGGATCCCTCGACCACTCGCAGTCAGGATTTCGGGCCAACCACAGCACCGAGACCGCCCTGATCGCAGCCACTGACAACATCAGAACGCTGATCGACAACGGGGAAACAGCAGCCCTCATCCTCCTGGACCTCTCCGCAGCGTTCGACACAGTCTGCCACCGAACCCGAGTGAAGCGCCTCAGCAACATCGGAATCCGAGAGAAAGCACTGGAATGGATCATCTCGTTCCTCACCGGAAGAACCCAGAGAGTCCGCCGCCCTCCGTTCAGATCTGAGGCCACCAAAGTCATCTGCGGCGTACCACAAGGATCTTCTCTCAGCCCGACCCTCTTCAACATCTACATGAGCCCCCTCGCAGCCATCGCACGCCAACACAACCTCAACATCATCTCCTACGCCGACAACACCCAGCTGATCCTCTCCCTCACCAACGATCCCACCACCGCCAGAGCCAACCTACACGAAGGGATGAATGACGTCGCCGACTGGATGAGAAACAGCCATCTCAAACTGAACTCAGACAAGACGGAAGTCCTCATCCTGGGATCATCACCCTCCGCCTGGGACGACTCCTGGTGGCCCCCGGCCCTAGGCACCGCCCCCAAACCTACACACCACGCAAGCAACCTGGGCTTAATCCTGGACTCCTCCCTGTCAATGACCAGACAAGTCAACGCCGTTTCTTCCTCGTGCTTCACCACCCTGTGAATGCTCCGTAAGATCTTCAGATGGATCCCCACTGAAACCAGGAAGACCGTCACCCAGGCACTCGTCACCAGCCGACTGGACTACGGGAACACCCTCTACGCCGGAACTACAGCCAAACTCCAGAGAAGACTCCAACGAATCCAGAACGCCTCCGCACGACTCATCCTGGACATCCCCCGACACAGCCACATCACCGGACACCTGAGAGAACTGCACTGGCTCCCCGTCAGCAAGCGAATCACGTTCAGACTCCTCACCCACGCACACAAGGCCCTACACGACCAGGGACCCAAGTACCTCAACGACCGAATGACCTTCTACACGCCCACGCGCCAGCTACGATCTACCAGCCACGCACTCGCCACCGTACCTCGCATCCGCAGAAACCCCGCGGAGGAAGATCCTTCTCCTACCTGGCAGCCAAGACTTGGAACTCCCTCCCCACTCACCTTCGACGCACCCAAGACCATCTCTCCTTCAGGAAGCAACTCAAGACCTGGCTATTCGAGCAGTAACACACCCCTTCCCCCAGCGCCTTGAGACCCTCCCGGGTGAGTAGCGCGCTATATAAATGCAGTGATTGATTGATTGATTAATATTGAGAAAGTCTATGTCAATATGAAGAACAATACACATGTATAAAAATGAAAGTGCATTTTTATTAACTATTCCACCTGTTGTGAATTCCACATCAACCCAGACTCAGAAATACATAGTCAGGCAGGCTCTGAGACCTAGGCCTGAAGTCACTGATTGACAGGGCGGCAGGTAGCCTGCAGACAAACGCACAAACAGGAAATCTCAAGTCTATTCCACAGATAGGCGCAGAGACACCACAATGGTCCAAGGAGCTTGGCCCCATAAATAGCACACATGGCCAGGGGGATATGTGTGCTCCCAAACCACCACAAAGTCAGATGCCACATAAGTTAGGAACATATAGCCAATCAGGACACAGCACACACAGTGATCCTGCACTCCCTATGCTGAACATCTGGACACGTTACTCACTGGCCACACTCTGTCCACACAAGGACTTTTGTGAATTCAAATGGAATCCACATGGAAATCTGCACCTGGTGGAGGGTTCCATGCAGAAGTCTTGGAAAATAATGTGATTTCCAAATTGGGATCCTATTCCCCAAGAATGGAGCACTACGCTGTAGAGAACTCTAAGGGTAATGGATTCTCCTGTGCAAATACCCTTTTTTCTCCATAGGGAATTTTTTTCCCAGTGGAGCAACGCCTTTCCCTACACTTCCATCAAGTGTGGAGGTGATCCACTTTCCTTCCCACCCAGAAAAGAGATTCACATCAGCCTTTGAATGGAGTAAAAATTATCCTTTCCAGGATGTTTATTGAAATGCCAGAAGTTTGTGAATGCTCACAAACGTCATTTCTGGCCATTCACAAACATCCAAGGCAAACCACACATTGGAAAACCCAGGCACACTCTAAATTCCACCCTGTGAGTGATTTATATGTGCAGAGATCTCCACACTCCTGGCAGAACTCCTCACACCCAGAAAAGAATCTATCATTTGTCAGGAATACGTTTGAGAAGTCTTAGGAGGCATATCTAAGGTAAATTTGATCAAAAATGTATATTTACAACCACATTTATTTTTCTGAGTAGGCCCCATTGTGTTTTCTTATCAATGTGCTTATTCATTGTCTATTCGCTTTCTATATGTTAAGTTTCATTCTTTAAAATTCATGTTGTGTTGTATTGTATGACATGTCTTTAGCCTAATTTATAGAACTTTCAATAGCGATGGCTTTCTGGAGTACTACATGCTTCATATCTTTTGTGGAATGACATCTAATGAGTTTTTCTTTCAACACACACTCACATTATGGATAAGTCTTGCATACATGTAACATTTTTGGAAATAAATGGGGCAATTTTACAATTGCAATTTGGCTATGTGGATTAAAAGTCGCTGTGCATGGAAGAAGAGTGATGGCAGGAAGAGGAGAAGTTTGCTGGCTGCTTCATCACTGCGGGGTAGAGTGCTGATAGCACAGATTGGCCTCGCTGTTCCTCTGCTGTACGGAAGTGGCCTACTAGTCACTCTGGCACTGCCATATGGGTTGGATAGAAAAAGCTGGTGTGTGAGCCGGATATTTTGTTCCATTACAGCCCACAGGACCAAATAATGGTCCTCAAACATGCCCTTTCAAGCTGATCCATCTCACAGCCAGAGTGCCTGACGTTCCAGATCAGCACTGCTCTGTATTCCGTCAAATCTGCAGTGATTCAGTGTTTTGAACATTTCTCCTCTTTCGGGCATACAAGTAGAGGACGGACCTCGCTTTTGCTAACTTTACACTATCCTACCATGTTTTTGCTGATATTCTGCTTGAGGGATTGTTTTGCTCAGAATCAGGGCTTGGTGGTGGTGTACTAACATGTAGAGGTGACACCGCAGCACACAACTGGGGAGTTTAACTCATGATCCCAAAGTGCAGGCCAACTAAGCTGACATCAGCACCTGCTTTTCTACTTGCAGCATTAAATTCCACTGTGCCTATTTGGAGATCCTGGGGCAGCATTGTTGCAGACTGTATCAATTTGTGTGGGGTGCCTATGCCACACTGATAGCTGGTAACATATTTGCATCATCTTGAGTTCAATGTCTTCCTGCCAGCTGGGGCAGGTAAGAGCGGTGGGGCCAGGTGAGGGGAGATTTCGAGAGACGACGATGAGGGACCGCTGAAATAAGTAATTAATTTTCCCTCGTGGTTGTCTCTTGAAATCCCCCCTCACCTGGCCCCATCACCCTGTTGTAATTTGGCAGCGAACTGGGTTAGCATCTAGCTGAAGCCAGTTTGGATTTGGCAGCCATTTTGTATGCCATGTGCTACCACGTTCTCACCATGTGCTCTGTCCTATCTTTCTGTCGTCTGCCCTCGTATTCTGCCTAGTGATAAGGTATATTTAACCTCTTCTGCTTTGCACATGCTCAGTGGAGCATGCAGCTGTCTTTGCAGCTGCTACTAGTCTGTAACTTTCAGGATGTGTTTACTAGAATTAGCCACTCTTAGCTCCTCCCACTTGTTGATTGTACATTTTCTGTATGACCTTATATGTACCTAAAACCTTCTGCTTGTACTTGTACCGCCTCTTTTGAGCCCCTGTGTGGGTATACAAGGACCATGCTCCTTCAGTTTAGTGTGCTACTACATACACTACCGAAGGGTGTTGTGTGAATGTAGTTCCACCTCATGAAGTTAATAAAGTACTCTGTTTTCTATTCCAGTTTCCGTGCCAACTTCTTCCTAATGGTCTAAGGACTTTGAGCAGAGAAGGGCGAACCCCTAGCACTGGTAGGCCTTGCTGAGGCTCACCACCACGAATTGGCGCCCAACCAGTGGGGCTCATCGGCGACTCAGATGCCCCAAGGAGAGGTCGAAACTAAGGATTGGAATCTCGCTACGGACAATCATTGCCCGAGGAGACCGGCGTCTTTACAAACCACGGCGTTTTTCCCCTCTTTCTAATCTGACCATCCAGGTGGTGCCGGTCCTCGACTGAGATCTCTTCTGTTGATTCGCCGTGCAGTGACCGTTTGGTCGAATTAAGAATTTGGCAGTTGGAATCTGGACTCCAAGTGATTGGTAAGCGTTGTTTTGTGCAACACTTACTGTTGGTTTGACACCTGGGATTGGGAAGGTCGTTTTTGCGATGCTTGCTGTGGCTTTGTGGATTTGTATTGGCCAATTTGGATTTGTATGTGATTGATATATGAATTGCAATTTATTTAGGCAGGCAATGAGGACAATTTTCTCTGTTTTGAATTGATTTGAACGGCGTACCGTACAAAGCATACTTTAAGCGCTACTTTGGATATAATACTGCATATTCTGCACTATTTTTGGCATGCCTGTTTCTAGCACACTTCGTAGGATGTGTTGCTCTTGTAGTGGTACCAATTTGAGACTCGATGAAGCACAACCGGCTCCCCCAGAAGGGACGCCTAATAGGGACATGTATATTAAGTATGGTATTTCTTCTATAATGTACAGCACGTTATGGAATAAATATACTCGTAAGGATCCGGAAATTGTGTTGGCCTATGCATGGGTCATTTGATTTGCGAAAGATTCAGTATGTGAAACAACAAATATTTAAGCGAAAGCCTAGGCAAGACATGTTTGACTGTGTACGAATGTGGGAGAAAGAAGTGCGTGAGCGAATGAAGCATCAGCAAGCCTTGATTGAAAAAGAACAGCGTAAGAGCATTCATGTCAAAGCATTGGAAATAAAAAATAAAGAAATGAAAGAACTTAAAGAGAGAGAAGATAGGGAGCGTCATTTACAGGTAAATGGCGAATACTCTGTTCGTAGACCTCTTTATCCTATTCTTAATAACCCCCAAATGATCCTCTTTTGTTAGATCCTTCTCCACCTCCGTATACTCTTCCTTCTGCTCCTCATGAGTCCGATGAAGACTCTCCTACAGAGAAGGAAAAAGAACGGGAAACTCGTTCTATATTGACCACTTAGCGTGCGTCTGAGATTAGAGCTGCTGCTCACAAAGCCGTTCGTAGTGTTGCCCCTGCTTCTGAACTTCTAGATAGCATAAAAGATTGTCTTGAAAGGGAGAAAATATATTTTACTGAAGTATTTGCCACCGAGGTCATTGAGCGGTTTAGGAAATATTCTGAGGAATTGGAGCCCAATGATGTAGCAAATGACTGTAAGCAAATGGATGAAGGTCTTTTTGTTTTCTCTCAGGTGGCTGATACAATCAGATGTTTGGTTAAAGTGTGTGCTGATGCAGTCCGTTTGCGAGAGGAGAAAAAGGCAGCAGAAGCAGCTGCACAGACATCCCGGATTAACATGGCACGAGCCTCCACTTCCGAAACAGATAAGAATGTCGTAGTTCATGTGAGACCTATGCGGACCTGTTGCCAGGAATAGCTAGTCGCCTAAAGGCCAGCAAGAGTTCATGGACTACCTCTTCTCCATTTTCTTTTTTAACTATGACTCAGTATTACGAATGACAGGAATTGGAAGCAAAAGGCAATGAGGATAAAAAGACTAAAGAGTTAAAAATGAAGGTTATGTTGGCTCAGGCTTATGTTCCGCCTTTTAGAGGCAATGAAAGAGGTGGGCATGGATCTTATGGTTCATCTTTTCTCTGTTATACTCGTTCGAAATTGCCTGTCGATCAGTGTGCATACTGCAAGAAATTTGGACACTGGGCTTCCAATTTTCCGCCACTACGTGCTCAGCAGTATCCACGTGGTCGGGGACAAATGCGAAATCGTTCAGGATATTCAGGGCCTAGAGGAAGTACGGATGATCGTGCTAGGTTTGATTCTAATATGCGTGGACAGGATGGGTTTAACGCTTTTGACAGACAAAATCAATATCAAATGTCCGATTATGTGCCATCCGATTTCAAAGATTCAGTTTATGCATAGGATTGCCTAGGATGGGGTAAGGAATCAGTTGAAGTTCCAGTAGATCAGAAGAGTCCCTATGTTACAGCACATGTTTTGGGTTCTACTGATCAGTTTCTGGTTGATACAGGAGCTACTCGTAGCGCCTTATCTAAACACTTGGTTCCAAGGGCTCCCCTGTCTAGCTTAACTATTACATTGATAGGTTTCGATGGAACACCTTCCCTTAGCCCACTATCACAACCACTGGCATTTCATGATGATAAGTTTACTGCTGCATGTCCATTTTTGCTTTCTCCAAACACACCAGATAATATTGTGGGTCTTGATATGCTTAAATATTTCAGGGCTTCGATACGATGTTCTCCGGAAGGAGTACGTGTCATTTTGAATGACAACTACCCTGTGATGGAGAGATCTTGTATTGTTAAAGAGGACACTGCATTAGCTTCACTCCCTAGTACTTTGTGGGCTACTTCAGACACCGATGTAGGGCAAATGGTTATTCCGCCAGTACATATTAGTGTCAAGGAGGGCGTTTCATTACCCCGATTGCCGCAGTATAAAATTTCTCAGGAAGGTGAAGAAGCATTTACAAGCATTGTTCATGATTTGATTAAAGTGGGGGTTGTCGAAGAAGTTCCCTATAATGTTTTCAACAGCCCTATTCCCATTTTAAAGAAGGATACTGACAATAGGATTTACAGATTCATCATTGATTTGCGAGAAGTCAACAAGATTGTAGTACTGCAGTACCCTGTGGTTTCAGACATAACGACATTGCTTACCCTAGTTCCTCCAACACCAACTACATTTTCTGTGATCGACCTGAAGAATGCTTTCTTCTCGATTCCTATTCATCCTGATAGCCGATATTTGTTCGGTTTCACTTAGAATAATAGATCGTACAGATTTTGTAGAATTCCTAAGGGTACACTGAGAGTCCGAGCATTTATAGTCAAGCCCTGAAATGACAACTTGATTATTTTACTTTAGATGAAGGAGTGGCACTCATACAATATGTCGATGACTTCTTGTTGACAGCCGATACGCCTGAGCAATGTGAAAAATTTACTTTGTCTCTACTTTCTTTTCTTGCTACACACAACCATAAAGTGTCACAGAAGAAATTGCAATATTGTAGACTGAAGGTTACCTATTTAGGTCACCTTCTGTCTAAGGAGGGTCGTGCACTTACACCAGATCTCATACAAGCAGTTTTAGACACACCAGTACCTTCCACCCAGAAAGATGTCCGTGCATTCATTGGTTTGACTTTGTTCTGCAGGCAATGGATATTAGGTTTTTCACACATTGTTAAACCTCTGCTAGCACTTTTGACTAAAGACACTCCAATGCCCCTTCCATGGACAGATGAATGCCAGAATGCTTTTCGTCAATTACGACAAGCTCTATGTTCTGCACCAGTGTTAGGCACACCATATTTTACGAAGCCTTTTACACTTGATGTACACGAGATAGATCGGTGTGCATTATCAGTTTTAGTACAGACACACGTGACAAGCAGCGTCCCTGTGCATATTTTTCAGCGGTTCTTGATCCTGTTGATCGTGCATTGCCTGGGTGTTTTCGTTCAGTTGCAGCAACAGGTGTGTCCATACGCCAGAGTAAAGGGATAGTTTTGTCACATAAACTGTTGGTGCTAGTACCCCATGCGGTTGATGCCCTTTTGAACCAGACGAGAACGCAAAATTTGACTAGTGCTCGTTTAACAGGAGACGAGTTGACACTGTTAGCCCCTCACATTACATTAAAGAGATGTGTGACACTAAACCCAGCTACTTTGTTGCCATATCCAGTGACTCAGACTCAGTCACAGGAGTCTCATGATTGTATCTTCCTTACAGAGGAACAGACAAAGTGTTGCATCGATTTGCAATATACACCCCTTTCAGATGTAGATGGGGAATTGTGGGTTGATGGGTCTTGTTCAAAGTTACCAGATGGCACGACTTCGGCTGCATATGCAATCACGACACTTGAGACAGTAGTGGAGACAGCTCGTATACCACAGAAGTCGGCTCAAGCAGCTGAGTTAATAGCTTTGACACGATCGTGTGAACGGACAGCTGCTATGCTTTTGTAGTGGTTCATGATTTTGGACTACTCTGGAAGGAAAGAGGTTTTCTTACATCCCACAGGATGCAGATAATGCATGGAGAACTGGTGCATAATCTTTTGACTGCACTTACATATCCAAAGAAAATTGCTATTGTTAAGTGTAGCGCGCAGAAGAAAGTCATGAGACTGCGATGCAACGAAGCACTACATCCGTGTACGTAGTGAAATCACAAGTTGAGAGTTGGCATGATGCTAGAGAAGAAGTATTAGATATACAGAGATCTGCCTCTGTGGAAGAACTTGAGCAATGGTCTAAAGAAGGAATGTTAGATGATGAGGGCTGTTGGCGCAACAAAGAAATGAATAAGTGGAAATCGCCTGCTGCGTATTTATAGCCTATGGTTCAAATGGTGCATGGGTTGGCACATGTTGGAACTCCAGCGATAACGAAATTGCTCACACAAGTCTGGGAGAATCCAGAGATTGCCAGTACAGCTAAAAGAATAGTACAATCCTGTTTGATCTGTTGGCAGTATAATCCTGGAAAAGGGACACAAACTCTTACAGGAGGGTTTGCCACACCAACTGCACCTTTTGAAGTTTTGCAAATGGATTACATTCGACTTGAACACTGTAACAACCTGAAGCATTTTCTAGTGGTGGTATGTGCCTTCAGTAAATGGAGAGAGGCATACCCTACAAAGGATAACACGGCTCTTACTACAGCGAAGGTGCTTTTAAAAGAGTTTTTCCCTAGATATGGTGTTTGCAAACTTTTGTGGAGTGACAACGGACCTCATTTTATTGGGCAAGTTGTTGAGCATGTCTTGATAGGATTAGGAATCAAACAGAAATTCCATGCAGTTTTCCACCTACAATCAGCAGGATTGGTGGAGAGGTATAACGCTACGTTAAAATTTAAGTTAGCGAAAATACTTGCTTCCACGTCTCTGAAATGGCCAGATGCACTACCCTTGGCATTGTTGTCCATAAGATCGGTGCCACATTCACGACCTGGGCTTACTCCATATGAAGTGGTATTTGGCAGACCGATGAACATTTGGGGAGTTCCAAAGCCACGGCCTGTACATGATGTACCTTGTGATCTGATGAATGTTTATTTGGCACAGTTAACCGACAGTTTGATCTCTATTCATCAACAGGTTTGAGAAGCTCTTCCTGACAGATCTACAGGTGAGGCCCACGAACTCCGACCTGGAGACCATGTGATGGTCAAGATCTTCGAGAGGTCGAACAGCTTGGAGCCGAGGTGGCGAATACCGGAGCAGGTGCTTCTTGCGACAAGGACAGCAGTTCAAGTGAAGAACAGGAAGAACTGGGTCCATAGCACTCACTGTAAGAGAGTGTCGCCTGCCTTGGTGGAACCTGCTATGCTGACTGATCATCGAGAGATCTTGGAAATGGAGAAGGGCCACGCTATCTCACCTGTTGAATCTGAAGGAGTCTTCCCGGACCACACGATTCCTGGAGTATCATGATACCAACTGAGGCAGAGGAAAGAATCTGCAGTGCTGAAAAAGACTGGTTGAGCAACCGCCCTGGGTTGGTGAAACGGCGTGCTGATGTGCCAAAGGGGGGATCAGTCCTGTGAAGTAACACTTGTCTTGGCCCTCGGTGAAGAAATCAACGGCTGTCCAGGGATAAGAGCTCCAACGATTGTTTTTAACAACAAAGTGATCATGCGTGCTGAAAGATCAACTGTTGCTAAGAAAAAGATAATTTGTGCTATAGGATTTGTTGTTGCGATGGTGGCTATGGCAGCAATAACTTGGGTTGTTGAGAAAGTGGCTCCTGCTCGACAATTGTTGAGTGCCACTACTCCTGCACCAGTTGAGCATCATTATTGTATGCTTCCCTACCACGAGCAGAAGCATCGACAATCCTACCTGAAAAACACATTTATTCAGTTGTTGCATCATACGCATAATGCCACAAATACCACCGATTGTTGGGTGTGTGGGATGATACCTGCTCACCAAAAGAAAGGGGGTACACCTTTTATTCCTCTTCCCTTTTCTCATAATGGTTTCTGTCATGCTTGGTTTCCGCTTTTGATTGCTTCAAAGAAAGCGACATTTCGAAGGATTAACTATCATCTCAATAAAGCTTGTTACCCTGATGAAAATGGTTACCCGCAAGCTAAAGGAACTAAATGGGAATGGGAGGAGTATCGACCGGACAATAACTCTGTACCATATGTTTTCACAAATACCAGAACTCTAAAGAACAATGGACCATTTGGAATTTCTGTGACCAGAGCTAAAGCGGATTTGTGTATAGAAAGTATTGGGGAAATTCCAGTGGGAAGGAGTGAATGTACTGTGACATTAACTGTTGAAGGCTCTAATAATAGTAGTTTTATGTCGTCACATAATACGTATTTTGTATGTGGTAATAAGGGATATTATCAACTCCCAATTGGATGGTCTGGGGTGTGTTATGTATCATTTCTGTTGCCCCCTGTGTTCCTGGCCCCTCCATCGTATCACCAAGACTTAAAACTATATAACGATATCCCCAAGAATAGATAAAGAAGAACAATAGGTACAGATGAGGTCGATCAGACTGACACCACTTTGCAACAATATGTCGACTTTAATTTGGGCTTGTTTTTCTTTGTGGGTGCTGCATTGAACAGTTGAAAAATAAGGAGATTAACTCGTGTAGTGGAAGCTATTACCAATTAGACAGCAATAGCACTTGGGAACATTACAGAAGAACTGCAAATTGCAAGAATTGTAGCACTCCAAAATCATATGGTTCTTAGCTGATCGAGGTGGTGCATGCCGCATCATCGGTAGCAGCTGTTGTGTATTCATACCGGATCACTCACCTGCAGTATATGACGCAATATCAAAACTGCATAAAATTGCTGCGGAAATTCACCCAGAGACTGGTACATGGACTTTTTCGACCTGGTTCTGGACACTCTTTGTTACTTGGGGCTGGAAATTATTGACTATCTTATGTATAATACGGGCAACACTATTTACATGCTGTACATGTATACAATGTGGTCTTATGCTTTGCTCTATGTGCTTTGCTCTATGTGCATCACTGCTTGTACCCCTACTAAAAGAAATTTTGCAGAAATAAAAGCCCAACAAATGCTGAATAAAGAGGTCACTGAAATGATGAGCATCAATGTACAGGATGCATATTTAGATTACCCTAGATGAACGAATGTCTTCAGCTAATGCTAAAAAGGTCATCTGTTGTAATTTGGCAGTGAACTGGGTTAGCATCTAGCTGAAGCCATCTTGGATTTGGCAGCCATTTTGTATGCCATGTGCTACCACGTGCTCACCATGTGCTCTGTCCTATCTTTCTGTTGTCTGCCCTCATATTCTGCCTAGTGACAAGTTATATTTAACCTCTTCTGCTTTGCACATGCTCAATTGAGAATGCAGCTGTCTTTGCAGCTCCTGCTAGTCTGTAACTGTCAGGATGTGTTTACTAGAATTAGCCACTCCTAGCTCCTCCCACTTGTTGATTGTACATTTTCTGTATGTCCTTATATGTACCTAAAACCTTCTGCTTGTACTTGTACCGCCTTCTTTTGAGCCCCTGTGTGGGTATAAAAGGACCCTGCTCCTTCAGTTCAGTGTGCTACTTCATACACTACCGAAGGGTGTTGTGTGAATGTAGTTCCACCTCATAAGGTTAATAAAGTGCTCTGTTTTCTATTCCAGTTTCCATGCCAACTTCTTCCTAATGGTCTAAGGACTTTGAGCAGAGAAGGGCGAACCCCTAGCACTGGTAGGCCTTGCTGAGGCTCACCACCACAACCCCACAACTCGTACCTGCAGCAGCTGTGGCTGCTTCCTGATTCAGTTATTTTCCTATACTTCTGGTTGTATGCCTGTGACCATGCTAACACCTTATGAACTTCATCATGGTGGAGTGGTGGTGTGTGGCTGCAAGGTTCTGGTTCTATGGATTCTGTTGGAGTTCGTCCCTTGGGCTGCATTATGCATATAGGAAAGCAATGATTTTCTGCTCTTTTGCATCTTCTTTCACCTAGTTTAACTCCTTGCTCACAGTGAGGACCTTGTGCTTGTTGTAGAGGACTTATCATCTGCTATCATTGGTATGTCTCTTCTCCAGTCTTCTTACTCACTCCGAGCCTCGCTACATTTGGGCTATGACTGTCTTTTAACACTTTGACTGTGTACTGTCTAGTCTTCTTATGCTCTTCCTATGGTTGAATCTATTAGGATTTCATTATAAGATCGGAGGTCACCATAATACAATAACCTTTTTTTGCTGGCCCAACATGCAGCTCTTTAAAGACCAATAATACATCATAATGCATTTGAATGTCCAGTCAATATAAATGTCCAGTGTGCCAGTTTAGCCACACTAAACCCCTCCTTAGGAGCCTTCATTGGCTCCCAGTGACCCAGCGCAGCCTCTTCAAACTTGGCTGCCTGATCCATAGAGCCCTCTCTTCCCAGGGACTTTCTTTCATTGCCTCCCGAATCCACCACTATGTCCCTTCCCGCGTCCAACGCTTCTCCTGCTCCAATCTCTTGTCCCCTTGCACTTTCAGACGCAAGAAACATGGTGGTCTGAGATTTTCCTCCCAAGCTCCACTCCTCTGGAATTCCCTCCCTCCAGAGCTTCGTCTAATACCCTCCTATCCTCAATTTAGGAAGTTGCTTAAAACCTGGCTTTTCTCCCAAGCATACAGCTAATTCCAACACACTGCCGTGGCATTCAGCCCCGCCACTCAAGCACCAAGAAACCGCTGGTGAACGTGCGCTCTATAAATAATTTTTATCATATCAGATCCTCCTCTTTTTAATGGCTGCTCCATTACAGATATGTGTTTTTGCTATTGTTAAGCTTCTTGTTTGTTATATGACTACTGCTATGATCGTTTTGCTAATTCTTTATTATTGAAAGGAATTGCCCTTCCAATTTATGGTTGTCTGGGTCTCTGCAACTGTTTATTTTCATTAGAAAAGACTGTTTGTTGCAGAAATGTTGCTTAGTTTTAACCCCCCCCCTCACTGCCCGCTTGCCTTTCTCTCAAATCAATCGGCCCCTTGCCAATAATCAGACTCGTTGTTTTCCTGGGAAGACCTTCTGCTTCAAGAGAGATTCCTCTCCCTTAAATGGGGTCTCTCGTTTTGTTCTTGGGTGCTTCGGCCCTCAGTGGTGCAGCCGTTTCATCCTGTTTACGACAGTCCTGCTCTTCAATGTGGGGGTAGAAGGCAGGACTGCAGAAGCTACGTCTCCACCATCACACACCTACTAGCAAAGTGAAAAGAGGGCTAGGAGTCCTCCATTAAAATTGTGTCTTGTTGACTGCCAAGTGCCACGCATCAGGGGTGAGACTAATGCATTTTCGTGCTAGTGTCCGCATCCGTGCACTGAAATGAATTAGTCACACAATTACAGTGCTCCTGAACACTGCAGTTGCTGTGCTGTAGGAGTTCAGCTGCACAGCATTGAGCTCGCTGGCGTGCGCTGTGGTAGTAGATTTGCTGTCCCACTTATTTTAATGTTTACATACTGCATTGTCTAATTTAAAGGATCTTTGGTGCCCCGTGGGAGAATCAGTTAATCAACCCGAGTGCAGGTCTATGTCATTAAAATGTCCAGACACACAGTGTACCATGTGGATGCGGGAGGCGGCACTTTGACTGTTGTTCTTTTCTGGCAAAGCACCTGCCCCATTGTGACCTTGCAGGGTCTGATTGACCAGAGTCAGACACCTACAGGTGGCAGGCATAAGCTATATTTTAATTTGCCATGCCGCCGTAGCAGCACTTTAAATACATTGGCTGCTGCATGGACAACCGCAGTGTCCGTGCTTCTGAAAAGACCGACAGGGCATAGGTGAAGTCAGTCAAATGACAGGCGGGCACATTTACAATTGTAAGCCAGTATAGCTGTGCAGAATTCAGACATAGATGTCAGGATGGTTCAATCCCTCTACAAGGCGAGCAATGCTGAGGTGGTCTGTGTAAAACACCAAAGGTTGTTCAAGCTCTCGCCAGCCTCTTTTTGATCCGGGGATTATAATCCCATTTAGGAAGGAGTCAGACCTACCGTACCATTGGCTATTCTAGTAATCACCTGCCTTCACCCATGCCCAGAGCTGAAGGCAAAGGTCCTGGAGGCAAGTCTCACAGAGAGTAGGTGTTGAGATCATGGGTCACACTCAAGCGTAGCACGGACTTTCTATCTTCAGGCCGGAAATTTTCCTCAATGTAAATTGCACTGTAGCCCAGGTCCGCCGAGCAGTTTTCAGCACTGGCAGACAGCTGCCTCTGTCCAGTTGGAGCGTGTCCCCGTGGTATCATAAATCAAAAGAAACAAATATATCCTGCTCTCTCCTTGTGTGCAGTTAGGAAGACAACAGTCACTTTCTGTCTGCTGGCAGCATGTTTTTAGGTTGAGCGTTCGAAACCTATTGTAATTTCTTCTGTTGACTTAAAGCCATCCTCTTTCTTTTGATTTGCTTATTTCACTGTCCTTTAAAAATCATTGCTTGCTAGTGGTCGGTGCTGCCTCTTTGTCCCTCCTTTTTCACTGCAGTCGCTCCCATGCAGCAGGGACTAAATACTGTCTCATTACACTGTGGTTGTTTATATGTTCTTTGGTGGACTATTTTCTTTATTCTTGGTTTTCTGCTCTGATACTGTCTGTCTTTGTTTGGGTATAGCACCATAGCTACTTAGATTTTAATATAGCATTCCTCACTCCCACCATCTCTTAATACTACAGGTGTGTTATTGTGCCCCCCTTCCCGAGCTCTGCCTCCTAAGACTTTGTGTGATTTTTTTATTGAACTTTTCTGTACTTTTTGATGTCCACGGCAATTGAGCTTCTTTTGGTAGCATTTTGATTTGGTTTGGGCTTGTTGACATCTTCTTCCCAAGAAGCCCCTCCCACTCCTCCCGGTGCTCTGGCACCCTGATTATGAGGCAGAATCTGACTCCCGCTCTCTGGTGAGAGGTGGCAGTTCTTTAGAGTGCATAGCCAAGCAGTGCCCAGGCTTTTGCCTAAGACTGATGGCATATTTTTATCCCCAATAATCGCATTCTGCTTGCTCGATAAGCATGCACTGCCCAGTGCAGGCCCAGCCTCCTCTAACATGCACCTCCCACTCTCTAACGCCCATCTGCCTCCACCTTACGAATAACATGGCAAAGGACGGTGGATGCTGAAAGCTGATGTCGCGCTCACGCTTGTTAAACTGCAGGCAAACATGATCTTTATTGACACACACAAACAGATTCACACTGGGTTCCTGCTGACAGAGCACAGCTCGCAATTCCTTTCTGATAGAGACCCAGATATGTGGTGTCAGGTACCGTGGCTGCAAAACCATTTCTTTATTGAAAATTAAAGTTTCTAAAGCAGCAGCAAGCCAGCTTGTTCCAGGGGGCCGTCTGCTTTCTCCCTGGCTTGAGCTGTCTCCTTCCCCAACCCTCAAGAAAAAGGGCTGCTGCTTGCAGCTGCCATTACAGGCTGCCCCAACTCCATCCAGGCTGGGCCCCTCTCACCAGGGAACAGGCGAAAGCACGTCCCCAGCTGACAGGACAAAGGAAAGAAAGGCTGTAAAAACAGTGTAGCAAACATTCATTTTCCCGCATTGTATTACGACAGAAGCGCAGTATTTCCAGCCGGATGTCTTAGATCTATTGTTGTGAATGTATCTAGGACCCTAATTAAATATTCCCGATTCATGCCCTTAATTGTGGGTTTATATAGCGCTAGGAATCGACTCCCGGAGGAGTATCTCCACGCTTCGACCGCTGGGGAACCCGTCCTGGCTCACCCTGAGAGATGGTCCCTGATGGGTATCTTTAAGGTGCGACCAAGCATCCCCGGCGGTCTGGGGGGGCCGTTGTGAAGATGAGGCAAGCTGATGCCCAGAGTTGCCGAGTGTGGTTTCTGACTAGAGTAGGCACCGAGGTGAGAATTATCGAGTCCGCTGACCCTGGTCCACGACCCTGCCGCGTTGGGAATCGAACCCTGGTCCCAGGCCATTCTCTGCTTACGGATCTGCCGCCTCTAACCAGTGAGCCACACTTCTCCACTTATGTGGTTATAACAAAACATATCCTTATAAAGGCATAAGAATCATGTCCATATTTAGTCATAGCCATTGCAGTCCAAATATGGCAAGGCTACTCCCATAGACTCCTAGAAAGTACAACGCGTTCTTTAAACAAACCAAGCCTCCAGCAGCCCGGGAATTCCCCCTGCTTTTGTTTTGATTTGCACAAGAACTCCTGAAGTCCAGAAAGAACTGTAAGTTCTTAGTGACGTCTTATGTCCAACCTTAAGTCAAACCCGGCACCTTCCAGGTATAAATATACCAACGTTGCCTTAAGCAAACACACGGTGGTTTGGAGCAGAGCGACAACCTACTTGCCCGACGCCCAGCTGATGCGAGTGCCGAAGGAAGCCGACCCTCCCATTTGACGTACTGAAAGAGACGCTGTCTTTTCTCCTGCCGAGAAATCCAGCTCCGGTGTTTCCAGTCACCCTTGCGGGTTGCTGGGAGATTGAGTCCTGAGAAAGAGATACAAGACCTCTTTCATTCTAAAACCAAGGTACGGAGCTGATTAGATCCTTGGAGAATTCTTGATGCAGATTCTTGGCAAAAACCTAACTTAACTTAAACTGCAACTTACTTACTCCTTCCCACGTATTAGGCTTAGGTCAGGTACACCGGGGTAGGCGTATCTTAGAAGCACCAGTTGAGTACGTTTAGTCAATGATTTTATGTATGTATATATTTTATCCATTTTAAGTATCATATGGCTCAGAAACCATATCAATGCTTTTACAGTATTATTTCATAATACTACTTTTACTGTACGCACTTTACTTCATGATAAGTATTGCAATTGTGGCAATTCACTTCTCTTGCATGAGAAAGAGGACTGCTCAATAAATAACACCTTTTATTGAAAACGCCCGTCTCTCTATTTCTCTGCACTGCTGGTGAAACTAAGTATGCATGATTAACTAAGTGAAATAACTGTCTATTGTTTTCACACGACTCTGGAGATATACTCCTTGTTCTGGAGGGAGCAAAGTTTATGCAGTTGTCAGAAACTAATCCCTTCCTGTCTAATAAGAAAAGTTAACTCCTTCCTGTTCATTCGAGAAAGTTTCTAGTGACCTCTGAGCTAGCTGGCATACCTAATTAAGTCAAACATATTCAGTAGAAACCTAGATGACCTCAGTCCTAGGTCTAAACTATTGTTTGTGTTATTCCAATGCGCAGAGCCTATTGGGAATATAGAAACTACACTACATGGCGCCCAGCCTTTGGTAAGGCGATAATCTAACGCTAGATGCTAGAGTAACTCAGTTGTGTTTTTCACACAGACCCCTTTTTCCCGTAAAAACTCAAATAGACGTCTGGAGTGGGTAAAAGGTTAATATCCGCCAGAACTTAGTAGGGAGAGATTCCTATGTATTATTTTTTGGTTTAGTCAACGTTGAAAGATACAGTGTTCCAAAATATTGTGCATCTAATCTTTGTTTCCTTGAAACTTGATCTGCAACAAAAAACTTTCTGTCAGTAAAATGCCGGAAGGTGACGAAGAAAGAGATGCTTTGGCAGCTCAACTTTTAGCGAATGACACAAGTCTCCAAGATGAAAACCCGAATGCTATAATCATTCCGGTAAATGTAAGAAGAACTATAGCTCTTAAACTTATAGAAAATGGACTATCATCAAGAGGTGGTACAGTCATATTTGTGGCAGAGGCCCATGAATATCGGCAGACAGAGGTATTCTATTCATGGATACATTTTCCAGCAGCACAAGCTGTGACACAAGATTTCCACTATTACAAAATAGAGGAACCTCCAGAGGAATACGCCCCTTTCGAGGACGTTGAAATTCCACTAACATACCAAGAGCACCTGCTCTGGTTTAAAGGCGCCCTAAAACATCAAAATCACATCACCAGGCTCGGTCCACTAGGTAGACCAGGAGCCACATGGTCGATTCGAGCCAGCTACACACCACATCCAGACATTGAAAAAATGTCAGACCGGGAACTTTTAGCTCAGCTAAAACAACTAATTAAAATACATAGACAATTGATCCAATATGTCATGCGGACTTCAACCGTCCAACCAGCAAAAAAAAATCCACAGCACACCCCTCACCAGGGGAACACAAATAAAATCACACCACAGAATATACAATCAACCATTGGCAAAATACTCTCAAAACGGGAACAAATTCCATTCTGGTTAGCTCAAAAAATCACTAAAATAGAGGCAGTATTTACTGATACTACACCTCATGAGAAACACAGAATTCTGACTATCTGCCTTCCAATGGGGATCACACCACATGTGGAGGACTGTGACACTTGGGGCACAGTCTTTGCTTCAATATACACAAACACATGGTGTTCCGTCCATGGCGGTTATACCAGACGTACTAAGACAGATTCAAAATGAATACGGTCCAGAACCTGCTTTAACTCTAGGTATGAAATTACTTAAAGATTTTAAGAAAGTCTCTGCTATATTACTAGCCAACATAAAAGGAGAAGCAGCATCTGTGGTGATCTGCCAGAAATTGAAAGAAACAGATATAGCAGAACAACCTTTTGAACTTGCCAGAATCATAGAAAAATCCTATGAAGAACTAGGTAGAGATAGTTTGGGTGGGAAACCACTAAAACCACAACTAATTGAAAATCCTGAAAATTCTTTTATTAAGAATAATCTCAACACTCCAAAAAAGAGTTGGGAGTGTAATAAACAATCCACTCCCAGAGAAAAACGGTTTCAGTCCAGAGGAAGGTCTCCTCAAAGGAGAGATAGATCTCCACAAAGAGGAGGCAAGTCTCCCCAGAGGGAGCCCTCTGAGAAAAGATACAACCTTAGAGATAGGGAAAAATTGAGAAAACCTGACAGATATCAAGATATTGATACACGTTCCTCTCGATCTTTTCAGACTTCCTCACAGAAATCGGAAAGAAGAGGACGGTCAGAACACAAGGAAGAGCACGTCAAGTCCTAAGACAAGGAACCTGCTCATCAAAGTAAAAAATTACAATTTCCAAAAAAGAAGGTAGCTAGTATTAAAATAAAGCATGCCGAGGATTCTGAGGACACAACTGAAAAACGGAGAGTGGGCCCAGACAATGCTAGACAGCGCAGCAGAAGTGACCATAGCTCGCAAGATCCTGAGGAATCTTCTAGAGACAGTGGACATGAATGATTACATTCAAGTGGAAACTGCAGACACCAGAGTTAGCAAACCTCATAAATTATATGAAATAACATTGCGTATAGAGGGGGACAAAACTAGGAAAATAAAGGGTCTCTTTTGGGATAACCTTCCGAAAGGCTATGATATCTTTCTAGCTGAGAAAGACTGGCCACCAGAGTTTGTCAGGGAGTGCCCTCATGGCGAAGAAATGATTATGCCTGCCTTCTCAAATCAAATTCCAATTCATAAAAAATACACATTTGCAAGAAAATGGGCAGTAGCCCAAGCCCCTGCATTATATAAAAATCATGTAGGATGGGATGAGGATTCGCCTCAGCATAAAATCCAGTTAAAAAATCAACCTACTGCCCGAAGGCAGTATCCTGTTAAGCAAGAAGCTTGATATCAGGGGGTAATTGAAACATGCACCTCACAAATGAACAATCCTTTGTTTCCTGTCTCCAAGCCAGACGATTCATATCGTCTAGTTTTGGACTACAGACACCTAAACTCTTGCTGCAAAACATTTGCAGTACAAAACTCACACACTGCAGCACTAATGAATAACATCGTGCGCAAAAAATATAAAACAACATTAGATATCTCAAATGGTTTCTTTTGTCAAAACATTGCACCTGAAAGCAGGTTTTTGACCGCTTTCTCAACAATGGGAGTGCAAAAACAATTCTGTCGACTCCCACAGGGATTCAAGAATAGCCCAGGATTATTCTCAACAAGGGTAACAGAGTTACTACAAATATATGATGATGAGGCATTATCTTATGTCGATGACGTCTATCTTACAGACGATGACCTGGAGACACACTTGAAAAGGGTGAACACCATAATACTTGGGTTCGCAGCTGAAGGGCACAAATTCAACTTTAAAAAGTCACGGATTGCTCACCTAACTGTCCTGTTTGTAGGATATGAATTATCAAGTGAAGGCAAAAGCCTAGCAGACAACTTCTTAGAGAAGTGTGCAGTACTCCAAGCACCAAAAACGCTGAAGAACTTACAATCAATACTAGGTTTCCTGAATTTCGTAAGAACATACATTCTAAATTATGCGGAGAGGGTTAAACCTCTATCTGGCAGATGCATCAAAGTTATGTTTTGCGAGTCCTTAATAGCGAATTTTAAGGAATCGCTATTAAAGACTCGCTAAACGGGATGCATGTAGGAATCGAAATGTTATTAGCGATTCCTACAGATTCCTTATTAACGATTCGGTAATAGCTAATCGCTAATAAGGAATGGCTTTCCCATTCATTCCTATGGGCCTAAGGCCCATAGGAATGAATGGGAAAGCCATTCCTTATTAGCGATTAGCTATTACCGAATCGCTAATGTTCAGCTATTTCAAGGGTGCCAGGGTGTCCAAAGGACACCCTGTTGCACCCCTGAAATGGACCTGTGCACAAATGTTACGCACACACATGCCCCTAAGGGCATGTGTGTGCGCAACATGTAACGTTGAAAAATGCACAAAAGTGCATTTTTCAAAGTTTTAGCAAATTACCACGAAGTTCAACTTCATGGTAATTTGCTCCCCCTATAAGCGAATTCGCAATTTTTTTGGGTTTCATGCATTGCATTTAAGGAATCTCATTTTGGGATTCCTTAAATGCAAGAGCAATTTAAGGAATCGCTATTTAGAGATTCCTTAAATTGCGATTTCTGCATTTGGGATGATGCATCCCAAATGCAAAAATACCGGGAGCAAACGGCCAGATTCTGAGAATCTGCCCGTTTGCTCCCGGTATTTTCTTTGATGCATCTGCCTGTATATGAATTAATAAAACCTGATTTCAAACCAATTAATTGGACTCAGAAACACACAGAAATTTTACGAACATTACAAACAGACATGTTAACTAAAACAAAACTTCAATCACGTGCAAATGAGCGCAACCTTGTAATCCGAGTCATCCCAAGAAGATGCGGATTCACGTACCTGAACTCTAATGAGGGAGAAACGGTACCAATAGCTTATAAATCACACTTATACACACAAGCTGAAATGAAATTCAGTTGTACTGAAAAAATTCTAACTGCAGTTCAAACTGCTGTAGCAAAAGAAAGAGCCCTAGCCCAAGGCAAGAGCATATCTGTTGTAACAGCAGTATCAGCCCTTGAAGCAGTGACAAGACCACGCATTCCAAATGCTGTGGCATTAGATCCAAAATGGATACAATGGGAAAATTCTCTTGCTGCAGAAGACGTGAAACACGCTTTTGAACCAAAAATGAAAAAACTAGAAGATCTAGAATACGAAAGTGAATGTCCTCTGCCAATCGAAATTCTGCCTCTCGAACAATACACCTGTGTAATCTACACGGACAGATTTGCACAACAATACGTTGTGAAAAAACAAGTTTCCAATGCAGCATGCGCGATTGTTAAAGGTCGCTGGCGCTAGGTAAATTCATACCGATGGTCACCAAAACTGAATCAATCAGAAACTGTACAGCTCAGCGAGCTGAAATAATATCTTTAAAGATGGCGCTTGAAAATGCCGATCGCCAATTCCCCACACTAATAGTGTGCGATTCACATTATTGCATCAAGTCTTACAATAATGACATGCAGACATGGATCAAACACGGTTACAAAGATGAGACTGGTGCCACAATAAAGCATAAAAAACTTCGGGAACAGGTAGTTCTTTTGCAGAAAGAACTACGAAAGACTCACGTGATACATACACTGAGTCATCAACGTGATGGCGTTCACGTTGCAGGGAATTCATTGGCTAACAGAGCCACAGCGGCAGCTGTCAAACCGGCTTCCGTAGCTACAAAAAAGCGTACTAAAAAACAAATAGAAGGTGAAACGCTACTAGCAGTAAGAGCCTCAATGAAAGGCAACTATGCGGCGTTACCTCTAAATTATCCACTCGGAAATAAATACATAATTGATGCGAACTCCGTTCCTTTTGCTCAAATCCCTGGAGTGGGGGTTAGAGTAATTCCAAAAACGAACCGGAGAGCTTACTTGATTCAAGAAGCACACATGGGAATGGGTCTGATGCACCAAGAGATCTTGAAATCTGTAATAGAATTACAATCACAATACTGGTGGCCGGGGATGAACGTGCAAATTTACAACTTTGCAACTAGTTGTCACAACTGCAATAGAGATTGCAGTGGTGAACCGGACGAGACACCAGCCCAGATACTTTTATTAGAAAGCATTAGGCTATCTATACGCAAAAATCCAGAAGGAAAAAGGCGATCCCATAATTATTAAGACGAGATGCATTTAGATGGGGCCCCAGCGCTCGGCTGACGCCAGAACTGTTATAAAAGATTTGCGAGTCTTTATCGGCACATACACAATCGGCATGCTACATTCTGACCAGGGTCCTGCGTTTAGCTTTCGAGCTTACAAGGAGGCCATGGCCAGCATGGGCATTGCATTGCGGTACTCTTCCCCCTTCCATCCTGAGGGTAATGCGGTAGTGGAAAGAAAAAACCGTGACATAAAGCAATCTATAACGGCGAGCGTATTAGGTTCGGGTGATGGGTGGGTCAAACATCTAACAAGTGTCCAACGTAGTCTTAATAATCTGCCAAGAAATTCTCTAAGAGGTATCACTCCATACAAACTATTGTTCGGTACTAGAATGATAATCCAGGACTTAGATTGTCAGACTTCAGTGGTGAAAGAAAAGTCCTTTGATATCAAAGATCCTTTGGCTGTTTTACAGGACTTAAATGAAACAAGAAGAAGTCTAAGTAACACAAAGCGAAAGCCAACAGCCACTGAAGAGAAACCACCTGTCCCAGCAAGACCTGTCTGGATTCCAAAGATTGGGGATCAAGTCAGAGAGAAGATCGCGGTGAAGAAGGAATTTGGGCCTTCTTACAGAAAAGCAGTACCTGTCTTAGCTGTCAGCGGAACAAGATCAGTAGTACTACCGCCCCTTGCTGGTAAAAAGGAGAACAGAGTTGTATCCATCGACCTGGCAAAACCACAATCATGTGGCCAATAATAAGTAGTAGGCCCAGTGGACTCCCAAGAAGTAGCAGAAGACCAAACCTTGCTACAATCCAAGAGGTTCAAACTGAGAGACTAATCACTTTTGATAAACCTGCAGTGAATAAAAAAGGACTATGCAACAAAGCCATGGAACTTGTGCCTCTTGAAGCCCAAATTGCAACAGTTCGTCAAGAAACACCTCTCTACAATGATGTAGCATCGGACTATACTAATGTACCAAAGATAGATCCAAAGACTAAAGAAAATCCAGAAGCAATTCCAACAATTGACAAAACTGCATCTGGCTACTTCATCAATTTCGATGACTTTTCTGATGATCCAAGTGAACATGAAGAAACGCCAGCAACAAAAACTTTCAAAGAAAAAGTAACTGAACTCTTTCATCAACTCAAAGAAACATATCTGATTTCACCATGGATTGAATTATGGATTGTGTTAGGTGTACTTTTCCTCATGCTTTGGCTCATCATGACTTTATGTTTGGGTAGATTTATTGATGGAAAATATAGTACAATGGACACAGCAAGTCAGAACATCAACTTGGTCCTAAAGCCACACAGATCATCTCACATCGAGAAAAGAGAACTGTCATCAGTGAACATCACAGCCATTCCTATACCCGGTGGGGTAGTATGGGACAAAACGGATTATGAAATCCATGGCCTGATTGAGCTCTTGAAATATCCACATCAATTCAAGGTTTCCTTAAGTGACTTTATGACACCAAGTACTTTCTATGATGATTGGGACTTTGAAAATATTAATAATATGATGTCAGATTTAGTAATGTCAGCAAAATTCACAGAACATGATTATTTGCAGGGTTAATCAAACTATGAAGAAATGTACTGTTATAATCATTATGGTCATCACTATTTGCATAAATCTGCTCAACCTAGAAATGTTTTTACTTTACTTTAAAATAAAGCAGAGCAGCGCACTAGGAGCACGCGACCAGCAGCGAGGCGCCGAAGCAACTCTCGGCCACAGGACACCTTTACCAGGCTGCCCCCTCGCTGAGCTCGCCCTAAATAGCCTGCTCTCAGCGTCCACGATCACAGGGACGCTCCAAGATGGCATTCGCTAATCCCTTCCCAAACCAAAATGGCACTCACCACCCACGACCTCCCCGGAACCGGACCCGCTAAACAGCGGTGCGTCTTCCAGAAGAAATTATGGTGCAGGTAAGGGGCAGGACAAGGAATAAAAAACAAATACATTACACATGTATTTAAGACAATTTTTTCGGGAATGTTAGCACCCTTTGAAACAGTTCTGGGCATTTTCCTGAATTTTGTGCATTCTTTATTCGGCGGCCTGCCTCTTCTTTTGGGACTCGTAGCAGGAATTCTATTTTTGATCCTTCTGCTCCAATATGGCAAGCCAAGCCACAGACAAAACTCCAGCTACGATGGAAGAAACGATCCTAGCAATACGTTACCGAGACCGAATCACTAGAGTCCTCGGATTAGCCCAGCTAAGATATCCGAATACAACTTGGTTTCTTTCATTCAGACCAATCTGGCAAGATTGCATCTTACCTATGCTTCGATGTCTGCTATGTGGAGAAGAATGCGTGTTGGACGTCTGTCTTACACTACCATCAGCAGTACCAACGGATATCGGTACTTTGCTTGGTTCGGTAACGGCTCATGCAACGTGTTGTCCCCAGCGGCTACCTATTCTGATGACGGCATTCGTTGAGACTTCACCATTACGATTAGGTGGCGGTGAAGTACGAGATGAAAGCAGCACCACACAGGTACAACCTTCTGTGAGCATTGCTGATCCCGGTCCCCGGAAGCTTGTTTCCTTCCCAGTATAAGAATTGGCTTGGTAGTTTGGTTTGCCCTGTTCCCATCATGCACTGGGACAGGAACAGACTAATTTGCATATAGCCAAGTTCTGAGCTGGGATGGTGCAGTGAGCTAAAAAACGGTGATGGATTAAAACCATGATCTCTTGATTTGGTAAGAGTATTCTGCATCATTCAGAAGCTCTGTCCATCACCACCCCCCTTTTCCAAAATCAGCATTGCTGATCCCGACATCGATGATGGCAATGATTCTCACATATGCACTATTGCAGCTTTTTCGAACTTGGTCGAACTTTCACCTACTGTTGTAGACCAATTTTTTGCAAGCCTGTCTGATATGATGTTCTCTCCTAACATCGAGAATAACTTTTAAAACAACGAGCACACAGCGTTCCCTGAACTCTGAATTCGGCCTTCAGTTTTTGATAAACAACACTACTGAAAACAATTGGAACTATTTTTTCCCCTGAAAGCGAAATTATTTTTTCCACTTCCAAAATATTTACTTTTTTTTGGCACATGGTACTCTGCTTAAAGTAGAACTATTCTTAGAGAACAGACCTTCTATTTTTAGAGACACTAGAGAAAATATTTTACCTCAGCCTCTAAGACATGTACAGTATTGTATAAATATGTGATGAAATGGTCTCGACCTTCTTTTCTGTATTAAGAGCCATTTCATAAATGTAATTTTCGCAATTCATTCAGCCGATATTCATATATGCATTATCTGAATGATACCACTGCTTGAAAAACGTACAGTATAAATACTCATTTTCGTGTATATACCATATACCATTTCAAATGCAATTTATGTATTTTGGGGTGGGTTGGAAAACACATGCATCGTTATATGTTTAGTATTGCTTAGTATTTAGTAATGATGGACATTATACGTGGAGTGGGTGTTGTGAATGTATCTAGGACCCTAATTAAGTATTCCCGATTCATGCCCTTATGTGGTTATAACAAAACATATCCTTATAAAGGCATAAGAATCATGTCCATATTTAGTCATAGCCAATGCAGTCCAAATACGGGAAGGCTACTCCCATAGACTCCTAGAAAGTACAATGCGTTCTTTAAACAAACCAAGCCTAAAGCAGCCCGGGAATTCCCCCTGCTTTTGTTTTGATTTGCACAAGAACTCCTAAAGTCCAGAAAGAACTGTAAGTTCTTAGTGACGTCTTATGTCCAACCTTACGTCAAACCCGGCACCTTCCAGGTATAAATATACCAACGTTGCCTTAAGCAAACACAAGGTGGTTTGGAGCAGAGCGGCTATCTACTTGCCCGACGCCCAGCTGATGCGAGTGCCGAAGGAAGCCGACCCTCCCATTTGAAGCACTGAGAGAGACGCTGTCTTTTCTCCTGCCGAGAAATCCAGAGTCCTGAGGAAGAGATACAAGACCTCCTTCATTCTAAAACCAAGGTACGGAGCTGATTAGATCCTTGGAGAATTCTTGATGCAGATTCTTGGCAAAAACCTAACTTAACTTAAACTGCAACTTACTTACTTCTTCCCACGTATTAGGCTTAGGTCAGGTACACCGGGGTAGGCGTATCTTAGAAGCACCAGTTGAGTACGTTTAGTCAATGATTTTATGTATGTATATATTTTATCCATTTTAAGTATCATATGGCTCAGAAACCATATTAATGCTTTTACAATATTATTTCATAATACTACTTTTACTGTACGCACTTTACTTCATGACAAGTATTGCAATTGTGGCAATTCACTTCTCTTGCATGAGAAAGAGGACTGCTCAATAAATAACACCTTTTATTGAAAACGCCCGTCTCTCTTTTTCTCTGCACTCCTGGTGAAACTAAGTATGCACGATTGACTGAGTGAAATAACTGTCTATTGTTTTTACACGACTCTGGAGATATACTCCTTGTTCTGGAGGGAGCAAAGTTGTCATGTTTATGCGGTTGTCAGAAACTAATCCCTTCTTGTCTAATCAGGAAAGTTAACTCCTTCCTGTTCATTCGAGAAAGTTTCTATTGACCTTTGAGCTAGCTGGCATACCTAATTAAGTCAAACATATTCAGTAGAGACATAGATGACCTCAGTCCTGTGTCTAAACTATTGTTTGTGTTATTCCAATGCGCTGAGCCTATTGGGAATATAGGAACTACACTACACTATCGAGAACTGGGAGTTAGAATATCCTGCTTGATTGCGAAAGGTTGAGGTGCATGGTGTGTTTTGGTACATTTGTTCATGTCCTTCGTAAGGTTACAGGATAACTTACTACTTCGAAAGGATGGACACTCTGACCCTGACTTTAAGTAAAGAACTTCTTTGTAGATATAGTATTGGTTTAAATAGATTTAATATTGCAACATATGGAGAGACTGAGTGATTTTCTCAGAATCACACTATGTTGAGGCGCTCAGACTCAAACCGGTATCCCCAGCATCGGCGTCATCAGCTTGTGGTCTCTGCGCTACAGCCTTTCAAAATCAATGTATTTTAACATTGCATGTTGTATCAGGGTTCTTATTGTGTCGGTGCCGGGTTATCACTTGTGGTACACGGGAGGTCAGCGCTCGTCGGCATGTATTAGCTCTAGAATTACCACAGTTATCCAAGTAACAGATGGAGTGATCAAAGATTGCTTTTCCCAAAGATTAAGCCATGCACGTGTAAGTACACATGCAGGTACAGTGAAACTGCGAATGGCTCATTAAATGAGTTATGGTTCCTTTGATCGCTCCATCTGTTACTTGGATAACTGTGGTAATTCTAGAGCTAATACATGCCGACGAGCGCTTACCTCCCGGGATGCGTGCATTTATCAGACCAAGACCAATCCGCGCTCGCCCTGCCTCTGGCTGGTTGTGTTCATAAAGAATAAACAAGTTGAAGAGAGCGTAAACAACTTTCGTGGACCTTATATGATAACATTCTTAATGCAAGAGACTTTGCTAAACAGTGCATTTACCCAATAACATGTGCCCGGGACTTTATATGTCTGTAAATTGTGCGGGTCTCTACCCACACACACTTAGGGTTTTTTACGGTACTTCCCCTAACCTGGTTGCATTGTGCCATAGGCATAGCAATTTCAATTCAATTCAAAGTGCTTCATTCGAGTATTACTCATAAAAGCAGACATACAAACACATAATAAAATGCTATTAAATTACAAAGATCGAATATGACATAAGCACATTGAACATAAAAGAAAAATACAATTACATTTCAGCATACTTCGTACAATCACAGGTGCAAAGTTCATTTGATAAAAATCAAGTTAAAATACAATCCAATATCACAGTTAAAAGTCAGTAAAATTTTTTAAATTATTCATCCGAAAAGACACCTCATGTGGGACGGAACAGAGAATAGATAATCTAGCAGTCTCTGTTCAACTAAGCAGAGAGTAGTTACCCTTCTAGCAATCTCTGCCTAATTACCCACGCCCACCCCAAATACTTTGCAGTCGCTATTATAATCCAGGTTAGGGAGGTAGATTTTACAATACGCAAGGCTACCATACTACTTTTAGTACCCAGATTTCTACACATAGGTGCCAACCAAACACGTCTAGGAGCGGAATATACATGACAGGAGAACAAAAAATGACCTAGCGTTTCCTTTCCTTCCCCACATACTGGGCAAGTAGCTGGACCTCCATCTCTCCACTTTGATGTTAAGTTGCGTAGAGGTAGAGAACCAGCCTTCATTTGGAAAAACAGTTTCCTATCCATGGGTTTCGATATATAATCCCAGTACATTTCATACGTAGGAAACAGCTTAACCTCAAGGAAAGCAGTAGTCATAGACCCATTGTTAGTACTAAGCAAACTCCTGTTTTCAACCCGTTCCCAGAAAAGATTTTTTATAAATAACTTAGATGGGAAGGATGACCCGGCTGGATCGGACCACAGTTCGTTTAATCCTAGTTCACATAATGCTAATTTTAGTGATTTAAACCATCTAATTTTGTTAAATCGGTCCGCTTTGATAACATCAGCAAACCCTTCTGCATAATGTGACAACTGAGGGGTGGTCCAGATTCTACGCCAATATAATATCGGACGAAGTTTACACATTGCCGAGATTTCTTTCCTGCCAAGGTCATATCTAAGAGGCAAAAGGGGACTGCTCTGTGGGGTGCCTGTAAGTTTCCGTAGGAAGTTATTCTCCGATGTCTGTAACTCCTGGAGGTTTTCTTGCCCCCACAACTCAGCCCCATACAATGCTGACCCTATTGCCTTAGCCTCGTATATGATCAAGGGAGGTTTGATCGGTTTGGTCAATGATTTACTGTGCTCCTTAACGATGGTACCAGCCAATTGCTTATGTCTTAATACTGCAATGTTTAAATGTTGGTTCCATCTATTGTCATTAGAAATGTGAATCCCCAGGTAAGTAAAAGAATTTACTACTTCAAGGTAACGCCCACTCATGGATATTTTGGATTTAAAATTTCTATAGGGATTAAAAACCATGAGTTTTGTTTTAGCAGCGTTTACCTCCAAGCCGTGGTCACTACAAAACTTATCAAAAATTACCAGTGCCTTTTGCAGACCGCTAGGGGATTTTGATAAAATTAAGGTGTCATCGGCGAACATTAAAATAGGAACTTTTGCACCTGCGAGAGGGGGAGCATCCACAGCCTGAGATTGCATGCGGGAAACAATGCCGTTAATAAAAAGGGTAAACAATGTTGGTGCCATTGAACAACCCTGTCGAACCCCACGCTCAACAGGAAAGTCGACAGTGTCATTTCCATAGCCACCCCATTGGATTTTAGCGTAAGTACCCTCATGGAGTCTCATGATCAAGGTCAACAGGGTCATTGGGACCCCCAGAGCTGCCAGCACCTCCCACAATTTTGCCCTAGGCACCAGGTCGAATGCAGCCCGTAGGTCAACGAATGCTGCGTAAAGACTACCTCCACCCAGTACCACAGTCCTCCACTGGATCAATTGAAAACGGAAGACCTGGTCCACAGTTCTGGTTGCTCTGCGAAACCCAGCCTGAAAAGGAGATAGAACATTCTGGTCCTCTGCCCAATCAAGCAAATTGTTAATAATTACACGCCCCACAACCTTTTGAACAGTGTCAATTAAGCTGATAGGGCGGTAATTACAAGGTTGGGCACGATCTCCCTTTTTATATACCGGAATTATGACAGCACCCCGCCAGGATATCGGGATTTCAGCACCCCTGGCAATGTGATTTAGTAATAAGCAGATGTATTTGCTCCACCTGTCGGTGTCATTTAAGAAAACATCCGCAGGGACTCCGTCAATGCCCGGTGCTCGGCCACTGTGAACGGATTTCAGGGCAAACAGTACTTCACTCTGAGCAAAGATGTCATCATCTGCGAACAGATAAGTAGGGCAGGAACTATTACCGAATTGGTCCCTGGAAGAGTACTGTTCACTAAAAAATTTGACCCATGCATCATGAGAAACATTGTTATTGGGAGCTTCTGGAGACCTTTCGTGACCCCATTTGACAATATGCCAAAATAGTCTAGAGTGTTTGCGATCACTTGCACATTTCAGCTTCTGCCAGTGGGCTTCGTCCCATTCTCTTTTTGCCCTAGCTATACAATTTTTATAATGCTTCCTAGCAGATCGAATCTCACCCAGGTTGTTGCTCTTAATGGCAACTCCTAGGTTGGATCTTGCCGCCCTACAGTCATGATTATACCACTTTGCAGCTCTATATGGACAGACCCTCTTATTATGTACAGGTTTTAAGAAATAACTTTTAACTTCATTAAAGAGAGTCGTGTGTGCTTTAGTTATGTCTTCATATCCCTGTGAGGTCCCAGCTACGCTCTCCAGGGCCACAATGGCCTTGTCTGTCGCTGCTCCTATTTTTTCGAGGACCTGCTGGTCTGTCCTGACACATGACCACCTTAACCTTCCCATATCATTAGTTGAAACAATCGTCGGGAGCAAAAGTTGGTCACAAGGGGTCGGTGCTATTACTTTAAACAACCACCAATTGTGAGAGACACATAAAGGGTCATGGTCGCTTTCTGGCCTTGCTGTTACCACCATGTCACTAACAGATGACCATATAGATATGCTACAGATGACATAATCAATGCGACTTTTGTTTCGCCCGTTGTTAAAAGTCATGGCAGGGACTCGATCTGACTTGGTTCGACCATTCAAGGCTCGTAGCCCATACTCCAGGCACATTGCATTTAAGCCTAGTATGTCAGCCGTCCAGCGAGTTATCGGGGGAATGTCTAATGTGGGGATATCCCATAGCTTATCTTCCTCTACCCCGAGAGGGGAGTCACCAGTGATAAGAGGTTCAAAAGTGCGATTTAAATCGCCTGCAATTAGTATGTTTTTCCCTGCAGAATGTATCTCGAGGAGATTAAAGAGGCTCAAGAGAACCTCAGATTTACCTTTGTTTCCTCCTCTAGCATAGATATTATAAATATCTATGGAGATGGGTAGATCACTAGTGAGTCTGATGAGCTGGATATCTTTTTGGTCAAGCTCCACACATTTTACAACAGTTTTTAAAGACTGCCTGATCCATATGGTAAGACCCCCCATCGGACGCCCTTTAGGGCCCTTAGAAGCAGGAACATGAAAATGTATGTACCCCAAGGCAAAAACAGGGTCACACGCCCAAGTCTCTTGGAAGATGCAAAGATCGTACTTGTTAATAAATCCAAACCAGTCAGCACAATCCAACTTGGAACATAGACCAGCCACATTCCAAGACAAAAGATTCCCCGTGTTAGTTATCATGACAGCACTAGGGCTTGTAATAATCTCGTGCGTCATCTTTCCACCAGTATCATTACAATTAATATTTTCATTGGATGGGCCTGCTGGATCCACAAAGGGGGACCCCTTAGTTCGATCTTTAGTTAAGTAGCTGGCCTCTCCAATGATACTTTCATCACAGACAATTAATGGCATAGAGTTACAAATAGGTGGTAGTCAGTCACAAGCATTCAAGTTTGATAATGCAGAGAAACGATTTTCCAACCCCAAGCCCCAGTCCACCGAGGCAACATCCTTCCTCCCCCTCTTGGTCACAATGTTCCATTTGGTTCTCAGAATACTTGAATTCGGACCACTTCCCTTCCTTGGGTAGAAGAAGTCCAAAGTCAGTGGAACAATTGATGTTGATCTCCGCTGTGGTGGTAAAATGTTGGGCAAGATATTAGGCAAAACCCCAGGGTCAGAAAAGTGAAGGACAACACACTCCCCCTTAAACTTTTTGACCCTGTCCCCAATCCACTGAACCCTTCTCGCATTTACGAGCTCTTCCGAGAGTTGCTGCTTTCCCCATGGAGAAATTACCATGTTGTTGGTCAACCATGATAGAGATTTATTTATTAAGGAAGATGTTGTTTCGTGTTCTCGTTCGGCCAAGGGAGGGACGTTAACAAGGACAAGAACCAATGGCGAAGCTTCAACTACAAGCTCAAAAGTCCCTTTCTCAGTGATTGGGTCAACAGCAACGGGAACTGGAATCGAAACATTAGGAGCATCACCAGGGAAGTTAATCTTGGGTGCCATTGGAGGATTTAATGCAGGGGTAGGGATAAATCCACTATTAACTACAGTGGCTGGTTTGCTCAGAGTAGACTCGATCCTAGAAAAAACAATTTCCGGGAGTTTACCTACTTCGCCCAGGGTTTTTTCTAATAAACCTTCTAATCGGTTAACCTCAGAGGTTAACTTATCTATTTTGCTGACCAGAGGTTTAACTACACCTTTGATTTTTGTTTCCATCAATGACAGTAGTTTGTTGAATTGGGCATTTGAAAGTGTAACATAAGCCTCACTAGTCAGATCAGCCTCCTCTTCCTCTGAAAATTTCCTTGGGAGGTTTGCTACTTTATTCTTGGCTGACCTTAAACCCTCCCGTTTTGTCGTAACCTTTTGGTTTTCCCCATTAATCCTCGGGACTAAAATGGGTGCTGCAGGGGAGATTGGGGACTCATTACTGGTGGATATCTCTATCAAAGCTTCATTAACACTAATGTCTTCAATACCAGCGACAATACCACTAGGCTGGATGATGATAGTATCAGGAAGAGAATCAAGTATTTCACCATTTGAACTACTATTTATCTGAAGCGCAAAAGGATCATCTGACTCGATATCAATGAGGGGAGATTGAGTAGGTGAATCTATTCCCAAGGAAGATCTCCTGTCACTATTGATTCTTTCTACAACATGTACAAGATAGTTGTCAATAGTGTTATTAGAAGTAGCTTGCTTTTTCGGAGGCATATTTCTCTAAGCACAACAGTTACAATTGGATGCATAAATTAATGATATCCGAAATGAACTAAAAACTGCAACTAAGTATATATCACATCAAACAAAGAAACCGGGCCCAACCCAACCTTGGCCAACCTCGGACGGCCCTTTGTCCGGGCTTCGTCCGGGCGTCCCGCTCGCGTCCCGCGTTGCGGGCGAGCCCCTCCTTTGTAGCGCCTCCAGGCGCAAGATTATGACGCGTTCCTGAAGCGCCGATGCAGAGGCCCCTGGGAAAGCGAGTTTCTCCTCGCAGCGACCGCAGATGGTATCAGTGCGGCGGCGGGAGAACTCGTCAGGGGGAAAGAGGCGAGCAGCTGGTCTCCTTAGCAAAGCGGTAGGTTCCTCAGCCAAAGTGCAGTCTTGCAAAATGCCCCTCAGTCGGATTGCAACAGCCACTATTGGCCGGGCGAGCCCCTCCTTTGTAGCGCCTCCAGGCGCAAGATTATGACGCGTTCCTGAAGCGCCGATGCAGAGGCCCCTGGGAAAGCGAGTTTCTCCTCGCAGCGACCGCAGATGGTATCAGTGCGGCGGCGGGAGAACTTGTCAGGGGGAAAGAGGCGAGCAGCTGGTCTCCTTAGCAAAGCGGTAGGTTCCTCAGCCAAAGTGCAGTCTTGCAAAATGCCCCTCAGTCGGATTGCAACAGCCACTATTGGCCGGGCGAGCCCCTCCTTTGTAGCGCCTCCAGGCGCAAGATTATGACGCGTTCCTGAAGCGCCGATGCAGAGGCCCCTGGGAAAGCGAGTTTCTCCTCGCAGCGACCGCAGATGGTATCAGTGCGGCGGCGGGAGAACTCGTCAGGGGGAAAGAGGCGAGCAGCTGGTCTCCTTAGCAAAGCGGTAGGTTCCTCAGCCAAAGTGCAGTCTTGCAAAATGCCCCTCAGTCGGATTGCAACAGCCATAGGCATAGCTAATACACGAAACACAAACATAGCAAGGCACCACACTTCCTGGCATATCCTAAACCCTATCTATTAGACAAATCAAGAATGTTGTTGCAATTTGTATTCAAACATTTAGTTGGTTCGCTCCCTATTTGGCACTTTTTCTGTTTGCCGTCTGTTTTCCTTTATTAGCAGCACATTTTTTGTTTAATTTGTTTCCTGCTCATGTCCCAAGCTTACTTACATGTTTTCGTTCATCACGGGCCTTATTTTTGCAGAAATTCTTGTGTTTCTAGCTCTGCTCCGTATTTGACATTCTATCAGCTTTGCATTTGCTTTTGTTTTTTTAATTACCTGCACACAATTTTGGGGTTTCATTCTGTTCCTGATCATGTTCTAAGACAGAGGCATCTGATGGCATTGGTGATTTGGGTACAGGAAAACCAAATCAAGCACTGCAAGTCCCAGAATTCCCTGATCTGTAAAAAAACAAAAAACAGAATTGGAGTATTCATGTCCTCCTTACATGGAGAGATGGCAATTCCATGGAGGCGTGAATCAAATGGGTTCTGTGGTCTATTCTTGACCACTTTGATGCATGTGGTCTTACAGCGAGAAGTGCATGACAGAGAAATCCACACATCCACCTTTGGCACATGCTTGAAAGTTGCACCTAAACTTCGATTAATAAAGCACTAATGAATCTGTTATCTCCAGGAGGGCTGGGCATGTACACCGCGCCACTGATTTCTAAAGTGCCCGATACTGTCACGTAACCTGTTTGGGACCACATATACAAATAGATAGGCTGCTAAACACACAGCAATATGTCAATGGTCACACAATTTGTGTACGTGCTGTACTCATGTTTAGCCTCCAGGGCTCCAGTAAGAATACCTTTTTTTTACTCTGCTCCATATTTACTCAATTCACTAAAATGTGTGGTACTGGACAGATCACTACATTTCCTTGAGCCTCGTGTCCACTACCTGCGAAAAATAGATGGTGTTAGAAGCACTCCTACGCCACTGTTAGGCATCATATAAAATTATAAATAGACTGTGGGAAAGGATTTGTTTATTTGTTTTTGTGTAGTTTAAAAGTTACATCGGAAAAACTTTACCTAATAAGCGCTTCACATTTAAATGATACTCTCCGTACACCAAAGTACGGGTAGAGGGTATTTATTAGGCGCAAGGGGTAGGTTTTTTCTGCTCTGGTTTGTGTCTCTGTGTAGCAGAGTTGTGTGTAAAGCATTGCCAAGCTCTGTGGTAGGTTACATGAAAAGAAAACATATGTGTGAGGGGGCAAGAACCCTCTCACGAAGACATGCGCACTTTTAACTAGAAACGGTTAGGTTTCTTCTCTTCTGTGTTGATGAGTTCATACTGAATTAATCCATGAGGCTTGATCACTAGTACATCACATATTTATTATGCACAAAGATTCATTTCTTTTTGTACTTCATAAGAAAGTTTTCTTCAATATTCACAAATTTGACAGTTATCCGTTACCCAATGCATTTTGGGTCAGGTGGATTGACCCTTCTTCAGGGGTCTGAAAAATGAAATAATACAGGACCATAGCAGTCACTATCATAATGAAACGACTAATGTATACATGTTTTACTTTTATTCGTGTGCCCATGGTGTGTACTAAAGTACGAGCGTGTGATAGAATCTAAAGGTAGTTCAGCGTGCTAGGTGACTGAGTGAAAGACCGACATTCAAATACGTATATCAAGGGAAACCATCGGGATGAAATAACATAGAGCTTACTAAAAGAAAGCTGAGGTGCAACAGCGGTGATCACGAATAGAATGAAAAAAAGTCAATTACAAAAACGGGCGTCTTAAATCATGATCGGGTGAAGCAGAGTGAGACAAAAGAGACACAATTCCGAAAGTGAGCGGCTTAGATAATAATCAAGTGAAACGGAGTTACAAAGACTAAAAACTTACTGTGGATAACGTTCATGAGATAACGCTCGGTGCAGAGTCCAAAGTTTGAGAAACGGGAAGCTAGTTGTGAATGGAGTTATCGCGAGTGATCTAGCCGAGGGGCTGGTCACGTGATATGAGTAAAAGAGCTTCAACCGGAAGCGAAAAATACGCTAAAGGGCCAATCACGGGATACAAAAGAAAACAAAAGATACTGAATCGAGTGCATATTACGTATTCATCTAACGAATAGCATGATAATATATGAACGATGACATAATGGAATGCAAAAAATCAAATACATACGAGGCATATAAGACTCGCATGTGATCAAAAATGAGCTCGCTTTATGGGGAAGAGCAATTGTGTTAATAAAGTTATTGATGATGGTGACACTAGTCAGAGTAACCCTGAAAAGGGGAAGAGTCCTGAAAAAACTAAAAGGTGGAAAAGTGTACAAAAGTAACATATGGCGAAACATAATGTCAACATTTGTGTCAACATGTAGAGATCGTAATGTATAGGACAATATTTGCTAATGGAGAGGCATACGAATGTGGTGTCTGTCTAATCTCTCGAGGAGAGGTATGTTACGAAAACATGTACATGAAATGAGATAATAAAGTTAATTACTTGATCAAAACTACATAAAAAATATCACACTAATATAGATTATTTTTTAAATTGTTGGTGGGGATCTGAAGAGTCCTCTTGACAATGTGATCATCAAGTCTATTTACAAAAAACATGAATATTCAATCCTATCATTCATTCCTGCTGGTTGCAGGGTATTGAGTTTTTTTATCCAGAAGAATTCTGCCTTCAGTCTTTGTTTAACTGGATCCATGTCGCAGCGCTGTGTAACTGCCTCCAGGATGGTGAATTTAAGCTGGGATATTTGGTGTTTAGCTTCAGTCCAGTGTAATGCGACTGTGGATTTTGGGTTGCGTGCTCGAATATTACTCTTATGTTCTGTCATCCGAACTTTGATTTTTCTTTCAGTCTGGCCGACATAAATTTTGCCACATGGGCATTTGATTGCATATATTACATTTTTGATGTCACATGTGCTTGAATGATGTAAATCTATTTTGTATCCTTTGGTAGGATGCATAAAAACCTTGCCTACAATGACGTTATTGAAGTGCACACAGTTTAGACATTTGGACATCCCCTTATGGATGGTCTTATTTGCTTGCGTCGTAGTTAAAATTTCTTTCAAGTTTTTTGACCTTTGAAAAGCGAAGGTGATGTGATTGCTAGACAAGCCTTTTAGATCAGGTTCCATGTTGATAAGTGACCAATGGTTATTGATGATTCTTTTTATTTGAGATGCTTCCGTTGAAAATTTTAATACGCAAACTGTTTTATGTTCCGGATTAGTAGATCTGGGTGTTAGAAGGTTTTCTCTTGTTATATTGGTCACTCTTTTTATTGATTCTCGAAGAACTTCTTGGGGATATCCTCTTTGGAGGTATTTAGCAGTTTGTTCAGTGAATATTTCTTGAAGACTGTTAGGATTGGTTGTTATTCTCTTGAGTCTAATGAACTGAGAGGTTGGACCCACCACAAACTGACACCAGTCGTTGAAGTTGTATCAAAAACACGTAGACTTTATATAAAAATACTTCATATGCAGACTTATCACAAGACCATATAACGTTTAGCGATTGGAGGGCCACCAGATTTAAATAGGCATTTGTTCTTTAAATGTTCGTTGTTCAGCAAGGTACGATGACAGGGAAAATAGAACGTTGCAGACCCTGGATCCGATATGAACTCGAGACAGAGTTCAAGTGTACCTTGCTCGTGGATGTCCGAGGCGTTTCAGGTGTTGCTACTGGTGAGGGCGGACCCGGGACGAGGCCAACGGTTCTCCAGAGGATCTCTCCGGCTCGGAGCCCCTTCGAGGTGTGAGGCGGGGGAGCAGGACTGTGGAGGGTTGTGGCGATCCGGGGTCTGATGCAGCTCACGGGGCGAGGCGCCGTTCATACCTGCGGGGCGTACTACTGCTTGGCACGCCAAGTCGTACTCATTGATCGTGAGGGGCGTTGCGTTCTCGGGCAGACGGGTGCAGCACCAGGCTTCCTGTACCACTGTACGGGGAGGCCTTTCTTGAGGTCCGGCACGAGCCTTGGTATGCAGGAGGGCAAAGCGAGACAGTCGGGTACGTACGGTGTGGTCGTATGGACCGTCCGAGGCTATGGAATGCGCTCTGTGCAGATTCCGGCGGGAGAAGAGGAGAGGCGCACGACACGCTCCGTTTAGCAGGCGCGGTGACAGGAGAGCGGGCGGCCCGGCACTGAAGCGAAGAGCGGCTCAGGGATGAGCGGGGCTCTCTGCGGCGGGGCAACCAGGCTCCGAGCTGTCACGACCTTAGGAGGGGCGAAGGCACCAGGGTCACACACCGGCGAGGGAATAAGAACTTAAGGCCCAACAGCAGACAGGCACAAGCAGAATAGAACCCAATTGTCCTGCGGTTCTGTTCAGAGGACAAGCTCGAGATCAAGCCCTTGGAGATCGTTCCAGGCACAAGTCTTCAAAGTCCTATCTGGTCTTTTCCTCTCTGTTCTCAGCAAGGCACCACTGTAGGCCAGTCTTACAGGATACAGACTGGTTTCCGTCCTTCAGTTTCTCTTGGTCCTTCTAGTCGGGCAGAGGTTCGTCGTGGTCAAAACTGGATCTGATTTGTAAGGAGCGGAGCTCCTATATTTGTACGGCGTTTCTTTTGTCTTTACAGGCCAGGGGGCCTGACCCTAGTTCAAGTTTTGCAGCACTCTGTTGACAGGACGCTGCCATCTTCTTTCAGGGTGCAGGGCAGGGACATCAGACGCTCCGCAGGAGTTGGAGCCAGCATTGTGGTGGTGGAGCACAACCCTATTCAGAGCCAAGGACTACTCCGCCCACCCATCCTGGAGTAAGCACCCTATTCACCACCTGGTAACCCGACTGTCCCCGGGAATCCCCCAGCCCTGTCACTCACACAAACCCAGACAGCAGATACACATCCTGGCAGAGGCAGGCTGAAATAGTTAGGCGAGCAAATGCCAACTTTCTAAAAGTTACAAAATGGGGGGATAGGCCCAATGGACCGGAACCAAGTAGGGCCCTTATATATAGTGTAAACAATGAAATACTTGGTATCCTTGTCACTCCTAATTGTTACTCTTACACAGACCACACTACATTCCTTTAGTGATCGGGTTATGTATAACCTTTTTATTTTCTACTCTTTTTATTGGAAGTGAAGGACTTTGACCTTCACAGTGGAACACAAAAGGTTTTCAACACATGTATCACAATTACCACATATAAAAATACACAATTTTCACATATCGAATACAAACAAACAATGAACAAGAATATTACTAGAACAGTTATGATACTTGATTATATCAACATATAAGCAAACCAATGTAGAGCAATTATTCTACTCTTTTTGTTTCAAGCATACGAAAGAAATGATTTCCACTCTTCGTGAAACAAGAAATTGTTCAATTTCTAAAGCTCGGTACTCAATTTCAACAAGCTAGATGACATTCGATGCTTTATTTCAACCAGCTAGATCAATAGCTGCTAGCCGACGCGTTTCAAGCCTCTCTGACGAATCTGTGGGCTCTCATCAGGGCATCTCAATCTCCCACATTGGCTTTTGTCTGCCAATGTGGCACAAAGCTGTTGAGTCTTTCTTTCTTTCTAGTTATGGGCGGTGGGCATACACTCTCAATCTGATTCCACGGTCTGAATGCTTTTTGCGGGTCGGGAAATTATTATCTGGTGTCACGTTCTGTCGGCGTTCGAGTATAAGTTTACGCCTGCTTCTTTTCTACCTATCACGACCTCTTCGCTGCTTCGTTTCCTTCGCCGATGCAATCACTCAAACTCCACTATTCCCGTCTCTTTCACCTTCGCGCGCGCATAGTGAGCAAGCGTCACGGGGGTGTGGACGCCAGCCGAATAATCGGGCATACCACCGTGATTGCATCGGCGAAGGAAACGAAGCCGCGAAGAGGTCGTGATAGGTAGAAAAGAAGCAGGCGTAAACTTATACACGAACGCCGACAGAACGTGACACCAGATAATAATTTCCCGACCCGCAAAAAAAAGCATTCAGACCGTGGAATCAGATTGAGAGTGTATGCCCACCGCCCATAACTAGAAAGAAAGACTAGCTTTGTGCCACATTGGCAGACAAAAGCCAATGTGGGAGATTGAGATGCCCTGATGAGAGCCCACAGATTCGTCAGAGAGGCTTGAAACGCCTCGGCTAGCAGCTATTGATCTAGCTGGTTGAAATAAAGCATCGAATGTCATCTAGCTTGTTGAAATTGAGTACCGAGCTTTAGAAATTGAACAATTTCTTGTTTCACGAAGAGTGGAAATCATTTCTTTCGTATGCTTGAAACAAAAAGAGTAGAATAATTGCTCTACATTGGTTTGCTTATATGTTGATATAATCAAGTATCATAACTGTTCTAGTAATATTCTTGTTCATTGTTTGTTTGTATTCGATATGTGAAAATTGTGTATTTTTATATGTGGTAATTGTGATACATGTGTTGAAAACCTTTTGTGTTCCACTGTGAAGGTCAAAGTCCTTTACTTCCAATAAAAAGAGTAGAAAATAAAAAGGTTATAAATAACCCGATCACTAAAGGAATGTAGTGTGGTCTGTGTAAGAGTAACAATTAGAAGTGACAAGGATACCAAGTATTTAATTGTTTACACAACTTTCTAAAAGTAGCATTTGCAAACACAGGATATTAAAATAAACCTTGCTAAAGGAAGTATTTTATTATTCTGAGTTCAGGCATACTAAATTCGACATGCCACCGTGTTCCCTGAGCCTGCCGGGACTATAGCGTGTAATAATTCCGGCAGCTCAACTTGGCCTAAGAGAACAGGTAGCCCTCCAATAGTGAAGAACGAAAAGGGCGGTAATTCAATACTAGGACATGCCACACTCTAGGCTTGTCCTACCTTACGCTTACAATGCACCCTGCCCGTAGGCCTACCATAGGGGTGACCGATATGAAGGTTAGGGAAGGTTTTGGGGACTGGCAAGTGTGGGCACTTGCACAGTCAGCGTGACAGTACCTGACTGTACGCAGGGTCTGCAATGGTGGACCCGAGACACATGTTACAAGGCCGCTTCTGTGGGTGGCGCAACCAGCGCTGCAATCCCACTAGCGGCATTTGTATCTACAAGCCCCGGCACTCCTTGTGCACATTACTGGGGACTGAGAGTAAACTAAATAAGCCAATCGTGGAAATCAAATACGGATACAATTTATATGGGGAGCACTTGCACTGCGGCACGGATTGGCCGTGGCGCAGTGCCCTGAGCATCGAATACCAGCAAAACATCTGAGGCACATCGGCAAAAAGTGGAAGGGAGACTCACGCCAAAGTGCCAGGTCTAGCACGGTTCCTTGATAATATGCCCCTTGGTGTCTAAACAGAGAGGAACAGAATTTAGTCCTGGTTGTGCTATGGGGAATAGTGAGTTCTGTATTATAGTGCTATGAGGTTGTAGTCTGTGGCTTAAAGCACTATGAAAATGCACATTGTTATACAATTTAGTACACAGTGTATAAGATTGTAGTGTCCTGCGGCGCCGGGTAGCGTTCCAGCCTACCCGCGCCTGCAAGGGCACGTTAGCGTGAACGCATGTCGTCACGCGCACGATATAAAATAAAAGGGGTGTGGCCGACGAGCCTAGTCGGAGCCACGAGTTAAAGCAAATGCCGGCTCCCGAGTTTTATTGATGTCACAGCGCCTCTATCTATCGCGCCAGCGCTAGACTAGACATCACATTGGCAACGAGGGGCTTATCGACCCCATGCTGTGCTGAGTGCCCCCCCCTCTACTGCATATTTGGGCCTTTTTCGAAAGCTGTGGTGTTCAGGCCCAAGAAGATCACGAGGGCCTAGTGAGTGCCTGCTGCTGGCTTATGGTATTGCATGCTGCTGCCATAGGGCCTGTGAAGCTCCCATTCGTGCCTACTATCGTTGATAGCTGCAAACAACACCAGGAGTGAGCCCTCACCACACCCTGCAGCTGTGCCACGTGAGCTGTGGGCTCACGTGGCACCACGCCCGAGTGCCACGTGAGCCCACCACTGAGGTCAGGGCTGTGCACCAGGCAGGCGACCATCAGAGAAGAAGGGAGGTAGGGCCAGCCACTCGAATTCTACCCGACACAGTCACCACCGACCTCGGCCAGACGTCCGCCGGCGCGCCCGAGAGGTGGGTGAGCAGCACACGTGCCGCGGAGCGCACCACGTACGCACCAATATGGCGCTAATTCACGCCATACAACCATTTATCGTTGACGGAGCTCCATCGTCCCTCGCTCTGCGATGGAGAGACTGGGTTGATCGCCTCCAGGTCTACTTCTAAGGGGCGGGCACAGCCCGGGAGAAGCGCAGAGCATTACTTCTTCACCTGGGAGGAAAAGATATCCACCGTATATACAAAACGATAGTGGAAGCCACGTCGAAGACGTACCACACCCTCCTCAACGCTTTAAACACGCACTTTGAACCTATGGCAAGTAAAGACTATGAGAGGTTCATCTTCCGTCAGGCTAAGCAGGAAGCAGAGGAGTCATTGGAAGCCTTCCATGGGAGATTGAAAGAGTTGGCCAGCACGTGTGGATTCCGTAATGAACAGGAAGAAATTTGAGGACAGATAATTCAAGGGTGTTACTCTTCCAAACTCAGAGTCACCATCCTCCAGGAAGACGGCAAGCCGCTAGCTGACATCCTCAAGCTGGGGAGATCCAAGGAACTGTCGCAGGCCAGAGCTTCCCACATGGAAGCAGCCCTCCACCGGCCCATCAAAACGGAGCAAATCAACATCGCGGAGACAGCGAACGTCGTGAGACCAAAAGTGCGCCGATATGCTGGCAAGAAACAGCAGAACAGGCGTAAAGAGTGTGGATACTGTGGGGGACTGCCTCACCGCATGCAGTATTGCCCGGCGAAAGGAAAAAGGTGTAGCGCATGTGGGTGGATGAACCACTATGCGGTGGTATGCCGGTCGACGAAGTCAAAGAAGGAAGCTGCGCAAGCAATATTGGAGGAACGAGACAGTGAAGACATGGACGACGACACAAATGACTATCCGGTTCACTATGTGTTTGCGATTGATCAGCCACGGCGGAAGAAGCGACGTCTGCCAAAATGCCGAATCAAAATCCATCAGCAAGAGGTAAGAGCCACTATCGACACTGGAGCATCCACTGAGCTGATGGCGGCCAACGTGTACAACCAGCTAAGTAATAAGCCCCCCCTCCGCGAAGCAAGGATCAGGGTATTCGCATACGGCCAGAAGACGCCAATTCCACTCATAGGGTGTTTGAAAACAGAGCTGCAACATCACAGCCTCAAAGTCCCCACCACTGTACACGTCACCAAGGAAGGTAGCGGCATGCTACTTAGTGGACAATCAGCAGAGGAGCTGAGGCTCATATCGTTCGCCATGGCAGTGCTGGAAGATGAACTAGAGGCCATCTTAGAAGAATTCGGAGACGTATTCAAAGGCATCGGATGCCTGAAAGGGAAGGAAATCTCTCTCCATACCGCCCCATCGGTCCAACCGGTGGCACTGAGACACAGACGCATCGTGTTCCATTTGAGGAAGAAGGTTGAGGAAGAACAAGAGGCACTGGAGAAACAGTGCATTATCGAGAAAGTCAGTGGGCCCACCCCGTGGGTGTCCCCCGATCGTGGTGGCTCGGAAACTGAAAAAGCCGGGACAAGTCAAAATCTGTGTGGACATGCGCCTCCCAAACGCAGCAGTAACGAGGGAAGGTCACCTAACCCCAACCATCGACGACAAACTGAGGTTCTGTGATTTTCGACTTCGCTTCGTAGTCAGCTGCCATTTTGTGACAGCCGCCATTTTGTGTTGCCCTCACTCAGGCAGCACGACGAACATAGTGTTTTTGCCTTTCCAGCTGCTCGTCTCTCCTGTTAAAATGTAACCCTTTGTCCTAGTTTGTGAAACCGATATCAGGGTCTGGCCGAGTTAGTTAATCAATGTCTAGACTAATTGATCCTTGTCTTAGTTGACTGTTTGGGTCCCACGATTCTTCCTTTACTTTATCTTATTTATCTGGCCTTCACTATTCTCTCTGTGTATTCTCCTATTACACAACTATCCTTTGAGGCTCGCAAATACGTCCTGCCACCTGCAAATTGAATTACATGCACTAGCATTGATTAACTTGAGGGGAGGGGAGAACACGGGGTCTGAAAGAGGGGCGAATACAAAATACTTGATAGCTTGTTTTCAAACTTTTCTCATTTGTCAGTTTTGTATGTTTTGGGAGAGGGCATTGTAAATATGTATGATATAAAAGATTGTGCGCCACGGAATGAAGTGGCAGTCTCCTGAGAACCTACCATTGGTGTACTTCTTGGACAACTGTGCTTAGCTGCAGCTAATAAACCTGATTTTCTACGCCTAACAGAGTGTCTCGTGTCTCTGTCCGACAAGGCAGGTGAACCCGGAGATTTCAGGCGTGCCCTGCGCCGCTCGGCCCATAAGGCCAAGTTCTCCAATACTGGGAGAGTTGAACGGCGCGAAATGGTTCTCAAAGATGGACCTCCGGTCGGGGTATCACCAACTGCCACTACACCCAGACTCTCGATACCTAACCACTTTCTCCACTCACGTAGGCCTCCGACGGTACCGACGCCTCAATTTTGGGATCTCGAGTGCCGCTGAGGTGTTCCAAAACACCATTCGTGAAGTCCTCAGTGGGCTCCCAGGAGTTTTAAATGTGAGCGATGATCTACGCATCATCAGTTGAAGATCACCATCAGAGGCTGAGGGGAGTCCTACAAAGGATCAAAGAGTCCGGCCTGACCCTACACCGGGAGAAGTGTCAATTTCTGAGAAACTAGATCAGCTTTTTTGGTTATACCTTCTCAGACCAAGGAATCGACCCGGACCCCGAAAAGGTGAGGGACGTCCAAGAAGCCCCTGCCCCCACCAACATCTCGGAGACCAGGAGTTTCCTAGGCATGGTGAACTTTTGCGACGCTTCGTCCCCGATCTTTCCAACCTCACCAAACCCTTGAGGGAACTGACAAAGTCCACCACAACAGTGGGGCCCAGAACAGGAACAAGCCTTCAAAGCCGCAAAACGGGCTCTGTCAGCGGACACAACCCTGTCCTATTTTAACCCGACCAGATCCACCAACGTCGCAGTGGACGCCAGCCCCTATGGGCTAGGAGCAGTACTCACTCAACTACAAAGCAATGGAGAATGGGCCCCAATTGCATTTGCAAGCCGCTCCTTAACAGACACAGTAATTTACAACAAGGGGTGGTGATGGACAGAGTCTCTGAATTAAGCAGAGTACTCTCACCCAGTCAAGAGATCAGGGCTAGATCCAACACCGTTTTTTAGCTCATTGCACCAGCCCAGTTTCAGAACCTGGCTGTATGCAATGAGCAAGGGACTCACATCTGTGTATACCCTTCCACGCTTAGGGCGGAAGCTTGTTTCCTTCCCAGTGTAAGAATTGGCTTTTGTAGTTTGGTTTGCCCTGTTCCCATCATGCACAGGGACAGGAACAGACTAATTTGCATACAGCCAGGTTCTGAAACTGGGATGGTGCAGTGAGCTAAAAAACAGTGTTGGATCTAGCCCTGATCTCTTGACTGGGTGAGAGTATTCTGCTTAATTCAGAGACTCTGTCCCTCACCACCCCTTGTTGTAAATACCTTAACAGACACAGAGCAGAGATATTCGCAGATAGAGCGGAAAGCAATCGCCATCCACTGGGCCTGTCGGCACTTTCATGTCTATGTGTATGGTCATCCCTTCACAGTGTCGACGGACCACAAACCGCTCATACCCCTATTCCAAGGCTCAGTGTCCAAACCTCCACCACGGATTGAGAAGTGGATACTTCAGCTCCAAGGCTATGACTACCTGGTAGAGTACAAACCCGGCTCATCGAATCCCGCAGACTACCTCTCGAGACATCTCCGAACGGCCACACAAGCGGAACGAGAGGAGGCGGAAGATACCGAAGAGTACGTCCGGCTGGTACTGGAGAGAGCTCGGCCCCTGACAGTGAGTCTGGAATCCATCATCGAAGCCACCCGGGGGCGGTGAGTGTCTACAACTGGTCGCCGAGGCTGTCCAAGTGAATGACTGGCGCCCGATCCAAGCCACCCTGAACAGGCGGACACCGCAAGCGAAAGGGGCACTAGAGTCCATGATGCGGGTCAAAGACGAACTGTCGGTCGACAGCCGAGGCTGTCTCCTACGAGGACCACGATTGGTGATGCCCTTCAGCCTGGCTCAGCAGGCCGTTGACCTGGCACACCGGGGGCACCAAGGCATGGTGAAAACCAAGAGTCGGCTGAGGGCCAAAGTATGGTTCCCGGGAATGGACGCATTGGTAGAACAGACCGTCCGGGCCTGCGCCTGGTGTCAAGCAGCAGGGCCATCAGATCGCCCTCACCCTGTCATCACCGCAGAGAACCCTAAAAGGCCATGGGAATGCGTAAGCACAGACTTTGGACATCTTCCCGATGGGCGCTATGCACTGGTGATGATCGACGACTTCACAAAGTATCCAGAAGTGGAGATTGTAGGGAGCCAGACGGCCACGGAGGTCAGTGCCATGTTCGAAAAAACCATTGCTACGCACGGAATATTCGAGGTGGTCAAAACTGACAATGATCCACCCTTCCAGGGACAGGAGTTTGCGGACTACCTAAGGAGCTGGGGGATCAACCACAGGAAAGTGACTCACCGCTGGCCCCAGGCCAACAGGGAAGTGGAGAGATTTATGCGTACGCTCAACAAAATAATACGCATTGCCCATGCCGACGGATCACCCGTGGAAAGAGCCATCTACAGTTTCTTAAGAAAGTACTGGCTGACACCTCATCTCACAACCGAGGCAGCCCGCAGTCCGGCAACCATGGGCCGAGTAGTAAAAGACCCCATCCCGAACCACCCAAACTGGGTCCCAGCTCAAGTGGATGTGGAAAGAACTCTGGCTAACCGAACCCAATCCAACAACCAAGCCAGCGCCAGGAGACAGGCTAAAGAATCGGACATCCTAGAAGGAGACAACGTGTTCATCAAAGACCGACATCCAGGGAGCATATTCCGGCTCCCGTTCGAGCACAAGCCCTGGACCGTTCTCTGCCCAACTGGCACCATGGTGACCGCCCAGAGGGGATCCGAACAGTACTGGATCCGAAGTTGTCACTCGAAACATCTCGTTTTTCAAGAAGGCAAACCCCGGAGCACCTGATCATCAGGAGCCAGATCGCTCGACAACCAGGCCAAGCCAATCAACGGATGAAGATGACTATGAACGACCAGGGTGTTGCCCCACTGAAAGTGAGAACCGAATGGACCCGGACACTCAGCCGATGCCGGAGACGCCAAGGGAGAGCCTGCCAAGTTCTCCCGTGTGGTCTCCAACAAGTGAAACCTCCCCTAGAGCAACACCGTCAGTGTAATCGTCAAGGGAGGAGCATTCCAGGTATGGTTTGCGCCAGAATCCAGCACCATCCTCCCGGCTAGCTGATTACATGGTGTGACCGTCCAGAGACTGGAAGCCAAGAGACTGGTAACAGACCCTCGTTATTTCTATGATGCTGGTTATGTTTTGTTCAAATAAAGGTTAGAAGAAATGTAGTGTCCTGCGGCGCTGGGTAGCATTCCAGCCTACCTGCGCCTGCGAGGGCACGTTAGCGTGAGCGAGTGTCGTCACGCCTGTGATATAAAATAAAAGGGGCGTGGCCGACGAGCCTAGTCGGAGCCACGAGTTAAAGCAGATGCCGTCTCCCGAGTTTTATTGATGTCACAGCGCCGCTATCTATCGCGCCAGCGCTAGACTAGACATCACAAAGATAAGCTGAAGCAAAAGTGCACTGTTTAACTGTTTTAAACTGATAACCTTCAGGAACTTTGCAGCATTTTCAACATATTTTAGAGTTCCTCTTTGCTCAAAAGAGTGAAATTTCTGATATTTATCTGCATCTATTTACTTCATTGTTTGTTATACGTGCGAAAAAGTGTCATTCTAAACGTCACACATTTGGTAGTTGAATGGCACTCATAAGTGCACTGCAACCATGGAAATGGCACGCATAAGCAATCTGAAACTTTGGCAACTATGGTCGGGTCACAGAGAGCACATTGCCAGCAACTTTACTGACGGTTGAGTGAGGGAGGTCTCGGGAAGCACACTCGAGTACGGCGTCTCTGGGCAACCACATATTTTGTGTGGATACTTTGTAATGACAAACAGGCATTTTACGGTCTTTCTCATCACGTTGAGTTGAGCCTTTTGAAAAGCAATTTTTTCTTCAACCAGAACCTTTTACCAGTCCCAGAGCTCCCTCTAGTGCCCGACTTAAGGTACTACTGCATCAATGTAAGGGGATAGAGATCCTGCCTATCCTTTGGAATAATTAGGATATAATTCTGAAAGTATTGACTGGTTAACTTAATTCAGTTAAAACTGATGGATTTTCTGATGTTGCCAAGCAAAAATTTCAGTTACTTTTGCCCTTAGGGGTACAATCTTTGTTTTTTTTTATCAAGCCTGCCTGTTACACTATAATGGAGCCTACCAACCCCCAGGCTCAATCAATCAATCAATCAATCAAGGACATTTGTAGAGCGCACTACTCACCCGGAGGGTCTCAAGGCGCTTGGGAGGGGGGGTGCTGCTACTGCTCGAACAGCCAGGTCTTGAGCTTCTTCCTGAAGGAGAGGTGGTCTTGGGTCAGGCGCAGGTCGGTCGGGAGGGAGTTCCAGGTCTTGGCGGCCAGGTAGGAGAAGGACCTTCCTCCTGCTGTCGTTCTTCGGATGCGGGGGACGGCGGCGAGGGCGTGACTGGCTGATCGGAGGTGGCGCTTGGGAGCGTAGAAGTTGATGCGGTTGTTGAGGTAGCTCGGGCCTTGATCGTGCAGGGCTTTGTGTGCGTGGGTGAGGAGACGGAAGGTGATTCTCTTGTTGACGGGGAGCCAGTGTCCGGAGATGTGGCTGCGTCGGGGGATGTCGAGGATGAGTCTGGCTGAGGCGTTCTGGATCCGCTGGAGTCTCTTCTGGAGCTTGGCGGTGGTTCCGGCATAGAGGGCGTTGCCGTAGTCCAGTTGGCTGGTGACGAGGGCCTGGGTGACCGTCTTCCTGGTTTCGGTGGGGATCCACCGGAAGATCTTCCGTAGCATGCGCAGGATGTTGAAGCACGACGAGGAGACGGCGTTGACTTGTCTGGTCATGGAGAGGGAGGAGTCCAGGATGAAGCCCAGGTTGCGTGCGTGGTCTGTCGGTGTGGGTGCGGTGCCCAGGGCGGGGGACCCAGGAGTCGTCCCAGGCGAGGGCGAAGAACCCAGGATGAGGACTTCCGTCTTGTCTGAGTTCAGTTTCAGGCGGCTGGTCGTCATCCACTCGGCTACATCTTTCATCCCTTCGTGAAGGTTGGCTCTGGCAGCGGCGGGGTCGTTGGTCAGGGAGAGGATCAGCTGGGTGTCATCGGTGAAGGAGATGATGTTCAGGTTGTGTTGGCGTGCGATGGTCGCGAGGGGGCTCATGTAGACGTTGAAGAGGGTGGGGCTCAGGGAGGATCCTTGAGGGACGCCGCAGATGACTCCGGTGGCCTCTGACTTGTACGGTGGTAGACGGACTCTCTGTGTTCTTCCGTCGAGGAAGGAGACGATCCATTCCAGTGCCTTCTCCTGAATTCCGACGTTGCTGAGGCGCTGCACTAGGGTGCGGTGGCAGACAGTGTCGAAAGCCGCGGAGAGGTCTAGGAGGATGAGGGCCGCTGTTTCTCCGTTGTCCATCAGGGCTCGGATGTCATCGGTGGCAGCGATGAGGGCGGTCTCGGTGCTGTGGTTGGCACGGAAGCCAGACTGTGAGGGGTCGAGGGATCCATTCGTCTCGAGGAGGGCGGCCAGCTGTTTGTTGACGGTCTTCTCGATGACTTTGGCTGGGAACGGGAGGAGCGAGATAGGGCGGTAATTCTTGAGTTCGGTGGGGTCCGCAGTGGGTTTCTTTAGTAGAGCGCTGAGCTCGGCGTGCTTCCAGCCCTCCGGGAAGGTGGCGGTGTCGAAGGAGGTGTTGATGATGTCCCGCAGGTGGGGTGCGATGACAGCGTCGGCCTTGTTGAAGACGTGGTGAGGGCAGGGGTCGGTCGGAGATCTGGAGTGGATGGAGTTCATCATGCGGTCGGTGTCATCGGTGCTGATCGGAGTCCAGGCGCGGAGGGTGGTGGTGGGCGGCGTTGCTGCGGTCGTTGTGTGCGATGGTTGAATGCTGAAGCTGTTGTGAATGTCCGTGATCTTGTTGTGGAAGTAGGAGGCAAGGGAGTTGCAGAGGTCTTGCGATGGGGTGATGTCGTTGTTTCCGGCGCTGGGGTTGGAGAGCTCTTTCACGATGTTGAAGAGTTCCTTGCAGTTGTGTGCGTTGTTGTCCAGCCGGTCCTGGAATGCAGTTCTCTTGGTGGCGCGGATCAGTTGGTGGTGCTTCCGGGTGGCGAGCTTGAGGGTGGTCATGTTGTCCGGTGTTGGTTCCCTTCTCCAGACTTTCTCGAGGGCTCGGCAGTCCTTCTTGGAGCTCTTGAGTTCGTCGGTGAACCATGGGGCTTTCTTGCTGCCGGGTCTGCTGGGCGGGGTCCTCAAAGGGGCGAGTTCGTCCGCGCAGTTGCTGATCCACTTCGTGAGGTTGTCGGCGGCTTGGCTGGGGTTCGCTGAGCTGGCGGGAGGGTGCTGACTCAGGGAAGCGGCGAGCTGGTCGGCTGTGATCTTGTTCCAGCTTCTTCGGGCAACCTGTTGCTGGTGGTGGTGGATCGTCGTTCTTCTGAAGGTGAAGTGGACGCAGCTGTGGTCCGTCCAGTGGAGTCCTGTGGCGTGGCTGAAGGCGATGTCTTTGCTGGATGAGAAGACGGCGTCGAGTGTGTGTCCGGCGAGGTGGGTGGGGGTGGTCACCAGCTGCTTGAGTCCCAGGTTTGCGAGGTTTTCCAGCAGGGTGGTGGTGTTGCGGTCGTCGTTGTTCTCCAGGTGGAAGTTGAGGTCCCCGAGGAGGATGTAGTCGGCTGAGGGGAGGGCGAGCGGGCTGATGAAGTCGGCGATGTCCTCGCTGAATTGTGTGCGTGGTCCCGGGGGTCTGTAGATGAGGGTGCCTCTGAGGGTGGTCTTGGGGTTGACGTGGATCTGGAAGTGCAGGTGTTCGGCGGGTGCGATGGTGTCGTCGGTGTTGGTCGTGATGCGGATGGTGTTCCTGTGAATGATGGCGATGCCTCCTCCTGTCTGGTTGACGCGGTCTCTCCGGATGATCTTGTAGCCGTCCGGGATGGCGATGGCGATGTCGGGCGCTGAGGAGGCGTTCATCCAGGTTTCCGTGAGGAAGGCGTCGTCTGGGTCTGTGGTGTCGAGCAGGTTCCAGAGCTCGACGGCGTGTCTGTGGACGGAGTGGGTGTTGAGCAGGATGCACTTCAGGTGGCTGCTGTTGTTGCTCGTCTTGGTCTTGGTGGGTGCGGGTGTGGTGCAGGTCCGGATGCAGGTGAACTTGCAGGAGCGGCAGCTGAAGGGTCCGTGGGTGCGTCTCGGGGTGGCTTGGTAGCATCCAGGGGTTCGGCCGGCGTTGAGTGCGTTGAGGGTGGCGGCGTCGTACGTCCGGCGGGAGGGCTGGGGTCTGCGGGGGCCAGGGGTTCCGGCGCTGGGAGCGGTCCAGGCGCGGACGGGCGCAGACGGGCTTACCTTTAGCGCGCCTTCGGCGCACAATCGGCGCGCCCGCTGCGCGTCACCGCTGCGCGTTCGCACGGTCGCCATATAAGGCGAAGTGCGAGGGAGGGAGGAGCAGCTGGGAGGCGGGAGCGGGGAGGGTACAGAATGAAAAAAAGGGGCGGGGTTAGCGGAGGTGGCGGGAAGCGGGGAGCGGGGAGGGATGAGACGGGGGCAACCAGGCAAACAGGCAAAAGAGGGGGACAAAGTTAAAAATAAAAATGACAACAGTTATAATGCACACCAAAAACAAACAAACAGTGGCAAAGGCAGGAAAGCGAGCCCAGACCACGCCGCTCGAAGGCAGGGGGCGTGGTCACGCGGCGGCAGCCCGAGCAGAGAGGCAGGCAGGCGGGGAGGCACTCGCAACAGCTGGTGGCCGTGCGGCGCGGGGGTGTCCTAAACTAGGTCACACTGTGGTTGATCTGGTGAGTGATTCCTTTAAGAAGTTTTGGAGGAGGAACTTAGGTCCTCAGTGAAAGAAGTGGTGGATGCTGTGCTTGAAAAGAGGAAGAGAGACACCCTCTCAGAGGAAAAATATGTTTCGTTATCTGAGGGGTACTCCCCTACTACCTCTGATGCTCAATAAAAAGGGGAAAGGCATCCCAAAAGAGGAAGCATACTGAGAAGGTGCAAACACATGCCTACAGTCCGGTAGCCTGTGTGCTACAATAGAGAATGGTGCTCATAGCAGCACAAAAGGAAGAGGCAACCTTGACACGGTGCCATGCTTAGAAAGAGTGACCATGATGACACAAAGGAGTCGCAGGACAGTCTGAATGCCTCTGTGGAAGAGGAATCACTGGACTGTGATCATATAGAGTGGAGCGAATATGTCTTTGATCTGCAGGAGAACTCTGTTCTCTTGACAAGCTTAGATGATGATTTGGAACAGGAATCTTCCTCAGCTGAGGTGAAGGACCCCTCCGAGGGGGAGATGTTTAATCCTACAATGATAAAACATCTGCAGAGTGCTGAATGGTGACCCATGGACCACGTAACCAAATTCTTAAAACTAAGGGTCCGAACGTATTTTGACAAAGAGACCAGTAATTTGTTGCTGGCTGAGTGCCCTGGGCCATCTACTGGTGACAAGACCTGTACTACTCCCAACCTAGACCCCGAGCTTATAACCTTTTTGTTTAAGTTTGGCAAGGACCCCAGGAAGGGGACTGAAAAGTGCCTGAAACAATAAGAGGACAAGGTCCTTGAAATACTGGGTCCTTTGACTAGCATTTTCGATATGGCAGAGGAGGCCAGGAGCAAAAATAGCATGGTCAATGTGGACCACTTGAGAGATTGGCACAACAGGACATTTGTAGGTTGGGAAATGCTAATATGAGACTGATTACAACAGTCCTAATTAGGATGAACACCAGGCTGGTCGATTTACATACCAGAGAAGATATGAGTGATCCAAAAGTTTGGGGATAACTTTCTCAAGTCCCTTGGGAAATATGTTTGAACCTTTACTGCCTTCAGCAAAGCTCAAACCAATATGAGAGAGTCTTCAGCTCCAGGGCTGTTTTTGGGCATGCTGACAGGAGGGACTGGCTGTCAGCCGCAGCTCCTTCAGGTCCCAATATTATACCCAGGGTGCCAGAAATTAATGCAGACCCTCTCTGACGTAGCAGCATGTGGTTACCGCCAAAACACATGCTGCTACATCAGAGAGGGAGGAATTCAAAATCGCATGGCGGAAGATCAAGGCCTTAGGGCGCCGGATCTCAAGGTGAGCGCGATTGGCTCCTTCCATGGAAAAGTTGGGGAAAGGTTGAGATTGTTGATCCATAATTGGGACAGAGTAAAAGGAGATGGTTATGTTTTAGGAACTGTGGCTGCTTTTAGCATAGAATTCTGGGAAACGCCAGTACAAGTCAAACAGACAAAGGAATTGGCCTTAGATACAGGGAAAATTGATCCGATAGATGCAAAGGTGGCCCAAATGGTAGAGAAAAGACCTTGATTTGAGTTATAGGTTCAGAAGAGCTGAAGGGTTTTGTGAGTACAGTTTTTCTAGTGAAAAAGAAGGACAAGGGTTGGCTCATGTCATACATTTAAGGGATTTAAACATATTTCTGGTCTACTGGAACTTCAAGATGGAAGGGATTCATCTATTGAGAGACATTTTGCAAGCAAAAGATTGGTTGGTACAGTTAGACCTACAGGATGAAAACTTCACGATATCTATGGCGAAGGACAATCAGAGATACTTACTCTTCAGATGGAGGAGTATCCTCTACCAGCTCTTTTGTCTCCCTTTCGGGCTTCTTCAGCTCCATGGTGTTTCACCAAGGTGATGCGTCCAGTGGTGGCCTTCCTCAGAGAAAGGGGAATCCGGTTAGTAATTAACTTTGACAATATTTTGCTAATGTCACAGGACAGGTTAGAGCTTCTGAAACACTTGGCTAGGACAATAGGACTTCTGGAGAGTTTGGGTTTTATAGTAAATGCAGAAAAGTCTGTGATGGTCCCCACTCAGAAAGTAGAATTCCAGGGATTACCAGCCCAATATGACAGCAATAGCAGCTTACGAGTTGTTTTTAGATATAAGACAGATAACTGGAGTCTCAGTCGTGTCACCTGGATTGTTCTTGACGCCATTAAGAGGAGATGGACTTTCAGGCATTGCACCTGCTCTGACAAGTGAAGTAAGAGTGATCATAGTACTTTAGGGGTCCTCTGTATTGTCAGTTTTACTGGCATATGAGAATGACGTATGTGTGCATACATAAGCATATATTTTTCACAGATTTTGAAATGTGACAAGCTTGGATGGAGTCAAGCAATTGTAGCGCAGCTACTAATCCCTGATGGAGGTAACTGGCTTTGTTGGATGGGATATATAGTAGCTTGCACGAACGACATATGTTTAATGATTGTATGTTGTCATTTCTTTGATCTCCTATAGTTTGCAGGGGTCAGCACGAACATGCAACGAGTCTGCAAGACTTTAATAAGTCTTGAGCTCTCTGCCTCAGAACTGTGTAATTTTTAGCATGCCCCCTTATAGCATGTGTTTGCTCCAGATTGTGAATGCAATCACACAAGCTTTTGCATATGATAGACACTCTATCTGCAATGTGCAAGATCATCCACCGATCACGCATAATGTGATAAATCCCACAATCTTTAGCATGAGACAACCAGCGTGCGTATTCAATTTGGGTGCTTTTGATTATTTACACTATGAGCGTGACTGGAGGTTAATGGCTATCATTCAATTGGTGGTGTGTGGTAGACATGTGCCACCTTTATTGTGATATGCCACACAGCAGCATGAAATACACCATACGTTGAAGGCACACGTTTGTATGTTGGATTGTAATTATCACATAAGAGGGCACCACTGTTTTATCTCATGGTTAGCTTCATCAAGTAGAGTTTATATGTGTGGACATATTGTATGTTTTTCAGAATCGTGCATCGGCTGATTGACTCATGCTGCGTGAATTGCTTGGCAACTTTGCTAGTGCCTAGGATTTGGGGATCTTTGTACCATAGAGGATTCTGTGACATGGACTGACCTCTCCACCTTGTTAGTGTCTTTGACTTGTTAACAAGGGATTATTGCCACATACTTGGCATACCACATGATGGTAAGTTATGGTAGCTTGGCACCATGATATGTTTGAGATTGATTTTAAATTTCGTGGCCATATACTGATATATGGTCTGGGTTTCTGTCTCTCCTCCCAATGCATTTTCTATGCCAGACGACTATTGTCCTCAAAAGGTCTTGTAAATTATATGGGGTCGAAATGTCAACATATTACTTGGTTATCTGATTAGTTACAAATCTACATGTTACTATGGCACACACACATGTTTGTCTGATCTAAATCATTTCTAACCAGTGAATGTTGTTTTGTATCTTTTGTATATAATTTGCATTTATTCACACACCTGAGCACTGCGTCGCCTGCAACTATGTGATTGTTTGCTCCATTATTTGCTTATTCAATAAAGGATAATATAGAATTAACCACATAAACTTTTGTCAGAAAGCCATTATCATTTGCGTGAACCGAAGTGAGTACTCACCCCTTGGATATTTATATAACACTTGGATTATTGGCTTACCAAGACACAAGCAGGAGGGTCACACGCCTCATAAAAGCATCCCACTCTGTACTCTGTTTTGAGAAACTAAATAACTTTTAAGCAAAAAAATCACTAGTAACTTTAAACTTTTTTAATTACAATACAATCATTTAACAGCATAACAAAATTGCAACTATATTACCAAACGACATCAATAATTGTAAATCAAATCAAACAATGAACTTCACTAATGTACAATATCTTTTTATGACTCATGAGTAGCACCAAACTATCCATCCTTTTTTCTTCATTTGTCTATTGGATTTTGGTTTGGGTAAACCTTCTTGGCTTGCTCTCTTTCAGCCTCCTCAGCCTGTCAAAGAAGGATCAGTTTGGAAGCTTTTACATATCACGCTAGGTGTCAAATGCTCAGCAAAGTTTCACATGTTTATACTTTGTAAAAAGAAGTTTAGCTGGGAAAGTAGAAAGAAGCAGTTTACTATAGTCATTAAACAAAAGTGGAAGCATTTAACTTCTATGCTGTCACAAAGTCTAGCCAGGACAAAATTAGCTCATGTAGCCGAACTAGGCATTTCTTCTGGTGCTTTCACGTCCTTTTTGCCTGGCAGATACTGTACCTCCCCAGGTGCTCACTGCTCAAGCAGACAACCCTTCGTAAATAAAGCCCTTTTTTCCTGCTTATTTAACCAGATAATTTTCTCATCAACAAATAGAGCTGCGCCACACAAACTTCTGCTGGACCACAAATGTCCCCATGGGCAGTAGGTACATGAGTTGTTGTTTATTTATGACTTTCCTGTTTCTTCCAAAGTAAACACATTTTGTTTTCCTTTTCCGTGTATTTTGTGACATGGTACTTTTCTTTTACACAATCTCTGTTTCCAATTTTCCTCCCAAAAAAACCCAATATAATCAGAACATTTAAAGTTACATACTGATCAATACCAGATAACAGCAACACATTTCTATATTGTCTAAACTTTTCTACATTGTTCACTCACAATCACATATTTATATCTAGTGTTACACTAACTTGTTAATCCTTTCTTCTCAAAAATCCCATACCCTCAACCAGTGCATTTTTTCGCGATTAAATTATAACATGCCATCAACACTGGTTCCATAAAATAAAACTAACTAACACATTCCTCTTGACACACCTTTGCTAACAGTCTCATACGGGCAAAGGTAAGGATGTGTACAGTAAGGTTTATAAACAGTTGGACCTATATTACAGATTCTGGATTCTTTCTTTTATAATTAGAAAAACACTGCCTCCTTTACTTTAAACTATGTACAGATTGAACACTTCATTTTTTTACACAAAGTGCAATACTTGCTGATATCTCTCTACATTCTAATGTCTATGCATCAAAAGCTATAAGGAAAAATCTACACCTGTATAAAAAAACCTTTCAATCAGTAAACCTTGTGTAGAATAAGTAGAGCTCTTACTGACACTTCTAAAAAAAGTTCACAAGGGGTATTATTATTTCCTGAACTATGTCGTAAATGCAGCTGAAGCCACCAGCCTCTTTCAGTTCCAAATGAACTTACCTCTGCTGAGCACAACTCGAAGAGACTGCCTTCTCCTCATAACTACCAAGGACAATCTGAGCTATCTCTGGCTCTGCAGCCAATCACATTACAGTATTTCTTTATTCATGTATTAAGAATGTTAACTATTGGTTGACCTTATCCTTTTTTTTCTACTTATCCAAATACAATCTCTTGAGGCTCTTGCGGGATCGTAAAACATGTGGTGGCAGACTCAATAAAGTGCCATGCATGTCTCTCAAGAAGCTCGCCGGATTGAACAAGCATCATGCAGCAAGAGTCACTCCCTGAAGCTTGAACTCTACTGACAATAGACTCTCGCGGGATCGCAACACAATTGTAGGAAGATTTTAGTCTATGGGAGGGACTAGCCTAGCCACTGAGAACCCTCTATTGAATCATAATTGTACATACTGGATTGTGAGGAGGGACTACCCTCAGCTTTCAAACCTCTCTGTCAACTCACAAAAATGTATAGTAGGGTGAGTGCAGAGACAGGCCTTTCTGACGAGACCCTCTCTTGGATGAGTGCACTGCATAGTAACATGTGGGGAGGGACTGGCCTCTTTACTGGGACATCTTTCTCTCGGATGACCAATGTGCATCGTAAGGTGAGGGAGAGACTAGCCTCTCTGCTGAGACTTCTCTCTGGACTGACCGGTGTGCATAGTAGGGTGTATGGAAGGACTGGCCTCTCTGCTCAGGCCCTCTCAGACAATGTGTGTGCCTAATAGGGTGTGAGATGGGACTGGCCTCTCCTTTCAGAGCCCTATCTCAGATAACGGGTGTGCATAGTAGTGTGTATGGATGGACTGGCCTCTCATTTCAGACCTCTCTCGTAAATGACGGGTGTGCAAAGTAGTGAGTGTGGAGGGACTGGGCTCTCCTTCCGCACCTCTCTCCCTTGCCAGTTCAAATACTTTATTTTGGTTGAAGACGATAAATGCAGAATATTAATAATATGTTACATAGTTCATGGTATTTACAGAACAACAGCATAATCACATAGGGCCATATGTAGGTAATCTCTATTTACCGATTCTTAAATACCGAATTTTACCGATTCGGTATTTAAGAGTCGGTAAATAGTATGTAGGTATAAATTCAATAAATTCTACCGATTCGGTAATATTTGGTAATTCCCATTCATTCCTACGTGCCTGGAGGCCCATAGGAATGAATGGGAATCCATTCACTATTACCGATTCGGTAAATACCGAATCGGTAATAGGGGAAACATATTCAAGGGTGGCAGGGTGTCACTTTGACACCCTGTTGCACCCCTGAATCATGCATGTGTGCACATGTGGCGCAAATACATGCCCTAAGGGCATGTATGTCTGCCACATGGCACTGAGAAAAAAGCAAAACCTTGCTTTTTCAAAGGTATTATAGTTGGTGATAAATAACGAATCCTTAAGGCTAAAATGCACTCACTTGAGTGCTACCTACATAGGCTTTAAGGAATCAGTAATTTACTGATTCCTTAAAATAAGGAATTGGTATTTTACAGATTCCTTAAAATAACGAATCTGTAAATTACCGATTCCTTATTTGCAGCCTCCTACATCTCAAATCCCTAAATACCGGTCGGTAACTGTGAAATTTACCGAATTTCACCGTTAACGACCGGTATTACCCCCACCTACATATGGCCCAAAATGTTTAGCCAAAACAAGACTTAAAACTTAATTATACATTAGAATCAGACATAGAATACAATATAAAAATAGTATAAAAATATTAGAGGCTAAGAAATTTGGTGCAACAGTATTTTGATTAATTAAGATCAGTAGCATTAATAAAAAGCAATAGCAATAATGAAAAGGGTGGGAACCTCCTGGAAATAAACTGTGCTAGTCATTAATGTGCTTATCAGAAATCCTAAGAACAATCTAATGGCCTATGGTACTTCTAAGCTGAATCCGAATGAAATGCCAGCTTTGTCAAGATCCTGGTTCTAGTAGGCCATACTGATTCGAGGTATTTTGCAATGGGAAATACTTTACATGGTGTGTTGCCTGACCTACAGATTCTTAGAGCCATCTTATACTGGCAAACTCTCAGGAATCAACAGAGAGGCACAATCCAGTGCCTGTATTGTCTAGTGTATGCAGGGCAGAAAACGGAAGATGTTCCTCAGATTCTTTTGTTTCCCTAAACACAGGACAGTGGGAACAGCCCTCTGAGGGACAACTCCATTTACTAGTGAGGGTTGCCAAAGGTAATGTCCCCAACCTGAATTTTATATTAAGAGATCTAGTGAATGGGGGTTCTATTTCATCAAGGAACAGCTCAAATTCTGTTGTAAGCTTTGTTTCTAAGAACCGATCAGTCAGTCTGCCATGGTGTGATGTCTGGGTTATTTTCTCTATTTCATTTTCCCAGAAGGTCTGATCAGTCCTTAATACAAAATGACTTCCCCAGATAAATGGATTGAACTTCCTGACTGCCCACCAACAGGCCGACAATTCTTTCTCAATTACTAAAAAAATGTTCTCTGCTCCTCTCAAAACCCTAGAAGCATAGCCTATAGTACTGTCCGTATGTCCATTATCTTGGGTAAGAACCGCTCCAAGTCCAAAACCACTTGCATCAACAGTTATGGTACATTTTTTATTGGGATCAAAAGGTTTCAAAATTCTATCACTCACCAACTGCAACTTAATCCAATCGAATATCTCTTGACAAAACTTATCCCACTTGAATGGAAAACTCTTCTTTAACATATTAGTCAACGGTTGTGCCATTGAAGCATAATCCTTAATGAATCTAGAGTAAAATTCACTTAGACCAATAAATGACTTCAAACCAGACTTATCAGTGGGTGGACTTGCATCAACAATAGCTTTTACTAACCCCGGCCGAGGTTCAACTCCATCATGTGAAACTACATGTCCAAGAAACTCCATCTTCTCCTTGAGAAACACACACTTCTCACTTTTAAGTACCACTCACTTTCTCTTGCATAATTTCCAAAACTTGATTTAATGATTTGTCATGATCAGCTCTTGTTTCTCCAAAAATCAAAACATCATCTTGGAAAAGAATCATACCAGGTGTATCTTTAAACATTTGACTCATCAATCTCTGAAAAACAGCTGCCGCCGACGCAAGCCCGAACGGCATTCTGCAGTATTGATAGCTACCAAAAGGAGACACGAATGCAGTCAAATGTCTAGACGACGGATTCAATACCACCTGGTGGTAAGCCAATGCCAAATCCAACTTGGTAAACCACCTTGCCCCCCTTGTGAGTGACAATAATTCCGTAATCTTGGGCAAAGGATACGAGTCAACCCAGATGTTTTTGTTCAGACTGCGTAAATCCACACAAACACGCAAATCACCATTTTTCTTACATGCCACCTCAAGAGGAGATAACCATAAAGAAGACTCTATTGGCTCAATAATTCCTTTCATACACAACTCATTCAATTTTTTTTCCAAGCTGTCCCTAACACTAAATGAAACACTCCTCACTTTGTGTTTAATTGGTATAGCTCCATCTTTAAGCTTTATCTCATGGGTAAAATCTTTGATCATTCCAAGACTTTTTCCAAAAACTACGGGAAAATTGACATTCAATTCCTCTGTGTAGTCAAAAGAATCAACCACACTTACCTGCTCCTTTGTACCTGGTCTCAGAATCATTTGGAACAACCCCTGAGGAAACCAACCCAATATATTTAACCCTTTTATAGCAACATAAATTTTCCCCAGAATTTTCCTTCCTTTAAATTGTAGAACATCTTCAAAATAACCAGCTAAATCTATCTTACGCCCTTCGTAAGAAACAGGAGCTCTGTCTGCTGGTTCTAACATTCTTTCAGGCCATGTTTATTCAAATAACTCTTGAGTGATCATAGTTATTCTTGCACCTGAATCAACAAGCAGCATAAGAGTTTTGTCACTGCCCACACCAATTTCAACATAAGGATCAATGCAATCATTTGAGTCTCCTGTGATGATTTCTCCCTCATGAACCACCATAACCTTATCCTTAAGATCATCTTGAATACTTTTGATAGTATCACAATCTTTGTCAACACTTTCAGAAACATTTCCCACCCCACTTGTATTTCCATAACTGGGACTTTTAGTCTGTAAACTTGGATTTGACTGCTTGTTAGTTTGACAAATTTTAGCAAAATGTCCATATCTTCCACAATTCTGACAAGTGGAATTCCTTGCAGGACAGAATTTGTTTCCTTTATAATGCAACAAATTCCTGCATCTATAACAAATGTCACTCTGTTTGAACAAATTGTTCCTTTCATATCGCGGTGTACCACTATGAATGTTCTTATTCTCTTTAGCTCTTACAGCAGCAACAGTCTCCTCATTTTTTTTCTCAAGTTCTTTAACTTCCTTTTTAGACAATTCAATGCTCTTTGCTGTGCGAATAGTTTCCTCCAAAGTAGGGTTTCCTAATGTGAGTAATTTTTTTTTAATAGATTTGTCTAAACATTTACAAATATACTGGTCTCGAATTAGCTGTTCTCTAAACGTCTCAAATTCGCACTCCGCACTCAATTGTCTAACTGTTGAAACATATGTTTCGACATCTTCACCTGGTAATTGATCTCTTTTGAAAAACATATGCCTAATTACCACAAGACTTGGTTTTATGTTGAATCGCAATTCCAGCCTCCTTCTAGTTTCCATATAATCATCAATATCTTCTTCTGCATTGTCTCTAACTAAAGGAGGTAAATGTTTATACATTTCTCTCCCCTGAAAACCTAAAGAATGTAAAAGCAAATATTTCTTCCTTTCAGCACGGTATCTAGAAGCACTATTGCTCCCAGATAAGTCTCGAAAGCATCAAACCATTTTTTCCATGCTATAGGTGGATTTCCTGATGTTTCCAGGAACGGAGGTGGTGGTGAAACAGATTGCATTGTAGATTTAATACTTGGACTCACTGAATACTTTTAATTATTTTCAATTGCTCCTTGCAAACTTTAACTCGCTCCTTGTTGTAACCTGCTAATTATATGGATGACACTGTGAGCACTCTGCCAACCACTAACAACTGGTTAACACTAAGCATGGGCGGATTTTGCGGATTGGCAATCCGCGAACTTGCGTATTTACGGATTCGCAATCCGCGAAGATCCGCGAACTCTAGCGGACTTGCGGATTTTTCCGTTTTTTGTGTTGGCGCGTGTTCGCGCCGATTTTGGGACAAGTTCGCAATTGCGAACTTACTTTTCGGCTTGCAACGGCCGCGACTATGTTGTTTCTACGTCTGGTTTATCATCACAGGTTCACAGCACCCTCTGTTTCACCACTGCCACCCTCTGGGACACCCATGCCACCCTCTAGTACATCCTCACAGGCACCTATTAGGTTTATTTATTACTGTAGATTATGGTGGTTGAAAAAAGCTAGCACACCTGCCCTTCTTCAACTGCCATCAATTAATTTGTGTTTCATTAATGTGTCAGTAATTTTGAAAGTTCCAGTCTGGCTGGCACCTGCTTCCTTCCTTATCTGTAATTTGCTTTTTGTTGCAGTGAAATTTTTTTTTTACAGGACCTTTATGGTGCTATTCTATGAGCCTGCTGTTTGGGTCATAGCAGGGTCATAGAATTGTTGCAAACTCTGGAGGGGCCCATCAGGAAGCACTACCTTGAATGTTACTAATGTTAAGTTTGAACTTTTGCACCTGCTCATTGCTTTCATTTTAGCTAAAATCGTTTTTTTTGCAATTTCGCGCGTTATTTGGGGCGCGAATCCGTGCGAGATCGATTTCGGAAGCCGCGAATACGTGCGAATACAAAATTGTTTTTGTTGCGACGTGTATATTCGCGTGATCTTGCGCGTGTTCGCGAGGCGCTTCTAGCTATTCCTTTGCCAAGTTACCCTATCGGTCGTACACGGGCGCGGCCATCTTGTTGGCGTGACGTAATTCCGTTTCCGCCCGCTATGTGTAATCTCGCAAAGTGTGCTGCTCACGAGTACAAGTTCGCGCGTACTCGCAAGAAAAATCTCGCGCGAACTTACCCACGCGGTCGTGAACGGGCGCGGCCATCTTGTTTCTCATTCATTGCTATGGTTCTGGGCATGCTTTCTCTATCCTCTCTCAATCTCTGCCATCCTTTGCTTGTTTGAAGTTTTTTTGATCTAATTTTACTTATTATCTAACCCTCTATTTTTCTAGCTCTATATTTTTGTGTTTTCTGCAGCTTTTAGTTACTTTTAAACTACTTTTTTAAACTCTTTTATTTTCTTCTTCACTATTCTATTTCTTCTTTATCATTTAAGTTTATTTCTGCCCAGACCATGGTAAAGGGAGCCGGGAAGCACCCTGAGAAGGGGAAGGGTCCCGCACCCCGTGCCCGGCTCCCGTGCGGGCGTTTAAGGGGGGAGCAAGTGGTCCCGAGGGAGATCTTTAGCGCGGAGGAAGTGGCGGCACTGATCTTCCATGTCCAGCGCCGCCTCCCCAAGACGATCCTGGGAGGCGGCAAGATCGCGACCGGCTATGGCATCCGGGAGCGCCGCCAGCGGTGGGAGAAGGTGTGCCGGGCCATGTACAAGATCTCTGGGGTCCGGCGCACATATAACCAGGCCACCCACCGCTGGACCGATGTCATGGACCGGGAGCGGGACTTGCTGGACGCGCTCGGCGTAGAGGTCCCCGGGCTTGGTGAGTAGTAGTAGTAGTACATTTACTACTCTGTTTTATCCTGCTCTGTTATTTGCAAATCTTTGTTCTTTACCAAGAGCAATAATGCTGCCGATTACATTGAGGTAAATTATATTTCAAAATCTTCTATGCATTTCATTTTCAGGTGCACTGCTCTCCTTCTCAGTAGCCTTGCTTGCTACTATGCTTCTTTGTTTTGTATGTTGTGTTCAGAAGCATTTCATTGGCCTGAGAAATTATGTATCAGTGTACTGTAAAGAAAAGAACTGCGTAATGCTAGACAGTAAGGGTCATATTTTCAATTACCGGCGCATCCCTGCAAAGTAGCAGGGATGCGGCAGTAATTGTGTGCCATGCCACCACCACCCATTGGCCCAAAACGTCACAGAAGCCTTACGCATCTGTGCCGTAAAGGCAGCGCATTGCTGGAGTTGCGTGCCAACGATGGCGCAGCTCCAGCAATGCTCTGGGGTACCCTATCTCCCCAATGCTGCATCAAGCCGTACGTCGGCTTCAAGCGCGCAGGGTTTGAGTCATGCATCATTGTCATAAAAATGACTGATTGACATCTTGTAGATTTCCCTCAGCCACTTTTAGGATTCGTTCCTGCGCAGGTACGCCCTCCCTTGCGCCGGAACGCCCCCTGATGGCGCAGGGCTTTACAACGTGATGCATCGCCCATATGCCCATATGTGTTTTTTTTTTTAATATATACGCCGCACCAACACCATGGCGAGTCTTTTGTTCTGCCGCTGCGTCAGAAAAGGCACGCAACAATGGAGGAAAATCAGCCGCAACTTCCGCAAGGGACTTATAAATCAGCCCCAACAGACTGAAGTCCAGTGTCCTTCCTTTAGACAGTCACATGGCTATCAGAAGAAATAGTGGCGGTGGTGGCGGGTGGATTGATAGTTTGAGTATTCACTGATCTGCAAGCAGGATGGACTTTGTCTGTCACGTGTTGTGCACTACTGCCTGCAGTGCCAGGCCTAGGCAAACCTCTTTAGTAGTCTGTTTATTGAGTTACATAGGAACTTTCTAAGTCAACGTTCCGCAAATCAGGCAATACGAATAACGTAGTATACCACATGAGATAGATCCCGTGGAATAGTTGTCTATCTATTTGCTATTTTTCCAAAATATGTTGTTATTGTTCTTTTGAAATGTTTGATTTGGTTGAAAAATCTCATCCATGTTTTATGGTTTTTCTTTCTTTCATGTTGTACATCAGCTCCCCCCAAGGGCAAGAGGACACAGGAGGAGGGTGCTGAGGATGCAGGCCAGGATCGGGCAGGCGAGGGCTCCTTTGCTGGCCCCAGTAAGTTTACATTTTACTAAACAGTACCTATTTTTTCCTAGCGTTCCTCATTCGATTTTTTCTAAATCGTCTTTGATCTTCTTGTAGACTGGATATAAATTCTTATCCTGCCTCGAATATGACTCCCTGTGGTATTACTAGACTATTCTTATTAGTCTGTCTGTGTAGCTAACTAAGATTGGACATTTGGCAATTCCATTGGACTCCCATTATATTCAGCAATACCTCTATGCACTGTCTCCTTACTGACTAGATAGTGTGGCAGAGTCATTCAGCTCCCGAAGTCACCGATTATAGATCCCCAATGATCTCTAGATTATCGTACGCAGGACAAGAGAGTAGTACGGAGTCACAGCACAGTCAAGAAGTGTCAGAGGCACTCATGCTTGCAAAAATTCCAAAACCTTTAGCTCATCCACTCTAGTCTAGAGGAACAAAAACCACAGAGTCTATTTAAGTGTAAAAGCTTTATTAAAAGTAAACACATTTATTGAAATCTACTTTGTCATAAAACTATTTAACTGTAAACGGAAAAGTGGTTAGTGCTGACGATTAATTGGACACATTTCTTGTGGTCGAGCCGAACTCTCACCTACTTTGAACTTGATCCTGGTCGTGTTCTTAGGACTCAGGAGTCAAGCTTCTGTCTGTTAGGAGAAAAAGTGGTGCGTGTTAAAAATCAAAAGCAAGCATTCATCAGTTGTGCATAAAAGTGCAGCAAGACAACAGCCTTCCCTGGAAAATGGGACATTTTTACTATGGAGTAGACAGTCACAAATTATTACATTGTATTCTGTTTTTTTAACATTTCTCCTAGACCAAATATTATATAGTAGTGAGTGGTGTATTCTAACTTTCTTAAATGTACTTTGTAGGTGTAACATCTGGTGACGGGGCCAGCGCGGAGGTGGCTGATGTGTTGGACTTGGACTCGGAGGCCTCTGGGGAGGATGCGGCGGTAGAAGAGCTGGTGGCCGTTCCTGTGGGGGATCAAACGGTGGTGGCGGAAACAGGTAAGCTATATATTCCTTACTTATTGAGATTGAAGACTGCATAGTGTGCTTTCTGCACGGGTGTATTACAATTACAAATCAACCAGGTAGTAGCCTCCTCGAAATGTACTTCGACTTAGCTGTGAAGTTTTTGGTGAGAAGAATCCCAATAAGTTCTTAGACGAACGTGATGGATGGGATGAACGAAAAGCGAAAGAAGGGTGTAAGTAAGTGGGACGCGAACTTGTATGATGGCTGGCAAAGAAGAACGATATGTGTTTGCTTGGACCCAGAGGTGGCTGGGAAGGAAAGAATATGGTATGGTGCATGGCTGGGTCAATGATGAAGCAAGGATGGGTGGAAGGACAGCAGCCTGGGTGGGTGAAACAGAAACTGTATGTGTGCGTATACTTTGAATGAATGGATGCCTGGAGCATGGTATTCTCTGACTCTTACATAGCAAATGTGTATCTAGAGAGAGTAGATGGTCGCCAGGTGAAGTAAGTGTTACCTTGAAGAGCATGTACCACCGCACCCGCACGTCCGTCCCAGTGCAGGGAAGGCAAGGAAAAGAAATTGTAAATGTGTCCAATACTACCATGAATAGTAGCAGTACTTTGTATTGCGTTTGCATTCACAGCATATATCTGGTTATTACGGTGGACACTCCGTACCTCTCTTAATAACTTTAGTTTACTTGTAGTACGTCATTCATGTGTGGGTGTATCACTGTGTTCACTCAATATTAAGCAAAGCACCTAAAGTCATCTCATCTGTCATTAAATACGTCCCATGTGAAGTGATAGATAATCAAATTAGTTAGCTTCTTCAGTTTCCTTTTCTAGTACTCATTTGCACTGTAGGGTGAAAGGTAAATTAATTAAGCAGTAGCCCTTGTAACAGAGTATTCTCAGTGCCACCCGTAATAGAAAAGTAATAGCTTCACCACCTGCATGTACTGGACCGGTACAGTAACGCAAGTCTGTCTCCATCATCATGGTGTGCAACTTTTTTTCTCGGGTGCAACTTCACTGTGCTGTGTCCATGTCATTCTGCCGGCTTGCATAAGATAACGTACCCATTTCCCTAAACAAGAGAGAAGAAGAAGAATAAGACTGGTGTACTGTCATAGTCGACTGTAATGGAAGTCCATAGTGGTCGTAGAATTAGTTCATTAAACTACCACTACTGTTAGAGCAAGGATGCAGAAGTGGGAGGGTTACATAGATACTGTCCTCAATAGTTATGTACTGTGCTTTCAATTTGCTACTTGTACTCTGTGACCCAACTTTCGGCTCAATCACTTTGTGTTATTAATAAGGAGCATTGGTTACAGACTATGTCTTTCTTTCTTCATATAGTTGCTCCTTCCAAATCAACAACAAGGAGGGAGCAGGCTAGATTGGCCCGGCAACGGAGGCTGGAGGCCACAGTCGCCGAGTATCGGCGGCTGGTGGCCCTGGAGGAGGAGGAGGACACGCAGTCGAGCGGGGCAACATCTTCGACTGTGACCACTGCATCCTCCTCCGTGACTAAACCAGCGGGACCGAGCCGGGCTAAGAAAGCCGACCGCCACCGCCAAGCACCCGAAACACCAGCTGCCCCCCACAGGAGCTGCAAGGAACGCCAACACCGCCTACGAGTCCGCATGTCCAACCTGGAGCAGGAGGTCCTGAGGTATAAGACCTTGGTTAAGGGCCTCCGCTCCGAGCTTGCCACCCTCCGCAAGGAGTATGATGCCCATGCCGCATCATGCACCAGCACCAGCACCCTCCAGTAGTGGAGTGTCCCTTGCCCTTTTTTTATAGACTTTTGGGGGGTGGGATTTGGGAGTTGGGATCGTTTTGGGACGTTTCAGAGACAATCGTTGGGGTTAGGGTGGGTGAGGGAGATTATTTTGTTAGGGATAAATAAATATATTTTTCAACTACTTTATCTGACCATACCTGTTTTTTACTGCTTTTCAGTCTGGTGGGTGGGGGGCGGGGGTGTAACAGTAACTTTGTTTTCCTGAACAGTCGTAGGACTTTAGTAGTACAACCGTCAAACTCTTGTCTACTCCGAAATAATACTCCATTATACTACCTCCCACCAAACGCTTATCTTACCTGTAATTTGTGTTAGAAATTAGGGCTAGGCCCAGGGCTGGCTCCAGGTGAAATGGGGATTAACGTTGTCATTCCTGGGCGGGTGACATTTCCTCATTGCGGTGTTACTAGTGGTGTGACACAGTGGCAGTTGCATGCCTATGGAAAAAAAGAAAACGAAACCTTGTTTGTACTCCTTACTGTAGCATTACAACGGTTACGGTACGATCGAGAAAATAGCAGGTGACAGTACACTAGAACAGTGCCATAATGTAGCCTAACAAATGGTAAAGTATTGCAAGTATAACTAGTACTTGCGTTGAATTTATTTGACATTGGCTACTACTACTAGAAGATATAGTACTGAAGCTGAGTAAGTCTAGAAGATATCCTCGTATTCCTTCACCAGCCTGTTGCTGCTATCACCTTATCCTCCCCAGCAAGTGTGTGGAATTATTGATGTCATTTTAGTCAGACATCAAGCAAAACAACACAGCCCGGGGGAAGAGGGTTAGGGTTTGTAAAATGGATGGGAATGGGGGTTTCTTTTTGGGTAGGTTTTGTTGAGAGAAGAAAAAAAAAGCAGAGCATGGACAAACAATAATTGAAGATACAGAGTTTACAGACAATCTTTGGTTACAAAGTAAAGATAAGCACATGCAGTCACACTCATAGAATAAAAGACAACAATGGATACTGTATCTGTATTGCGTATGTTGTTGGAGTTGTCCTGTTGAAATTGGTAAGTAAGTTGCATGCAGCAAACAATTCCTCTTATTGGCGGCACTCCTCCATTCCAGCTGACGCTTCGTCCATCAATGTGGTGGTGACCACTGACAGAAGAGACACCCTGTCCACTGCCTGCCTGGCGGATGTTGACTGAAACCCGGCCTGTAATTATTGAACGGAAAACAGGAAGTGCTATTACAATACCACTGATAAATAAATAAAAGGTATGTACGCTGTGTGGTTCAAAAAGTCACACTTTGATTTCCCTAATAGACAGTACAATATTTTTGAAATTGCGTGCTCTGTCTGAGTCACCTTTTTAAGGATCAATAAGTATGGCCAAAATATTATAGCGGATCTTTCCCCTTAAGGTGGGTGTACTACTGTGTTTTAGAACAAAATTTGACCTTCCCAGCAATGCTCCCACCAAGACCCTTACTAAAGCCAGTCGCAAAAATGTAGAAGAACCCAATCATATCTCCAAAAACGATGCCTAGCAGAAAAATGGTTACAAAACGTACTTTGAAAGTAACAGTAGACCCAAATACAGACCGTGGATTGTATTCAAACCACTTGCCTGCAAGCAAAAGTATCCATAGCCAGCATCGCTCCAACAGTGCTCTACAACAACAGAACCGCGTTGCAATAGAACCCCCCTAAACACATGCAATCCTGCTGCTAGGGCTAACCCTAACGAACCCTAACTTACAAAAAGTGCCAAAACTGGTGTTTCCTTATGGATTTTGTCCAACTAACTTCTAGCCGGTATTAGACCTTCCCAGGAATGCCCCAGGCAAGACCCGCCAACCCACCCGCAAAAAAACACCCGACACAACACCACCAAACAGCGAAAAAGCTAAATCTCATACTTACAATGTCTCTCGGCCTTCGGTCCAAACGCGGCGCTGTGCAGCTAGGTCGTCATCATCATCATCAATCATCATAACTCCTGTTTTCCACCACGGATTTCCTGAAAAGCAAATGCAATCAAGATTAGACTGTCGCAGCAGTGCTTCGACAGAGACCCCGGCCGCAACCCACCCACGAACAGCAGGAAGCCCCCCAAAACGCTACATTGAGCAAGATGTCTGAAGAAATGGCAAAAAAAAGGCTGTTCCTTATGGATTTTGTCCAAAACACTTGTATCCGGTATTAGACCTTCCCAGGAATGCCCCAGGCAAGACCCGCCGGCGCCAACCCACCCGCAAAAAAACACGCGACACAACACCACCAAACAGCGAAAAAGCTAAATCTCATACTTACAATGTCTCTCGGCCTTCGGTCCAAACGCGGCGCTGTGCAGCTAGGTCGTCATCATCATCATCAATCATCATAACTCCTGTTTTCCACCACGGATTTCCTGAAAAGCAAATGCAATCAAGATTAGACTGTCGCAGCAGTGCTTCGACAGAGACCCCGGCCGCAACCCACCCACGAACAGCAGGAAGCCCCCCAAAAGGCTACATTGAGCAAGATGTCTGAAGAAATGGCAAAAAAAAGGCTGTTCCTTATGGATTTTGTCCAAAACACTTGTATCCGGTATTAGACCTTCCCAGGAATGCCCCAGGCAAGACCCGCCGGCGCCAACCCACCCGCAAAAAAACACCCGACAACACCCCCAAACAGCGAAAAAGCTAAATCTCATACTTACAATATCTCTCGGCCTTCGGTCCAAAGTAACGCGCTGTGCAGCTAGGTCATCATCAATCATCATAACTCCTGTTTTCCACCACGGATTTCCTGAAAAGCAAATGCAATCAAGATTAGACTGTCGCAGCAGTGCTTCGACAGACACCAAAAATTACACACAAACCCCCGGAACCCCGCCAAAGAGCACCTCAAAGGCAAGCAAGTCAGCAAAAACGGCAAGAAATTTCCACCTCATATTTGGTCCAAAACACTTTTGTCCATTATTAGAGCTTCACAGCAATGGGCCCAAAACCGTCAACTCACCCGCAAAGAAGTACAACACCCCCACAAGTGCTGAGTCTTTCTTCATTGTGCGTAATCCAGCACTCTGCTTGGAGGGAAATCGCAGTCTGGAGGAGGAGGATAGAGGAGCATGTTCTTCAGAACTTGTGAACCTGAGGAATGTAGACTGCGGCACCTTCAAATCAATAAGCAAACAAGTGAAGACAGTTCTGATGATGGTCTTGTTTTTGGGATTAGGTGATTAAAGTTTGAATTAAATTAACTGTGCAAAACAAAGAAAGAGAGACACAAAGCACACAGGAATAAAAGTGAATAAGGACGAAAAAGAAAGTTCTTGATTGATTGTCTCATTTTCAGGGCTCGGTGTCAGGGAATAAGAACAAGATTTCGTCATCATACTCTGCGAATTCAGGCTGGATGAGGTCAGTGGCACCGAACAGAGAAAAAATCCCCTCATCTACGTTGCTGTCCTCATCGTCTTCATGTGGCGTGCTTTCTCGCACTTTGTAATCTGGTGGTATGAGGTGCTGATTCATCTTGATCATTGTCAGCCGCTCCACATTTTTGGGCGATAGGCGGCTCCGTTTGGCAGTTACAATGCCACCAGCAGCACTGAAAACACGTTCAGAAGACACACTTGCGAGTGGGCAAGACAAATAGTTTATAGCCAGGTTGTAGAGCTGTGGCCACAATTGTTTTTTGCCATGCCAATACTGCAATGGCTCCTCATTAAGAAAGACCACTGTTGAGTCATTCAGATAGTCCTGCACCATCGACTCAAGGTCATCAACTGTTCCTCCACTTTGCTTACTTTTTGCTGTGCCTGTGACATTTTTTAGAGAACCATACCCCATCAAACTTAGCCAATCCTCCTCCCCAGCCACTGTTAGTGTTGTCATTGTGTGTGGTGCAGATGATCCAGTTGCCGGTGTCTTTAACGGCTGAGAGGTCACTTGTGCCCCAGCCACAGGTGCAGAAGTGGATTCTTGTGACTGCGGATGGCCTGCTGATGCTGATGCTGATGTACTGGCTTCTCCTTCAATAACCTGCCGTTCTTTTTCAAACCTCTTGGCTGACCAGGCTAACCAATGTTTGTACTTTTGAACATCTGCATCAGCGAAAGGAAAGAATGCGTTGTCTGCCAGCGCCTTTTTGTAGCGTGGATCCAGAATAGTAGCACAAATGTAATGCTGATCTGAGTTGATGTTTTTAAGACGTTCATCACCACGTAGGCGATGTAATAATTTCTCAGACAAAATGAAATGTTTTTTTTTTTTTCATCTTTTTCAAACTCAGAAGAAACCGCCATCAGTTGGTGCTCCAGTATGCACAACAATGGGATAGCTTTTCCCAAATTACAGTCCTCCTGGCTGACTGCACGTGTGAAGAACTCAAAAGGACGAAGCATGTCTGTCAGGCTTTTAACTATGGCCCATTGCGCCTTACTCATCCGCAGGTCCTCCTTCTGAGATGTAGCCTCTGTCAAGAAATAGTGATCGAGTACCGTATACTGCTCATGCAGACGCTCAAGCATGTAGAAGGTTGAGTTCCAACGTGTTGCCACCTCCTGGATGAGTGCTTTCACTGGCATTCCACGTTGAAGTAGCAGTCTCCGCAGATGCTTCCGGGCCTTAAAAGAATGGCTGAAATGGTTGCACATTTTGCGGCAGGTGGCCATTACCTCGAACGCTGGACTCTCTTTATCACTCAAGAATTTTTGAACTACCAGGTTGATACAGTGCGCCAAACACGGCACTCTAACATGGTGACCCTGTGACATGGCCTTAACTACATTGGCGCCATTATCCGTGGAAACATAACCAATCTTGCGTTTTAGGGGGGATAGCATTGACAACACCTTTTTGTCAAACTCTTCCAAAAGGTTTTCTGCTGTGTGACTTTTCTCCAAGGCAAACATGGCTAGTGTTGCATGTTTCCGAGCAGCTTTGAAAACTTGGTCCGGGTCAACACCTGCGTTTAGCTTTGCTATAACACCTGAAAAAGAGACCCAGTGTGCAGTGATGCACATGTAATCATCGCCTGGGCCACTGGTCCACATGTCTGTTGTCAGATGTATTGTGTGAACAGCACTCTTCTGCAAAGCTGCCCCAATCGCCTGCAGCACATCTTCATGTAGTGCTGGAACCGCAACTCTGGCAAAATAGAACCGGCTCGGAACCTTCCATTTAGGGCAGAGCGTTGCAACTAATTCAAGAAAACCTACCGCTTCTACAAAAGAAAAAGGTAGAAGGTCCACAGCTAGCATTTTAGCCAGCTTAGTGTTATACAGACGCGTCAGTGGGTGGTTGCGTTCATATGGCACGTCTGAAGTAAGCATTGTTCTAATGTTGGCCTGGACCAAGCATTTACGGGCTGATAATGACTTCGTTGACCCAATTTTGCTCGCTGGTGAACTTTTGTGCGTTGGTGTCTCACTCGCTCCAACACTCTTAGTGTGCCTCACATTGGGTGTGCTGCTGAGAGGGGTACTGGGTGTAAGGGAAGTGTTTGACACGTCTTCTTCCTGCTCGTCAACATCAGATGAAACATCAACGTTTCCTTGATTTTGGCCTTTCTTGATCGCAGCTAGGTGCGCAAACCATTGGACACCGTGCTTTCTGTCAAGATGACCACTCTGGCCGCCGGTACCATAGTTGCTACCTGGCTTACCACGACTAACTGCAAGCTTACAAAGGGTACAAATGGCAAACCTTGGATTTTTGGGACAAACAGTAAAGAAGTCCCAAACTGGGGACTTGAAGTGTCTGTGGGACCTGGAGGAGGCGGCGATACTGGTGGTGGTGGTGGTCATGAAGCTAATGCCAGATGAAGTGGAGGATCTGGATTGGCCAACTTTTGTACGTTTTCCACTTTCACCGCCACTAATTAAGGTCGAGGTTGACGCAGGTCTCTTCTTGCCAGAAAGAAATATGGAAGCGGGACGAGTTGGTGTACTACTTAACTCCAATGATTGTGGTGTTTCCACTGCCTCCTCATCGACAACATCATCATCATCATCATCACGCGCAGCAGCTCTTCGGGCTAGGGTCAAAATGTCTGTTTGCTGCATGCCCGCTGGGGCTGCAGTGACCTTTATGATGACTGGGTCGTCGTTGGCAGAGTCTTCATCAGCAGCAGTATCCGCCACTTCTTGTTGAGCCTCATCACACTCCATAAGTCTGAGACTTTGGACGAGCTTCCTTTTACGCTTAAGTACCTTTGTTGGATCATGGTGTGCCTCACTCTCAGACGGCTGTGGTGCTGGTTCCCAAGTTTGATCCGTATCATCAGAAGGAGGTGTGCTTGAAGAGGATGTAGACACCACCCTTGATCTCTTCCTTGCTAGGGTTGTGGAAGACAATGAAGGATCATCAGGAGGAGTGGCTTCCTCAAATGATACCTCGCCTTGATTGTCGATTTCCTGATGTGCCCCTACTTCGGGAGGAACAACTATTGTGGGCACTTGTTGTGACCCTCCATGCACCTCTGCATGCGCATCTCCTTGCGCTGCCTCTCCTTCCACATGTACTTGGGCTTGTACTTGCACATGTGATTGTTGTTGCCGCTGTGGTTGTTCAACACTCGTCAGATGAGCTACAACAACCTGTGTTGATTGAGGGACATTGCTGCTGCTTTCTTGCGATGAGCCAACATCACTGGTCGATGGTGATTGAAGAAGTATACTGGCTGCCTCTGCAGCACTCAAGGGCTTGGACTTAAGTTGGCGTGGTGGTGGTGGTGGCACTGAGCCCAATGGAGCGGGGGTGCTGCTGCCAGCTTGGTCCCCAGCAGATCCCGCTGCAGCTGCTGCAGGCATACTTTTTTTTTTACTCACAAAAAAAGGGGCGGGCGGCACACCAGTGTCCTTGGTAACTTGCTTCTTCTGCTCCTTACTGGCACCTTTCTTGCTAGAGGAGCTACGGGTTACTTTTTTTGGGGCCATCTTCTTCAGAGCAGGTCAGCAGGCAGCAGTTGCACGAGTTGCAGAGGGTTCTGTGTCCAGACGTGACGTCGCGTGACGTTATGCTGCACACACCGCTGCAGGACTTCTTCCTGGCACTGGTGGTTCTATTGAGTCTTCTTGTGCACCTAAAAGCAATGGAAGACAGAGGAACATCAGTTCAGTTATACACCCCAAAAAATCGACAAAACACAGAAAAATGAGCACAATCCCATGCCATCCATGATGTTTACATTGAAGACACCCCACAGAAAGACTAGGGACATGCAAGTATGCAACACTCACTACCCCTGGGCATAAGGGATGAAAAGTAGGCAAAATAAGTGCAGGCCTCAGACACTGCCTCTCCTCAAAATGGCCCCCTTACACCCCAAGCACATGTTGCCTGTACCAGCCAGCACTCAAGATGGCCACCACCACCACCCACATGGCCAGTCCACATCAACAGTACACCCCCAAAAAACAGAAAAACAGCCAGAAATCACCACAATCCAATGCCATCCATGATGTTTACATCAAAGAGAGTGAGACAACACCACAGGCACACTCAGTCCATGCACCACCACCACCCCTGGGCAAGCAAAAGGCCACACCAGCAGCCCCCCAAAAACGACAAAAAACAATAAAATAAGCACAATCCCAGCCCATCCATGGCCTCAATTATGTTTAAATTCAAGAAGACACCCCACAGAAAGACTAGGCCCATGCAACACTCACCACCCCTGGGCAAAGGGCCACACCAGCAGGCCCAAAAAAACGACAAAAAACAATAAAATCTGCACAATCCCAGCCCATCCATGGCCTCAATGGTGTTTAAATTCAAGAAGACACCCCACAGAAAGACTAGGCCCATGCAACACTCACCACCCCTGGGCAAAGGGCCACACCAGCAGGCCCAAAAAAACGACAAAAACCAATAAAATCTGCACATTCCCAGTCCATCCATGACCTCAATGGTGTTTAAATTCAAGAAGACACCCCTCAGAAACACTAGGCCCATGCAACACTCACTACCCCTGGGCATAAGGGATGAAAAGTAGGCAAAATAAGTGCAGGCCTCAGACACTGCCTCTCCTCAAAATGGCCCCCTTACACCCCAAGCACATGTTGCCTGTACCAGCCAGCACTCAAGATGGCCACCACCACCACCCACATGGCCAGTCCACATCAACAGTACACCCCCAAAAAACAGAAAAACTGCCAGAAATCACCACAATCCAATGCCATCCATGATGTTTACATCAAAAAGAGTGAGACAACACCACAGGCACACTCAGTCCATGCACCACCACCACCCCTGGGCAAGCAAAAGGCCACACCAGCAGCCCCCCAAAAACGACAAAAAACAATAAAATAAGCACAATCCCAGCCCATCCATGGCCTCAATTATGTTTAAATTCAAGAAGACACCCCACAGAAAGACTAGGCCCATGCAACACTCACCACCCCTGGGCAAAGGGCCACACCAGCAGGCCCAAAAAAACGACAAAAAACAATAAAATCTGCACAATCCCAGCCCATCCATGGCCTCAATGGTGTTTAAATTCAAGAAGACACCCCACAGAAAGACTAGGCCCATGCAACACTCACCACCCCTGGGCAAAGGGCCACACCAGCAGGCCCAAAAAAACGACAAAAAACAATAAAATCTGCACAATCCCAGCCCATCCATGGCCTCAATGGTGTTTAAATTCAAGAAGACACCCCACAGAAAGACTAGGCCCATGCAACACTCACCACCCCTGGGCAAAGGGCCACACCAGCAGGCCCAAAAAAACGACAAAAAACAATAAAATCTGCACAATCCCAGCCCATCCATGGCCTCAATGGTGTTTAAATTCAAGAAGACACCCCTCAGAAACACTAGGCCCATGCAACACTCACTACCCCTGGGCATAAGGGATGAAAAGTAGGCAAAATAAGTGCAGGCCTCAGACACTGCCTCTCCTCAAAATGGCCCCCTTACACCCCAAGCACATGTTGCCTGTACCAGCCAGCACTCAAGATGGCCACCACCACCACCCACATGGCCAGTCCACATCAACAGTACACCCCCAAAAAACAGAAAAACAGCCAGAAATCACCACAATCCAATGCCATCCATGATGTTTACATCAAAGAGAGTGAGACAACACCACAGGCACACTCAGTCCATGCACCACCACCACCCCTGGGCAAGCAAAAGGCCACACCAGCAGCCCCCCAAAAACGACAAAAAACAATAAAATAAGCACAATCCCAGCCCATCCATGGCCTCAATTATGTTTAAATTCAAGAAGACACCCCACAGAAAGACTAGGCCCATGCAACACGCACCACCCCTGGGCAAAGGGCCACACCAGCAGGCCCAAAAAAACGACAAAAAACAATAAAATCTGCACAATCCCAGCCCATCCATGGCCTCAATGGTGTTTAAATTCAAGAAGACACCCCACAGAAAGACTAGGCCCATGCAACACTCACCACCCCTGGGCAAAGGGCCACACCAGCAGGCCCAAAAAAACGACAAAAAACAATAAAATCTGCACAATCCCAGCCCATCCATGGCCTCAATGGTGTTTAAATTCAAGAAGACACCCCTCAGAAACACTAGGCCCATGCAACACTCACTACCCCTGGGCATAAGGGATGAAAAGTAGGCAAAATAAGTGCAGGCCTCAGACACTGCCTCTCCTCAAAATGGCCCCCTTACACCCCAAGCACATGTTGCCTGTACCAGCCAGCACTCAAGATGGCCACCACCACCACCCACATGGCCAGACCACATCAACAGTACACCCCCAAAAAACAGAAAAACAGCCAGAAATCACCACAATCCAATGCCATCCATGATGTTTACATCAAAGAGAGTGAGACAACACCACAGGCACACTCAGTCCATGCACCACCACCACCCCTGGGCAAGCAAAAGGCCACACCAGCAGCCCCCCAAAAACGACAAAAAACAATAAAATAAGCACAATCCCAGCCCATCCATGGCCTCAATTATGTTTAAATTCAAGAAGACACCCCACAGAAAGACTAGGCCCATGCAACACTCACCACCCCTGGGCAAAGGGCCACACCAGCAGGCCCAAAAAAACGACAAAAAACAATAAAATCTGCACAATCCCAGCCCATCCATGGCCTCAATGGTGTTTAAATTCAACAAAACAGTTGTATCATGCACCCATAACCAACCCTGGTCCTACTGGATACTGTGGCTACCCACAATATAATTTATTTAATTTTCTGAAAAAGTTCCAAAATTGTACTTGCAGCAACTGTAATGCCCCAAACAAACTTACTTGTGAAAGTTGATTTCTAATCCAAAAGTGATCCAAAGACAGTCAAAAAGGCCTCAAATCCAAATATCCAGCAGCACCCACAAAAAGTAATCCTTCCAGCTCCAGATCCAAATGAAAGTGACCAGGAGATGGACAAAGCACTGGGAGGAGCCTGCTGGACAGGAACAGGAAGTTGGAGACTGTGGGGCACTTCCTTCCTCCCCCCCCCCCCCAAAATGGACTCCTTGCAAAAAAAAAGGCCATGCAAATGTCAACCTGAGGAGTGATTCTGATAAAAATCATAATTTTCTGAAGGTTTATCCTGTTTGCTGGTGATTTTCTTGTGCGAAATTGCAAAATCTCTATTTCGCAAGTGCGAGATTGTTCCTTTCCGCCGCAACTACATGTTCGCAATTGCGAACTCTCGCGAGGTGTGCTGTGCAAGGTGGCAAGCCGCGAGTACGTATTCGCGGGCGACAAACTCCCGCGGGAACACGCAGCAAGATCTAAAATGGCGCGTCACTCGCAAAGAAAAACAACTCGGCAAACGCTAAAATGACGGAAAGTGAACGCCGTGCACCACGCCGCGCGCCGCAACCAAGCAAAAAATCCGCCGCGAGCGGATTCACGGATTTTCGACAAATTCGCGAGCGTTCGCGGATTGCGGATTTGCCGAAAATCCGAAAAATCCGCGAGCGGAGCGGATTTTACGCCCATGCTTAGTTAACACTCTTCGTTTTCAGTATAGATAACCCTTCTGTTCTTATTCAACATAGATATCCTTCAAATTAAAACCGCCATGGATTACACTCTGCCAACTATTATAAACAGCTGACAACCTTCGTGTAAAGCGTCTCTGTCTTCTTGTTCCGCTTGCCAACCTCGTCTTGCCAACCACTTCAAAATGGCCGCTACGCACTTTCAATGTGTAATTTAGCGTTTTGCCAACCACGTCTTCTTCAGCCACCTCAAAATGGCCGCCACGCTTCTCTCTATCCGTCAGTACGTATTTGGATTGCACTGCCAACCACGTTTCGTCAGTCAAACATTGACATCCAGGTTTTGCCAAACGCTTCAAAATGGCCGCCAAGCTTCCTTTTGATCCGTTACGCTCAAGCTGCGCTGCCAACCACCTTTCGCCAACCACATTTCACACCTGCGCAGTGACTATTTAATCCCTTTCCCCTTTCATTCTGACACCGCTGCTGCCGATCACTCAATTACTCGATATCAGCGATCACTTATCTCTTTTTTGTGAATTCTCCATATGAACAGGATCGGATCCTTGCTTCTTTCCTTCTCATTTGCCGTTTTCACTTCGAGGTTTCTTGTGGGTCCTTTTAGATCTCTTGAGGATCGTCGCCATCAATAATCTAGTAAGTTCCTTAGACTTAATTACTTAAACATTAGTTTATTGCTCTCAAGAGATGCACAACAGCAGCGGTCAGTACAACAGTCAAATAATGAATAACTGTCAAAGACAGCACCACCACATTCTACAAAGGAATACAGAACACTCTAACCAATACATTCCAACTACAGATGCCTAGGTGGTGAAAACTAAGTACAGAATATTACAAATTGGTGATAGATCAGGGCTATTTCCATAGATCCGATAAATCCAGGTTAAATAAGGCCTGTCTAAGATATTTTAGCCAGGGTAGTGTCATGGCACCTTGGTTACCCAGGATATCTTTCAATCCAGACCTATTGTGTTCTAACTCAAAAGTTAGCCATATCTGCATCCAATACAGAATAGGCTTGAGCCTGACTCCTGTAATTATTTGTTGCATGGTCAGATCCATTTGAAGGAAAATGACAGGTATTTTGTTGGAGTTTAAATGCAAAATGTATTCTTAGCAACCCCAAGTGACTCTACATTACTATGCCCCCCAGTTTGGAGCCATGTACAGCAGCACCCACAGCTTGAGCGCTCCAATTTCCATTGGAGGGGGTATTGCGCGAGAGGAGCCGTTCTTTGCAAAGCTTAGCATGGCAGCCGCTCAGTGGTTAAGTAAGAGCGAGCTCTTTGTTATCTGGCTAGTCCAAGTTCTGCTGATTGAGAGACTGGCTCCTAGGTGATACAGATCTGATGCCCTCTCCAATTTTACTCCCTCCCATCTCAGAGACCCTCTGAATTGTCGGTGGTGATTTATTGTTATGAATTTAGTTTTATTTGAATTCATGACCAAGCCATGGTTGGTATAAGAAAGGCAAAACCTGCCAAGATGAGTCTCAATTTCCTTTGGAGCTTTTGACACCAATACGGCGGCGTACCGAAAACAATAAGGCTGGAGTTTTGAGGCCACCCAATAGCGGAGAATCAGATTCACAGCCCAAAAGAAAATCTACACACATATTTATAATTAGTAGAAATAAGGTGGTGCAAGGACACAGCCTTGCCTGATATAGCAGAAATCTAAAGAGTGGATCCATTGTTTTGCAACTGAACCCGCCCTGAAATTGGAATAATATCTTGTTGTCCTTAACCCAGGACAGTAGCTTATCCAGAATCTTCTTGCAGAATATGTTTTGGGGGGTATTTGGCCAGGTCAGATCTTACACCATTCTTGACAATAGGAATAATCTCGGTTCCTCTCCAGGTTGCTGGGATTGGTGCACCTACCATGATGGCATTGGCAATTAGATTTAAATACGGTGCACAAACATCTCTCTCTGTTTTGTAAATGTCCCTGGAGCCTAGCCCTGCTTCTGTGCACAAATGGCTCCATGTGTTTCCTCCAAATTAAAGAATGCTATTGTGTGTGCTGCCTCTTGGTGGGGATTATGAAATTGTCTCTAAAGGAGTAAATGGAGCTTCTTAAGGTGGGGGTGATGTAGGTACAATTTGGACAGTCAAAGATGAATCTGGCCTTACCAGCAAGGAACCCGTAGACTGAGCAACTTTTAATACTTCCCTCAACCAAGACCACCAACTCATGAAAGAGACAATAAGGAAAGCCATTGCTGACCGCATTGAAGCCAGTTCCCACCACAGCAAAGAACTCTTCAACATCTTCAGAGTTCTCCAACCCTGCAGCCACCAAAAACATCATCACACCTTCTCAGAAGCTCTGTGACACCCTGATGGACTTCTTCCATGACATGATCTACATTATCTATGAAAACTTTGAACCCCCAACTCACCCCCGCTGAGATCCTCAGGCTCCTCAGTACCACAGATGCAGCAAACCTCGATAGCCTGCTCACCACCTGGGTTCAGCTCACCACAGAAAACATCCATTGTGAACTCTGCCTACTCAGGAGCACCCTCAGACCCCTGCCCCACCACATGTTCAACCCCAGAAGCAAGAGCTCAGCACCATCTTTAATGCATCTATCACCACGAACACCTTCCCCGGAGAATGGAAACACACAGAAGTCAATACATTCTCAAGAAACTTTCTGCCAACCCCAGCAATCTCTAGAACTACCATCATGTCTCTCTGCTCCCCTTTCCCACCAAAGACCTTGAAAAGGCCATCATCCACGGAACACCTGGAGAACAACAATCTACTGGAAACCTCCAAATATGGATTGTGCATTAACCACACCACTGTAACCACCCAATTGCTGCCGAAGACAACATCAGAACACCCCTCGACTGGAGGGAAATGGCGGCCCTGATCCTCTTCAAATTCTCTGCAGTGTTCAAAATCATATCCAACCACACACGTATCAAGAGGCTACACCATAGTTGAATCTAAGGGGACGCCCTCAAATGGATTCCCTCCTTCCTCACCGGAAAAAGCCAGAGAATCCGCCTTCAGCCTTTCACCTCAAAACCTAAGAACATCCTCTGAAGAATCCCTCAAGGCTTGTCCTTCAGCCCTACATTGTTCAATACCTACATGACCCCCTGGCCAATATCGTCAGAACCCATGGACTGACCCACCTCATCCTCTCACTATCAGAAGACATCTCCGCCAAAAAGGCCAACTTCCACAGGTGAATGACAAGCATTGCAGACTGGATGAAAGACAATTGCCTTAAACTCAACACAAACAAAATGGAAGAACTGATCTCCATGGAACGACTCCTGGTGGCTATCCAAAGTAGGACCCTCACCCACTCTGCCATGCCATGCCTACAACCTTGGAATCATCCTGGACAGAAATCTCATAATGAAATGCCACACCAACGCAGTCTCTTCTGCCTGCTTCCTCACTCTTTTCATGCTCCACAAGATCTTCAAATGGTTCCCCATCAACACCAGATGAACTGGAACTCAGGCCCTAGTCACCAGCCGGCTTGACTATGGCAATGCACTCTATGTAGGAGTCACCTGGCACCTCCTGAAGAGACTGCAGACCATACACAATTCAGCAACCAGATTCATCCTTGACCTCCCAAAGTGAACCCACATCACCTTCCACCTCAAGAAGCTCCACTTGTTCCCCGTTCAGAAGAGATGTCAGTTCAAGATGCATTTCCATACCTACAAAGCCTCGTACAACCAAGGACCAGCATCCATCAACCACCATCTGAACTTCCATAAATCCTCAAGACACCTGCACTCCTCCTCCCTCTCACTCGTTCCCACCATTTGCTGAAGCAACAGTGGAGGATGCTCCTTCTCCGACCTTGCTTTGAAATCCTTGAACAACTTCACACTTTGCCTCCGTACTCATCTTCTCTGCTGGAAATTCAGAAAAGGACTCAAGACCTAGCTGTTCAACTGAACCATCCCCAGCAGCCAGTTTTCTCGGCACCTGGATATCCTCATCGGGGATTAGCCCCACTTTATAAATTCTGATTGAATGAGAGTCTACTTTAGTGACCAGCACCTCCGAATCTGGTATTCTGTGGGTAGTGTTGGCATAATTTCCCTTACCAGAAAGAGACTGAAAATTAGCTACCCAGTCCTGTGGTATTGGACTCTGATTTCATCATTTTGGTTTTACCACCATGGCTAATTGTATGCTAAAAAGTTGTCTGATTCCCTGTACAAACAGCTTCCAAAATGTATAATGTATCCCAAGTTATTTTTGCCTTATTTTGGGCCTCCTAGTTTGCTCTGGCAGCCTTTATTTTATGTTATGTGCCACTTTTAATGTTTTTTTTACCCAACTATTACTACACAGTGGCGACCATAACCATGTTTTTTTGGGTGCCATCAGTGCATCACGCTCCCCCCTATAGTTTTCTTTTGTATTTTAAAAATAAAAAGACAATATTCAATGTTCAATGACAATGTTCAAGAGTGCATTATTACTGGTAGACAAAAGTACAATGCTAAGCTCACATAGCATAAAGTGCAAACAATATGAAAGTTGAAATATTATTCAGCGGACCTTTCATAAAGCATATGGCATACAGTACTCAGATGATGCAATTGGTGCAAGTAAAAAAGAAGTGCAAGTCTATAACCAATTAATAATAAAAACAAAACAATAACAGAGATATTCCTTGACTGAAAGTACATATAAATTGCAAATCCTGCAGGCAAAAAAAAAATGATACATTCTTCCACCATTTTGATACTGTATAGGAGCACCCAAGTTCGGTCTATAATACCTCTCATTCAATCCATGAGCTACCAGATTCAGGATTAAAAAGAGAAATGCAGGTCAAAGGAGCATATACAATTAGCGGGAGGCCCAAAACTCGTATGAGTTAAATGGGGCTGGGGCTACCGTAACTGAAGTGGAATCGAATCCACCAAGGATGATCCCCAACTAACCGAGTACACTGCCTGCCCAGATCTGGATCACACTCTCCATCCACTTAGTGATGGGCAACCAGATCTTGGCTCCCGTCTTTGCGCTTTCTGCCCTTTGTACTCATACAAGTTAATTTCTCATATACATGTTGTAAATAACCTGGACCTCCATTCTGAAAACATTGGGGGCTCTAATTTTAGCCAGCCTGATGCAATACACATCCCTGCAACTACCATAGTGATGAATACCAAAGACAACTCTTTCATTAATGCCCCAGTGCCATCAGTGCCATTCACCACCCCTAATAACATCATCAGAGGAGTTATGTGAATCTATTCCCCAGGGATGATCCCTATAAAGGTACCAACCTTCAGATAAAAAGGGTCTAGTACAGGGCACGAGCAGAAAATATGCACAATTTTGGCCAGATCTGCCCTACACCAATGGAAACTACCATTACATTTCTTAACCTAATTAATGTAACTTATCTGGGGTGTAGTAAAGATCAAATATGGTCTTAAAATGTTGGCTCTTTAACCCCACTATCAACACTGAGTCTGGGCAGAGTTCAAGGAGTTCAGCTAATTGGAACTCCGCAATGTGACAATAAATCTCCACCGCAATACTCAAGGTACCACAAGATTTTTGGCACCGGGCATGTGTCTCATGCTGGAAAATCAGCACGAACGGCACCATGTGCAGCACAAGAGGGTGCTGCGTCCTTATGCTGCTCAAAAAGATATTCTACTCTAGCAGCAGCTTCCTCAAACCGAACGGAAGGCTTCTCAAAGCGAGCGATTGTGGCCATCCGTGAAGCCCATGTTAAGAAATCTCACCGAGAGGTGGTCTGGAGTAATATTTTCCTCGCTCACCAACTTAACATTGGCGAGCGCAACTGAGTAAGTCTGCATGTTAAACAGAGTATGGAGTGTGAAAAACTCTGCAAACTCCACGAGCAATACTTTGACAATACAGTGATTCCTGAAGTAGTAGACCTTTTACCCCAAGTTCAGCTTCCCACTTAGCATTTTAAGCCGCCAAGTCGACCAGCAGCTCTTCTAATAATAAACTATAGATAGCACCAATCCTGGTCCACTTATGGATGGCCTCTACAAGAGGGTCATGGCTGACCAAGAATTGACTCTTGTTCGGCTTACTGACAAAATACCGAATCTGAACTTACTTAAAGGAATTTACCCTCGTTAGCTCGTAGATTTCCTGAATCTCACAAAAAGAGTCTAACTGCACTCCCTCATAAAGTTCACCCAACTTAGTAATACCATTATGTGCCTACCTTCTGCCAGTTATGTCATGGCATACAGAGTGTAGAGCCACTATGAGGTGTCTGATAGTTAAATCTAGGGATACCAACTGTCTTCTTGATTTGTCGCCCTGGCCTATCGCACCTTGTAGAGTCTTGAACTTTGTATTTTTGTAATTGCTGGGTATCTATGTTTCTCAAAAGACACTCTTTGGCCTCAGTCGCCTGTATTAGCTCATGAATCGATGGAACTTATGCTAAGTTTAAACTATGCCATGATCAGCCCATTATCAGAATACCCATATGTTGTAGCACCTAGGACCAATAATTAGTGAAAGATTAGAAATGGCCCATCCCCTGTGAACTTTTGGGAGCACCACATATTTAGAGACCCTTCTCGCCTTCTCAAATTCCCCCAAAAAATTAAAACACAGACTTTCAAATTTAGTCAGCCAGAGTTTGTTGATTTTCAGCAGAATGGCCCTGAACAGGTATAGCATGTTTGGCGGCATTGTCATTTTTTAAACGTTACACCTCTCCACCAATGAGAGGTGCAGATAATTGATTCTCCTAACGTCCTGCTCTATATCACATGACAGGGAGGATACATTCAATTTAACTAAGTGACCTAGGGCTGCTGAGATCCAGACTCCTAGGTATATTGCCTCCTGCATCACCCGAGAATCCCCAAACACAGTACCCTTAGTATACACAGCCTTCCCCTCATAAAGTCTGTAGCCATCAAATGCCCCAAATAGTTTTCCTTCCTTCTCTATTTCGATTAAATCCTTTGAGGGGTCCACTATGTCGTCTGCATAAGTCAGCATCTAACATTCAACCTGGTTCACCACCACAGGGCAGATATGTTGGTTCTTCTCTAAAAGCGTAATATAGGGAGTCAATGTATAGGGTAAATAACAATGGCGAACATGGGCACCCTTGTCTTGTCCCACTGGTAGATAAATATACTTAGTTGGCGCACTGTTATTTAATCACAATGTGCCCAAAGGTACAGTATATCACGCAGGCATTACATCATTTATTGAAAAAACATTAGTGCCCCAGGGACTCCCTGGGGCACTAATGTTTTTTAAATATATGACGTAATGCCTGTGTGATATACTGTACCTTTGGGCACATTGTGATTAAATAACAGTGTGCCAACTAAGTATATGTATCTGTGTTCTTTTACTTGTGTATATATTTTTCATTGTTTCCTTGTTCCGGCTATATTGTGTACTGGGACCTCTTTCTCTATGTACCGATTCTCCCCCAGGTCCCAGTGACTCTAATGGGTATACCCTTTTTCCGTAACGTTGCCGCACTGGTAGTCAATATTCTTTCTGATTCGATCCTCATAATTCGTAAATTTGCATTGGGGGCTTGTTAGAGTGTTTTAATGGCCTTAATAACTTGGGGGCCAAACCCCTGCTGCTCAAGAACCACCCAGAAGAAGACCCACAAAACCTGTTTAATGCCTTCTTGGCTTCTAATTATTTCAGGCCCATTTCTGTCTTAGTTACTTCAGCGATATCAAACAGAGCGATTACCCTTCTAACGTGGTCCACCATTCCTCAGCCCGGCATAAAGCTGTGTTGTCGACGAGATACCAAGGTGGAGATAACTTTACCTAGCAGATTTGGTAGCACCTGAGCATACATTTTGGCATCCAAGTTTATTAAGGAGATTGGTCTATCTAACCCTGGAATTTGGGGGGGGGGATTTGCTTTTCTTTGTAAATATGATAATATTGGTTGATTCCCATGAGGAGGGGATCTCCCCTATATGTGCTTTCAGAAAACTGAGAGCAGATCTTGCCGAAGTTCATGATATAAGGCTTTATAAAACCGCAGAGGTAGATGGATTATCTGGCCCTGTGGCTTTCCCTGAAGCTAGTGAATTAATTGCTTCTGCTACTTTCTCAGAAGTTGTTGGTAGAGCCAAAGTAGTCCGATCTTCTGGATTAAGCCTGACTCTATCTCTTGCTCATAACATCAAATAACACCAAGTTTGGGGAGTAACTGTATCTCCTAAGTAGAAGTTTTCATAAAATTGTAATTATGTCTACCGGGGAGTCAAATGTATACCCTGTGTGGTTTCTATCTATCTTCCAACATCCCTTTGTCTAATGCGTAATGCAAGTTAGCACCCAGCATTTCCCTATATTCGTAGCATTCCACCTTATGAACATTAGCAGCGATTTCTTTGCTAAAATATTGTGTGGTTCTAGCCTTTAGCACTGCAATCTTTTGTTGAACCTCAGTTCTATCGAGCCTCTCCATCACTAATTTAGTCTGACCCTTCTCTAATAATGAAAGTTCTCTATAAAATCCCTAGATCTCAGTGCATCTTCGTTTTTGCAGATACAAGGCATAACATAAGGTCTCTCACCTGATTCCGACCTTCAAAGTATCCCACACCACAGTATCCATGGCAGTACGCCAATGATGACTAAAAATTCAGTTATCCATTTATGCATATAATTTAAATACTCTGAATTAGACAGAAGCTTTTTATCAAAGATCCCATAAGCGCATGGCTTAATGAAACCAGTAATCAGGACTTCAAGTACCAGTGGGTTATGATCTGAAATGGCGCTGGATGTCTCTCAATTGCAACCTGGCCACTGAGTATAGTGGAAGCAAAAACATAATCCAGGCGAACTAATTTATTGTGTGGAAAAGAGAAAAATGTGTACCCAGGATCCGGACCTCACATGGCCGCCATCTTGCCTTCCACTTTTATTGGTTTTAACCAAGCAGGTCTTAGCTTCTCTACAATCCCTATTATTTCAAGAGTGGTTATCTAAATCTAGCATTCTGCGTAAGGTAACAGGTTTTGTAAAGAAGAGGTTCTTCATACCCGCAAAACATTTAATGTGGAGATCCATGGAGGTGCGCTGTGGGAGACCTGGGTTGTCAAAAGCCATTAAATGTTGATATGAATAGCTACAAAAGACATCATTGTTGACAAATGTATCCCATTTGATATTTATCCTATTTTTGATGATGGTTAGAGCACCACAGGGCTTCTTTGAATATATAGGGTTACAGAAAGCTGGGCTACTTCCTAAGGGTAAGCAGTAGGGGATAGTGATCACTCTCAAAACGAGATATAACTTCTATCTGTCCTTGAATGCAGATTTAACACAATATAATCAATTTTGTTTGAGTGTTGATTCCTACTAATGGTAAGTTTCCAAATCAAATCCGATACTGTGCGCCCATTACAAGCTCTCAAATGATGGGTGAGTGGTAGATTGACCAGATGAAGAGCGGCCTGAGATGTGAAGGAGATGCATGGGCCATGCTTGTGGGGAATACCCCACTGCTGTGCTTCAGCGCAGGCTATCTTCCTTATAAGGGTTGAAGGTTGGGGGTGACCATACATTAAAGTCTCCCCCAACTACAAGAGCGGTGGCCTTATTGGTCATCGCAATGTCCAATATTGTCAATAGTACTAAGACCTGGGATTCCACTGACCTGTTAGTACTTCTGTTCTAAAATATTGTATATTGAAAATAAATTCTGTTCCAAGATGAAAGTTCTATCCCACGTTTATCAAGCGAATTGATGTTTAATTGCTTATAACAAGACCCCCAGATGGTCTACTATCCAGTTTTGCCAGAGACAATGTAAAGAAGGTTTTAAATCTTTGCCTATAGTTAATGTTAAATGGACTTGTAACGCGCACAGCTGCCCCAGCCAAGGGGCGTCCCGGAGGTTGCTGTAGGAAGGTGTACCGGTAGAGAGTGTTTGTTCTGTCACAGCGAGGCAATTGTACGTTAACAGAAGAGATGGGTTTTTATCGCTTTCCTGAAGGGTAGTAGCTCCTCAATTCTTCGAATATGAATAGGAAGACTATAGTGAGACTCTCTGTCCCGTCTTTCTTGGAAGACGAGAACATCAGCTCTATCAACAAAGGCACACAAATCCTCTGGTGGGATTTTTCTCCTTAGTCTTGCAATGTTCCATGATAGTATTGCTAATTTTTGGTAAAGTTATATTAGCCAGAATCCAGTAGTGGATTGAGGATAATAAATCAATCTCCGAACTCCAGGCGGGCTTCAGGGAGTCCATGAACACATCGGACCAGGTCCTCAGATTCCTAATGTTAATTTGGAAAGAAATCACCATCAATAGAGGTCACCTGTACGTTGTGTTTGTGGACCTCAAAACAGCTTTTGACTCTATTAATAGAACTCAACTTTGTTCTGCTTTGAGAGACATGGGTCTACCATCATATTTACTCAACATCTTGGTTCGCCTGCATTCTAACAACTTTGCAAAAGTTAGATGGAACTCTGATGGTGGCCTCACAGGTAATATACCAATCCAAAAAGGCGTTCGACAAGGTTGTACCCTGGCCCCTACCATATTCACACTCTTTGTTAATGGAATTATAGAGGAACTTTTTAACTGTGGTGGAGATCCTCCCTAATTGGCAGGCAGTACTATTCCCTGCCTATTTGCAGACAACACTCTACTAATTGCAAGAACCCCAAGGGGATTGCAGAATCTTCTTAATAGGTTCGAGGGGGCATGTCATGCTAGGGGACTCGAAATAAATTGTACCAAGACCAAATATATGGTCCTTAACCTGTAAAATCTCCATAAGGGAAAGCTGGTCTTTAATTCCCAAAGCTTAGAACGGGTGAACGCATTCGATTATTTAGGGGTGCGAATTAGTGAGAGCCTTGCTTGGTCCAATCAAATTGAAAGGAGCACTCTAACTCTCCAGCATGTGGACTGTGCGATAAACCAGAAAGTTAGAGGTTCCTCAATTAGACCAATATCTCCACTGATAGAACTACACAGAGCAAAAGGGCTAGGTGCGGCGTTATATGGGGCGGAACTTTGGGGCCTTGAATACCTAAGGGGCCTTGTCTTAGCTGAAAATAGGTTCATCAGGTCAATCTTAAATCTCCCAATAAATACCCCTCTACTAGCACTGAGATTAGATCTTGATCTTAGATCTATTGGCCATTTTGCTATTCTGTTTTTTTCTGTTTTTTTGGATCAGAATCTGGGTTAGTAATATTCAAGTACCTCTAAAAAGTGAACTGGCTGAGTTAATTAGTCTGCATAAACTGAATGGGTGTATTAAATGGCTAAGTTAGATTAGAGATTGGTTCATTAAACTTAAGATGGGATCTCTTTGGGACACCCTGATCGGATTAAAAAGGAGATGATACCTACATTGAAAAAAAGGTTTGGGCACTATCAGGATCAGTGTAACACAAACATGGATTCACATGGTACTTTAATTTTAGCTTTCTTAAATATTAAATCTAGCTTCGATGAAGGTTCGACTCCTGATGCTTTAGAAGCACTACCGGAGGGCTATACCATGCATAGGCAGGATAGACCGACTGGTAGAGGAGGGGCTATCGCTATTATAGCTAAGCAGAGCCTACGATGTCAACTGGACACTTCCCCCATTTTAGATAGTGAGGCGGGGAGCTTCACCATTAAAGTAAAAGAAGGCTGTATGTTGAAGGGCTTCCTTATCTATAGACCCCCAGGCCCTATGGCTCGGTTTGGGGAGAGTCTAGTAGAAGGCATTATGGAGGCTGCGCTGCGTAGAGACAAAATCTTGGTACTAGGGGATCTTAATGTAAATGTAAATGTAAATGTAGTTGAGCTTATATAGCGCACAGCTACCCGCAGTGGGTTTCCCAGCGCTTGCTTAGGGAACCCTTCCTGGTATTCCCCTGTGAGATAGCAGGGTATCCACAAGGTGAAAGTCAGGCATCCCGCCACGAGGGCCCGTTGTGGAGATTAAGCAAGCTATTGCCCAGAGTCACAGAGTGTGAACCCGTGAGTGGAGGAGGCACCGGGGCGAGAATTATCGAGTCCGTGGAATTTTTAGCCCAAGACCCCGCTGAGGCGGGGAATTGAACCCTGGTCCAGGACCGATCTCAGCTTCCGGGTCTGCTGCCTCTAACCCCTGAGCCACGCTTCTCCACACTTGATTAACCCCACTGACAAAGCTACCAAGGACCTCTGCCAGGCACTAGTAAATCTCCAACTGAATCAGATAGTAGGTGGTCCCACTCACCAGCTGGGACATTTGCTAGACCCCATATTTGTCAACTGGGGGATGTAGAAGCAATGACTCCCATCCCTATCCCATGGTCGGATCACTATCTGGTACCATTCTCCATACGCATTCCCGGGGCAAGATCATTGCTGCCAGCACCACTATACCACTCTAGGCGGAGATGGGCAAACTTCTCCCAGGTAGAGTTCGGTGCGGCACTCATCAAAGGAGGGAGTCGGGGGGGGGGATGATGCGGACACTGCTAACTCCAATCTCTGCAAACGTATCACCAAGGCACTTGATTGTACGGCTCCACTCTCTCGGGCTAAAGTAGGTTGTCGCACTCAGAAAACTGCCCCGTGGTACAGTGATGAGCTGCGGGCTGCAAAGGCAGCACTGAAGCGAGTAGAAAGGCAATGGCGAGTGGCCTTTTCAACGGAAACCAGGGAGATTTATCTAACTGAGAGGCGACTCTATCATGGACTAATTAGAAAGTCCAAAGCTGTACACTATGCCACCAGAATCAGTGAGGCTGGCAACTCCACGAGGGAGCTTTTTTGGCTTTATAAATCTCTCTCGTGTGGGACACCAGCTACTGCCCCGGATGAGTGTTCGGCGGAATCTTGTGATAGGATCGCGAACTTTTTCGCCGAGAAGGTAACTAAAATCTACTCGTCATTTCCTAGTCACCCTATGACAGGGACTGAGTTCGTGGAAATCCCGAGGGATTGGGGAAACAGACACAGATTAACTAACTTCGATACCCCGCCCCGGAGGACCTCCGAAAGATATGTAAATCTATCAAGTCCGGATCCCCTCGGGACCCCACCACGCCTAAACGGCTAGCCGATAGCTTGCCAGTGTTGGAACCTTACATCAGGCCTTTGCTAGACCTGTCATTTAAGACTGGGATAGTGCCTAGAGACTGGAAGCAGGCGGTGGTTTTACCCTTGAGGAAGAAATCAAATATAAGTTTCAAAAAATTAGAGAACCTCCGACCTATCTCCCTTCTGCCCTACCTGGCTAAAGTGGCAGAAAAAGCGATTAACATACAACTGATGGATTTCGTGGAGGAGGCTGTCCTCCTGCATGACACCCAGTTTGGTTTCCCTCCCCGCCACTCTACTGAATCGGCGCTCCTGATGGCAGTGGAGACCCTACGCCAGGGGGTGGATGAAGGGAAGACCATGGCCCTCATCCTACTGGACCTAAGTGCGGCATTCGACACTGTAGCACATACCACCTTGCTACAGTGTCTGAATAATGGAGGAATATCGGGTACTGCACTTAGATGGTTCCAGTCCTTCCTGACGGGGAGAGGCTTCCAGGTTCGCCAGGGTGAATGCTATATGTCTCCCCAGTGGCCTCTATAGTGGAGGGTCATGGCCTGCACATAGTATCCTACGCTGACGATACGCAGCTGGCTATCTCCCTATCGCGCGCACCCGGTCTTGCGGTGGACCAATTCAGAACCTGTATGCAGGAGGTGGCAACCTGGATGTCCACCAATTGCCTTAAATTGAATGGCAATAAGACCGAGGTGCTCGTGGTGGGGGGGAGTCCATCTGTGTGGTCGTCGGCGTGGTGGCCCTCTTGCCTAGGCGAGGTTCCAACCCCCTGTCGGGAAGCCAAGAATCTTGGAATTTGGCTTGATGCTGATCTGTCCTTTGGACCTCAGATAGGCCGTGTGGTGGGTGTCTGTTTCAGCGTCCTAAAAAGTTTGCGGAAGGTCTTAGATCTACTTCCCATGTCTGCCCGCAGGACGCTGGTACATGCCCTCGTCACATCGCGCATGGACTACGGCAACCTACTGTACCTAGGAGCAACCAGTAAGGTATTAAATCGTCTCCAGGTACTGCAGAATGCGGCAGCTCGCCTCATTCTGAAGCTTCCTAAAAGAACGGCCTCCAAAGTAGCCCTTCAGACTCTTCACTGACTCCCAGTGAAGAGCAGGGTCGAGTATAAGGCCCTCTGTACCTGCCACCGTATCCTTAATGGGAGGGCACCAGCACCACTCCTGAGTCTGGTCTCCAGATACGAACCTACGCGAGCGCTGCGTTCCTCCCTTGGTGGCCTACTAAAGGTCCCTAGGACAAGAAAGGCTCGCATGGGAGACAGATCCTTTCGCTACTTGGTGGCGAAGGGCTGGAACGCTTTACCCTTGGACCTTCGTCTAGAATTGTCTGAAGCCGACTTCAGGAAGAAGCTAAAAACACATCTCTACACACGATAACTCTAGCTGACTCTGCGGCCTTCTTGCATGAGTTTTTTTCTGTCTTAGCGCAGGGACACGCTAGCTGAGCGTAACCGCGCGCTCTATAAAACTCCCTTATTATTATTATTAGCTATAGCTTTGAACTATTCTTGGATGATGTTGAACCACCTCAAGTTAAAGTGTTGTTCTTACAATTCATGTATGGTACCTTGCCTCTCAATTCAGTCAAGAGTAACTCGGGAAATGATCCATCTTTATCGGTTTGCCCTATGTGTCACTCTGCTCCAGAAACCAGCGACCACTTTATTTTCTATTGTACAGCTTATGCAGATCATCGCAGAAATTGGATTGCTCCAATTTGCCGTTTGCTGTCATGCCGACGGCCAGCAAATGCAATGAGAATTTTTAGGTCTGACACAACCAGATGGTTGGTCTTTGCGCTCTCAAGATTTTTGTTATTTGCTTGGTGGAAGAGGACTAAGGGCCAGATGTAGGTAAATTTTATTTTACCACCTCTTAAATACCGCATCATACCGACTCGGTATTTAAGAAGTGGTAAAATAAAAGTACCGAGATGTAGGTAAATACAGATGTGCATTTACCGATTCGGAAACAATCGGTATTTACCGATGCGGTAAATACCGACCGGTAAATGCCCATGCATTCCTATGGGCTTTGAAGCCCATAGGAATGATTGGGCATTTACCGGTCGGTATTTACCGCATCGGTAAATACCGATTGACACAAGGGTGCAGGGGGTGTCACTTTGACACCCTCTGGCACCCCCAAAAGAGGCTCGGGTGCCATGTGGCAGGCATACCTGCCCTAAGGGCAGGTCTGCCTGTCATATGGCATAGGTGTGCATGCACACATGTGCAAGCACACCAGAATCGGTATTTTACCATCAAATAGTATTTGATGGTAAAATACCGATTTTTTAATGCTTGTGGGACTCAGAAGAGTCCCACCTACATATCAATTTTCCCTATTCCGTAAAAATACCGACTCGGTATTTTACATATTCGGTAAATTTACCTATCGGTAAATTTACCGAGTCTGTAAAATACAGGGCCCTACATCTCAAATTGCATTTACCGGTCGGTAACGGCCGAATTCGGCCGTTACCGACCGGTAAATGCCTACCTACATCTGGCCCTAAAAGTGCTAAACGAATCTTGGGGAGAAAATTGTGATTATGAGCTTGGTTGGCAAAAATGGGGAATAGATAAATGATTTGCGACTATTACTCCAAGAATTATAGTTTTTAACTTTATATATATTATGTGGTAGATGTTTTAACAGTTTTTAAAGTTTTAAAGTGGTACCCTTTTTAAAAGGGGAGAAGGAATTTGCATATGTATATATATGCATGTATATATATATATATGTGTGTATATTACCTACTGGCGGTCGCCAGTAGGTATATATAGTTAGGATTTTTTCTCTATGGGTTTTTTGAAAATTCTATGTCTAATAACTTTGGCGTTTGTGGACGGAATTGGCTGAAATTTTCAGGAAAATGGCACAATTCTGTTTCTGAGCAGCCCCTGAAAATTGGGGGGGGGGGTTCGTCCAGGGGGGGTCGAGAAAAAAGGGGGGTCCCAAAACGTGTTTTTAACATTGAGTTTTCCATAGGGCGGTTGGCCTCACTTTTAGCCCGAACGGCTGAATGGATTTGCACGAAACTTGGCAAAATTGTAGGGACTGGTAGCCCGATGTGCCTTTTGTAGGTCTCAATATATGTGCTACAGTGGATTTTGAGAAATTAACGTTCAAAAAAAGATATATATCTGTAACAGCGGACCGGGCAGCGCTCCAGGACGCGTACTTTTCGCGCAACGGAGCTTTGTGGTTCTCCGGCGTCTGTCAACATTCCAAACAGTCCGTAGCGGCCGCCATCTTGTCTCTCGGTAGGATCGAGAGACAAGAGGAGGCCAAAGCGAAGGGGCAAATGACCATAAGGGGGAATAGTAGATCCTCGCTGACCCCCTAGGTTTGATGTGGAGGTTTTAAAAGGGCCCCGCGGGGCAAAAAAAAAAATAATAATAATAATCCAACGGCTGAATGGATTTGCACGAAACTTGGCAAAATTGTAGGGACTGGTAGCCCGATGTGCCTTTGCTAGGTCTCAATATATGTGCTTCAGTGGATTTTGAGAAATTAACGTTCAAAAAAAGATATATATCTGTAACAGCGCACCGCTTCGCGTACTTTTCGCGTTACGGAGCTTTGCGAAGCGAAGCTGATTGGCTCTCCGGTGTCTGTAAACATTCCAAACAGTACGTAGCGGCCGCCATCTTGTCTCTCGGTAGGATCGAGAGACAAGAGGAGGCCAAAGCGAAGGGGCAAATGACCATAAGGGGGCATAGTAGATCCTCGCTGACCCCCTAGGTTTGATGTGGAGGTTTTAAAAGGGCCCCGCGGGGCAAAAAAAAAAAATAATTATAATAATCGAACGGCTGAATGGATTTGCACGAAACTTGGTAAAATATTAGGGACTGGTAGCCCGATGTGCCTTTGCTAGGTCTCAATATATGTGCTTCAGTGCATTTTGAGAAATTAACGTTCAAAAACAAGATATATATCTGTAACAGCGCTCCGCTTCGCGGAGATAAAATTATATCTGTATTACCTAGCTGTTGCTAACACCAGTTAGCGACGGCTAGTAGGAGATAGCGACCATCTTGGGCCCCACTTTGCATGTGAGTGATATTTATCACTAATGACATGCAAAGTGGGCATGCCAAGATGTTAGCGACTGGAAACAGTCGCTAACATCGCTATCTCCTATTATCAACTTTTGGAAATATTCGAGATAAGCGCGAATATCTCCAAAAAGTAACAGCTGCCCTGAGCAGTTCTTAGCCATGTTATCCAATGGGAGGTGGATAACATGGCTAAGAGCATTAGCTCGGTAATGCATGAATATCGCTGAGTTTTCAGCGATATTAATGCATTGCGGTCGTTTTTTATCGTATTTGCGATAAACCTTGATAATAGCAAGGTTTATCTGCGATAATTTCTGACGGTAAAAAAATCTTTGCAATGCATCGTTAGGGATAAATATCGCTTAACTTTGGTAATATGCCCCAACGTCTGTTAACGTTCGATTCGAAGGAAATCAGGAAGTGTTGAAAAACATTGTCTGCGCCATCTTGTCTTTTTTCAAATGCCACACTTTTGTCGTGCACGGCAGCCATTTTAGATGCCTTGACCAGACCCACTCTGTGCACGCTGTCGATCCTTAGCATGGCTCCCCACCCTCGCAAGCATCTCACCCAGGCAGTGGTCACCCCCGCTCTCTGTCTTATGCATGGGTAATAAACCTCCCCCCATCTGCGCTGCTCTTCCCTGAGAATCACACCCTGTGCCCGCCCGACACCTCCCTTTCGCCCTATTCACTACCGCACCCTCTGACACTCCTTTTCCTCTGTGTCCGATTGTCCAGGCCGGTCCTAGGCTATCAGCTAGCCCTGCAGATGTAGTTTATGGCCACAGCTGTAAAGAATCACCCCTCTTCAAAGGAGTTATAGTAGATCAAGGCCCACACTCGATGAGATCCGTCACAGCAGAAGCGTTGCTATTATCTGAAAACCATCCTGTATTGTGATTGGGGAGGGGACCGAGCGTGAAGCGGAAGATTCCAGGGATGACTCTTTGTACATCAAAGTTTTTACAATTATGTGTCACATTAAAAATATATAGCACTCCGACAAAGTAGTAAGATTATAAAACTTTAATAATTTATAAATATATACAAGAAAACAAAAATAGTAATAACATATAAACATTTTTAGGGAAAAACAACGAAGTAGCGGTCGGCTGTGCGAATAGTCCCAACGCAGCACAACGTCCAGATTTCCGGCGTGGGGCGTCGCGGGGGGTGGGTCATCAGTAGCAAACTGTTGTGCGAATAGTTCCAAGGCAGCAGAACGCGCCGAAATCTAGATGACACGAAAGTGATGTCTAGTAAGTTGCCACCCAGCAAATAACGGCGTGGGGCGTCGCGGGGGGTGGGTCATCAGTAGCAAACTGTTGTGCGAATAGTTCCAAGGCAGCAGAACGATGGCACCAAGGTGATGTCCAGTAAGTTGCCGCACTGGTTTTGGTATCCTACAATGCTGCTCCGAATAACGGCGTGGGGCGCCCCGGGGGAGGCGGCGTGAACGGGCCTCTCCAGGTGGAGTGTCATCTGTTGTAGTGGGGCGCCCCTTTACCGTTTCAGTTGCCATTCCGTCCGTTTTTGGTCCACTGTGTCAAAAGCCGCAATTCAGCTGAGTTGCGCCCACTCTTGCGGTGCAGCGATAGGCGGCTGTCACAGGACTCTCAAAATGGCGGCAGGCTCTTTCCTTTTTGGGCCTGATCCACTGAAATGGCCCTGGGACACCTTGGAAATCGGACGCTTGTCTGCTACGTCTTGGACCCCATTCTCGAAAGCGTCCCCTCCGCCTTGAGAATTCATCAAAAGTTTTGGGGGCCCCGACTCCTGCAGGCTTCTGGTGGGGAGCGGCTGCCATGATTGCTCGCGGAATGACCACGACGGAGCTACGAGATGGTGGTGCTCTCATGCTGACGCCAGTTTAGTCTGAAACATCCAGAAACAAGGTGGGGCTTTCATCGTTTGGGAAAAAAAAAAAGTTTTCATCCAATGAAAAGTGTTGTTTTTAGGTCATATGATCAAGCCTTCCATCATTAGGAAACCAAAAGTAAAATGAACCAATGAAAAGTTTTATAAACAAGTCACATGACCTGTTATGCGGCATAGGGTATAAAATGCGGAGAAAATACGTTGGCACGTGAGGCGGCGTCAGTAGCGGACCGATGTGCGAATAGGCCGAAGGCAATACAACGCGCCAAGATCCGGATGGCACCGAGGTGGTGTCCAGCAAGTTGCAGCACTGGTGTGGCCATCCTACAATGCTGAAAGTCGGCATGGGGCGCCCCGTTGGCCTGTGAGTTTGCGTCAGTAGCGGACCGATGTGCGAATAGGCCGAAGGCAGCACAACGCACCAAGATCCGGATGGCACCGAGGTGGTGTCTAGTAAGTTGCCGCACTGGTGTGGCCATCCAACAATGCTGAAAGTCGGCGTGGGGCGCCCCGTTGGCCTGTGAGATGGCGTCAGTAGCGGACCGATGTGCGAATAGGCCGAAGGCAGCACAACGCGCCAAGATCCGGATGGCACCGAGGTGGTGTCTAGTAAGTTGTCGCACTTCTGTGGCCATCCTACAATGTTGAAAGTCGGCGTGGGGCGCCCCGTTGGCCTGTGAGATGGCGTCAGTAGCGGACCGATGTGCGAATGGGGCCAAAGGCAGCGCAACAATATTTTCTGACTGACACCACAAGGCGCTGAGATGCCAAGATCCGGATGGCACCGAGGTGATGTCTAAGTTGCGGACTGATGTGCGAATGGGGCCAAAGGCAGCGTAACAATATTTTTTGTATGGAAGATACCACTAGGCGTTGAGATGCCAAGATTCGGATGGCACCGAGGTGATGTCTAGCAAGTTGCTGTACTGGTGTGGTCATCCTACAATGCTGAAACTCGGCGTGGGTCGCCCCATTAGCCTGTGAGATGGCGTCAGTAGCGGACCGATGTGCGAATAGGCCGAAGGCAGCACAACGCGCCAAGATCCGGATGTCACCGTGGTGGTTTCATAGTTGAGAGGCACTTCATCTGCAGTGGGGCGCCGAGATCCGGATGGCACCGAGGTGATGTCTAGCAAGTTGCTGTACTGGTGTGGTCATTCTACAATGCTGAAAGTCGGCGTGGGGCGCCCCATTAGCCTGTGAGATGGCGTCAGTAGCGGACTGATGTGCGAATGGGGCCAAAGGCAGCGCAACAATATTTTCTGAAGAGAAGACACCAAAAGGTGCTGACATTCCAAGATCCGGATGGCACCGAGGTGGTGTCTAGCAAGCTATGCAGTTGAGTTGTGTGCGCACTTGCGGCGAATAGGTCGAAGGCAGCATAACAATGTTTTTTGAATAGAAGACACCACAAGGCGTTGAGATTCGGTTACCACCGAGGTGATGTCTAGCAAGTTGCCGCACTGGTGTGGCCATCCTACAATACTGCTCCGAATAACGGCGTGGGGTGCCCGAAGGGGGGGGGAGCCGGCGTGAATGGGCCTTCCTAGGTGGAGGCTCGTCTGCTGTAGTGGGGCGCCCCTTTACCGTTTCAGTTGCCATTCAGCTGAGTTTCGGCTGCTCTTGATGCTACAGCGACAGGCGGCTGCAAGAGGACTCTCAAAATGGCGGCCTGTTCTTTGGATTTGGGCCTGGTCCACTAAAATGGCCCTGGGACACCTTGGAACTCGGACGCTCGATTTTTTTTTCCTTTCCTGTACATGCAAAAAAAGGTAAATGCCCGGTACGTTACACGCTTCATCTGCCACGATGAACTCTCCAGAGGAACCGAAAAAAAATATAGTTGTGGTAACTATACCATGCATCGTCATATGGAGAGGTGGCACCAATTAATTATAGTGCTGCATAAAAGAGAGATTTGGAGGAGAACCCCTGACCTGCTAGTACATTCATCAAAGAAGTGGCACTGAGAGCTTCAGAGGCAAGGGAAACGGTCCCAAATATTTAGAAGAACTTTGGAAAGATTAAAATGACATGTTTAGATTGTGGCAAATTAATTTCATGTGGACAGATGAGTGTTACTCTAATAAATACAGCATATGAACATCATCATAGTCGATGGTTGGTAGAGACATTTTGACTATATCCTGGACCTGCCCGTCCTCGCCCAAAATGGCGCCGGAATAAATGGGACTCGTAACTCCTTGTTGTGTACTGGTTGCAGAACCTTGAAATCACGAGATACGTATGCAGTTTTGAAGCACATGGCGGGCGGGGACGAGAATTGATTGACTATTTCGACATCCCTATTGATATTAAGTTCTGATGTGTTATTGATTACTGTACCGTTGAAAGTTCGAATTAACGTCACCCATGGTACTTGCCCGCAAATGTATATCTAGATAATTTTATTGTAACTGGCCCTGTCGTATTTTAATTATAAAATGTACGTCCACCGATTCCGTAACTGTTAGACACCTTAGTTCTTGCAACCTAATGGCCCGCCCGTTACGTTCCTCTACAGTGTAAATGTCTATTCATCATATACGATTACAGTTTGCTCTGTGGCAGGCCCACGTGGTTATAGGCTCGTATTTGTATAATGAAATTTTCACAATAAAGGTTTTTAAAAGAAAACATGGTAGTAGTATATACATTGGTAAAGTTTTTAATAATAGTGACTGTTTTAGAATCATTAAAAGGCAAGTGAAATAAAGCAGACCAATTACATGAAGGGTAAAAGGTATAATACGAAGGAACGCAGTAAAGATAAATGGTCAAGGGCTGTTGTGTTTTCTATTCCTGCAACATAAAGTGATCGATAAGAATCTCATATTCAGGCGTATCGGCGACTAAGACAGCAGGTCGACCCTCTTTTGCTCAACGGCTCCGTCATGGGACGAAGAAACGCTCTTTTTCTCGAAAAAAGAATATATTTTACTTGCAGGACAGTTGTAAAATTTCCGGGAAAGTACATTAGCCTGGAACATTATAACATATATTTAAGAAAAAATAATGTTCGGAAGTAATGAAAAGCGTAATTTTTAGGTCATATGACCAAGCCTTTCATCATTACAATAAGAAAAGTAAAATGAACCAATGAAAAGTTTTATTAACAAGTCACATGACTTGTTATGCTTACGTTACGCGCTGCGCGCCCCGGATGACTTCCGGATGCGCTAACGCGGCGCGTCATATGACGCATTACGCGACAACGCAGGTACAGAATATAGTCAAAATGTCTCCACCAACCAGCGGTCGGAACACAACCCCTTTCAGCAGGCTAAATAGTTCTGTTAAATGACAACAGAAGGGACAGGCAACAAGAACCATCAGTCAAAGAGGGGAGGGCTAGTTCTTCTCTACCGGGTTACATTGGGGCGCTACCGGAACTGATCGAATTGGTAGTCTACAGTGTTTCTGGATGTTTCAGACTGAAGCTGGGGTTAGCATGAGAGCAGCACCATTTCGTAGCTCCATCGTGGTCATTCCGCAACCAATCATGGCAGCCGTTCTTTATCGTTATTTTGGGCGGGGTGGGTGGCGGAGCCGAGCTGTTTTGCAGCCATCATTGTGTGGAGTTCAGTTCATCTCACTAGTTTTGTATTTGTCATGAGGGGTTGTTCCTAATGTTTCTATTTTAGCGAGGTCAAAAAGAGATCCCATTAGTGGCCTACTGATTTTGCTCGATTCCTTTTCTTTTTTTTTACACGATTTTTCGTTATCTGCAAAGACTAAACAGAGTATTGCGACTCTGTGTTTGTTTGTAAATAGAGAATGAACCAAAGAGAACTAATTCTAAAACAGTAAATACTTGGATAACAATCAATGAAATGGAGAGAGAAGCAGGCACGACGGATTAAAACAGGGGCAAAGGCCTGCGTTAACTACCTTTCACTATCTGCAAAGAGAGAGTACTCCTAATAGAAATGAGGGGGGGGGGCACCATTCAAAGCAGATCAGTGTGCATAAACACGAAAATGTTTTCACTTACCACGTACTTGACATTCGACAGCTTATGATATTTGCTATTAAAAAACCATTGAAATTCACTGAAAAAACCATAGGTTATAGACCATATATAGTTAGGAATTAGCATTTACAAAACCTTGAAAATTCACTGAAAAAACCATAGGTTATAGACCATATATAGTTAGGAATTAGCATTTAAAAAACCTTATTTTACTCACACAAAACCATTGAAATTCCATATATAGTTAGTTGCACTAACTATATATCGCGCACCCGCAATCCACTGCTGATCATGTCACATATTACATCATTCATGACATGGTCAGTGACATCACTGATGACATCACTGATGACATCTCAAATGACATCACTGATGACATCACTGATGACATCTCATTTGACATCATTCTTGTGCTAATACGATAAACCTCTTCAGACTCTAATATAACCTTAGATACACTCAGTGTATACAGACACTCACACACTGCCACTCATCCATGGAGTTACTCACACACCCAGTCAGTCATGCAAAGAAACAATCTCACCTCCATTTCTTCAACTATACAGTTAAACACACCTTACTTATTGAAACATATACTAACACATATTTACTCTCTTATACAATCCCTGATACAAGTTCACAATGATCGATACAACCACTCACTCATTCAGTGGCTCTCATGCACAGTTATTTATATATGCCAACTCTCACATGTACTGTGTTTTACATATGTACTTACTATGACATGTAGCATTGAGATATCCATTCACTCATCAATACACTCATGCACACAGTCAACTGCCCATGTAGCTGTTTCCACATGCACTCTTGAACTCATACACCTAGTGAATAAACTGCTCACACATCTATGCATAGAGTCACACACCTTCCAGCCACCCCCACACAAACTCAATCTCCCATAGAAATACTTGGGCAACCAATTAATAACACATATAGCCTCTCGTATAGCTAATGATCAACACATGCAGCAGTTTACAGAACAACAGACATAATGATGCACAAATTAAGACAGTTTAGTCACTAACCCATGCATTCAGTGAGACACATTTAATCACTCACTCATACAGTCAGTCACGCACCTACTAAATCCTTCATCCAGACACTTATACATCCACTCATTCTTCAATATGTAAGACATATTTTAACTTTACAGAAACATACAGTCACTGGATGTTGTCATCAGTGATGTCATCAGTGATGTCATTTGAGATGTCATCAGTGATGTCATCAGTGATGTCACTGACCATGTCATGAATGATGTAATATGTGACATGATCAGCAGTGGATTGCGGGTGCGCAATATATAGTTAGTGCAACTAACTATATATGGAATTTCAATGGTTTTGTGTGAGTAAAATAAGGTTTTTTAAATGCTAATTCCTAACTATATATGGTCTATAACCTATGGTTTTTTCAGTGAATATATATATATATATATATGTTTGGGTCTGGTTTTATTGTGTTAATGTAATGTTTTTATTTGTAAATGATCACAAAACTGATCGTATAAAGTTTTACTTACTTACTATTGCTAAGTTGTTTACTTTTATGAAACTATTTGCCGGGACTTCCTCTATCGATGGGATTCGATAGACCATATCTGGTGAGGTAATGGTGTTCAAATCTTCTTGTTGAGAGGTTCTTATGGGGTTCGTTTCTGAGGAAGCAAACAAGGAAATTTAGGGGAGTTAAGCTATAGCTGGATTAGAACCCTGACTCTTAGTGAACACTGCACTATCATCTGTCGTCCTGAGTCAGTTGTTTGTTGATATATGTGATTAAGCTCAGGATCTCTGGGTGAGCTCTGGTAGTGAGTAAGCAGTTTTACATTTAATGTTTTACTTTAGTGGTTGAGATGTATTGGTATCAAGGGCTAATAGGTCATTTACTAGAGGGGAAGATGTAAAGGTCAACTCGATGGAATCGAAATTATCCACATTGGAGTGTAGAAGGGAGGCCCGAGGATGTCAGAGTGACTCAAATTATGACACTCTCGGATATCCCTTATCCAGTGATTGACCTTGTTAATTAAAGTTGGCTCAGTCTCACTCTGAGCAGTGAAACCTTTGGCACTCCTATTTGCACACTGTCCTGCTATTTAGTTATCCGGAACTACGTGTACCCTCCCCTGTGTCATTTTTAGGCTTGAAAGGGCAATTAAAGGGTTGTTTTAATGTTTGGGACCTACGAGTAGATCTAAGGGAAATCTTGCACGAAAAGATTAAGCTCATGCATGATGGAGGGCTCATAATCTCTGACTCATGGACAAATTCTAGGTACCCATAGCAACACTATGTCTGTTGTAAAAGTTTAGGTCCACGATGTACCTGATAGTGGTGGTGTATATCCCCCCTGGCCGGATAAAAAAGGTTGGGATTAGTTTCCTGGTGCATAATAGTGTGTTTTTTTTCACAATAGGATTAAAATCACTGGATTCCTGAGGATGCAGGGAATGGACCCCCCTGTCTAGGTGAGAATGGTTGCAGTTTGCCCCTCTGCCCTTGCTCTCATTGGGGTGTAGACCCGAGGGCATAGGAATTTGAGGGAATAGTGGAGGATGCTCAGATAAGAAGCGCTCATTGGCTCTCAAGTCTCTTATCTCAGCGTTCTTATGGTTAATTATGTAGTTTAGTGTACAACTCGGGTCAACAGAATTTGAAAGTTGTATGTTACCTGTTTATCGAGGACAATTGTCAGCTCTGTTTTGGTCACAACTAATTAACGGAGCTTATCGACTAGTGCAGTCTCTTTGGAGTTTCAGCTGGAAATGTGGTTCCAGTTCCAATATCTCAGTGTCTGCGGTAACAATTTAGGGGTCAGTGGTGCTCTAAATGTTGTTTTTTTGCAAATAATGGAGCTACTTTTGTTTTCTCTTTTATAGAATTAGTTTAGAACTTTCTAGGCATGATAGTTGTTCCACCTTCTTGAAGAGATTATCAATTTCTCATATAGTGCAATTATATGAAGCTGTCTTGGGAACTTTCTGATTAGTGTGCTCCCCTAAATCTTTTTGAATAATTTTCCTTTTTCCCATACTTAGCACTAGACAGTTCATATAGCTTTAAAGGGCATCCAGTTTATAAGGTTTAGGACTATGGCACTACCTGCAGGTATGCCATGAGAGCCCAATGGATATATGGATACAACATTACTCACAGCAGTGTTTTATAGGGGTTAAAAAGGGACAAGAGTCACAATACAGAGGCACCTAACTTGCCAGTGATGGTTTACAAAAAACGCAAACACGCCATGATGTAATACTTAACCTGCGCACAAAAATACTTAATATGAGCAAGAATTAGAGCATACATGAGCTATGTTGTCACACAGAGGAGAAAATAACTGAAATATTACCATAGCCCGCTCCAAACATGATTGAGCCAAAAGCTGGATTTTTCGCTTTTCACGGACCATCAACTAGGGAGGTTTATATTGATGAACTCTGTCCCTTTAAGCAGGAGTCTACCACTAAATATGAGGTGTGGTCAGAGATTGGAAAACGGAGGCTAAATTACGTCATGCGTACAGAGCTGGAATCCCCAGTAGAAGACATTGGCCATGGCGAGACATGTCAATTATCCACTCATACCGCAATGGGAGATGCCCACCAGCCCGCTACAGGCGAGGAGAAAGAAGCTGCTCCAAACTTTCATCCCAGAGAAGAATGAGAGCCCCACCAGTGGGGTGTTCTTGCCAGCCACCAGTGGCGACTCAAAGGAGCATCGCTCCACTGCTATTTCAGAAGTGCAAAAAAAAAAAAAAGAGAAAATGATAATAACATGACATTATTTTTATTTCCATTTTCTATGCGGAAGTCGGGCAAGGATGGCTCCTGTGATGACTAAGCATGGGAGGAGTGGTGTGGGCTCCTCTAAGTGAACATGGCAGTATGACTGGCCTTCTTGGGCCAGGCAAACCGTCTTGCACACTTGGCATATTCTCCAGTGGGCTGTGTTGCACAGCCCCATGGAGAACATACCCAGCTTCCCCAGGACACTCAGACCAATCAGGAATCTGCTTCTGCAGTGTCATGATTGGCTGGGAGAGTCCAGTAGGCTGGGTGCTTCTGGTGCTTCCAGCAGACAGAGGAGAGGCGTGCAGCTGCAGGAGGGGCGTGCATCGGCAGGCCGGACAAGCCAAGTTAACTTTGTAATTTTTTTTTTTTTTATCCCCCACCTCAACACCCTTGTTCCGAGCAAGCCACCACTGCCAGTCATGCTCCCGGAGGAGCGTGGCTCTCGTAAGAGCATGCCAGGGTGCAATTGTGGGGAGGGGGAAGCAAACCCCGCACTGTGCAAGAGAGTAGTGGGCGAAATGCTTCAACTTTATCTTCTTAATAATATTTGCTTTGGTGTTTACTGTTCTCTTCACTGAGCAGGGGTGATTGGGTGGTCTTCGACTGACTCGCACGATGCACTAACACTTCTAGTCAGGTGGTCCCTGCACCAACAAATGTCTAAACAATGAGGTCCTAACATCTACACTGGGATAATCAGTTGAGCACTTTACCCACCGTCACAACAGCCTGGTGAATCCGTGCAGGGAAAGTAGGAGGTCGCTCATTGAGACAACAGAGAGAAACAAATACTTAGCTGCACTTTTTCCCTTGTACTTTGAGGGTACTGGTGGGAACCAGCCCAGCTGATTTACCTAGAGGGAGAAGGAAAAGAAGAGACATCGTCCCCCAGTCTGGCTGAACCCTTTATCAACAATATTAATCACTTTACGCTCACTTCTACCTAAAGGATCTCGGAGGGGGAATTTACCTGTTGTTTCCTGCACCTGCTGCAGAGCACTGCTCCTGCTGTCACTCTGGTCTCCCTCCCGCCGCCGTAGTCAGCCACCTTAACGGCCGCCGAGTGGAGGGACACTACAGCTACCAGCCTGCTTTGCTGGACACCGGAAGTCGCCACTGCTGGTCCCGCGCTCGGAGGCGCTTCAAAATTGCGACAGTCCCGGTGGAGCGGGTGTTACGCTCACTTTTACCTAAAGGATCTCGGAGGGGGAATTTACCTGTTGTTTCCTGCACCTGCTGCAGAGCACTGCTCCTGCTGTCACTCTGGTCTCCCTCCCGCCGCCGTAGTCAGCCACCTTAACGGCCGCCGAGTGGAGGGAGACTACAGCTACCAGCCTGCTTTGCTGGACACCAGAAGCCGCCACTGCAGGTCCCGCGCTCGGAGGCGCTTCAAAATTGCGACAGTCCCGGTGGAGCGGGTGTTACGCTCACTTCTACCTAAAGGATCTCGGAGGGGGAATTTACCTGTTGTTTCCTGCACCTGCTGCAGAGCACTGCTCCTGCTGTCACTCTGGTCTCCCTCCCACCGCCGTAGTCAGCCACCTTAACGGCCGCCGAGTGGAGGGAGACTACAGCTACCAGCCTGCTTTGCTGGACACCGGAAGCCGCCACTGCTGGATCCGGCGCTCGGAGGCGCTTCAAAATTGCGACAGTCCCGGTGGAGTGGGTGTTACGCTCACTTCTACCTAAAGGATCTCGGAGGGGGAATTTACCTGTTGTTTCCTGCACCTGCTGCAGAGCACTGCTCCTGCTGTCACTCTGGTCTCCCTCCCGCCGCCGTAGTCAGCCACCTTAACGGCCGCCGAGTGGAGGGAGACTACAGCTACCAGCCTGCTTTGCTGGACACCGGAAGCCGCCACTGCTAGTCCCGCGCTCGGAGGTGCTTCAAAATTGCGACAGTCCCCGCGTCGCGAATCGTGCCGGGCCAAGGGCGCGCCCGTTTTAGCCCGTTCTAGACCGAGCTAGGCTGGGCTAGGCCGCCCCCCTTGGCTTCGTGATCCGGTCTGCAAGCTTACAAATTAAGGTGCATTTATTCTTACTTCATATGTCCAGTTAATTTCAACTCAAAAATACTGTGTAAGGTTTTCTAACCTGCCATTATGACTAGGGGGTCCAGAAGCAAGACGGCGATGAAAACTGCTCTGATCACTGGTCCGCTTGACCAATTTATTTCTAGAACTAACGAGGTCATCGATCAAAGCATTTCCCTGCTGGAGCGTAGGGTGTCACAAGACCTTGCAATTGCCAGGAGGTCTTCCATGGGCCCTATAGCCTCAGCGCTATCCCCGCTCCAACCAGCTTCATCCATTCCGGTCCTACTGCAACCAAACGTCTTAGTAGAGGTTCATTCTATCCCGAAAACTGTTGATTTGTCAGCTACCAATCTCACCTCTGACTTTGACTCTACGGGGAATCTTGAGAAAACTCCAGACCTCCAGCTACTTTTAACTCAAGACTTAGGTCTCGATGACCAGTTTAAGAGGGCAAAGGAGGGCGCTGTTCCTAAACAGGGCAAAGATAAAAAGAAGGACACTTCAAATAAACCCCAAGCTTTAACAACTAACAAGAAGGGGGCAATTGCTCCCGTGCCACAGGGCGCTCCAAGTGATTCCAATATTTCACTTATTACTTTACTAGACCCAACAGCAAATTTAATGACCATGGGCGCGGAGGGGGGTACCTGTAGCTAATGTAGTGCTAACTTCCAGCTTTTAGCAAGTTTCAGGGAACTACTAAAACATTATCTGCAACCCCTAGAACGGAGCATAATGTCGATAGAAAAACAACTCGCCATACTTTCCCAGAATGTAAATGTAAATGTAAATGTAGTTGAGCTTATATAGCGCACAGCTACCCGCAGTGGGTTTCCCGGTGCTTGCTTAGGGAACCCTTCCTGGTATTCCCCTGTGAGATAGCAGGGTATCCACAAGGTGAAAGTCAGGCATCCCGCCGCGAGGGGCCGTTGTGGAGATTAAGCAAGCTATTGCCCAGAGTCGCAGAGTGTGAACCCGTGAGTCGAGGAGGCACCGGGGCGAGAATTATCGAGTCCGTGGAATTTTTAGCCCAAGACCCGCCGAGGCGGGAATTGAACCCTGGTCCAGGACCGATCTCAGCTTCCGGGTCTGCTGCCTCTAACCCCTGAGCCACACTTCTCCACTTCTCCACTCAGAGAAGCCACTGAATCAGCCTAGCTTGGGTCAAGCAAACCCCGGGGTGGGCACAATGAATCCCCCTAGAACAGGAAACCAAGGGGCTCATCTGGACTGCGGGGATAAGACTTCCAAGGCGACAAAAGCTCAATCTAATCAAACTAAGCCGAAAGGGCCACAAACCCCCTCTTCAACTATTCCCGGGAGCGGGCCTATGGCTAAGTCTCTGGCTACTATTTCTTCTCAGCCTACCCCTTCCCAGCCTACCCCGACCCAATCTATCCCCAACAAGGGACCTCCCCAGCCATCGAATCAGAGGCCCATTCTTCCACTAATGTCCCAGTACCCTCCATCGAATTCACTGGGTGAGGGAAAGAGGGGGTTTAGGTCCAAACGCCCCATCCATTTACCGCCAGAAGTGTCTCCCTACACTGTCATTCTTACGGGGGTCCCTGAACTGCTTACAAGTACTGAGGAACCGTCCTGGTCCCTTCGGAACAAGGTCTTACAGTGGCTCAGCTTAAACAGGCCCCTACAACCCCCTTATTTAAATCGTATCTCAGCGGTGCGTAGAGTCCCATGGATTGGGGATGAACCCAAAAGCACACAGGGAGACTGTATTATAGTTTCCTGTGACGATCCAGATATGGTGGATTATATTTGTTCATGGCCAGATTTGGCCAAGAAAGGGGGGATTGATGCACATCGTCTCTCCTACTTTTATCCACCTGTGCGTAGCCACCAGTACCCGATAGCCCCAAACTGGGTGCAAACACCAGAGCTCCCTTGGAACTATGTGGGTTCCCGGTATACTCAGAGGAATAGGAGTAGGGAGTGGGAACCTCGGCCGTGGTATCCTAGTAGAGATCAGCATACAATGGAGGGCTGGCGAGGTATTCCCGTTAGAAATAGATATGATTGCCTAGAAATGGTCGATTGACCGTCGACCATCCTTTATAGTACTAACCCGACTAAGGGGGTACTAGGGCCTGATGAGAATCCAGGGAGTGCCTTAGTTAACCAATCTGAAATTTCTATAGCACCAAATTTAATTAATGACCCCATCTTCCCTATACTGATAGCGGGTACATCTAACCCAGGTAGGATACCTGATATAGAAGAAGACCTATTAGCGGTTCAACTGGAGTCATTGGCAGCATCCATAGGTATCAAGTTGGGAGTTTCTGTTAAAACGCCTGCCCCACAATGTGTAAGTGGTACCATAATTGCAGCTGCAGCTGTGGGTTACACAATCATTACTTGGAATATAGCCGGCATCACAGGTAAACTGAATACCCCGTTTTGGAAGGAGTTTATCGGGCTGGCCATGACTTCATCTGTCTCCAAGAAACGTGGTGTCAAGAACCTTTCTATGTAGAAGGCTACTCATCTCATTGTCTAAACGCCTCTAATTCCTTATCAGGTAGAGCAAAGGGTGGCTTATTGTTATTAATCTCCAACAAATTGACTAACTTTAAAACCAAAAGTTACTCTGCTGTTGGAACACATAGTCAGGTGTTACGGATGGAATCTAGCAAGGGTAAAGACCTAATTCTTGTAAATTTCTACAACAACAATTTTGATGCCTGGAGGGGAAATATTTTATTCCCCCTGGAAAGCGAAATTAAAAGGGTACTGGCAACTTCGCGTAGAATGGCAGCCATCCTCTGGGCTGGCGATTTTAATATTCAGCCATGCCCTTTAGCAATGGGTAACCCCTGTGGCTTTAGAAAAGAGATGGGCAGCAGTGTGGTGGCCGAGAGTGTGGATAGCCTACACTTCCCACACTGAAATTATGGTTCGATACTAAATAAATTGCTAGTCAAATTTGACCTAGATTTGCTTAGTTGTAACAAGAATAAGCTCAATTCTACTTGTCCTACATTTACTGGTAGGAACGCCAACACCAATATTGATCACATTTTGATGTCCAATAATAGCGAATACACCAATCTGTGGGTTAGGGAAGAAACCCTAAGTGATCACAATAGTATCTCTCTGACTCTATTGGGTTGGGGAACAAAGCCATCCAATAACGAAACCTGCTCCACGGACATAGTCCCCACGAGACCGAACGGCCCAAGGATCAAATGGGCCGGAATCAATCCAGTGAAAAAACATAAGTAGGTAGTAGAAAAATGTAGAAATGAGATCAATTACTGTCTTGGAGATGTCACCAATTCTGCAACCCTGCTTTTAAGCTTTATTAGGATAAACGCAACCATTGAAGGAATATTTACAAAGAAACAGACAAAACATCGAGCTGTAAGGTTGGGTTGGTTTGACAAACATTGCACATTGTCCCTACGTGAACTAAAAAAGGCACTTAGTAATAAACCACGCAACACCACTAACATCAAAATATTGCGTGCCAATTACAAGGTGGCCCTTTCTAATAGGAAAAAGGTCCTGCAAGAAGAAGCATGGCATAATTTAAACTTAGCTGCTGAAACTCAAAGTAGCAAACTCTACCGGGAGACCATTAATCAATCAATCAATCAAGGCATTTATATAGCGCACTACTCACCCGGAGGGTCTCAAGGCGCTGGGGGAGGGGGGTCCGCTACTGCTCGAACAGCCAGGTCTTGAGTTGCTTCCTGAAGGCGAGGTGGTCCTGGGTCAGGCGGAGGTGGGTCGGGAGGGAGTTCCATGTCTTGGCGGCGAGGTAGGAGAAGGACCGTACCCCTGCGGTGGCTCTTCGGATACGGGGGACGGCGGTGAGGGCGTGGCTGGTCGATGGAAGCTGGCGTTTGGGAGCGTAGAAGTTGAGGCGGCTGTTGAGGTATCCTGGGCCTTGGTTGTGTAGGGCTTTGTGTGCGTGGGTGAGGAGTCGGAAGGTGATTCTCTTGTTGACCGGGAGCCAGTGCAGGTCTCTCAGGTGTCCGGAGATGTGGCTGCGGCGGGGGATGTCCAGGATGAGACGTGCTGAGGCGTTCTGGATCCGCTGGAGTTTCTTCTGGAGCTTGGCGGTGGTTCCGGCGTAGAGGGAGTTGCCGTAGTCCAGACGGCTGGTGACGAGGGCCTGGGTGACCGTCTTCCTGGTCTCGGTGGGGATCCACCGGAAGATCTTACGTAGCATGCGCAGGATGTTGAAGCACGACGAGGAGACGGCGTTGACTTGTCTGGTCATGGAGAGGGAGGAGTCCAGGATGAAGCCTAGGTTGCGTGCGTGGTCTGTTGGTTTGGGTGCGCTGCCTAGGGCGGGGGGCCACCAGGAGTTGTCCCAGGCGGAGGGTAAGGATCCCAGGATGAGGACTTCCGTCTTGTCTGAGTTCAGTTTCAGGCGGCTGTTCTTCATCCATTCGGATACCTCTTTCATCCCTTCGTGAAAGGTTGGCTCTGGCGGTGGCGGGGTCGTTGGTGAGGGAGAGAATCAGCTGGGTGTCGTCGGCGTAGGAGATGATGTTGAGGTTGTGCTGGCGTGCGATGTCTGCGAGGGGGCTCATGTAGATGTTGAAGAGGGTTGGACTGAGCGAGGAGCCTTGAGGAACTCCGCAGATGACTTCGGTGGCTTCAGATCTGAACGGGGGGAGGCGGACTCCCTGTGTCCTTCCGGCGAGGAAGGAGATGATCCACTCCAGTGCCTTCTCCTGGATTCCGACGTTGCTGAGTCGCTGCACTAGTGTACGGTGGCAGACAGTGTCGAAGGCCGCGGAGAGGTCTAGGAGGATGAGGGCTGCTGTTTCTCCGTTGTCAAGCAGTGCTCGGATGTCATTGGTGGCTGCGATCAGGGTGGTCTCGGTGCTGTGGTTGGCCCGGAAGCCGGACTGCGAGAGGTCGAGGGATCCGTTCGTCTCGAGGAAGGCGGCCAGCTGCTTGTTGACGGTCTTCTCGACGACTTTAGCACGGAACGGGAGCAGCAAGATGGGGCGGTAGTTCTTGAGGTCGGTGGGGTCCGCTGATGGTTTCTTTAATAGAGCGCTGAGTTCGGCGTGCTTCCAGCTCTCCGGGAAGGTAGCGGTGTCGAAGGAGGTGTTGATGATGTCCCGCAGGTGGGGTGCGATGACAGCGTCGGCCTTGTTGAAGATGTGGTGAGGGCAGGGGTCGGTAGGGGATCCGGAGTGGATGGAGTTCATCGTGCGGACGGTGTCTTCGGTGCTGATCGGGGTCCAGGCGCGGAGGGTGGTGGTGGGGGGCGGTGGTTCAGTCGTGGCGTGCGTCGGTTGAGTGCTGAAGCTGTTGTGTATGTCCGCGATCTTGTTGTGGAAGTAGGAGGCGAGGGAGTTGCAGAGGTCTTGCGAAGGGGTGATGTCGTTGTTTCCGGCGTTGGGGTTGGAGAGCTCTTTAACAGCCCCTTTCTTAACACAGACGGCATCCCGGAATTAACATCCTATGTAGCTTGCAATGCATGGATAGAACATTATACTAACATTTTTAACCCTGACGGGAAGTCTCTGGAAACCCCGGATCATGAGGTTTCTGTTTGGTTGCCCTTACCACTGGGAATAAGCCTGGATGAGGTTTATGAAGGCCTGTCCAATAGCAAAGGAGGAAAGGCTCCGGGCCCAGACGGAGTACCCATAGACCTACTTAAAACTGAAATGAATCTGTGGGCGCCCATACTGGTGAGGCTTTTTAATGCAGCAGCAGAGGGTTGCCTTCCACCATCATGGGGACAGTCGGTCATCATACCACTTTTTAAGAAAGGCTGCAAATCGGAGGCATGTAATTATCGCCCTATTTCATTGTTGGACGCATCAGTCAAGGTAATGAGCCGAATTATGCTGAAGAGACTGGACCCTTGGGCAGTTGACAGGGATATTTTAACTAAAGTCCAATACGGTTTCAGGAAAGGCATGGGGACACTTGAACAGTGTGTCAATCTAGATCTTTTAATCAACAAATGTACAAAAGTAAAAAAATGCAGCCTGTTTCTTTGTTTCACGGACCTGAGCAGTGCGTTCGACCTGGTCGACCACTCTATACTATGGCAGGTTCTGATAGAGTCGGGAGCACCTAAGGAGATTGTTTTTTTCCTGGCCAGGCTCTATGAGAGATTGTCATGTAAGGTGCGCTATGGTTCCCTAGGCGAATGAACTCCTTTCTTTAAAGTTTCAAGAGGCATACGCCAGGGCTGTGTACTGGCCCCCCTTTTATTTTCCCTTTTTATCAACCAAATTGATTCCATTCTGTGCTAGATTCCCGCAGATGCACCATTGATAGGAGGGAAACCGGTTCCAATACTATTGTATGCGGACGACGCTGTGTTATTGTCCCGCACGCAGATTGGTCTACAGCGCCTTATTGATAGATTTGTGCTGTTTATTGAAAGTAGGAGACTACTAATAAATAAATCTAAAACCTTTGTAATGTCCTGTGGGGTGAAAACCAAGAAAGCCAAATCTAGCTTTTTTATAGAAAAGGTTAAGATGACACAAGTTAAAACCTTTTGCTATCTAGGAATTACTTATGCAAACGATGGGACATGGCAACCCGAGTTCGACAACATCAGCTTAAAAATGATAAGGACCACTAATAGTATTTTTAAATTTTCATCTAAACTTGGGGTGAGGAGCATCAAAGACATGATGAATATCTATAATGTAAAAGGTGTTACATCAGTGCTGTATGGTGCGGGGGTGTGGGGACATTGCGTTGGACCATCTGTACAGAGAGATGAAAATAAGTTCCTTAGAAAGTTGTTGTGTGTACCACCTTCAGCATCAGTAGAACTGATTCACGAAGAAGTCGGAATCAAATTTATCTCTGACTTAGCAGCATTACGTCCCTTGCTGCTATGGCGCTCAATCTGGGCCAAGACTGAAACACAATTCACCCAGGAGATAATCCTTGATTGTCTCAGGTTGGACCACTCTTCGCGTATCATGTGGCTTAAGTACATCCACCACTGGTTCAATCTCCTATTCAAGTTTGACATATTTCTTGACCCCAAATCTGTTGTATCTAACCCCAAAAACGACATTAAACAAAGGTTTTTAAATCACAAGAAGGAGTGTCGTGACAGGGTGTCTGGAACGTTACAATCTGTGATGTTCTACCGGGAATGTAATCCAATTTCCGGTCTCCAACCTTATCTTTCTAGTGTTACTCGTAATTCTCACCGGTTTGTTTTAACACGCTTAAGGTTGGGAATCGCACACCATCTTGTAGCATTCCCTGTAATGAAAGCCAGATCCGATACTGTATGCCCTTGTGATAACATCTCACGTCAGAGTTGCTGCCACTTTTTATTGTTTTGTAAATTTTACCGTTCTTTTAGGGTGTTATATCTAAAACCCATCCTTTTAAAAAACAATGTTCGTTCTACAAAGAATGCTTTACAGCTACGATCCTCTTTAAATGATTTGGATATTTGTTTTTTTGTTGCGTCATACATACTAAAATGTACAGCTGCCAGGAAAGCCATAGTCATCTGATGCATTTGACCGTGTTTAACCCTATGCTTTCCTGTCTGTAAATTTGTATGTATTTTAAGTGAACTCAGTTTTTATCAGGTAATAGACTGTGTATCGTCTAAATCCCAATTGTACCGGTCAAATTATGTCTTAGACTGTAACATATTATGTCCGTGATGGTTTTTAGATAGTTTTTAGAATTGGTGACCTTGATGAAATTTTAGAAAACAATGTTAAATATGTAAACCTGTTTTGCTTGTGTGGTTTGTTTTACAAATCGAATAAAGCTTTGAACCGAACCGACTGTAATCACTTTACTGAATATATAAATACACAATGTTTGAAGTTCTACTTCGAAGTCTACCAAACTCTCTTTGGCAGATAGGACAGTGCACTACCTAACAGGTGACAAATGTAAAATCTCTAAACAGTGATAGTAGATGAACAAACAGTGAAATGAATACTTAGACTTTAAACTTCAATGTTACCAAGATGCCATCATGCAAAGTCCGAACATGTGTAAAGTACCTTGATTAAAAAACAAGAGGGGTGGCCCAGCCAAGCCTCTTCCAGGCTCTGATGGAGGCAGACAGGCCATCCTTGGCCCAGGCTTTGGCCGGGCATGTCCTGCACAATGGAGATGTGGTAGTGCTACATAGCGCTTGTTGGAGGATGCTTGTACACTCCTACCCCTCCTGCAGCAATGGACGATGGGACAGGTAGTCCCCAGTTGCTAGGAAGAACAAGTTTGCCCCCAAGTAAGTGGGACTCTGGTGGTGCTATATAGTGCATGTGGGTGGGTGCTCCTGCACTCCTCCCTCTCATGCAGTGATGGCTGATGGGACAGGTAGTCCACAGTTGCTGGCTAAAACAAGTTTGACCCCCGAGTCAGCGGGTCTGCGGTAGCACTAAATAGCACTTGCGGGAGGGTGGTCCTGTACTCCCCCCTCCTGGATCGATGGATGATGGAACAGGAAGTACCCAGTTGCTGGTGAGAACAGGTTCAGCTCCCAAATCAGTGGGACTGCAATGAGTTATATAGTGCTTGTGGGAAGGTGCTCCTGTACTCCTCCACCTCCTGCAGTGAGGGATGATGGGACTGGTAGTCCCCAGTTGCTGGAGAGAATATGTAACCCTTGTGGTAGGGTGAACCTGCACTCCTCCCCTTCCTGCAGTGATAGACAATGATACAGGTAGTCCCCGGTTGCTGATGAGTACAGGTTAGGCCCCCTCTGTCTGAAATGACGGGTGTGTGTAGTAGGGCGTATGGAGGACTGGCCTCTTCTTTGAGACCTCTGTCATAGATAACAGATGTTCGTAGTACAGTATGTCCAAGGACTGGCTTCCCCTACAAGGACTCTCTTTCAGATGAAGGGTGTGCAAAGTAGGAAGTATGGGGAGCAACTGGCCTTTCCTTTGAGAAATCTTTCTCAAATGAGGTGTGTGAGGTGGTGAGTGGGGAGGGACTGACCTCTCCTTTGAGACATCTCTCTCAAATGGCAGGTGTGCATAGTAGGGTGTGTGGATGGACTGGCCTCTCCTTTGAGACCTCTATGTCAGATGACAGGTGTGTGTGGTAGGGTGTAATAGGGAGTGACTGGCCTCTCCTTTGAGACTTCTCTCAGGTGATGGCTGAGCACAGTTGGGTGTGTGGATGGAATAGCCTCCCCTTTGAGACCTCTCTGTCAGATGAAGAGTTTACATAGTACGGTTTGGGGATGGACTGGCATGTCCTTTCAGACCTCTCTCTCAGATGACGGGTGTGTCTAGTGGATAGTGGCCAGGGACTCACCTCTGCTTTCAGACCCCTCCTTCAGATGAATGGTGTGCATAATAGGATGTAGGGAGGTACAGGCCTCTCCTTTCAGACACCTGTCTCAGATGATTCGTGGTCATAGTAGGGTATGTGGAGGTTCTGGCCTCTCCTTTCAGAACCCTCTCTCAGATGACAGGTGTATGTAATAGGGTGGCAGAGTCACTAGCCTTTCCTTTGAGACCTCTTTTTTAGATGACGGTGAGTGCATAGTGGCATGTGCGGAGGGACTGACTTTTCCTTATTCCCTCTCAAATGACTGGTGTGTGTAGTAGTGAGTAGGAAGGGACTGGCCTTCCCTTTCAAACCACCATATCAAATGATGGGTGCGCATAAAAGAGGGTGGAGGGACTGGCCTCCCCTTCGAAACCTTTCTCTCAGAGGACAGCTGTTCCTAGTAGGGTGTATGGGGAGCAACTGGCTTCTCAATTGAAACCTCTAACTCAGATAACAAGTGTGCATAGTAGGGTGTGTGGGGAGTGACGACTCACATTTTAGGCCTCTCCCTCAGATGAGGGGTGTGCATAGTAGGGTGCGTCGATGGGCTGGCCTTTACTTCGAGACCTCTCTTTCAGATGACAGGAGTACGTAGTGTGGGGAGGTATTGGCCTCTCCTTTCAGACCACTCTCTCAGATGACTGGCCTCTCCTTTCAGACTCCTCTCTCAGATGACGGGCTGCATAGTAGAGTTTGGGGAGGGTTTGGCCTCTTGTTTCAGACTTCTTTCTCAGATTTTGGGTATGCTTTAGTAGGGTGGTGGTCAGACTTGCATCTCCCTTGAGACCACTCTTTTAGATGACAGGTGTGCATAGTAGGGTGTGTGGATGGAATGGCTTCTTCTTTGAGACCACTATCTCAGATATTGAGTGTACATAGTAGAGTGTATGGTGAGTGACTGGACTCTCCTTTGAGACCTATATCTCAGATGACGGGTGTGCATAGTAGTGTGTGTGGGTGGACTGACATCTCCTTTGAGACCGCTCTTTCAGATAACGGGTGTACATAGTAGGGCGTGGGGAGGGATTGGCTTTTCCTTTCAGATCTCTCTCTCAGAATACTAGTGTGTATAGTAGGGATTGGGTAAGCACTGGCCTCTCCTTTCAGACTCCTCTCTCAAATGATGGGACTGCATAGTAGCATGTGGGGAGGGCCTGGCCTCTCCTCTGAGACCTCTCTTTCAGATGATGACTGTGCATAGTAGCATGTGTGAATGAACTGGCCTCTCCTTTCGGACCTCTATCTCAAATTACGGGTGTGCACCATAGTGAGTGGGGAGGGATTGACTTTTCATTTCACACCTCTCTCTAAAATGATGGATGTTCATAGTAGGGTGTGTGGCTGGGCTGGCCTCTCCTTCGAGACCTCTCTCTCAAATGACAAGTGTGTGTAGTAGTGAGTGGGGAGGGACTGGCTTCTCCTTTGAGACCTTGCTCTCAAATGACAGGTGTAGGTAATAGAGTGTATGGATGGACTGGTGTCTCTGAAGCAGACCCCTCTCTTGGATGATGGGTGTGCATAGTAGGGAGTTGGAAGAACCTTACCTCTTCCCAAGCCGATGGGCATTAAATAGAAGAATCTGATTAACACCATCCCCACTAAGTCTCCCTCTTACAGTAACAAGTGTGCATACAAGAGTGTATTTAAAGGACACCTACTTCTTATTTTTCACGATCCTGCAAGAGTTTCGTGAGATCATAACATTTAAAAAAAAATAATTAACCTTCTACTCATAACAGTATTTATGTGTTACACACTTCCTCTCAATAAGAAGGGCCACAATATGCTTTTCTACTACTAGAATATATTGAGAACTGACCTACTCCTTTTTACTATTTGTCAGATTATAATTGTTTTTTAAAACAATATATAGTTATTTTGATTACAGCAGTTATCCCTTAAATACCTCCTCTCCGAATTTAGGGGAACATGATGCCTTTCTGCTGGCCCCTTATATAGCTTTTTTACTTCATTTCCACAACACCTGCATTTTGTTTACAGTGAACAGTAATGGCGGCCATCAGGGCCGGACTGGGAACCACAACCGCCCCTGGCAAAGTGCTCGTCCGGCCCCCCCTCCCCACTTGGAGGTGCCGCAGCGCTCTTTGCCGGGAACGGTTTTTGGCCGATTTTGGTACAGGGCCGATTTTGCAGCTATGCTGCACAAATGGCCCTGTAACAAAAACGGCCCCCGGGGGCCCAAAACCGGCCCCCACCCGTGCAGCGCACCGGGGGATTGCCCGGTGCCCGCTATTGCCAGTCCGGCCCTGGCGGCCATTTCATTTCTAAAACTTTAACAGCTAGCCAATCAAAGTGCTTGCTCTCGTGAGACTCGTGTGAGCATTCGTGCTCCATTGAGAGCATGAAGGCTTACGGGTAAAACAGGCCTCTCGCACAATCACAGGGCTGCATCTTTTCCTTTGCACTCATATGGGACGCTCGCAAAAGTCTTGTGTACCCAATTGGCAAAATATATATGTTTTTGGGACCCTTAATATCTCAAGAATGACCAAACTGATTTACACCAAATCACAAAAAGCACAATCTGCCTACCAATATCTAGCCTCTTGACAAATCTGGTATAATTCTGTTCAGCAATTTTTGCTGTAGCCCGTCTTAAGGAAGTCTATCGAAAATGCATTCAGATTTTTTGTTGTGGGTCCCCCTTTTCTTTCCGTCCTCGCTGAATCGATCACCCCAAAACATTCCAGGAAGGAGCTGAGGTTGATGAGCCTTTTGTTTGGAAAGTTTTGTGAAGATTGGTCAAACTGGGCCAAAGTTATTAGCAAACCAAATAAGGCTCCATCTATGAAAACGCAGACCTAACTATAACTGCTTAGTGATGACAACTACTAAATATTATGCTTATATACATATTTATAACCATCATGTTAACATGCCATACCTGTGTTCGAAATTTTAGAAAACAAAAAGATTATTTACTCATTAAGTCTAGCAATTTAGACCCCCAGCAAGTCGAACAGGTCCTGCTCCCTGTACAGAATATCTGCCCAGTGCTGCGTCAGCTGCTGCTGGATGCGTGCGATACCAGCACTGTGGCTCATACATCACCCTACTTGCCCCCCAGTGCACCCAACGCTCAAGCCGGGCATACCCCTTTCTGGGCCTGCTGCTAGCATGAATGGGAGGTGGCTCTGCACCCAGAAAATGAGTGCAGCTACTTCTACCTCGCTGAAGATTAAGCAGGACCGCACCCCTGCCCGCCTGCTTCGCCCAGAGAGGGTGCAGTGTCACTGCTGGCTTCCATGATGGGGAGCGAGGACTGGAGAGAATTGAAGTTGAGAAAGTAGTCGGACACAAAAGAGAATCGAGATTAGAAGAAAACAGGAAGATGTTTTAGGAATGGTGAAATTAAAACGAAGTACAAAAAGTCCCAAAAATACAGACCGAAATGTAAAATAAACACGGGGATGCAGAGAAAATAAGACAAACAAGTAAACCAAAGTTATGATTAGGAACTGGGAGATCAGATAGGGGTGGATTATGACGGATTAATTTAGGAGTGAAGCAGGCAGCCAGCTGGGAGAAATATGAGCAGTTAAAGCAAAATGACTGCACCCTTGCACAGCATAAGGTGCTGTTTGTGCTGATTTTTCAGCATGGAACATAACACTGGCGGCGCGTACAAAGCTGCGCCAATGGCAGGAGGAGCATTTTCCACCTTTTCGTGGAATTCCGTGGAATCTCGCAGAGTTTTCTTGAATATCTGTGGAATTTTGCGGTGTGAAACTCCACGAGTTCCGCCCAGGCCTCCTGACACGGACTGTATTTAACACTTGAGAGGCACTCACACACCTCTCAACTAATAACCACATTTCTTACAGTGCGACTGGCCTATCAGAAGCTGGGACAGTGTTTGGGATCATGCCCCTACTGCTCCCTGTAGCACCTCATTGGCCTCTGGGCTGCACATATGAGCGCCCTGACAGACACTTTTAAGTAAATATGCTATGCTGAGGCATACGCAGAATGGCTGCTAAATAAAATGGATCATATCTGTGTGCTTGGATCATAGCTGAACTACGATCCTGGCATGCGTAACCCAGACAGCCACCTACAGAGTGCTGTGTTTTTAAACAACACTCTGTAGATGGATTGTCACTCAGCCTCATCGCCCTCCTCCTGTACAGTGTGGGCCCGCAGCTCTGTGCATTATGTGGCACCCCACAAAATTGCAGGACTGTGCCCTGAAACTCCTGTAGTGGAGCTTCCACTGGTAGAAACTATACTGGAAGGTAATTAATTTGGAGTAAGACCCAGGTTCCAAGTAGGTCAAAAAGGGTGAGCTATTTACAGCACCCTGAAACTAGTTATTCATTTGAAAATGAGGCGTACATGCACCATTATTAAGCAACACACCAAATTGCACTAGATTTGGCTTATTGTTTTGTCCCTTTTCTCTTCGAACCGTAAGTGCTGATCAAATCTCACTTACCGGATCCTCCTTACACAAGTAGGGATGAAAGGTCGACCTTCCCTTGATACCACGCCAGCGTCCCCCAGATTCTTTTGATGGACAATTGGGAGACACCAGAAAAGGCATCAAAAATATGATTGCTCAGAAGACTGAGTGAGGCAAGTGAAAAGAGGGGTGCCCTAATGAGAGATGGAAAAACACAAGAATTCATCATCAGCCTGCCTCCTCCTTTCACTTCTTCGCTTCTTGCTATAAAAATAAGATATGTTTGTGGGATCCTAAAATCAAGAGGGCATATTATCAAGGACGGGCGATACATTATCGCCACTTTTATGGGCAGGAAACTGCCGATAAAGCGGCGATAATGGGCTTGATAATATGCTCTATGAATTCCAATCGAAGCCCATGTTAGATGTGTTCACATCTAACATGGGCTTCAATTGGAATTCATAGAGCATATTATCAAGGCCATTATCGCCGCTTTATCGGCAGTTTCCTGCCGATAAAAGCGGCGATAATGTATCGCCTGTCCTTGATAATATGCCCCACAATTATTAAAATGGCTGTTGCCAAACACGAGTCTCTTTTACATGTACATGTAACCTCAGATTTCATTGATTGACGAATGGATATTTTCTTGTAAATAGCCCATTCTCCAGCCCCGATCTTCTATCGCCAGTCCACACTTTTCTCCATTCTAAATGTAATCCCTGTTCTACTGTTTAACCCAGCCTGATATTGGTTCTGGAGGGCCGTGTTTAAACCCGATATTTAGAATATTCAATTAAATTGAATGTATATGCAAGACTTGTAAATGAAACTCGTTAACATAGTGACTGCGTATTACAAAGGACATCTGGATTCACCGTTTCTGTTTCTCCAACTTCAAGAATGTTTTTCTTGTCCTTGACTGGCACCTTCCCCTGTACATAACTTAATACACTTAGTAGTATTGAGAGCATATATTGTGTATAGTATGCAGACCTATTAAAAAAATAAAGGCGGTACCTCTTGGGAAATTCACTTTCATTGTCGGCGCTCAAGCAGTGAACTTGAGTCTCGAGTTTATAAATTGTAGAGCAGGACATGTAATGCAGGTTATGGTTCACACAGTACTGCAGGCAGTAACAAGTCGCTGAGCCACATTCCCCTCAGCAAAGACAAAAAATGCCTAAAATAGCAGGCCGGTTACTTCTGAGAGGAGTTGTCAAAAAGTGACTCTGATGCTTCACTAGGCGACATCCCAAGTCAAAAACATTTCTCTCATCTTTCAAGTAGAGCAGGAAGTAAGAACACTAAATCGTTTCTCCCCCATGAGTGCAGGCAGTAGCCGAACCTAGTAGAACTGACATCCACTGTCAAGGCCAACGGGCTGGACTGACATGTGGGCGCTGAAGACAAGCAGCTGACCGCAGTTATGGGGGACACCAGGAGAAAAGCACCTCTTGCCATAAGGTTTATCCTACTGGGTTTGTTTCTGAGCAAGGTAAGGGCTTAATGTCTACATTAAAAACCTTTTCTGCTCTGTGTGGAGGCTTGGCTCGGTAGACAGGAGTGCATCTGTCATTGTGGGCAGGACAACATACATTTCTGTCCATGAAAACACGACAGCGTCCCCCAAGGAGTTATTTAGTTTTCGCAATGCATATCCCATGCATTCAAGTATTGGGGTATATCCCATATAGGTGTATACCCCATACATTACTGCATAGGTGCATACCCCATATTAGTGAATACCCAGTGCATTCATGCATAGGTGCTGGATTCAGATGTGAAGATTCAGACCAGCTCAATGCCTGTTGTCATTCGAAAAAAAGAATTAGATAGGTACTTTGTCGGTGTTAAGATTTTCAATATGGTTCGATTTGTGTTGTTTGTTCAATACGGTTATATTTGTTCATGAATAACAGTCCTCAGTACTTTGTATTGTTCGATAAAGAGCCGTAAGGTTGTCAATAGAAATAAGATCTAAATAGAGTCACATGTTCCAAGTGGAAATAGATACCTAGAAAAATGAAGGAATAAGAATTATCAGATACTTATGTTGAAAAAAAAAAGAAACAATGGCAAAATGCACTTTCAGGATTGAAGGCAAACTGAATCCTTGCACTGTAGAAGATCCATAGAGTTTTTTTAAAACTTTTTTAAAACAGCAGGCATACACATTAAATCTACTCAAATATCAACCATTTATGCACAGATGATGTACTAACTAGTATTTGAACAGTGCTGGATTTTCAGATGTACCCCGATGAACTAACTGCATTCTCTGCCACTAACAAAATGACGATAAATGGCCACAAAAGAGAAAAGGTAGAAAATAGCAATAAAAAGCATTAGAAATGTGCAATACGTCTGGCGTGTGTTCGAGTTGGAGCTATTGCTATTGTAAATGCCAATGACACAAACGTACACACAGACATTCACACAATCGGAAACAGCCAGGTGCAGCCGACTACACACACACAAGCAAACATAGAATCATAAATACACACACACATGTGCAGGCACAAGCACATACATACAAACACAGACACACACGTACACACAGACGTGCAAATAAACAAGTATGCACGTAGATATACAGTATTACCAAGGGGAGATATATCTACACACTGACACATGCATGCACATATAAAAGCACACACACACAGGCAATCCTACATGCCTACACACACGTGAACACTCAGACACACATGTATGCAGGCATGGTATGTTGGGACATGATATGACACCGGACTAACTGTTGAGTCTATTTTCAGCGGAGCTCTGTTGCTACCTTTCATTTTCAAGGCAGAACACAGATCAGTTTTATGGTGTATGTGGCCTTTCCTTATACACTTTAGGGTCTGCGGAAGATGAGTTGCAGACAGCAGGATTGCAGCCCCTTTGCTGCCAGCAGGCCTGGATTGTCCTGGCTGTGATTTATCCACCATCCTTAAGCATGGACATATATATACGTACACTCACATACAAACGCATACACCCACACAATTCTACATAGATACCCACACATGCACACTCAGACATATGCATACATCAAAGAACACTCACACACGCACGTAGGCATGCTAGCACCTTCACGTACAGACGTACACACAGACAAGTATGCATATAAATATACGCATACACACATACAGAAGCACTCAAACACACACACTAACAGATTTCATCCACGCGCATACGGAAAATCACACATGTATGTTATGTACTGTTTCTGTTTTCCTGAAAGTTGTAGGCGAGATTTCAACTTGAACTCTGATGACTCCCACATAAGTGCAACAATCCTGGTGCAACAGCGCGCGCAAAGCTGTGCATCCATGACACAATCCCCCAGCCAGCCCAAAGAGAAAGAAAAAAGTTCCCCAACGAGAGCTGTATGTTATATTTGTGTGTGTCATACAGAGATGTATAAACTATAGATGTTCTGCAGGGGACAATCGAGGACCGGGTGTGTACGCCAGCAGTTATGAACCGAGATGAAAGCCAACTGCACCATTATGGCAATAGAGTACATGTCACCTGGGCTTTAAGTGGGCCGGGTCTCACCGGTGCTGAGCGCCGGCAGTTTTTTAAACGGTGGCTCGAAACGGGTCTCTATCGGGCTCTGTTTTGTGCCCTGGCACAGGTGGTCCGTTTTCTTCTGGACTGCAGGGACAGCAGGGGCATCGATGTGCACGTGCTCACGCTGCTCACTTCTCACTAGTGGAATAGTTACGGCATGACCTCATACCAGGTGAGCGTTGTATGGAAAGGGAAATATTTTAAAGAGAGTCCATATTCTCTCTGGATTTCCCTTCTCTTTTTAAAACTGGGGAGCAGCAACATTGTTGTGGTGTCACGAGAGCTTAAGTGGAAGCTTTTTTAATAAAATATATCAGCCATAGTTGCTGCTTATTTATCTTCTGCAACGAACAACCATTGACAAAGCCAATAGTCCTGACTTGTTGTAAGTATGATGTCACTTGTTGAATCATACATCTGGATGCAATGACAGAAACAGCAAAATTCAGGTGGGGCAGCACAGATTTCTAGCTTACGTGTTTTAAGCCACACCCTTAATTACATTGGTCACGCCAATTGAGAGACCCCCCCTATTTTTTTCATGCCACTTAAAGCCCTGCTTGTCACCTAACCTTGTCCCCTTACAGCACTAGGGCGAGGCCACTTTTGCCAGATCGATTAATTCTGGACATGGCGTGGTAGGGAAACGGAGTCCTTCCTTAAGGAGCTCTGTTTGAAATAAAGCAGCAGTGTATTGCGCATGCTAGGGGCTTGCTACGGAAAGAGGACTGCGCTTCTAATACCACTTTAGGCATGTTTGAATATTAGCTTGTACTAGCGAGGTGTAATGGACCCATGGGCAAGCCTGTCAGCGTTTGTGCACAGCCTCTGGTGCTGGTGGGCAGCGAGGCCACCGATGCTAAGACTTACGTCTGTCCTCCCTCATGGGAAAGCAACCTGCCCCCCTCCCCTTGTGCAATAGTGTAATGTTAATAATCACTGAAGAGCAGCGTTTTCTCTAACGCCGCTGTACTTAACCCCTTCTATGCTGATGACGGCCCCTGTCCGTCATGCATCACAATGGGCGTGTGCTGATGACGGCTGGGGGCCATCATGATCCCACCCACTCTTAAAAACGGCCGCACAGGCACAGAATCGCGGCCGCGCCCAAGGGGTTAAATAAGCGCAGCGCAGTCGGCTAATTATAATAATGAAGTGCTGCAGCAGTTGAGCTGATCAATGAAGCGCTCAGAAGTCAGCTAATTATAATATTGAAGCATGGTGCCAGTGGCGCAGCCAAAGCAAAACAAAACAAGCAGCTATTGCCCATAAACAGGCTTTGAAAAGAAGAAATAGTCAAAAACAAAATGAACCCTTGGGTCTATATAGTGTAAGCTTGGCTGAAGAAAACACCCCCACCTAGAAGCCATCATTTTAAAGCAGAGGTCTTCAAACTTTTTTGCTCAGAGCCCCCCTAAGTAAAATGTTTTGAGGTCGGGCCCCCCTCCACAATTTATGGCAAGGATTGGGGTAGCAGGAGGGACATGGCTGCATGCCGGGGGCGGGCTTATGACATACTTTCAGGAGTACTTTTTATATAGCTTATAAACCGCACTATGAGATTTATAAAACAGCAAATGCATCAAACAAAAACATGTATTATCCCAAACATACTGTGGATTTATCCCAGTTCACACGGAGGCCCGAGGCGTCCGCGAATTCGGTGAGCGCTATCCAAATGGGGGTGAGGTCAGCTGTAATATCCCGGATATAGATGAGGAGATCGTCTGCGTACATAGAGACGCTATGTGTGGTTTCCGCGAGTGGGATGCCCCAGGCCAGACCATCTTGGCGTAATGTTAATGTTAATGTTAATGTTAGTATTTATTTGTTAAGCGCTCGTACGCCCAAGGGCTTCATGGCGCTATAGGAAGGAACTCAACGCAGCAGTTAAAAGTAGAAACAAAACATCTCAGCAGTAAGCATGGGAGAAAAGCCAGGTCTTGAGGGAGTGTCTAAAACTCAGAATGTTACCGCTCAGCTTCAATTGAAGAGGAAGAGAGTTCCAGAAGGAAGCTGCAAGATGATCAAAGCAGCAACCGCCTAGACGCTTTCTCTTATAAGAGGGGACAATCAGGAGGGATTTATGAGCGGAACGAAGATTTCGAGTGGGATCATATCTGATAAACAGGTCTCTAACAAACTTAGGGCCGACGTCATGTAGAGACTTAAATAAGGTGCACCCTGTTTTAAAAGCGACTCGCTGCTCAACAGGCAACCAGTGTAGCTGTTTCAGCCCTGATCTAATAGACTGCCTTTTAGAAAGGTTCAGGATAAGTCTGGCGGCCTGATTTTGGACCAACTGTAAGCGTTTTAGTTCTCCAATTTGGAGCCCAAGATAGATGCCATTAGAAAAATCTAGTCGCGACAGGACCAAGGCTATAATGATCTGGATAAGGGCATCCGAAGAAAAGAAGCAAGCAATTTTCTTGATTTTCTTCATTTGGAAAAAACTGGATGACACCACCGCGCCTACCTGTTTTTTCAGGGACAGATCCTCGCTAATATGTACTCCCAGACTTTTTACTGAGGAAGACTTGGTGGGGGGCGTCCCCAAGCTGGAAGGCCAAACGCCTGGGTTCCAGCTAAGTACACTCTGCCCAGGCTAGACCAGTTCGGTCTTGCCGGGGTTAAGTTTTAAATGATTGCAACTCATCCAACCCTGGATGTGAGACATGGTATTCTGAAATACCTCCACTGAGTCCTTGGTGTTCAAAGGGAAGATGAGTTGCAGATCATCTGCATAATTGAAGATGGTAACTCTCGCATTCCTTAAGGAGTACAGTAGGGGGCGTAGATATAGATTAAAAAGTAAAGGTGACAATGATGAGCCCTGGGGGACTCCACAAGTAGTGGAGATGGTGGGGGCTGTAAAGGTATCCAATCTTACAGCTTGAGTGCGGCCGGAAATGAATGAGCGAATCCAGCTCAATGCAGGACCCCTGAGACCAGCTTGCTCGACACGGTTGACCAAGATGGAGTAGTCAACCGTGTCGAACGCGGCCGAGAGGTCCAAAAGCACCAAGGCCTGGTGGATCCCGTTGTCTGCGTTCCGCCTCAGGGTGTTTTGTACCGCAAGGATAACTGCCTCGGTCGAATGACAAGGACGAAAGCCTGCTTGGTTGGGCTCGAGGTATTCACTTTCTTCAATAAATTTGGACAGATTGTCACAAACATGAGCCTCCAAAAGTTTAGCACAATACGGCAGTAATGATATAGGCCTATAATTGAGCGGGTCAAGCGGATTTGCTCCGGCCTGCTTAATGAGGGGAATGAGTAGGGCCTTTTTGAGGTTGCTGGGGACTTTTCCCTGTAAGAGAGAAGCATTCAGCATAGAGAGCATGCACTCAGGAATAGCAGTTCCCACCTCTCTAAAGATGTGTGGAGGACAGGTGTCATCGGGTGATCCCGATTTCACCCTAGTGAACAGCCTGGATAGAGTGTCACCATCAATGAGAGGAAAAAATTCCAGGGTCGAGGAATTATAATACACATCAGAAAAAATGGGGGAGGAAAAAGTAGTGGAAATACTTTTTTTTATAGTACACATTTTATCCCAAAAAAAGGAATTAAGTGAGTTACAAAGGTCCTGAGTAGGAGCCACAGAATGAGTAGTTCTGTTACTACCACTGAGACCTTCCACGATATTAAACAATTCCTTTGATTTGTTGCGGGAGTTCAGAATTTTTTTCGAGAAGTAATCTGTTTTATGTTTCTTGACAAGTTTCAGATAGTCCTTTCGGGCCTTGCAGTAATTGGCTTTGTCTTGTGCCGAATAATCCATTCGCCACTTCCGCTCCTTTTGACGAACCTCAAGTTTTAAAGCCTTCAGGTGAGGTGTAAACCACCTATGGGCGTCATAGGGGCGGGAGTGGGGAATATCAAAACAGGGGGCGTGGACATCGGCTGCTTGACGTAGCCAGTTGGAAAAGGCTACTTCAATCCCATCAATGTCCTGATCCAATAAGGGGAGGGATGAGGTCAGAGTATCAATAAATGCTGAAATGTCTAAATTCTTCCAAGTTCTAACTTTCCCACCCTTCTGAAAAGATTGCTTTCTACTCTTCATAATGATGACGGTGAAATGTATCAAAAAATGGTCTGTCCAAATACAAGCAGTGATGGAACTGACAGTCAAGGGGATATTCTGCGACCAAATTTGATCAAGGCTAATCTAATCTAATCGCCAGTGGCTCGACTGCAAGGGCGAAGAGGAGAGGCGAGAGGGGGCATCCCTGCCTCGATCCTCGCCGGACCTCGAACGCCGCCGAGATGTGTCTCCCAATCCGGACTCGTGTGGACAGGTCGGTATAGAGGAGTCGCGTGTATGCCAAAAGTATTGGGCCGATATTGAGGCGGTGGAGAACCGAGAAGAGGTATGGCCATTGGAGAGTGTCGAACGCCTTCTCCAGGTCCAGGATGAGGCATGCGGAGCAAGGATATCTGTCCCGCACCTGGTCCTGAACGTGGAAGACGCGGCGGATGTTCTGTGAGGTGTTTCTCCCCGGGACAAAACCGCACTGGTCCGGGTGGACCAGCGGGCGTATGACCTGGGCATATCTGTCTGCCAATACCTTCCCGAGGAGTTTACAATCTGCAGACAGTAAAGTGATGGGGCGATACGAGCCCATAAGATGAGGGTCCCGGTGTGGCTTTAAAAAGGTCACGATCACCGATTCTCGCAATGAGCGGGGCAACACGCCCTGATCAAGGGCCGTCGCGAACACCAGCGTCAGGCGCGGAATCACTAGAGGGGAAAAAGTCGAGTAGTATTCTAGTGGGAAGCCGTCGAGTCCCAGGGCTTTATTGTGAGATAGGGTTCGTAGTGCCTGAGTAATTTCTGACGCCCCTATCTTGGCGTCGAGCGCAAGTTTGTCGGCATCCGAGATCGTGGGCAGCGGCAACGGGTCGAGGAAATGGGTGACGGATGATGGAGAGAGGGGGTTCGAAGCGTCGTATACCATGGCGTAATAGCGTTGGAACGCCAAAAGGATCTCTGCTTGGGAGCGCACGAGTTCGCCCTCCAGAGTAACGATGTCTGTGATTGGTCTGGTTTCGGTGTCTTGTCGCGCTAGCCACGCGAGCATTGCACCCGTTTTGTCCCTGTCTCTATGGACTCGGGAGGCATGGGCCCTAAAGTTATATTTCCTGAGATCAGCACCAGCAGCTTGGTAGGCTGACTTTGCTTCAGCCGTGAGTTTAGCGTGTTCCTCAGAGGAATCAACTTGTTTGGTGAGTGTAGCTAGGTGCTGTTCCGTGGTTGTGAGTGCCTGTTCCAACGTGCGCCGGACCCCTGTGATTTGTTTAATACATTCCCCCCGTGCTACCACCTTGAATGCATCCCACTCTATCAGTGTCGAAGAAGCCGTGTTCGTGTTGTGCGTGAAGTAGTCCTGTATGATGCACGTGTGCGAGTCGCGGAACACCGGGTCAGTCAAACATTCCCTGGGAAGTCGCCAGGTAGGGACTGGTGGGTGCGGGGGGCGCCAGGTGAGGTGTAGTATGTGAGCGTCATGGTCCGAAATGACCCGCCCCAGGTAGTCCGCAGAGACGACCGCGGGGAGGATCTGCGCTGAGCACAGAAACCTGTCAAGGCGGACCCGGTGGTTGTGAGGGATAGAGTGGAACGAATAAAGGCGGGCACGGGGGTGTAAGTGACGCCATGCATCGGTGAGCGCCCAGTGTGTGGCCCAAGCCCGGAACAGCGCTGATTGTCGGGGGGCTGGGGAGCGTGGAGGGGGGGGGGGTGCGATCGGTCCAGGGAGGGGTCAAGCGTGCAGTTGTAATCGCCTCCCAGGATCCAGGGAATGGTAGTGAATTGGGCTAGGACTCCTGTAAGGTGATCACAGAACTTATCTTGTTCAGTATTAGGGGCGTAGATGCTGCCCAGGAGGATCCCTTGGCCGTCTAAGAGTCCCTCTAGTAATGCGTATCTGCCCTCCCTGTCCACCACCCGCCTAAGTTCTCGGAAGGGGGTGCCTGGCCTAACCCATATTAAAGCGCCGCGCGCAAATGCCGAGTAGGTCGTGGCACAGAACGTCCCTCGCCATTTAGCTTGCAGTCTGCCTAATTCGGTGCCGTTAATGTGTGTCTCCTGCAGGAGAGCAATCCCAGCTGTCTTGCGCTTGATGTATGAATAAAGTAAAGCCTAGTTGGGCGCCATGTTGAAGTCAGGCACCGGCGAGGAACAGACATCAAATGGCAGCAGGGGGGCGCCCAAGGCTCACAGGTAGTCCCCGCTCCGCGCTCACCTCCAGCGACGGACGTCGCGGCGACAGCTGGCTCCGTGGGGTGCCCGGTGTAGGCACTGGAGACCGGGACGTAGCAGGGGCGAGCCCCGGGAGAGTCTGGTCGGCTCCCGTAGTCGGGGGGGGGGGATGTCGCGGTGGTGGGGCAAGGCAGCGCCAGTCCCCGCAGGTCTCGCCGCCCGATCCGGGCGGGCCGCCGTCAGTCTTCTCGCCTCCGTGTGCAGGGGGGCCCCCGGGGAGAACAGCATTACCGGGCCGCGGCCGCCATCTTAGGTCTCGGCGCGCGGCTCCGGTGAAGGCCGTTAAGGCAGCAATCCGCCTCTTTCAGCACCGATGGAGATACCACCGTGGGCGCTCCGGTAAACAGCGTGGCGTTGCGGGGCTCACGGCGATCCACGGGTCAGGATGAGCGGCAGCCCGATCGCGGAGCCTCAGCAAAACACGGCTGCCATCGTGGCTTGCTTAGCCACGCCCCCATCAATAATCTTCTGTTACTGTGAATACATGTAATGTAATCATTGTAAAAAGCCCTCAATGCCATTAGAAATAGTAATTCCTCTCCTTAGAATCAGATATGGGTAGGTGCAGTTGTATTTGCTTTTAAAGGAGAAATGCTGCCTACATTCATAGTGAGGCAGGAAGACCTCATAATAACAGTTATGTGAGAAACCTGTGTTCCCAAAACAAAACCCAATAAAAAAGCTTGAATGCTGGTCTTCAATACAAGACATGTTGATATGGAAATTAGAATAGGGAGGGTTAATATAATCTATTTAATATAAATAGTTTTTCTCAATTTAAGCTATTCTATTTTCCATGACTAACACACAGTCTCAACAATATCGATGAAGATGCCGTAGGGAATGGTTCACCTTTTTCACATAGAGAGGTACTGTATTTGAAGTGACGGAGACTTTTCTATAAATACCTACATAAACGTGCTTTAATACACTAATATACTGGGTAATTATGAAGTAATAAGAGTTAGGTTGGCTTAAGTAAACCCTTTTCAACCTTAGCAATACAATACCCACCTTACATTTTTCTTTAAAGTCTAAATTGGTATTTATGTTGGGGTTATCTTGTCATGCTTCTCTAAATGGCAGGTTCTGGTTTGACCACCCTATATGAGGATTTAAAAAAGCTTCTAAAGTTATGAACTGAATCATGTACTATTGCATATACCAATGTCTTTCAAATTGATCTATTAGTATATGAGAAATACCCACATTCATACTTATTGGTAGGGAAGATAAGGGGCGTAAGGGGCACATTGTGTGTGTCCCCGTGTGTGCGTGTGTGCGTGTGAGTAATTCTTTTTTTTTAAACTGCCATATATGAGTTTAAAAAGTTTTGAGTTCAACTCTAAAAAAAATTGACTTATTTGAATTTCTATTAAAAATCTTTTGTGCCTTTATTCTGATTAAGGGTGAATTTAAAATGTATGAAAAGTGGATAGAGATGGTTCCAATATTAAAATTTTAACCTCTGTACGGTTAACTTAAGTTTTTATTACGCATATACCCTCCTATGTATTTTCCCTCCTAAATAAATCCGTGATGACAGACTGGGGTTTCTTTTAAAAAAAAGAGGAACAGATATATACTACAAAGGCAAGAAATAGGTATAAAGAGATGTTCTTCCTAATCAGATTCACTCATCCCCTAGAGTGCAATGATAAGCATTTTTCAAGGCAGGTAACAACATTTTTGAGCGAGGCTTGTTATTTAAAATCGACTATACGATTGATATCCTGGTGGACTTTGACCTCAACATTAGTGGTAGGGTCAAAGATTGAACTGTTCAATGTTCTTGCGTGATTTTGTTATATTGAGTTGATACAGTTTTTGGCAAAGTTATACTTTTTTCATGCATTGCAGCAACCAAATTGTTGGGCTTCGTGAAAAGGAAGGCACTGAACAGCACCATATCTGCAAAGATATCACCAAAACCCCTTGTTTTCATGTTAGTTTCTAGGGTTTTTATTTGTTCTAGGGTTCTTGTTCCTTTTCTTCCCTGCACTAACACCCTCATGAGAGCAGGTGAGCTAACTAGTTTAAAACAGAACAGGCTAGATAATTCACAAGCACTCAAGACGATGCTGATTTTAAAATCGGAAAATCATCAACAGCAAAGGTTACAAAAACTGTATCTATCTAACTGTGGTAAAAGGTTTTCTGCTTGAATCATAAAATATATCTAATATTATGCCAATGTGAAGCTGTTGCTACTATACAAAAAAACAAAATATCTGCAAAGATATGGTGCTGCTGCTTTCTTTCCAGGGGCTGGCATAATGTATGGCTGCCTTGTGCCATGCAGATATAAGACCGAGGGAGAAGGAGGATTGAGAGACTAGGTCGCCCTCCAAATATTTAGTGTACACCAAGGAATCCAATGTGTTGAGTTCCGAGACCTAGCTCATGTCAAGGTAACTGACCTGAATGATCAGTGGTACCAGTCAGAAATTAACCCTTTCTTCCCTCTTAGGTACCCTTCTATATCCATGGTTAATCATCCAAGGTACCGGCTACATTGTTCATTGCAATGCACTTTGAGCTATATATCACTGCAAAAAAGAAGGACAAAAATGGTCAGCATGACTTCTGTAACTTTAACATCTATTTGAACTATGAAGTCCTGGCAGATCGTCCTCTGTTGGTGCTTAAAAAACCCTCACTATGAGGGGTGCATTGAATTAGCTCAGTGAGGACTCTGCGTTTATATTACTTTACGTAGTATTACGGGGTATCACCTAGTTCCTTTATACCATGGCTATCTATTGAATAGATTCATACCGAACAGATCTCCACTTTTGCCTTAACCACTAACTCTGGCGATACTACTGCTATCTGTTCAGGTCCATCGCAGTACTCTTATATGGAGTTTCTCATTACTTGCCCACATCTAATATATATCACTGCCTTCCTGCTCACATCCCCTGAATTAATACTGCACATATTAGTTTATGATTCTTCTAGTTACGCTCGCGCTATTCACTCTAGCAATAGCGTAACGTTTTATCAATACCGTTTATTGTACCACCAAATTACATCCTTCCAAGATGGCCGCCGCCCCCTTTCGGTCTAGTGGTTATGGGAGGAACCCGGAAGCTTTGGTTCAACTTAATCCACTCAGCGCAGCGCCCGAGTAAGATGCGGTCCCGGGGAAGCTGACATTAGGTATTACCGAACGGTTTCACCAGAAAGGAAGTAAGTAATATTTGTTTATGGAACCCCGAGTTTTCGGACGGTCGGGTATTCCGAGTCTGTGCACATACCGACAGCCAGTTGGCGCACAGATATTTACCGTTCTCTCTTCTTCTTTTTTACCTCGTAACGGACAATCAGCAGTGAGTCCATAAGGTGAAATCGAATCCCTAGAGAGACCATGAGGTGCTATTGAGCACAGCAACAAGTAAATATCGAGAGTCTCTCTCTCTCTTTCCTCATTCCATCTATGCATCTATTATCTGTTCTTTGTATCTATCGTCCTGGTCACATTGAATTGAATTGAATTGAATTGAAAATAAATTTATAAACGCGCAACTTTGCCCGAAGGCATCAAGGCGCCTACAAAGAAAATCAGAAAAAGAAGGAGAAAGCTAACACCCGCGGCTATGGATATGCTCTGCCAAAGAGCCAAGTTTTTAAAGCCCTTCTAAAAGAGGGCATTGAAGGTAGGATCCTAATCTCCAAGGGAACCATATTCCACCATCTAGGAGCCAGATTGGAAAATGCTCTGCCTCCCCATTTGGCTCTACGCACCCGAGGTACAGTGAGGAGCAGTTTCGACGAGGAGCGGAGGTTCCTTTCAGGTGAGTACAAGGAGAGGAGATTTTTTATGTCCCCGGACTCCTTCTTATTTAAAGCACCGTATGCCAAGCATAGCACTTTAAATGTGATCCTAGCATCAATGGGGAGCCAGTGCAGGGATTTCCTGGCAGCGGTCGCAGACGACCTTTTTGGGAGATCCAGGACAAACTTCGCCGCAGCGTTTTGCACCGATTGAAGACCTCGCAGCAGACCTTTATTGGCCCCGGCATATAGGGCATTGCAATAGTCGAGCCTAGATGTTATCAAGGCCACGACTGTCTGTTTTCGAGCTTGCACCGATAGATAGTATTTGATTTTGCGCAAGATTGCAATGATGCCCCAGCAAGTGGAGATAGTCCGCCGTACTTGAAGAGCCATGTCAAGGGAGGGATCAATCATGACCCCCAGATTTCGTGCTGCCCGCGTTGGAGCCGGGCAGGTCCCCAGAGATTCCGGCCACCATTCCGCCGACCAGATGTCTTCCTTCTCGCCGAATACAAGGATCTCTGTCTTTTCGCCATTTAGCCGCAGTGAATTGTTGATCATCCAGAGGGCGACTGCCTCCATACAGAGTCTAAACTTGGAGGCAGAAGAGCTGACAGATTCGGCGAGAGACAGTAAGATCTGAGTGTCATCGGCGTAAGATACTACCTCCATCCCAAAAGATCTAATGAGCCGGGCCAGGGGGATCACATAGATATTAAACAGGGTCGGACTTAACGCCGACCCCTGTGGGACCCCCCAATTCAGCGGCAGGGATGGAGATAGGAACTCTCCCAGCTTCACTCTCTGTTCCCTCCGGTCCAGGAAAGAGGCTAACAAGCTTAACGCCTGCCCCTCCACCCCTATCTCCCTCAGACGAGATGTTAAGACGAGGGGAGACAGGGTGTCAAACGCAGCTGTGAGATCCAGAAGGATCAGCAACGTACTTCCGCCCCTATCCACGGTGGTGCGGATGTTATCAAGCACCACGGTAAGGGCGGATTCCGTGCTATGACCCCTCCGGAAGCCATGCTGCGAGTGATCCAAAAGACCGGCGGTCTCCAGAAAGGCAGAAAGGTGCTGGTGTAGATGGATTTCCAGCATCTTAGCAGGAGCTGGGAGCAGCGAAATGGGGCGGAAGTTTTTCAGCACTTCTGGGTCCAATGACGGCTTCTTCAAGAGCGGCTTCACAACCGCTTTCTTCCATTGGGAAGGGAAAATGCCATCGCTTAAGGCCTTGTTCATTATTTGAAGTAGCGGGGGCAAGAGGGTCTCCTTGCATTGTTTAATGATATTAAGAGGACAGGGATCAAGGGGCGAACCAGATTTGGTCTTGCTCAACAGCACTTCCAGTTCCTGTAAGGAAAGTGGAGGAAAAGTAGACAGCGAGCTCGAACTTGCATGTCCAACTGGTTCAATATCAGGGGAGATCTGGGGAACAAGAGGGACAGGTAGAGATACAGAAAGACATTAAGTCCTGTCTTGTTTTTGTGTGTGAATTCACAGTCACTTAATATAGTTATCGTCCATGGTCTTGCATGAGAGCCTGCACACGCCAATATGGAGCAACCATCCACCATAGCCCAGGATGCGTGCGGCATGAGAGTATACTATGTGACCCTTCCCGTTGGGGAGGTTTTAAATGCTACTAATGGTGTGCTTTCTTTTTACAGCATCTGAAATCAGAAAAAATCGTATGTATTCTAACATGAACGCATGCTTCATTAAATAAGTGTATATTTGTTTTTTAATCATCACTGCCTAACTAGGGACATTGGAGTGGCAAATGCAGGGCTGGTCCCGGCATGGTCCTGAAGAAATGCTAGGGGTAGCATGAAACATGTTGACCTTTCAGTGAACCAATTCTCATTATAGGTTGGTTAGTAGTGATACTCACCCCATTTTTAATATACCTGCCTAGGAGCATAATAAATCTGTTGAGGCCCACTAAGCACGGTATTTTTTAATTCACCCACACCCACTCCACCACTTCTTTTGCACTACACATAGTCTTTCACTTAAAAGTGCTCCTGCGTAGTTCGTGAGTCGCAGCACGCCCCTTTTCGTAGAGAACTGGGATGGCCCCAATGATGAAGCATGTCACAGTGGGGCAACCCCGGTGAGTGAGGGGACACTAGAAAGACATTTTTCTTTCTTGTGCCATGCACACACTTTTGCACCAGATTACAAAGGTGTGTGGATGAATCTAGCATAAATTTTGTATTAGAAGGAAATCATTCTATGCTTAGCCTAACTTTAAGACCTTTCCTACTTTGTATGTGTATTGTGCAGTTTAGCACACATTTAAATTGGGAAAATGTAGGAGAGAAAAACGTTTCTCCTACTTTGTCCCTTCCTCAAGTAGGTGTGTTTTTTGGCACAAAGCTCCATCTATGAATGTAACCAGATTAGGTGTTGCATCAAAAACCATCAGTGGTAGCATGAGAATGCCCATGCACCACCCATGAGACATTCTTTTGATGCAATTTTATTTTTTAATTTATGTATTTAAGGCTTCATTTTACATGTAAAGAAATTTTAGACACATGGCTGGGGCAGATGAGGTGCTTCCCTTGTTTCCTCAGCAGAGGAATGGCGCACTGTCTGGCATTGTTTGTGTTCACTGGAGCACTCATGCCATGTAGGCATGAGCTGTTTCAACTGTGCAAGAGAAAAACTTTAACCCCTTGACTGCCCTATCGACATGTATATTTGTGAGTGTATATATATATATATATATATATATATATATATATATATATATGTATATATGTGTGTGTGTGTGTGTGTGTGTGTGTGTGTGTGTGTGTGTGTGTATGTATATATCTCTATATATACGTATTTAAGAGAAATTGGGTTGTTGACGAATCAGGTGTGAGCCCTGGCAAAGCAGCAGCCACAATTGTTTGCAGGGTGAACCACAAAAAGGCACTAAATCAGCCTGTGCTGTACCCTATGTAGGTAGGCACAAAAAGCAGTCAGGCTCAACTTAGCGGCAATGTTTAAAGCATTCAAGCAGCACACAAACAGTAATAACATGAGAACACAACATGAGAAAAATCGAAATGGAAGTTGAAAAATTCCAGCAGGATGAGGCAGAAGGCTATCGCCAAAGACAGTTCCACATGGTTGGATAGCCCTTTGGCAAAGGACCACTATAACAGATTTGATGCTGCTGCGAAGAACGTAGTGGGAGAAGCCGCAAGGTTAATTCGACCAGCAATGCACCTCGAGGGATTGGCAAGCAGGTTGGTCCTGGTCTCTTTCAGGTTCTCAGAGACCTTTTTGGCCTCAGTTTTGGGAATTGCCATCTCTGCACCTTTAGCATCACAACCAAGGTTCCAGGACTGATGGGACACCCCTTGCGGGTTCAGTACTCATTGAGGCATGGGTTGAAGAGGGTGGAAGCCTGCTATGTCCCTGTGGCTCTGTAGGACAGCAAATTAGCCCTTGAAGTCACTTCTGGTAGTCCTGGGTGCAGGTGTAGAAGTGCAGCCAAGTGCAGAGTGCAGAGCAGCTGGCAGTCAGTCCTCTGAGAGTCCTTCTGCAGGTCCAGTAGTCAGTGGTGGTTCTTTTATATGGACGGCGGGGCTACACCCTCGTTATTTTTCTGCCCCCTAGTTGTGCTTTTTATTCTACAATTAAGAGTAAAAAATTATTTCTGTAAGTAAACTGCCTTAGGCTGTCTATTACGCAGACATTAACTTCAGGCAGCGTTCGCATGTCAGGTTTATGGCAGGCACAAATCATGCACTCCAGGCATGCACCAGCACTCCTACATTTGCCGGGCTGACGAGCTCACAGCCCTGAGGCATGTGACATCGCCATCCCGGCAAAGCCATTGTATTCCTTGCTGATGGACCCCCCCTGCCAATAGAGTTAGCCCTGGGTGCTGTCTACTTCAGCTCTGCAGAGGCCAGGTCTACACTTCAATCACAGTTCACCAAGCTTCACTGTTATCCCCACCCTACCCTGCCCTGTGACCAATCAAACAAGGGCGGGTTAAAGTGAAAAGAAAGAAGTTGCGCCATGATTCCTCACACCTTTGTTAAGTGAAAATTAAAACGCACATATTTCCTGAATTAAGTGTTCAAAATGCATGTGCCTGTGTCATCTCTCAGCAAGCCATAAAAGCGATTAGCAGTGTTTAACTGTGTTCATGCCATCCTGTCAGGCATACATTTGTGGCTGGTATCCCATACCTTCGTTCAACCTTAAGGGGCCGTAAACTGTAGCTAGCATTTAGTTGCCAAATTGACAGCACCTTTGAAATCCTTTTTGAAAAGCGCATGTTGTTAGTAATTAATATGTTGTCATCAGAGCCAATGTTTGAAAGCAACTGCTCCAAGCACATTGTGCGCATTAGGTGGAAAGCATGAAATCAGTCTGTAAATGCCTTAACCTTCAACCTATCTGAGCCCAATAACCTAAATGTCATAATATTTTTAAAACTAATTTTATTGAGTTTTCAAGACATGGTCAAACAATTCATCGATACACGCCACTTCATTCCCTCAGTCTCGCAACATTTGAGCAATGATGGCATCCCCACCAAGATTTTGCCGTTCCCAGCCAAGTCTGCGTTAGTCTATCTGTATGTTCCACATACCGAGTGAGGCCTTTCTAGTAGTAGAAGTTCTATCACAGAGGCCTTTTGACACAGTTCTACAGGGCTAAGGTGTGGCGCTCTTAGCCTATTCAGGCCCTGGCAGTCTCTGTGGTTCAGCACGAATAACAACGAACCAAATCCCGTCCCCCCAACGAAACCTCCCCACCCCCGAACCCCATCTCCCCCCTCCCCTCAGACATGTCGCTTTCCCTAACCGCGCGTGTAATGCTCATAATGTGTTCTGCACACTCCGTCCCAGTCCCATGTCAGTAGCCCATTTCTCTGCTGAGGGGACACTCCCGCCTCCCCGATCACTCCTCCCTTCCTCTCAACTCCCTATTTGATGCTGCGGTCTCATATGACAAAGAGGGCACTCATGGCCGGCGTGGTCAGTCAACATCCTCAGCCGGGTTCTTGAGCAGATCCACGAATCGCCATCCAAGCTCTCGCCGAGTCCCACAATCTGTCATTGTCAGTCCTCCGAGCTAATTGGAGGCGGAGTGTCCCCTCGCAGTCCGCCCACTTAGTGAAGTCGCATAGCCAGCGCGCAACGCTAGGGGCCGTGACTGCCTACTAATAGTGATTTCACGCTTGGCTAGTACTAACCCAGGGTCTAGGAACTTACTGGTAATTTTGTTGCGGGAAGTGTGGGGAAACCAGTGTAACAGGCACACCCCTGGAGTATTCTGCAGGGTATTCTGCAGGTCCCTCTCCGTCACCTCTGTCAGTTTAGCCAGTACCTCTCCCCAGAATCCCCGAAGCAGTGGACAGTCCCAGAACATGTGTATGAATACCGCACTTTCCAGTCCACACCGTGGGCAGGCAGCGTGGGAGCCAAAGAACTCATTAATTTTGTGAGGCGTAAGATACGCCAGATGAAACACGTAAAATTGGATAAGTTGATACCTCGCGTTTCTGGAACTCCTCCAGGCCCGTTCCATTCAGCATTTCCCAAGGTTTCTCCTCTATAGGCGTTCCCAGGTCAGTTTCCCACTTAACACGCAGTCCCTCTAGAGGTGTCCTCAAGCCCTGCGTCAACCTCCGATACAAGCACGTCACCGCCTTGATCCTACCTGTAGAGGTGACCACATATTGGCATGGGAGGAAGACCTCTGGTTCCTCCAACCCTTTTTTTCCAGTGCCTGCACACAGCAGCCGTTACGCCCGCGTGTAAAAGAAAGTCCTGAGCAGGAAGATCGTGCCTCTGCATCTTGAAATGGCAAAAGTGCACCATCTTCATACAGATCTCCAATCGAGGAGATCCCCGCTTCCTCCCAGTCATGTAGCCGCTGCCAGTCTCCTCCATGGGGGAGCTCCACACAGAACCACACCGGGATCTATGGGGCATATGCCGGGCTCCCCTTATTGCGTCGCAGAGCCCTATACCAACATTGCCTCAGGACCCACAGATCCCTGGATACCTCACGTTCCCGCATCGGGAGCTGTAGCAAAATCCGACTCAAGTGACTAAGCTCAAGGTCCCCTCCTCTCTGGATTGCCTCCATTCCCAGCTTCCCTGCCAGCCGCTGAGTGAACCATTGGAACTGTGCCGCATGATAGTACGCCTCAAAATCCGGCGCTGCAAAGCCCCCCTCCCGTCGCGGACGCATCATGGTTGGTAGGGCCGCTCTCCTTCGTCTAGTTCCCCACAAGAAGCTCAAAACCATGGAGTTGAGTTGGGCGAAGCACTTTCCAGGTATCCAAACAGGCAGGGTAACAAAGTAATAAAGTAAACGGGGGAGGGTTATCCTTTTTAATAACGCCACCCGCCCTGCAACCGACAAAGGCAGGGAGGCCCAGAAGTCAAGGTTACTCTTGGTGGTGCGCAGAGTCCTCCCTATGTTACCCTCAAATAGATCAGCTGCCTCGTGGTAAATTCTAACCCCCAGATACGGTAAGCACCTATCCTCCCATCGCACGTTGAGCCCTTCAGGAGGATCACCACGTTCCCTCCTTAGAGGAAATAAACAGGTCTTGACCCAGTTAACTTTGAGCCCTGCAACCCAACCTAAATGTCATAATAATACAAAGATTTCTCTACACTGCAAAGAAGCACAATTAGTGTAGGAGCAAGCGCTACTTAAACTCTGGTTAAATATGCCCCCAAAAAATCAGTCACAGCAGATGCACCTCGATTTGCTTTTCGGCACTCTGGGGCATATTATCAAGGGGGTTTATCTCTGCTTTTTTGGCTTTCAAAGCCAAGAAAGCGGAGACAAAATTATCTCTCTATTACCTAGCTGTCGCTAACACCAGTTAGCGACAGCTAGTAGGAGATAGCGACCATCTTGGGCCCCACTTTGCATGCCAGTGATATTTATCACTAATGACATGCAAAGTGGGCGTGCCAAGATGTTAGCGACTGGAAACAGTCGCTAACATCGCTATCTCCTATTACCAACTTATGGAGATATTCGCGCTAAGCGCGAATATCTCCAATAGCTAACACCTGCCCTGAGCAGTTCTTAGCCATGTTATCCAATGGGAGGTGGATAACATGACTAAGAGCATTAGCTCGATAATGCATGAATATCGCTGACTTTTCAGCGATATTCATGCATTGCGGCCGATTTTTATCGCATTTGCGATAAACCTTGGTAATACCAAGGTTTATTTGCGATAAAAATCGCCGCAGCTCAGCGGTAAATTTTTGTCTCTAACCAAGCAATAGCGATAATTATCGCTATTGCTTGGTGATATGCCCCTCTACTTTCACATGAGGAAGGACTTCAAATGGTGACAGAATGGTGCATCTGCTTGGCTGCAAATGTGACCACTTCTAAAATGTGTACTGTTGTGCTTAAATCCTAGAAAATCCTACATGACAGCAGAAACGTAATACTTGGTGCTAATTTTTTCAATTTTAAATTTAGTGCTGGGTGTCAATAGGGTAGATACAAAATCAACAAAGGAGGGAGGTAGAGTAGTAGAAGTAGGATTCTTACTCCACAAGATAATATGTATAAACAAAAGGAATCCTACCAGAGGAGAAGTGCTACCCATAGGAGGTATGGGAGCACTCAGGGTTTTGTAAAATACCCCTCACACACACCAAAACCCTGAGTGCTCCCATACTTCAATAGGGTAGATACAGCATGAGGCAGGCTCACGGGATGCCCGGGCTGCTGACCATTGGGGAATAGATATAGGAGGACGTGATTGTGGGAGTGTAGGGTAAACTTTACTAAAAAGTGAGGAGTTGCCTTGGGAGGCTCCAGTTCATATCCGCCCTGACATGTAAACAAAATGTAAGGTAAAATGCTTTTTTTATTTGGGGTTAGACTACTTACACCTGAAGCGGCGCCACAGCTAACATCAATAAACATTATGTGTAGAACAATGACTGAAGCAAGAAAAGTGGCACCCAATACGTGCACGCATCAAGATGTTGAGTTTGGGTGTGTGCAAACCACTGAAGGCCTTACTTTCACATTCATTAAGACATTGCAATGTAGGTAACTGAGCTTCAAAGGTATCTGCTTGAGATGGACGATCGGAAACTCCTTTTTCAAACCACAGACCACTATTTATTTTGTATTTTAATAAAAAAAGAAGAGAAATGAACAACAGGGCTTAAGTAGTATGTTATTGTAGGCTAGCACTGCCCTATGCCAGCAACAATACTAACTTATTTTATGACTTTTTCTCAGACATTGGTTTTATCTCAATGCCATTGCAACGTACGGTGCTCCCCCTATGAGGTACTGATGAGGCAATGTGTAAATATCAGTGTGTGTGTTATATTTTGCCATATATTTAAGTGAAGAATTTACCCTGAGTTGTACCATACTTGGTTTAAGTTGCTTGTCCTATGCCGATTTTCCATTGCATTCCAGTATTTGGAGTCTAACTTTTATAATAAGGTAACAATGTACCAGAACTGAAAGTAAATACAACTGGACAGTTCTTATTAATTTTCAAAAGGTTTCTAAATGTGGCCAAGGGCCACCTCAATTCTTAAACCAACCAGCGGGTCAACGACCTGCCACGGAATGATTGTGCAGGAGGTTGCAGGGGAGTGCTGGCATTGGCCTCTCTGGATCAAGTCAGCCAATGTGGGATAAAATGTACGGCAAGCCAGAGGCTCTCTTTACGTGTAGGTGAGGTGTAGGCTTGGAGATGCCTCTTGTGATTCGCTGAGGTTTGTTGAGAGGTCTGCCTGTTGTGTTTGCTGAAGTATTAATGCCCTTGTTGGCATAAAGTGCCCATGTAACTCACAATTAGCAGTGCTGGGAACTGAGCCATTTATGCAGAGATATGAATAGGCTGCTTGAAAGTGTGCAGAATGAGAGAACCTGATTACTTCACCTTAATGTACAATTTTATGAAATATATATGAAATGCCTCACATTTGTAAAAGTAGTTACAAGAGTTACATGTTTTATAAATATTTTTGTAAAACATATAGTTGAGATGAAAGCACTGCCATTCTGGGCATAGCCACAATGGGCAGGAAGCACTGGAGAGCCCTACGCAATGCAGAAGAGAAATAGTTTTTGGTGATAAGTCAGTGGGTGCTTCACTGTGCTTTTATGGGTTAACTGACTGCGTCTGTGGAAGTTGTTTAGCTGTATGCAATGTGTTTATACAACTAAGTTTAATATTAATGGCATGGGATGTAAGGTATCTTATGCGTTACACACTTTCTCAGCCTACTTGCCAGTTTTACTTTCCATGATCAGAAATATGCAAGTTTTAAGCCTCTGGTTTTCAAGATGATGACAAATGAAGTTACATCGCACAAACTATTGTCTGATTAAGACATACCAGTAAAACTTAGTGAACACTCCTCCTTCCCCAGTTTCCTCTTTCACTTCTCTAAGCCAAAATTCAGGATGTATGACATTACAACGCATGCTTTTACCACGCATGCCCTTACAACGCGGTTTTTACAACGCAAACCTTTACAACGCTTAGCGCTTTGGGGTGCTGGATAGTGAATAGTTTAATTTACTATTCCAACTCCAGTCCCCGTGGACACTAGGGAAGGTGTTGGATAGTAAATTAAACTTATTCCCTATCCTAGAGCGCCCCCCAGCGCAATGCGTTGTAATGGTTTGCGTTGTAAAAGTTGCATCGTAAAGGCACTGCGTGGTAAAAGTTGCGTTGTAAAGGATGTTTCCCCAAAATTAATTTTGCCTGCCACCCCAAAAACGCATGTGTGCTGGTGTGAAATCGAATAGGAAAACGTATTGTTTTCTCTCGTCCTCTTTCAAGCTTGAATCAGTGTCCTAGATTTTGGGGGTGAGAGGCTTTGTCAACAGTCTCAGTGAGACTGAAGTCACAGAAATGTATTTTAGGAAGACTTAAGAGATCTGCAGCAGTACTTTAAAATAACATCTGAGATATGTCGTGATATAGATGCATCTTTTGGATATTCTTTAAACAAAATTCCTTGTAGTAGAGTCCTCTGTGCCCCCGTGTGACAGTTGTGCTTGCTCTCTACACTCACACCTGCAAATTCATGATTTAGTCTTATGCCCACCACTTTGAAAGTTTACCAGCCACCACTGCCAGTATTGAACTGAAAAGTGGGTCACTCTGAAGTTCCTATTTTTATGCTCTGGTGTTCTTCTTCTGGAAAGGGAAAGGTTCTTTGAAGTGCCTTTGCCTCCGTGCCTCCCCTGTCCTGGCTCCAAGCTGGCTGCAGTGACAATACAGGGTTGTTACACCCTTTGTGTGAAGGCAGAGCACAGTCTAATCAGTTGTAAGTGGGACTGTTCTCAGCTCTGCCCCTCTTTCCTGCCAGCATATGGCTCTATCAGGCACATATAATCTCTCTATTGTGTGAATGTCTGGGAGGAATTCACAGTCTAACTGTCAGCTACACCCAGTCAAGTGACCCAAGACAGACTCCAGGCACAAACGGCTAAGGGCAGGAAAGTGCGAACTTTCTAAAAGTGCCATTTTCAAATTTCTAATAACAAACTGACTTTACCTCTAAAGAGGGCTTAACATTACAATGTCATAGATATCAAACATGATATATCTACCTCCTCTCAATTAGGAAGTACAGCTTCTTAAATGTAAAAAGCAATCCCCAATATTATCCTATGGGAGAGGTAAGCCTCACAGTAGTGAAAAATATATTTGGAACAAGTAAAACTTAAAAGTATATGTCCAACCTTTTAATTCCACAACTGTCAGAAATGCAGCCTAGTCCCACATTCTTCATCAGATAAAGCCCCCACATCATCAGAGTCCTGGGGTTACTCACCAACACCAAATCCTTTATAAGATGGGCAACTGCATGTGGCGCGCTGTGACAGCACGCTTTGCTCTTCACCACGGTACTTTCCTAAACGTATTGTGCTTTTTAAAATCGCCGTAACTTTTTAAAATTGAACCCTGAAGAAATCACAGTTTCTAAAAAACCACTAGTAAGACTCACTCTCTCTCCTGCACCCTCTGATAGCTGGCACACCCGCATTCTCCCCTGTCCACCACGGGAATTATTCCCGATTGTTGTGGAGAGAGGCGCGGCACATCAACTACTTCTGGGCTAGAGGGGAGGAGAGCGGAGCCTCATTGGACGACCAACTCCACTGTTTAAAAGCTTCATGCTACAGGCTATGCGCAGCGGACGCGCGCTGTGACAGAAAGCTTTGCTCTTCACCACGGTACTTTCATAAACGTATTGTGCTTTTTAAAATCGCCGTAACTTTTTAAAATTGAACCCTGAAGAAATCACAGTTTCTAAAAAACCACAAGTAAGACTCACTCGCCCTCCTGCACCCTCTGACACCAGGCACACCTGCATTCTCCCCGGTCCACCACAGAATTGTTCCCGATTGTTGTGGAGGGAGGTGCGGCACATCAACTATTTCCGGGTTACAGGTGGGGAGGGCGCAGCCTCATTGGACGACCAACTCCACTGTATAAAAGCTGCATGCCACACGCTACACGCAGCGGACGTGTGCTGTTAGAGAACGCTTTGCTCTTCACCACGGTACTTTCCTAAACGTATTGTGCTTTTTAAAATCGCAGTAACTTTTTAAAATTGAACTCTGAAGAAACCACAGTTTCTAAAAAACCTTAAGTAAGACTCACTCTGTCTCCTGCACACTCTGACACCTGGCACACCCGCATTCTCCCTGGTCCACCACAGGAATTATTCCTGATTGTTGTGAAAGGAGACGCGGCACATCAACTACTTCCGGACTAGAGGGGAGGAGGGCGCAGCCTCATTGGACAACCAACTCCACTGTATAAAAGCTGCATGCCATACGCTACGCTCTGCGGGTGCGCCGTCGGCGCACCAAAGGCACACCCGTCTGCACCCGTACGCGGCTGTCTGGGGCCAGGGGCCACGACCCCTGGTCATTTTCCCACCCATGTCAGGAGCTACAGCTCTAACTCTCTACTCAAACTCAGAGGAAAGACTTCAGCCCCATGCCTCTCCTCATGGCACCCAGTAGAACAAGGCTCAATCTGCTCACACTGCGGATTTCAGCCTCACCCTGACATCTCAATCAAAAACACACAGAGAAATATGTTTCTCCTGAACTGCAGATCACTCTCCAAACACACTACAGAGATCTCCCTGCTTTTAGATGAATTAAACCTGGATGTTCTGTTTCTGACAGAAACCTGGCTCCACTCTGAGTCAGAACCTGATGTCATCCAGGCTCTACCTGGAGGATACCAAATCTTACGCGAAGACCACTCAGCAGGAAGAGGAGGTGGCTTAGCAATCATCTACAAAGACTGCTATGACTACCGCAGCTTTCCCAACCCAATACCCAACTGCGAAAGCCTCTCCTTCTCCCTAAACTTTTCCCCCAGTGGCACCTTCTCAGGATGCTTATATATCGCCCACATGGGACCCTAGGACAATTTCTCAACTGCCTGCCCTCCTTTATAGCCAACCTAGCATGCAGCTCACCAAACTATTCTCTTCTTATTTTAATATCCATTTTGATGACACCACGGATCTCACTGCCCGAGAACTTACCACTAGCTTTGCCTCACTACAACTCCAACAACTAGTGCTGAAACCTACCCACTCCAAGGATCATCTTCTTGACCCTATTTTTAGCGATTGTGTAGAGCTCCTAGTGGAAAATCCCTCCCCCCTACCATGGACGGATCACTTCTTGATCCCTGTTTCTTAGGTCAAAACCCCACTTACCCACCCCTCCTACACTATGGTTACCAGGAGGGAACGTAACTGGTCAAAACTCCCCCAGGCTGAATGGGCAGCGACCCTTGAAACTTCCAGACCACTCTATAACCCCAAAACCATCCAAGCCAATGGAAACTATAACAGATGGATCACACACTCACTAGACTCGGTACTCCCCATAAAATGCACCGAATCCAAGCGCAGCACCAGGACAGGTCCCTGGTACTCCCAGGAATTACGAGAAAGGAAACGCCAATGCAAAAAACTGGAGAGGAAATGGCATCTGGACTACTCACCTACCAGAAAAACCGCATACAGAGCTGCGATAAAAACCTAAAAAAATGAAACCAGAATCGCACAAGCGACCTTTTTCGAAAATAAGATTAATGCAGCTGCTTCCAGGCCCAAGGAAATATATCAAATTGCAAAAACCCTTCTCAAACTTCCAGAAAAACCTCAAAACCCCCTCAATGCCCAATCCAGCTGGAAAGACCTGGCAGAGTTCTTTTACAATAAAATACAAACCATCTACTCCTCCTTCTCCCACACTCAAATCCCACTTCACCCATTAAACCTCTTGAGCTAGGGATCCATCCCCCTGTAATTCTCGAAAACCTTCCCCCTCTTGACTCTATCACGCTACAATCCATTATGCTTTAGGTGAAATCCGGATCCCCTAACAACCCAGCACCCCCGCACACCCTGTGGACAGTTACCACGCACATCCTCCCCACCATCCTTGATCTGGTCAATGCCTCTCTAGCCACTGGTATCGTCCCGCCCCTTTGGAAACAGGCCATGGTCAAATCCCTCCTTAAAAAACCCAACTTAGATCCAAACAACCCAGGGAATTACTGACCTATCTCTCTACTGCCCTGGCTAAGCAAAATTGCTGAGAAACACGTCAAAAAGACTCTGACGGAGTTCCTCAAGATCAACCACCTATTCGACCCCTCCCCGACAGGATTCCGACACATGCAGGGGACTGAGACCGCCCTTGTTGCCGTGACGGAGGAGGCAAGGAAGATCATGGACCAAGGAGGCACCGCGGCTATTTTCCTCCTCGACCTAAGTGCCGCCTTCGACACTGTAAATCACATCTTACTGCGCAGACTTATTAATCTAGGAGTCTCAACGAAAGCAATCACATGGTTTGAGTCTTTCTTGTCTGATCGCTCCTTCCAAATTTTCTAGGGCAAAATCACTTCCCCCAGCAATCTTCTTGGCTCCGGTGTCCCGCAGGGCTCTTCCCTGAGCCCTATGCTTTTTAATATTCACATGAGCCCCCTAGCTGAGATTGTTCGGCCCTTCGGGTTAAAAATCATCTCTTATGTGGATGATACTTAGCTAGTGATGGCACTGAACTAATTTCACACCGGGCCAAACAACCTGAGGGACTGCTTAGAAGCGGTGACCTCATGGATGACATCATCTTGTCTCAAACCGAACGGAGACAAGACCGAGCTGATGGTCCTTGGTAACTCCCCCCAATCCCTCTATTGACTCCCTGTTGTCTTCTTGTCTTGGACCTGCCCCCACATCCAAGGACACAATCAAGAGCCTGGGCGTCTGGCTGGATAAGTCTCTGAAATCCAACTACCAAGCAGCTAAACTTTCAGCCACCTGCTTCGGTATACTTAGGCTCATCCGGAAAATCCTCCCCCTACTACACTTCAAGGCTAGGCAGATTATGATCTGGGGCCTCATTCTGTCTCGTTTGGACTTTGGGAATGCCCTCTACCTAGGGGCCCCCCAGCCACCCTAAGCAAGCTCTAGGTCACCCAGTAGTGTGCTGCGCGAACCCTCCTCCAGATTCCCCGTCGCCTCCCTGTCAAAACCGAACTTAAAAATCTCCATTGGCACCCAGTCAGGAAAAGAATCAAATTCAAGGGCCTGTATATCGCCCACCGTGCCTCCTGGAAAACGGGTGCCACCATTAATCATACTCTGATTACCCCATACCAGCCCAACAGACAGCTCAGATCTGCCTCCTCCTTCCTTGTCACAGTTCCCAAGATCAAGAGAGCCAGATGTGGGGGCCGTTCGTTCTCCTATAACTCAGCGAAGCTCTGGAACTCCCTCCCCCTCCACCTGCGATCAGAGCCCAATCTACTGTCCTTTCGCAAAAAGCTAAAAACTCTGCTGTTCAATAATTCAGACTAGGTCCCTACCGTTCATCCACATGCTTTTTGTCCGCAGCGCTAGGACGCCTAAGGGTAGCTACCGCACTATGCAAATGATCTTTTCATTTAATTTCATTTCATCATAGACTCCTAACACTAAACAGTTAAAATATGGTGCAATCACGACAGCCCAGTTCAAATATATTTATGAATGTATGCTATGAGCAATCACACCTTCAGACATGTTCCTTACTCCGAATGTTCTACAGATACCTGATTCGCAGGATCCTTCACCACAGAAGGGTTTCTGGAAGATCCATTAATGGTTGGCATCATGTTCTGCAGTATCCTAACTGGCCCTGTACTGCTGGGGTTCTTTTGCGTGATTTGCCGACCCTTGACTGCTGGGACTGCGCGGCTTGGGACATCCATTAGTTGCTAGGGCTACATTTTCCACAGGCTGACAGCCCTTAAACTGCTGGGGCTCCTGAGCTAGGGAGTTTTGTGGCCCCTTGCAGCCGGGGTTGCGCTGGAAAGTCCCCCAAAAGCCTCCCATTCTTAGCAGCCATTTTGGTTTTCCTGAAAGTATTTAAATCTCACTCAGGAAAGTGCTCGATGCTTTGCATTGAACTTCCTTGTGGGCGGGGTCGATGGTCTGCTTCTCCGATTGTGTCAGAACTCTAAAACAGACCTTTGGATATTGCGATTTGAACCACCTGTTCAGAAAAGTGCTGGCTTACCTTCACATTTACTCCTAGCCAAGACACTAACCCTAAGTTAGAGTTCAGATACTAAACGTGTTTTTTGTAACATTGGAGAAAGTCACAGGAGACCATTAATGAACAGTATCAACCCTGGGTGCAGAGGGCAGCTTGGGATTCAGCACGAACATTTGAAAAAGTTAATATCCAGAATACTGAGATGCTCTGAAAGGCAAAGTGTAGACTTTGAGAAACTCACACACTTTTGGACCTAAACATGATTTGAAGCATATGTGATAAGTGTGTGGGAGTGTGTATTTAAACATTAGGTTTCTAGTTTAACCAGTTAGAATACGGAGACAAACTACATCATCTTGACATTAATATTGGGCACCCTTTTTATGCTTATGTGTGTGTATTTGATAAATCACTGAGGGTAGCATATTTCCTCCTTGCGACTAAAACAGGGAGCAACATAATCTGTGGAAGTGCAACAGAATTCCTGGAGACAGCACAGGCTCATCCAGGCGGGCAGACCCTGGGAAATAAATCCAGAGTGGGATCTTAACGGAGATGTAATCATTCTATTTTGAGTTTAAGTGTTTGCACTCAAGTAAGTCATAACTAATAGTAGTGTGAAAATGTGTGGAGAAAATTGAGTCAGTTCAAAGATCTAAGGCAATACTGGGGACCTTACTGTTTGTATTCTCCACCAATACGAACATGCACCTGTCTGTCCTTTTCTTATTTTTTTCACTATGTTAGTTTGTTGTTTGTTCCTAAACCCCCTTCCCTTGGGTGTATCAGTCAACACTCCATTAATAATAATACGCTGGCCATTGAATGCAATGGGGAGACTGAGGTCCATGCTGCCTCCGTGACTAAACAGAGAGAGAATAATAAGGTTCCACCAAGGCCAGTCTCTGACAACAGCACCTTGCCCTATGGGCTGGCTTGGGGCTACCTTAGCGGTGACGTATATTTAAATAAAGGGGAGTTTCAGGCTTGGCAAGGAGGTGTAAATGCCAAATCGACATGGCAGTGCAACACTTCATTCAGGCTGCAATGGCAGACCTGGGACATATTTTAAGGTGCTACAGTATAAGTGCTGCAAGACCACTGGGAACATTTAATTTACCTGCAATGGATATATGGTGTATCACTCCACATGGGACAAGGGACTTACATGTAAATTCATAATGCCAATTGGGTATAAGTGAATTTTAGAGAGAGCACAAGCACTTTGTGCACTTTACCACTGCCAACTAGTGCTAGAGTCCTCACACCAACAAAAACGAATTCAGCAAAAATAGGAGGCAAATAGGCAAAAGGATTATATATAAAATGCACCTGATGGCCACTTTTTTTTTTCCCCCTACTCCCAATGGGCGACAAATGCGTCTTTCTCATGGGGCAGTGGGAAGGAGTTTGCCCTGACTGATACTTTCTGAACACCGGCAAGCACCAGTATGAGGATCCCGGTGCTTACTTTCGGGCTTCCATTAGTATCTGGCTCCTTTCTGGGGCACAGACACGCATTCTGTGCCCTGTGAGGAACTGCACGGTATTTGCTTAAAGAATGCAATAAGCATTTGACATCATTGGGATGCATGATCTGTGCCCCAGTGAGGATCAGGACAATGTTGGGATTTTTTCGTCAGCTAAGACAAAATCCATTCTAAATCTGTCTCTTTCCTGGGGCACAGACACACACATTTGCACCTCATTGAGGAGCCGGCTACAATTTGAATTGTTTCTTAGACAAAGAAAGTATCCTTACAGCGTCTGGCTCCTTGCTGGGGCACAGACGCACGTGTGCATCCCATTGAGTGTTTGTAAGTGCTCCAGTGTCAACAGGACATCAATAGAGGAAAAATAGATTATAGATAACGTGTTGCTTTACTCCTTAAAACATATTGACCTCATCATGTGAGAAAAGAACAAAGGGTGATGCAGAAACAGATCCTAAAAGTTAATACCACAGTTTGTGTAATGTCTTTGCCTTATCTACCCAACGACAGTGTGTGTTTAAGATGTAAATCCAACAAGAGGTTATCACAAATGCAAAGGATAACAAATGAAGTTATTTGCACTGAGTCTCTATGACAGATTAAAGCAGACAAACAGCACGCAATTTCTAAAGAAAACTGAGGTAAGTCAGCATTTAAAACATGATTGAGCCTGTAATGGAAACAAATACAACAAGCATTTGCAATGAAATCTGTCTCACCTTTGGGACCTTATATGTATTTAGCGGTGCAGCACATTAGCCGGCGTGCTGAAACATCTACTGTTCTTTAACAAGGAGGGAAAGTAAGCACCAAACTGTGTGACACGCCATGTATGGGAACACATGGAGAGAAGTATTGCCTTTCAGCGGGGAATGGTATAGTCCAAAGTTCTGTTTTTAATATAAAATCAGGGCCTTCGTCGTCATATCACTGAAAATACAAGTTTTGAAAAAAATATTATTGTCTACGGGTGCTTGTGGAAGACAATTTCTATGGACTGGAATCTAGAAAATGCTAACGTGATTCTGGTATTTTACTGACCTCTGCTGGTCGTTTTCTATCAAGAAAGGTAAATAGAGGCAGTTGCCAGAAAAATAAAAACGAGGAAGTCCCACAGCAGAAAGCAATTCTGGTATTTTTCTGACCACTGATGGTTGTTTTCTATCAAGAAAATTAAATAGAGTCAGTTGCCAGAAAAATTAAAAAAAGAAAGTCCTTCAGCAGAAAACAATTCTGGTATTTTACTGACCTCTGCTGGTCGTTTTCTATCAAGACAGTTACATAGAGGCAGTTGAACAGAAAAAAAGTCCCAATCGGAAGCAGACTAGTCCTAGGGCTGCTCTCCAGAGCACACAAAGTACATACACATAAGTATATAATAAGTATATACTAAAGTATATACAAGAGGTCTTTAATGCTTGACCTCAAAATAAACACTGACTTGCAATTACAAGCCACAGGGACCTTTGAATACAGATGCACAAAAAGGAATAAATCAGAGCATTATCAGAGCCTAATGGGTATGCATTCTCAAAATTCCATGGCCTGGGAGGACAGTCCATCCAAGCAGTAGCAAAGCATGCAAAACACATGCAAAACAATGTCTGAGGGGTTAGCCCAAAGCCCACCGTGCCCCACTTCCTCTTATTGTTCATTTTAATCACACTCACAACATGAGGTTTTTCAGACAGCTAAAGCTGTCTCTAGTCAGGTTTGAAAATCTTTCCTGAAGGACTTTGAGTTTTCTCCTAGTGCATGGGAGACATTATTCATGTTTGGAAGTCATGTCAACAGGGGGGTGTAGAGCAGACATTGTGTTTCCGATGGTGGAGCCAGCTAAGATTCCACCAGCACAAACACAATACTTTTCCTGCCTCTAGAACAGGCGACAGAAACTAGAACTGGGTGGCTGGGACTTTCAAGAATCCTCGACGGATGTCCCATTGCCACGGACCTCTAAATGAGCTTTTAATATAATTCTTATATTTAAAAGGGGATGAGAAGCGAGGGCAGAAAAGGGGGCTATGCGCCAGTCAGAAGGTGAGACTAGTACAAGATTAACAGAGAAAGGTAGCGTTGCAAATGAATCTTTGTGCTTCAGAACACCCCCAACTCGTTTGACTGGGAATCGGGTGAACACTAGAAGGTTGTACCACAGGACTACAGTTGCTTGTGTGTACTATCCCCAAAGGTTGCACATAACCCTCCTATCCCTCCCCTAAAGGTCTGACTTCAGAGACCAAAGAATGTACAAGACCGCATGTGCAATGAGCAGCATTGATTCCCTAGGCACATGATTAAAGTCTCTCGCTTGAATTCTCATCTAATTTACAATTAGAAAAGGATTTGCGAGGATGGATAACAAGTAACAAGCAGGGCTTTTGTACTAGAACAAGTTTCTTTCTAAATTGTTTAACTGTCATTTTTCACATCTGACCTTTACTTCACAAATGGCCCGAAAGAATGCAAATGCTCTCCGTCACGAGTTGTATGAATGGAATGCAATTGTGCTACCATATAGTGATTTTTCACGTACAGTTCCTCATTCCTTCCACACGTTACCAATGCAGGTATAATTTCATATGACACACAGCTTGATGTACAACTTCTTTATTTTTAAGAAAAGGTTATGTTCTCATGTTCCACCCTCGAAATATTTGCAAATTATTGTATAGCTCTTAATTAAATGCTTCGTTGTTAGAGATGCCTCACAGACTTGTTATCTGGTCAATGAAGCTAATATTGAAAGTTTGCCTGAATCGTGAATCTGCAAGAAAACGGCGGATGTACCGTTCCAAACTTCGGTTCCTCCATCCAATTTAGAGGTGGACGATCTGCAGGGTTTCCAAAAGAGAAACTTCAACTGGCTTCACCCTCAGAAACCTTTTAATTGGTGGCCAGTTCACTATGGAACCATCAGGTCACAGAGACAATCACCTCAAACTATTTAGCGCAGGACAACCTTCACTTTTTTGCCTACCGGAGACCAGTCATCAGGAGAAAACAAAAAATGTATTTAACGTGAGACTGAATTGACAGATAGCTGACTTCCACCAAGAAAGAATTGTCCTCCCTTGCTGCTGTTGAAGTCTATGTTACAGTTACCTTTTTGATACTGTAAGCTCCTCCTACATTTGCTATGCAAAAGTAGAAGACAAATTATGACAACTCCATCACATCATCATATGTAAGGCCATGCTATGAAAAGTGCATATTCGTCTAACCATTCTTTGCAAGAATATTTCTTTGAAGTCACATGAAACACAACTCTGCTGATCACGTGGCTCCACTAACCCTGCCACTATCCTAATAATGGTGTTGGCCTCCTCTTCATCCACTGGAGAAGCGGATGTATGTCAGTACAACACGTTCTAAAAGATCGTGGTACTTGACAACGCAGGCATTACAACGCAAGTCGTTACAACGACTTGCGTTGGAGGACGCGGATTTTGGAATCTTATAATTTTATATTCCAACACCAGTCCACGCAACTGTAGGGAAGATGTTGGAATATAAAATTACAACATTCCTTGCCCAACTTGCGTTGTAATGGCAGCGTTATAAAGGCACTGCGGTGTAAACACCGCGTTCTAAACGATGTTTACCTGGAGAAGCAGGTCAGAAATCCAACATGTGTTATTTTGCAGGTACAACGGTCAAATGTATGAGACAATAGCACTGATGTTCTGATCTCACTGACTTATTTTGTAATGAAAGCTGTAGCCCATGATTACGGGGAACCCGATATGAATCCGTCACTCTGAATGGCTACCAGATTCATGGTCTACAGCCCTACCTGAACGTCAAGAAAAAACAAGTATTAATTTTTTCTGTGGCAGAATGTAAGTCTGACTATTGCAAATTAAGAAATATCCTTACAATCAGGTACATCGGGAAGACCTACAGAGGATCTTTAACTTAATCTGCATGATACCATTTAAATTGGATTTTATGACTTGCCTGTGACGCTATCCTCTTATGGGCTACTGAGACGTCTCGAGGAAACATAAGGCCTCTTGCAATTCTGCTGGTGCTGCTGAACTTTGCCTTCTGTTAGCCCTACCCTTGCCTGAGGTGCCCTCTCCAAGTTCTTGGCCTCAGAAGTGGGGTCTGCAGCAGTTTTCTACAAAACTGATGCATCATCAACACTCAACGGTCGGAAGCAAGACACCGATGCAGAGGTTGTTCAATGACCGTGGTTCCACAGCCTGCGCGGGCCGATGACAATTCTCTGCGTAGCTCAACAACAATGCATTGCCTTCACTTGAGGACGTTGAACTCCCATCCGGGGGTTTCCTCCTACACCGATCTCTCACGGCCCACATGGTGGCTCGGTGGGGAGATGTTGTGGAAGAGCCAGCGCAGCACCTTATGGTGCAATACTTGCATGTCATGGGCAGGGGCAGACACCTAATTAAGTGGTTTGCGGCGTCCCTACGGACGCACACGGAACTGGACCTCACCCCACTTAGGGGAAAATGGGAGCGGGATATGTGGCGAGAGCTGGCAGACAGAGAATGGGAAAAGATCCTTAAAAGCCCGGTGCGCATCCCTAGAAATATGCGATTTTGCCAAATCCAAGTCTACGTAGTGCATAGGGCTTACCTCACCCCCGACCTCATCAACAGATACTTTCATAGGGCAGATGCAACTTGCCCCAGATGTGAGGAGGTCAACGCGGATCTGCTCCATCTTTTGTGGCGCTGTCCAGGCCTTGGCACATACTGGAGAGACGTTCATGCACTACTTGCACAATGCACCGGTCGCGACATCCCTTGTAACTGGCCTGAATATCTCTTACATCACTTCAAGAGGTCGCCCAAAGACAAAGCGTTGTCTCGTTTCCTTGATCTAGGGATGGTCACAGCAGTGCAACTCCTCACTAGGAGATGGAAAGCGAGGGACTCGCCAAGTGTAAGAGCATGGGTTCTGTCTCTCTCGTTGTGGGTTCGCGCAGAATTGACAGCTATCCGGCGGGAGGAAACAGTGGGGCTTCGGAGGGAGCCTTTGACAGAGAAATGGGAACACATGCTAAACTGTCTGCAGGCGGCAGGGAGTGCAGTGGATGTGGGGGGGCGGTGGGACATTAGGCTGACATACCAGGTGAGAGGGAGGGAGTGCGCAGCGGTGGCCATGCCTGACACACACGATTTAGTACATGGCGCGGTAAATAGGTGAGGAAGCATTAGCCAAGGTGATGTGCGTGTCCTGAGCGAATGAGTGGGGAAGGGGTGGGTTCGGGTGGACTGGGGGGGTCGGGATTGGTGGGAGTTTTGTAATGTACTTCGGTGACAGTGTCGCAGTTAGTTGTTCCTGTTACTGTTTTGTTACATATGATCATTATCAGGATTGGGATGCACATGTAAGGCCTATTCCCTCGTGCAGGGGGGTGGGGTGTATTGAATCTTAATCACCATTTAAAGACGCACCTGGGCGCTCATGATTTTCCTGCGGACTAATTGCATGTATTGATACGGCGCCTCTAGTCGTGACCTGTTGTCGGTACACTTCTACCCAAGAACGGCTGCTAAGATGCAATGTGTGAAATGGAATGCCTAATGTAATGTCCATCTTTATAAATCATAATAAAAAGATTTGACCAAAAAAAAAACCAATGCATTGCCTTCACTTCAGCGAAGCTCGACCACGACGCAGAGACCAGACTGCAAGGAAAAGATCAATGCATTTTGCCCTCAGCATTGACGCTTTGCTCCATCCAAGGTACTTTCTCAACGGGCCCTGTGTGGGTCCTATAGCTGGCCTGCCTTCCATCACGGTCTCCCTGAACTTTGGATTTGCAGCTGTCCCTCATGACCTCAAGTAGCCTTTTGACCACTAGTGACTTTAAAGCACTGTTTTTGCATCTAACCTTTAAACATTCATATCTCAACTTCTACTGATTGGATGTTTGTCATTTTGGTCTATTTGTACTCAGACAAATATTCTCTATTTTACAAAACCTGTGTTGAGTAGTCTTTTGTGGTGTATTCATTGTGTTACTGTGTGTGTCTTGAACAAATACTTTACACATTGCTCTTTAGATAAGCCTGACTGCTCTGTACCAAGCTACCGGTGAGCACGTTATCTTTTAGTGTGTATGTAGCTTACCCTAACTAGAGTGGGGGTTCCTACCTGGTCTGGGTGCATACCTCAACGAACCACGATTCTCATTTCTAACACAGACCAAGTTCGCTCCTACAATTTACAGCAAACATCCTGGAGAAGGTAGAAAATGTTCAGCTATTGCACTTTATTGAAGCACACAATATACCTGACCCTGTAGACTTTGGCTTTTGTTCCTCCTTTACCACTGAAACAGTACTGTTCTCAGTCACAGAGGACCTCCAACCATTCCTGGTTAAGAAAACTCATCCTGTTAGATCTGATCACCGCATCTGTTGCTGTTTCACACCACATACTTACTCAGTGTATGAACTTTTCAGAAATCAGAAAAACAGGACGATTTTGGTTTCAGTCTTTTCTGACTGAATGTCAAAACGTACTACAGTTTCCTCCTTTTCTAATCAACTTTCAGGCACTTTACTAATGGTGTTTCAAAGGGCTCCTCTCTCAGTCCTACTTTATTCTACATTTACATCTTTTCTCTCATCGGTTTGGTTAAATCATTTAAGTTTTTCATTATGTCTTACACAGATTAAACTCAGGTAAATAATTCATATCTCACAGATATCCTTTGGACATGGGCTCAATGATGGCCTTATGAAAGCTTTGGAGGTTCTGAGGGGCTGGGGGCCCACCGGCACTGCAAAGGCTGCAGGGGCATCCGTTACACCCCGTGGTTGTATATGCAAACTTTCAGCTCTGCATGTCTGAGGTGGTGAGGCAGATGACATCTGTTAGACCTGTCAGCCTTAGGGTGGTCTTCCCTCAAGATTTTTGCCTTAGTCCTTCATTTTTGCTGATCTCATTTTTGGTTGGCTTTAGGGCTCTGTGCCTCAAAACCTCAAATGCCAGTAGTACTGATACCAATTCATAAGTTCATTCATACACCATGATCACACACTTTAACTGTCATGATCATATCAATATTTATTCATAGTAGCTTTTTATATTTATATATTGTTCATACATTTAGAACAGATGTTTTATCAAAATGTACATAATTTGTTTTCCATACACAGAGAAAACACGATATTTACAAAAGTGGACAAATCACATAGACAATGCAAAAAACAAATAACACATTACAAATAAATATTCCATGCCCATTTTCAAGCTCCGGGTTTGTTATAGTATAACATTATTTAGAAACAAACAACTACCCTTGTAACTAACATTGTAATACAATAATTCAAATTTTTCTACAAGGGCGAAAATAAACAGTGACCCTACTGAGCTCCGAGAAGACAGTTGCAAATCAAACTAATTATAATGAGAACAGTGGTGCTGCATATGTACAACACTTGTTTGGTGGTTACAAAAACCAGTTGACGAGTTTCAAACCCATCTATGTATCATTTCAGGTTCTCCTCAGGACTCAGAAGACAAATGAGCTGAAAAATAATAAAGTACAATCAAAATGACCATATTCATTCATCACCATTCAACTCTCATTCATCACAATACTTCCACACCCAATTACACCCAATTACCTCAATTCTTCAAAACTTTACGTTTTGATCCCACTTCAATTTTTTTCTCCACCTCCATCTGAAAACATAAAGTGAAAAGGGAAAGAACAGCAGTTGATTTTACATCAACTCCAGGATTACCAATATGCTGAGAATAAATTTAAGAAGGACTCTGATCTGCAATGGACATTCTTCCCAGACAATCAAACGTTGGGGATCTTTAATCTTCTATAGTTTCATTGCCAACCCCTGAAAACCAACATAGGTACCAATTGTCACAAAGTGCACATGTCACCAAGTTCCACCCTAATAATTTCATAGCCAACATATTACGTCTAATCCTAACTCAGGACGTACAAACTGCTAGTTTTGTATGCGTAACCCTTAAAAACAAAAAAACCCAAGTTGGACCTACGGCCCGCGGTTCTATCGTACAACTTCAGTAGCCTAAACGTAGCTACCCAGGATTCTTATAATCAGACTGTAACTCTTTTGGTTAACGTTTGTTTATCCAGGAACAAGTCTTCAATGGTGCTGCTGCTGCCAGGCAGTGCCGCTAACGGTAAAGCATTAGGATTTGGTCAAACTGGGTTCATTGAAGTGCTTCCGGGGTTGTTGTTCAGGGCCAGACTGGGAACCACAACCGGCCCTGGCAAAGTGCTCGGCCGGCCCCCGGTCCCCACTTGGGGGGGGGGGGGGCGGTGTGGATGGGGTTGAAGGTGCTGCCGAGCTCTTTGCCTGGCCGGTTTTCAGCTGATTTTGGTACAGGGCCGATTTTGCAGCTATGCTTCAAAAACAGCCCTGTAACAAAAACAGCCCCCAGGGGCCCTAAACCGGCCCCCACCCGTGCGTCGCACCGGGGGATTGCCCGGTGCCTGCTATGGCCAGTCCAGCCCTTCTAGTTCGTCCCTATGGTTGTATACGGAAGACGGTCTTTATTTGAAATGATAAGCCATTTTCTTCTTTCTGGTGGTATTTTGGATTTGAATTATTATGTTTTCACGATGAGTCATGTGTCATTGCGAAACAATAATAATACTAATCCCAATAAGTTGGACCTAATTGTCTATAGCCCCAGTATTCTGGGAACTGTAGTTTCAGAAGATTTTGGTGCCAAAAGAAACTACTTCTTTCCAGTGCTGGCCAAATAGTGGGGTTTAGCTGTCAGCTGATGGCCTCGCTCCAACATTTTCGGTTTACCCCAATCTTAATCAAAATACGTTTATAATGCAGAATTGTATAATACTCTCGAACTTTTTGTAAAAACAATTTGCCTTTCCCCAGGGTCTTTATGGCAATTACAGAAACCCATCAGGTATTGCCCTTAGAGCTGTTACAAGTTCTGGAGTTCTGTCACTTCATTAGGTCCATCGAAAGCAGTGTTAAATTTCACTATTAAGAAAGCTTCTCTGACGTTTTCTGGGTCGCTGCCGCGATTATCAGATTCTACTGCTGATAAAACAGTCTACCGCAAGTCACTTTCTAAATGTTTTTGGTTTATCCAATGGTTAACCAATGGAGCAGTAAGTACCTTTTTGGGAATTCTAGACTTATGCCTAGTAATCTGTTGGGGTACTTCTTGGTTCGTTTTTTCAATGTATAACATAACACATGAGCAGATTTTAAATATAGCTGTTACAGTTTTCATCGTGACCATGTTTTATAAATAGCTGGTACTCGTCTCCTTTCTGTATATCACAAAACAGTCATTCAGGTGATTACCATTGTCAGACTTAATAATGCAGATGCCCTTCACTTGGGTCTTCTAACTTGTACCATGTGATAGCTTCAACTGATAGAGAGTGTGGCTGGCTGGTTAATATTAGGCAGACCCTTCAGGATTTTGCGATTTGTCAAACAAAATTGCAAAATCAGCAGTTTTGTAAAAAGGTTTCACTTTTTACAAAAGTGTGTGCAAAATTTGGAGAATGCGATCTGATATTTTATTCGGAGGTCGTGAAAACATAATTTACACATATTTTCGCCTCTCAATTCCCAACTTTTTGGAAACAGTGACATCTTGTGGTCATCTTATGGATGTACACCGACACAAATGGGCTAGGTACTCAGGGGCAGATTTATGAGGCCCTTGCGCCACGTTTACGCCGCTGTTGCGTCACGCAAGGTGGCGTAAACGTGGCGCATCCCTACGAACGATTTACAACGTGAAGCATCTAGGCAGATGCGTCACGTTGTAAAGCCCTGCGCCGCTTGTGGGCGTTCCGGCGCAGGGTGGGCGTTCCGGTCAGGTGCGCCTCGCAAAAGTGGCTGAGTGAAATCTATAAGATTTCACACAGTCACTTTCAGGCCAATGCTGGGTCAAAAGCCTGCGCCTGCTTGAAGCAGGCGTAGGTCTTGACGCAGCATTGTTAAGATGGGGCACCCCCGAGCCTTGCTGGAGCTGTGTCGTGCTTGCGGCGCAACTCCAGCAATGCGCCACCTTAACGGCACAGATGCGTCACGCATCTGTGCCGTTTTTGCTCCATGGTGCGCCACATTGTAAATGCGGCGCACCATGGGTGGCGGAGCTGTGGCGCACTGTGGCGCACATTAACTGGTGCATCCCTGGGGATGCACCAGTTAACATAAATCTGCCCCTTAGTTGGCAATCCTGCTCCAGGTAAACAAGATATTTTATGAGTTTGAGCACCTTGCAGCGTTCGGGCAGCCTGTGCCTGATTTTGTGTCCCTAGAACTACGAAAAGTATAAATACATATTTTTTAATACATTGGGCTTTTTATGATTATGTGCGACCTTGAAGTGATGATCTAAATTGTGAGAAGGTTATTCTGAGATTTTTTGTAGGTTAAGATTGCTTGCATTAAAGCGGAAAAACGCATTGTTTAAAATAAAAAGAATGCAATTGTTGATACTAAATTTGTGGAATATGCATTTGTTATTAGAAGCACTTCTGTGCTTGTATTTTACGTTCTTTGAGAATATTACGGTCATGTATTGCAGCATAAATTGAGACATGTGATCCTGTTAAGCATATGTCAACTTTAATGTCGAGGTAGATTTCTGTAGCAACACGCCCTCACTCTTCTGCGTCTCTAACAGCCGCGGTGCGTCCTTTGACCCGCGGCTGCAATGAAATTATAATTACTTTTATTCGAATCACACGAACGCCGTCAGGAATGGAATCCGGGCAGCACCCGGCGTATCCGGGAGTCGGGGGAGTGCTCTGCGCGCAGGGGGGCTGGACTGCTGTGCAGCTTGAGTTGAGTGACAGTCCATGTCACTCAGCTGCAGCAGCAGAGGTGGTGTACAGGCTCTAGCGCGCAAGTAAAGCTTGGGGCTGAAACTAGCCCAAGCATGCGCATTGTAGTTCTCCTGATAGAGAGTGGCCAGGGGGGTGCTGGGTTTAACCAGGCGACAGTCCCCAGCGATAGAAAGGGCGACAGGGTGAGCACTCAGTGTGCCCCCTTAGCCAATCCTGGCGCTGCATGCAGCGCCAGGATTGGCGGGTCACCGGCGCAGCAGGGCAGGGCAATCCATTATTGGATGGGTGGCTCAGCCGCACTGATAATGGCCAATCACTGTGTCTGACTTCATTGAGTCATGCAGTGATTGGCCATTACGCAGCGCGCGGCGCTGCTGACGTTGATCCTGTTGTTCTCTATACTCTGTCTGACTCTCGCCTCGTGTGGTGGTGTGTGGATCAGCCCGCCTGTGCTCTCCAGTAGCGACCCGTCGTCATCACAGTGAAGTGACCACTACTTCAACTTCAGTAGTTCAGCACTAGTGTCTGAGTCTCTTTTTTTAGTGAGTATATTGTATTCTGATTGATATAGAGTATAAGTAGACTAAGTTGTTGTTCGTTGTTCTTCTATCTAATATAATCTGGAGTCGAGAACGAGGTCGCTGCCACGCTGGGCCTTGTGCTGCAGCCAGAGAGGCCTAGGGCAGGGCTTGGCTGTTTGTCTTGAGGAGCCGAGCTGAGCCGAGTAGTGATGGAATGTGACAACGTGATAGGGAGGGGGGCGTGTGAGGAAGAAAGGCTGAGAGTGGCAATGGGGAGAGAAATGGTGACAGAAAGAATGGAAATGAATAAAGGGTAAAGTATGGTAGAGAGAGGACTGAGCGGAGACACAGCAGAGGTGAGGGGGAATGAACAGAGGGAGGACGTGAAGGAGGGTGGAACATTGTCCTGACCTAAGTTGGTAAAAAAGAAATGATCAAATTTGGTAAAGAAGATACAAGACGACGAGGCAGGATCGTGAATGGATGAAGTAAAGCGCGTGGGGGCTGGCGGGAGGAATCATGATCCTGGTGGGGTATTGGGGGGGGGCTGGAGCTTGGCAGGAAGCTGGAGAGGGGGGGTGAAGGAGAATGAGGCGGGAAACATCATTTTAAGGAGGGAGGCGGGCAAGAGGCTATTCATTGGGGGGGCTGGCAGAAGCAAGCATAACACGGAAGAAGTATGGCAGGGAGTGGAGAACGGGAGCATGTTAAGAGGTAGGGTCGGGACTCTCGGCAGGAGGGTGTTACCAGTTACCGACCGTATAAGCCTCAGACAGTTAAAAAGTCACCCCTCTGTCCACTCTGCTGCACTGAGAGGTGTGTGTTAGGTTTTCTTCAGTTTGATGGAAAGTAACGTGTTGTTTTAGTGTAAATGTTGCTGCCGTGCTGTGAATAGGTTTACTGAAAAGTAACGTTACATGCGTGCGTTACAGATTTAGGAAATGTCTCGCCTCTCGCATAGACCGATTGAAAGACATTTTGAGCAGGTGAAAGTTCGAGTCAGCCGGCCCCATGTCAGGCAGAGCTGAACACAAGTGTCTCTGCCCAGCCCCACCTGCCTTTCAAAGGCATGTTGTTGTTGTTGTATTATTAAGCGCCAGCGTGGCCACTGATGTGCCAACAAGTATGAACCAACCAAGGTACTTCTGAACGGGAGGGGGAGGGAGGCTACTATGTCTGAGACTGTCCATTTTTTGGGAGGGAAGCTCACGTTGAATTATTGTTCTTTACACGGAGGCTGACTGGGCGCTGCTGTATACGAGGGTTCACTCTAGGCACTACTGAGCCATGTGAAAAATACACTGGGCAGTGCACTGCCTGAGGGGGGCGGAGATCCTTGATCCTTTCCACTTTCATAATCTTATGACGTCTTAAACAGAAGGTGGGCATGCAGCTTTAGACTAACACAATGACAGCTGTGTACCAATCATCACTGGACATACCCTTCCGTTGCGTTTGGAGGAGGTCCTCTGTGCAGTGCACACTTTGCATACCAGGCACCTGCAGTGGCAGAGCGTGGGCCCGATAATACATATTTATGTTTTGAGAGCTGGACATGTGACAATGCACACATGACCTTGTGTACTTTCCAAAGAGCACCAAGCTGGTCTTTTTAAGACGTCTTTGCTATGGATTTTTTTAACATGGGGTCTAGGCACACCCTGGAGAAGCCTTGTGGTTTGCGGTCTGGGGGTTAGGCTGAGTTTGTATTCCTGGTTTGTTATAACATCTGAGAAACATGCAAAGTTCCGGCAAGTATAGATGGAAAGTTGCAGTGCTCTACAGCTGCATCCAGCTTTTAAGTCTGCATGAAACAGTTGTCTACAACAACTCCATGGGGAGTGTGTGTGTGTGTGTGTGTATTATAAAATGTGTGTGTGTTTAGAATGAGATCTCAACGGGCAGCACAAAAGCTGAGATTTCCAAGAAAGGCTTATAGTCTGAATTCAGCACCTGAGCATAATAGGACGGAATGAATGAAGCTCTGTAGTTATACTGAATAAGCAGCAACCTATGTTATGCCACCTATTAATGTAATAACTGCACTTTCACAATTGCTTTATTAACCTTCCTGCTTTCTCAAATTTGTTTGAAAATGCATGATTTTTCTTCTATTTTTTCAAAATTTTCTAGGGGGGGTAACCACCCCCAACCCCACTTTTGGGGTTCGGGCTCGCTCGCTGCGCTCGCTCGCTACAGTGCTGGATGCAAATCACTTAGCGCCCTACCACTTTCAAATGTCACCCACCGCCCCTGGTCTCTAAGGTATATTCTGTAGTGTTTCTCCCTCATCTCCCCGTCTCCAACAATGCTCAAGAGCTTTTACACGTGATGCAATACATCAAGCTGCGACCCCACCGCCTGCACAGGAGGATTATGAGGTATTCACGGAGTACAATTATAAGTAGGTGCGATTTAAATGCAATCAATTTTTTTAATGAATTTTTCTGTGTCACCATACAGTAGTGAGACAGAGTAAAGTACATATATTATTTTAGGGCAAACCCAAGGCATCTGGTAGGGGCAGTGTAGTTGCGGGGTGGAGGGTGTCTGGTGTTCTTAACAGAGAAGGAAACCTCAGTACACTAGAAGAGGAGTCGCTTTTAAACAATGCCTAATTGCGAAAGCCAAAATCACCCTCTAGTGTTAGTTGAAAATACCTAATTTAATTACATTTTGCCTTCCAGAGAAAGTATGGGTTATACATTACATATTTCAAAATAAAGTGCTGCAAAAATGATGTAAAATTCCCAAATTTGTGCCGCAAACTTTTCATATTTGTGCTCACGGGCTCACCGTTTCCGGGGCTTTTTATTGGAGATCTTTTTATGAGAAGCCCCGGAAACGGTGAGCCTGTCGAGCATTGCAGCGCCGGCCCGATGAGGAGCAAGGCCCAATGATGAAGCATGACACCCTTCGGGGTGTGTGAGGGCAACATGACAAACGTTTTGTCTTTCCCTTCCCTGCTACCCCTTAGGAACTGCATTCCCTTCGCTTGACATGTTCCCCTTGGAGCTTTGAGTGCAGGACCTGCTTAAAGATTGTCTCCTAGTCTCACCCTCTTCTTCTCTTATTTGTCGTCAATTAGCCAGATTGAAAACAAAAAAAACAATATATCAAACAAAATATTACTCAGCATCAACAAAAAGCAATTGCGGAATTGCAAAAGGATGAGTCCATAATCATCAAGCCTGCAGATAATGGCGCAGTCCTAGTCATCTGGCCAAAAGAAAAATATGTAACGGGAGCAAGGAGCCAAATTTTGAACAAAGAATGGTATAGTCATTTGCAGGAAGACCCCACACGTCAAATAGAAGGCGAAATTTTGGTCATAATAAAGGCAGGACTGGAACAAGGTATTTTAGGCCCCAAGGAATTCGAATATCATAACAAGAGCCACCCAAGGATTCCTATTATCTATTTTTTACCCAAAATACATAAGTGCCCTGAACAACCACCAGAGACCAATTGTCTCTGGGTGTGACTCAGTGATGGAACCCATAGCAAAGTATGCTGACGTCTTCCTAAAGCCATTTATTGAACAAGTTCATCTTATATAAGAGACACAATAGACTTCATAACAAAAATTGAAGACCAGTCTTTTGATCCTGAACATCAATGGTTAGTCACACTAGACGTTGTCTCATTATATACTTGGATTTCGCAAAAGGAATCATTACCAACAATGGAATATTATCTTGAAACAAGGAATCGACCACACAGGGTGCCAACTAAGCATGAGCGTAAAATCCGTTCCGCTCGCGGATTTTGTGGATTTTCGGCAAATTCGCAACCTGCGAACTCTCGCGAACTTGCCGAAAATTCGTAAAATCCGTACGAAGCAGATTTTTTGCTTGGTCGCACTTGCCAACTACAATTTCGCTGGAGTAAACACTTGCGAACACGTAGATGCGGCGGGCAGCGACAATCTCGCAATTGCGAGATTGCAAAATTTGCAATTTCGCACAAGAAATCCACCAGCAGGCAGCATAAACCTTGAAAATTATGATTTTTATCAGAATAACTCCTCAGGTTGACATTTGCCTGCACTTTTTCTTTACAAGGAGTCCATTTTGGGGGTGGGGGGGTGGGAGGAAGGAAGTGCCCCACAGTCTCCAACTTCCTGTTCCTGTCCAGCAGGCTCCTCCCAGTGCTTTCTTCCTGTGCTGGTCACTTTGATTTGGATCTTGACCTGGAAGGATTACTTTTTGTGGATGCTGCTGGATATTTGGATTTTTGCAAAACTGAAAGCACTCAGCAGGTGCAAAAGTTCAATCTTATCATTAGTAACCATTCCCTGTAGTGCTTTCTGAGGGGCCCCTTCAGAGTTCATTTGACTACTTGCAACTATTCTATGACCCTGCTCTGACCCTCACAGCAGGCTCAGAAAATAGCTACAAGTATACAACAAAGGTCCTGTTAAAAAAATTACACTGCAACAGAAAGCAATTACAGACAAAACTGAAAGCACTCAGCAGGTGCAAAAGTTCAATCTTATCATTAGTAACCATTCCCTGTAGTGCTTCCTGACTGACCCCTTCAGAGTTCAGTTGCCTACTTGCAACTATTCTATGACCCTGCTCTGACCCTCACAGCAGGCTCAGAGAATAGCTACAAGTAGGCCACAAAGGTCCTGTGAAAAAAATTGCACTGCAACAGAAAGCAAATTACAGATAAGGAAGCAGGTGCCAGCCAGACTGGAAGTTTAAATTCAGTGACACATTAATCAACCCCAAATTAATTCATGTCAGTTGAAGCAGGGCAGGTGTGCTTGCTTTTTTTCACCCCCATAATCTACAGTGATAAACCAACCAGAGGGTGGCAGTGATGTACCAGAGGGTGGCATGGGTGTACCAGAGGGTGGCAGTGGTGAAACAGAGGGTGCTGTGAACCTGTGATGATGAACCAGACGTAGAAACAACATAGTCGCGGCCGTTGCGAGCCGACAAGTAAGTTCGCAATTGCGAACTGGTACACAACCCTCGCGAACTGGCAGAAACCCTTGCGAACACAAAAAAAAACCGCAAATTCGCGAGAGTTTGCGGATTTTGCGGATTGCGAATCTGTAAATACGCAAGTTCGCGGATTGCCAATTCGCAAAATCCGCCCATGCTTAAAAGTTCATTTTGAATTTAGCAGAAATAGCATTAAAAAAACGACTTCAAATTTGATGATTCTTTCTTTATGCAAACAAAAGGGACCGCGATGGGATATCCCTTTGCTTCCGAAATGGTGGTGTGTTTTTGATGGCTTGCTGTGAGGACAAGTACATACACAACAATGAACCATTCGCGGGCCATATCCAACAATGGTTCAGATATATAGATGATGTTTGGTGCATCTGGAATGGCACAGAAGAAGTACTCCAAGCATTTTATGATTGGCTCAATACAAGACATCCAGATATAAAATTCAGCATTACGAAAAGCAAAACAAACTTAACATTCCTTGATGTGGGAGTAATACCCCATGAGAAAAAGTTAGTGACTACCCTGCATCATAAGTCAACAGATAGGAATACAATCCAGAGCTTCCACCCAAGGAGCCTACGCGATAACCTTCCGTATGGACAGCTGTTACGCATCAGAAGGAATTGCGCAATAAAGGAGGACTTAATGATTCATGCAGCAGTACTGTGTGATCAACTCCAGGAACGAGGTTACCCTAAAAAAAATTTGAAGCACACTACAAAAAAGGTCCTAGTATAAGCCAAGGGAAAAACTACTCACAAAAGCAACTAAGAAACCTCTTGAGAAACCAGTCTGTGTGACCACTTTTGGCCCACATAGTCACCAGTTTCGCCCGACAATATTGATAAACTGGCATCTCCTTTCTCAACTTGAATTTCAATTGGAGCGTCCTTTATTCGCGAGGAAAAAAGGTAGAAGCATTGGACAGCACATTTTTAAGAGCTGATCTGACACCCAAAAAAATAAAAGAAAGATTTAATAGCCCAATGGAATATGCAACCTATAGAAGGTCATCATAAATGTGGCAAGTGCTCAGCCTGTGATAGCACCATTGAAGGTTCTAAATTTATTCAAGACAGAACAAAGCGGACACATAAAGAATTTTTAAACTGTCAGACAAAAAACACAATTTATGCAATTCAGCGCCCATTCCTTAATATCTATATAGGAAAAACAAATCAACAAGTCAATGAAAGGATTGTGCAACACCGTTCAAGGATCAAAACACAAGTATTGACAGCTCCAATGGTTTCTCACTTTATGGAAGCAAACACTTGGAGAAAGACTTTGTCTGGACAGTGCTAGCCGCGCTTTAACCATCATACCGAGGAGGAAATGTTGAAACACAATTGATTCAAAAAGAGGCATCATTTTTAATCTTGAAATTCAATAGTGCCCAAAAAGGACTAAATGAAATGACTGAACTGTCTAGAACATATACAGAATAAACCCTTCATGCTATAAGAATCCTTGCATTACTCGCACAAAACCACAACAACCAGAATCCTTAGAGAAGTATTTCCTGTGAGGAAGCCGTGCATCGTTCCCTTTAAATCATCACAAAGACCGGAAGCACTGACTGATTCGTAGCAACACAGAGCCATGAGAGTCTTGCCCTCCATGACCGAGTCAACAGCAAAGTAAGTGGCAAGGTCAGGGGCACTATAGCCTTAGTATATCAGTGCGAACCTTAAAATCAATTAGTGCATCGAGCGTAACATAACGCAGAGCTGTGGAAACAGAAGAGATCGGTAGATGAGAGCAGCGCACTCGAGTTTCACAAGCCAATAAAGTTACATTTGTTTCAAACCACAGAGCACAGACAAGCACTAACTCCCATAAGAAAATCCAATGAAATTGGCGAGCAGCTCAAACGCACGTATGAATCAATGCTTCAAATGTGACCATGTAAGTTTGAAAGCAACAATGTTTCCCAATCTTTTAAAAATAACATGCATTACGTGCGCAGTGAACTAATAGGATTTTGAAAAAATCTGCGTACAACTTTATGTTTTAGATGTGAAATGATGAACCTGGTGACCTTCGTGTCTTAAATAAACGGTACAACAAAGTTTCAGCATTTAATTCCTGACCCTGAAAAACCATCCGGCTACCCACTAAGATTGTTTCCATTTACTAAAGTAAGTCTAAGCAACAATGGGGCATATTATCAAGTAAGGGCGTTACATTATCGCCGCTTTTATCGGCAGGAAACTGCTGATAAAGCGGCGATAATGGGCTTGATAATATGCTCTATGGATTGGAATTCATAGAGCATATTATCAAGCCCATTATCGCCGCTTTATCGAGTTTCCTGCCGATAAAAGCGGCGATAATGTAACATGCCCCAATGTTCTTTCCACAAGTACACAAACTGCATGCACTTTGTAGCGATAGAAACCAAAATCACTAAAACTTTCGTTGTAATATCTGTTTCAGATGAGAAACCATCCAATAGACCGTTAAAAAACTCAATGCTTGAAGTGAACAGGACTCGCCATTAAACATAGCAAACTGGCAGTAAATAAGGCTCAAGTCCAAATAGAGTAAGCAGATTATTATTAAAGATCAAACCAGCCAATATACCAGTGCTAAATGATAATTTACAAATTCTGCTTTTTCACATTCACAGGATTGAAAATTTAAATGGCTGCCTTCTTATTGAAAATAAAAACAAATACGCAGAAAACAGCAAAAAATCCAGGTAACATTCATCACTCCCAGCAATAAATAGGGCCACAATAATAAGAGAAGGTTTTTAAGCAGTGACTCCTAATCTTTTTGTTATTTCCAGATTACACTGTGTCATTGCCCTGATGAAAATCCGTTGACTAATACAGGGATTTGAAACGAGTCGGCCCTTTTCTACATGGAACCTAATGAGGAAATGTATTCAAATAATGCTCAAAAGTCACAAAAAGGGACAATCTTAAAAGTTCTTTTCCCCATTGACTTAAAGCTTTATCCCTATGGCCAGTACTTCTCTTACAAGTAAAAAGAAACATCTTTGTCATGAGAGTATTGGGAGGTTATTATTCAGCTAAACCAAGGTCTGGTGTAACATGTTTTTCGGTTAATGTGACTGTATTTGCATAGTTTATGACAGTTTTTTCACTTGTGTAACCTATGAATATTTGTTCACTTCTGTCACTTAATGTCAAATGTACTAGGTATCATTTTTTGTATATGCTTGCATTCAAATAATGGAATTTTGTTTGTAAGTGTTTGAATAATGCCAAAGCAATTTAGCCAGAACCAAGCATATATATGCATATTGGTTTATTTGCCTGCTTCAATAAACAGCAGGGCATCAAAATAAGTTGGCCAGATTCCCTTTCTTTATTGAGATTTTAGAATTCAGAGCATAACAATAGTAGAGTGGTTTTGGTCCGTCACTGTTACAGATCCAATTTTAATTTAAAAGCACTCCAAAACAAAAGAAAGAACATATGTAAACAAAACTAATAGCCCAAAGATCTGTTGACACGTAGGTTGATAGATGACACACACAGCTCACAACAATAGTAGAGTGGTTTTGGTCTTTCACTGTTAAAGATCCAATTTTAATTTGTAAAGCACTCCAAAACAACAAAATTTCAAAGTCAATATGTTAACAAAATTAATAGTCCAAAAATCTGTTGACACGTAGGTTGATAGATGACGCACACAGCTGACACGTGTTTCATCGTGTTGGCGACTTTTTCAAGGCTTGAAATTGTTATAACCCCGTCTGTCCTTTTCAAATCAAGGATTTTGACCTCGAAAGCCCCCTTTGCCTTTGGGAGGAGTATGCGATAAATACAACCCCTAGGAAATACAGGACAGTATCAGGCGTAAATGTTTACGCCTGATACTGTCTGCCAAGTTACTACGGGCCTCCCTCTACTGATTAATGGGCACCGCACGCCCACGTTACTCTCTGGAGTCTCTTTTCATCTTAAACCGAGAGGTGAAATATACATAATTACGAGCATTTGTTTCTTCATTAGATCCAACTCTGGATCCACCCACAGACTCAATTTCCTATTCCTATTTTCCTGTTGTGCTCTGAATTGTATAATAATTTTGTATATATGTGAATTTATTTTTGCATATATAAATGCACTCTATTGGGATGCATAGTGTTTATTAATTTGAGCACACTATACTTATTTTCACATTACATTTACTTACATAACAGAGGTGCTGACAGCCTATCATTACCACTGCCATCTTTTTTATTATTTGACTCTACCCAGAATGTGTTGGTAAATTGAATAAAGTAGCCCTTACGTCTTGATATCATCAATTCACCAGAATGACACAGTATGGTTTATTGCACAGAATTAACCCTCCCATGTAATACATTAGATTTTTAGTAAGATACATTTTTGGAGGTTGAAGTATCGGCCGACATGGGTGAGGGAAAAAGGTACCTAGACTGGTGAGAGACTGATCATCCATTTAGCAGGTGAAGACAGTCACAGATAGGGCACCAACATGCAGAGGTAGGAGAGGTCTTTCCTTGTACCCGTGGACCGTGATAGAAAGAGTGGAGCAGAAGCCCAGGAAGTCTGCTCTCACCCCTCTTTCAGCAGAGCGTGACAAATAATTAATGTTCTTTACAGGGGAGGTAGTTTATTAATATGCATGGTCTTGCTTCTGAATATACAGCTCCCTTCCAACCCCTTGCACTGATTCTTGCGAGGTCTCACTGACCTATTCAAGAGTGTTGTATTGTGGCAAAGTGGTGAAGTGCAGAGCAAAATACTAATGTGCCCTGCAACATAATCTGCCCAGTGTGCTTACCGCAGATTCACATGGTTTCAGGTAGAAAAAGGTTAAGCATTTGTCCTTGTGTGGGAATGTGTAGACAAACTAGTCCTGCCACATTGTAGAGCACCCAGATATGTCATTTAACGTTCAGAGAAACTAAGCATTCTGGTAAATATTTAAAAAAATTTGTGAAACCAGACAATCAATTTCGATGCTTGCAGTAGTTGAATCAACGGTTTGAGTTTTCTTTATAGGGTTGTCTGATAGTTTTGCTAACAAATTTACTGTTGGGACAGTTAGGGTTTTCATGCCTTTCATGCAGGCCGAAGTGTAAACAGATAAGGATTTACTCTATCATTTTTAGGTCGAACATTCGAGACCTCTTGTACATACATTAGTACATACTTCTATACTTTAGTATATACTTATTGTGTATGTACTTTGTGGGCTCTGGAGATCAGCCCTAGGACTTGTCTGCTTCAGCTTAGGGACTTTTTTTTCTGTTCAACTGCCTCTGTTTAACTGTCTTGATAGTAAACGACCAGCAGAGGTCAGTAAAACACCAGAATCACTTTAGAATTCTCTAGATTCCAGTCAATAGAAATTGTCTTCCACAAGCATCCGTAGACAATAATATTTTTTTCAAATCTTGTATTTTCAGTGATATGACCACCGAAGGCCCTGATTTTATATTAAAAACAAAGCTTGAACCTTACCATTTCCAGCTGAAAGGCAATATTTTTCTACATGTGTTCCCATACCTGGCTTGTCACACAGTTTGATGCTTACTTTCCCTCCATGTTAAAGAACAGTAGATGTTTCAGCATCCAGGCTAATGTGCTGCAAAGCTAAATACATATAAGGTCCCAAAGGCGAGACCGATTGCATTGCAAATACTTGTTCATTCTTCTGAGAGCAGTCATTACCTTTGAATTGCTTTGCTATCCTTCCCGCTCAACATCCCAAGACCCCTTTCTCCAACACCGCACAGCGCTCCCCAGTATTCTTCTACCCTACAGCAAGCATTCTAAGTGTCTAGAAACTGCATGCGTGCAGAGTGAACAGGTCTGTGCCCGCCCTCCCTGCCACTGCTTGTTTTGTCCCTGAGTACCTCTGTTTTTTTTCCACTGTTACTTTCAAAAGCAATCAGGCTTAGCTTAGAGGCAGTATTTATTTAGCACTCAGACAGTAATAAAATGAAAATACAACAGAAGAAAACTCCCAAACCAATTTAGAAAGAAAAAGTAACATTTACCGAATACAATGACACAAAAATGACAAAAATCTAAATAGTCCGAACCAGATGTATGAATTTGTAATTTTTTAAATACACTAGCCCCAGGAAGCACAAAATGCCAATCACGATATCTGGTTTTGGTGGACGTGGTCAAAATCAAATGTTTAGGTCAACCACGATGGGCCGGTGGAAAGTTTCATCTTCTAATGTAGTCATGTTTTCATGCGTGAATCACTCCTCAATGAGGGCATTGGCGATGGGGCTGGATACAGAGACCGGATCATCAAAGGCGGGTTGCTGAAGTTTCAGCCCTTGGTCAGAACTTCTCCCGTTGACGTTCCAGTCCTTGTTAGCTCAAAGAGCTGGTCGACGAACTGAACTTCACGTAGGCAGAAAACGCTGGGCAGTTGCTGTGGAAGCAAACAGGTTCTGCCAGTAAAGTCTGAGGTCTGTATCCAAGAAGGTCACATCAGGATTTAAATGCATGTCCTAAGTTTGCTTCAATGAAGTCCACTCATGGTCTTTAGGAGACTGGGGATGGTCCTTCTTGACACAAAGAAACTAGAACCTCTGATTCTTCACTTATAGTCCAGTACTTTTGGTTTTAGGGTTGGAGGTGTGCACTCCAAGACCAGCCAAGGGTCCAGGACCTGGAGGGGTACCTCATGGGGGTTAGAACTCACTCCAGCAGAAGCCAGTAGCAGGGTTTAGGCAGGTCCAGTTGCTACTGGTGAGCTGGGCTGTTGCAGGGAAGGCCTCTGGAAGCTTGTTGTGTCCCTGTAGCTCAAACAGAAGGTCCACCAATATACACTTGGAGTATCTTCTGGGGTCCTAGGTAGAAGGCAAGGAGGTCAAGGCTTTCAGCAGGGCAGTCCTTCTTGTGAGTCTCCAAAGGACCAGGGGGTATATTATCAAGGGGCTTTATCTCCGCTTTTTTGGCTTTAAAAGCCAAGAAAGCGGAGATAAAATTATCTCCCTATTTCCAAGCTGTCGCTAACACCAGTTAGCGACAGCTAATAGGAGATAGTGACCATCTTGGGCCCCGCTTTGTATGTCAGTGATATTTATCACTAATGACATGCAAAGTGGGCGTGCCAAGATGTTAGCGACTGAAAACAGTCGCTAACATCGCTATCTCCTATTACCAACTTTTGGAGATATTCGCGCTAAGCGCGAATATCTCCAAAAGCTAACACTTGCCCAGGAGCAGTTCTTAGCCATGTTATCCAATGGGAGGTGGATAACATGGCTAAGAGCATTTGCTCGATAATGCATGAATATCGCTGACTTTTCAGCGATATTCATGCATTGCGGCCGTTTTTTATCGCATTTGCGATAAACCTTGCTAATAGCAAGGTTTATCTGCGATAAAAATCGCCGATGTGTGGCGATAATTTTTGTCTCTAAACAAGTTAGAGACAAAAATTATCTCTATTGGTTGGTAATATGCCCCCAGGAGTTCTCCGAGGAAAGGGTCTGAGGGTGAAACTTTTATACCCATCACCAGCCTGTGTGTGGGTGACAGCCCCTTTGTCTAATCCTAAAATGGTTCTGGTAAGCCTTTCCCTTTTGCTTGTGTCTGGCTCCAGCTTGGCTAGTGAAAGGGCAGTCAGGCCCAGATATGAGCTGTGTTTGGAGTTAAAGGGCAAGAATCTTCAGAAGTCAGAAAGGAGATGCTTACAAGCTACCCATTGATACTAAAGAAAGGCTGATGACAAACACCCCCCGGCCATAGTGCTCAGGAGATGAACACACTTCCCTACACCCAAGGCCATTTTGTACCCTGTCTCAATGTAATACACATCAGAAGAGGTCTCTCATTGAGGGCAGGGCGGAATTTTGCACTGGCAGTTTGATCATCATCAGCGTGAAGAACTGGTCTGGGATTAGAACTTTATGTTAGTGGGAAATTCTGGGTGGTTGTTGTTGACGTGAAGTGAAGTGGTCTATATTCAGGAAGGTCATGTTGGTAGTCTATAGAACTGCACCACCCAATGCCCAGAAAGAGAGCCAAGAAAACAATTGCCCCCTCAATCACTAGCCTCAGCTTAAAACCCAGGAATTGGAAATAACTCAGCCAGCAAACTGCTTTTGATATGCAGGTAAGCTGGGAACTGCTAGCCTATGGTTCACCATGGCTTTATATAGTTATGCACTTGTTTATATAACAGTCATTTTCCACAATAATACTAAGATCATAATACGCGGTGGTCTACAGTAAATCACAACTTATACCTCCTAAATTCACATTCAACATATCTGCTATGAGGGTTGTCCATCAGCAGCACTACACAGCCAACAAACCAAACATCACCAAATGAACCGGCATGGAATAACTGAAGAAAGTTTTGAATACAGTCCACCACTCTAGGCCCCAAATATCTATTCAATCTGACTGCTTCTTTACAACTCACAAAGACACTCATTTATTGGATGATGATCAACATGTCCTTCCCAACAGATCTCTCCATCTCTCTCTCCCTCCAGCCATTCCAGCTCAGATCCACACATATACACAAAATCTCAGATTGGACAACCCAGTGCATTGACCAGTTAAGTAGACTATATCATAAGAAATACCACCAAGGCACCTGGAGACCAGCATACTGAAAACCCTACAACTATGTGTCTGTCTCACATACTTCCTCATCCACCATACTGCAATGCCCTGCGTCCAATAACATAATAACTGCAACTCGGTGGTCATCATGCATGACATAGAAATAATACCCACATAGGATCAAAAGAAAGACAATTTCCTTTTAATCACACACCCTACACTGTATAGTTTGACACCCATGAGGGCAAGTGCTTCAATGTCCCACATAGGGGTAGTAAGTGCTTTATAATTGCTGCAATACACTACAATGCAATGCATAGTCTTGTCATCAATTATGTCATGTCAGATGCCATATTGATGTTGTAAATGATGTTATAGAACATGTGAGATAATAAGTAGTGCATAGCGAGGGCGCAAGTTATAGTTTAGTTTAGTTTGGGTTGGGTTTATGAGCACCTGGTTACACCAGCTGGTGTGTCCCCGCGCTATTTCAATTCCAACTGACAATTTCAGAAATCATATGTTTGCAGCTTATGTAGATCTCAGTTTAACTGTAAAAAGCCATGTTTTTAATTTCTTGCGGAAAACTATATGTGATTGTTCCTCTCGAAGGGACATGGGAAGCTCATTCCAGCTCTTTGCTGCCAAATCTCTGACAGAGCGTGCGCCCATGCGTGCTCTTTTTATCCTATGGACTTTTACCTGGTGTGTCCCTGTAGATCTTAAGTGGCGTTCCATTTTATTTGGTGGATTAGGTTGCGCAGATAAGCAGGGCCTTTCCCCTGCAAAATACGATGGCCAAAACACAGTGCCTTAAATGTGATCCGTTTCTGCACAGGCAACCAGTGCAGTGTTTTCAGTGCATTCTTAGAAGGTGCCTTTCTCTGCAGATTCAGAGCCAGACGGCCAGCTGCATTCTGGATGGTTTGCAACTTCTGAAGACCCTTTTTTGTTGCGTCCAGGAGCAGCACATTCCCGTAGTCCATTCTTGACGTGCGTGGATCAGGGTTTTTCTAGCAGCTATAGGGAGGATGTCCAGGGTTGTCCTGATGATTTTCAGGATTCCGAAGCATTTTCCACTCGTTCTATTAATCTGGGCCATCCATATTCCCAGATTTTTCACCTCAGTCTTGAGGGAGGAAATCGGTCCTAACGTAGTTGCCCACCAAACCGGCGACCATATAGATGGAGAATTCCCCACTAATAGCACCTCTGTCTTACTGCCATTTAGACTCAGGCAGTTGTCTGACATCCATCCTGCCAGGTCTTTCAGGCAGGCTGCAAAGCTATTAGCTGCTTGGGGTGAGTTAGGTGCCAAAGTTACCACTAACTGAGTGTCATTTGCGTACAACACGATTGAAACTCTATGTTTTTCTACAATATCGGCTAAAGGTGCGACATATAGATTGAAAAGAGTTGGGCTCAGAATTGAGCCCTGAGGCACCCCCTGTGTCAAAGTAATGGGTTTAGATGCGGTCCTGCAGATAAGATACCATCCAGTCCATCACACCCCCGACCACACCCTCTTTCCTTAGGCAGTGTATGAGCAGCTTGTGTGACACCATATCAAATGTTGCGCTCAGGTCTAATAAGACCAGCGCAGTTGCCAGTCCTTCATATACTCTCTTCTGTATTGTTTTGGTAGCAAAAAGCAAAGCTGTCTCAGTTGAATAAGTTGGCCTGAAGCCAGATTGTGTGGAATGAAGTAAATTGTTCTTCTTTATGTGCCCCTCAAGTTGTATATTAACCACTTTTTCTGCAATTTTGGAGAAATATGGTAACAGTGAGACTGGTTGTAGATTTGTTAATAAGTTCCCATCTGCTGTAGGTTTTTTCTTGATTGGGCAAACCATTGCTCGCTTCCACCTGTCAGGTAGCTGGCCTTCCCGGAAGGAGGTATCCAGCAGTTGTCTAATATAGGGGAATATTAACCCTAGTGCTGTACCACTCACCTTGGGAGTAGCTGGATCGGTAGGGGAGCCTGATCTTATGCTTTGTATTATCTTTTTCAGATCTTCTAGAGGGAGACAGAGAAATTGTCAGACACTATTTTCGCCCCAGTCTTGTATTTGTTCTTTATGTTGTATGCAGCCATTCCGGGCATCATCCGTAAAGGTATCATAGATCTTAGATACCTTTTCAGCAAAGAACTCTGCAATCTCATTGCATGGTTCTGCTGAACCAGAGGTTGGGGTTATTGTTCTTTATAATGAAGATATCTCTTTCTGAACTTTCTGCTGAATAGTAGGTCACATGTGCTTTCTTTATGAGTGAATGATACTGCCTGAGTTTGACTTTATATGTCATTTTTTCTGAGTCCAAGAAGCTTTCCCTCCGTTTTCGTTCCTGCTTTTTGCATGCCTTTCTGGCTGACTTTAGAGTCTCATTGAACCACGGCGCTCTCTTTGTCTGCCTTTGTGGAGTACTCTTGGTCCATGGTGCTGCCATATCTAATGCATCCGTAATCCATTTATCTACCCCTAGGTTTGCTTCATTACTGTTATTGCCTAGGATAAGATGGTTTGCTAGTGGGGTCTGGGTACAAATACCTTGCATTGAATTTAGCCCATTTCCTATGCCTGTTTTTTGTTGATGGTCTTAGTAGCGGGATAAGGAACGTCACAAGATAGTGGTCTGACCATGGAACCACCGTTAGATGTATAACCAATAGCCCTTTGCATATTGAGAAAATGGGGCCTAGTAAGTGTCCTAATTGATGTGTGGCGTGTGTAGACTTCAGTTCTAATTGCAGCCTCACCATCTCCTTACATAAAGATTGTGCTTCTTTGCACATTTTATTGTCAATATGTAAATTTAGATCTCCCAGAACAACCAGGTTGCTATGGTACACTGCTGGTTAGATTAAATTTTCCAGGACGCTCAGGCTAAAATCTGTACTTATCCCTGGAGGTCTATAAATCCAATAACCGTTTATGGTTTGTTTATCGTTAGGTTTTATTGTAAATGCTGCCGCTTCACAATCGCCTATGTTCATCTCCTTCATTGAGCAACTAAGTGTCAGTTTGTGAATTATAGCTATACCTCCTCCCATCTTCTTGATTCGATCCACTCTAAGGATTCCATATTCAGATGGGAGTGCTTGTAAGATGTCAGGTGCATAGATTCCTGTAACCATGTTTCAGTGAGAAACAGGACATCTGGGTCTTTTACTAAAATGCATTTGTATATCTCATTTTCATGTTTACTCAGTGATATACAGTTGATGAGTAGACATTTCAGTTTGAGGACTGTTTGTTTGGTATTCTGGTTAGTAGTTAGATTTAGTTTAAATGGGCAGTGTGCACACTTCTTTGTTTCTTGATCTATATCGAGACTTTGTCTGCAGTTTGGCGTTAACTTTGGTTCCAGTTGCCTAAGTTGGTTACTAGAGTAGTTAATTTTGCTTTCTAGAGACAAATGGGCAGCATCTTTGGCCCCTGGTCCCAGTTGGATGCAGACGGGCTTGCCTCCGTTTCTACCATTAGGCAAGCCTAGGCGGCTGCCTAGGGCGGCACAAGGGGGAGGGCGGCAAAAAACATCATATGCTTGGGAGGGGGCACTTTACGAACCGTTGCATTTAAGTTGTTGTGTCAAATTGGAAATGTGTACCATTCGTTGTACCAGTCGATAGACATTTCGGAAGTAAATTGAGAAAAAAACGTCAGACAAGCAGATGGATTTAGGAGGTATAAATCACCGCAGCTCACAAGCGTTCACATATTTTCACAGCCTGTTAGCAAAGCAAAGGGCAGGGCTTCAGGGGCAGGCAGCGCGTGACACATGGTTACCCATTGCATGCTGTGGGACTAGATTCTGACACGCACGCCATTAAACAATCCAGGTGTCCAAATCACGTATTTTGTATTCCCATGTGTGCAAAGCTCCCACGAGTCCGTTAAACTCAAAGGGGCAGATTTATGATAACTGGCGCATCCCCAGGGATGCGCCAGTTATTTTGCGCCGCTGCTCCGCCACCCATGGTGCGCCGCATTTACAATGCGGCGCACCATGGGGCAAAAACGGCACAGATGCGTGTTGCATCTGTGCCGTAAAGGTGGCGCATTGCTGCAGTTGCGTCGCAAGCGCGACGCAGCTCCAGCAAGGCTCGGGGGTGCCCCTTCTTTACAATGCTGCATCAAGACCTACGCCTGCTTCAAACAGGCGCAGGGTTTGGACGCAGCATTGGCCTGAAAGTGACTGAGTGCAATCTTATAGATTTCACTCAGCCACTTTTGCGAGGCGCACCTGCCCCGGAACGCTCACCCTGCGCCGGAACGCCCACAAGTGGCGCAGGGCTTTACAACGTGACGCATCTGCCTAGATGCGTCACGTTGTAAATGGGTCGTAGGGATGCGCCACGTTTATGCCCCAACATAAATCTGCCCCAAACAATTTAAAACTGAAGAAAAGTCTGAGCAGTGAGAAAGGAGACCACCAGAACCCCAGTAAATATGTCCAAGTCTTTTGTGCTGTTGCAGTTTTATAGAGGGCGAACTTGCGTTTTACACAAGCACTAGAGATAGATTACAGTACACAAGGACGGATTCATTTTTCAAAGGTAGTGGAGAGCTCTGGCCGTTGGAAGACCTCTCCTCCCATGGCTGCGCACATCCTATGAAGGAAGGTGATAGGGCGGCAGCTCCATTAGGGGCTGCAGAGATGTCTGCCTTAACAGAACTGTGGGCTGGGCTGGAGAAGGAAGAGGGCTGTGGGCTAACTGGTGTTTGACAACAAGCACAATGCAATGTATGTCTCAACAGATGGGATAGTACAAACTGTGCATCAAAGTAACAATGTGACAGCGGTACCCTGCTGTGAAGGCCAGTCTCCTCTGCTGTTGTGAACCCACTCTCTCCCCTTTGATGTATGACATTGTTTGTCAGTGAAAGATCATCAGCCAGGCCTTCAGGACAGGTAGCAGGCAGCAGGGTCTGACGACGTCACTGAACTGCATATTGTTATAATTTCTACCAAAGATGACCCCGGGACAACCAGCACGGACCCAGCTAGGCCAGATAGAGGAACATAATTCCCTGGGAAGGTGTTCCATATGTAATGTAATGTAATGTAATTGCCAGTTTGTATCGCGCAACAATCGCTCCAAGGAGCATCTAGGCGCCCGTATAAGGTCAACCAGGTGTCGTGTTGCCTTTCTGCTTAACTTGACCAGATCCGATATCACACTAGGCTTCTAGCAGTTGTGTCTTGGAGATTAAAAATCCAGGTTTTTAAATGTTTACGGAAATCTGTTTCCTTGTCCAATACTCTCAGATGTAGGGGGAGAGTATTCCACGCTTTTGCACCCAATACCGCCAGGGACTTGCCCCCTCGGATTTTGAGTCTAAACCCTGGGACGGCAAGCAGTTTGGCATATATTGATCTCACGAGATGAATTTGGGAGTGTTTAAGAATGCGGCTTAGAAAACTGTCTTTGTAAAGCGAGGGTTTTGTAAGGGTCGTGGTATGCAGAGCGTGGGCTTAGACCATCTAAGAAGGTAGAAGTATGACCAGCTGAGCACTGGACCGTGTTTGTGCATGGCACAAAGTGAACCTGGAGAGGAGGGAGAATGAGTGAAAGGTGTAGTATGTGGAATAAAATCTTTAATATGGATTTGACAGTCCAGACTAGACAGAGAGGCACTAAAGCAGGCCTTTATTCCCCAACACCTGGATGACAGGGTGAGAGAGTGATGGTAGTTAAAGGGAGGGGGCGGCATTTCTCAATTCTCGCCTAGGGTGGCAAAACACCTAGAAACGGCCCTGGGCGAGCCGGTGGCGCACCGGCGGCAGGCCGGCACCGCGCATCCACTGCACGTCCTTTTTGTCATCTGTCTTTTGTATGCACGATAGTCGCGCCACTAGACCGCTACCTTCGGCGGAAATGTATCAAAAAGCCTCAAGCCCCGCTCTCTGCTCAATCGGCACTCTCAGCCACGGCGGACCAGGAAGTATCGGGCACAAACAGGCTAGGTGAAATAATCAGGCAAGACCAAGGTAAGCTAAAGCTAAAAAACGATTGGTATTTTGTCCCAAGATATTCAGTTCGGCAAAATTATAAAAGCATTTAAAAACATACAACTAATTCATGCAATTTCAGTTGTTGGTGTCACTACACGCAGCCTTGTTACCTGCTGCTATCTCCTTGTTCTCTTCTGCCTTTTTATAAGAAATAGTCACGCCACTAGACCGCTACCTTCGGCGGAAGTGTATCAAAAAGCTTCCAGCCCTGCCCGCCGCCCTGGTTATAGATGTCTGGGCTTAGCTGTAGACCCCATACCTTGGCATACAAAGACAGTTGTTCTGCATCCCCACTGACACGGTGCTCTCACCTCACGATCTTTGCTCTATGTGCAAGTCCCCGCTCTCTGTGTTTAGAATGACACATCCAAGAGTATATAACAAAATATGTGTTTTCAAAATCAAAAGCTGTCTAGGTGCTAGTGTTCGCCCACAGAGAATATAAAAGAGTAGTGTTGTTTGACCATGTCTTGTCTGTGCAGACTAAATCCCAGGAAAAGGACAAAATACAAAAACATGTGCTGACTTTATGTGAAAATACATTGTAGCACAAAAACATTTGTGCACTTTAGTAACGTGTGCAAAGCAAAAGCAGCCTACAGTGTGCATAGTTAGGCAAACATGGGGAAAACGACTATGTCCATGTAGGAAACTCACAACACCCTCCCTTTAGTCGTGTCAATAGCACAACATATAGCTAAATACAATTAATGCCATCACAAGTTAAGCAAACTCAAAGCATGTGAACTAAGCATGGGCATACTATTAATAAAAAAAAGATTAAAATCTAATGTGTCAATTTAGAAAAAAGTAAACAAATTATGGTGAGTAGGAGAAATCCATGATGTCACAAATTTAAAAGCCAAGGACTCCAGGATAGAGTCCGTCTCAGCAGAAGATGATTGGTCAACAGCCCAGGTCACAAGTTCCAGAGAACAGACATGATCTTGGGTGTCAGCCAGTGCTGAGACAGATACCAGATAACCTACATCCATGTGAGCCAGTGTTTAAAAATCCAATTGCTGATGCACTCATCTGCTCAAGAAGGAGTGGTTCATATCTCACATGATGGAGAAGGCGCAAACCCAAAGAAAAACTTTGATAATGTGTCAATAAAGGACTCATTAGCAGTTTCATGTCTATGGGAGCAGGCGTCTGCAGAGCCAGGCAAGTATCTATTCTAGGGGCACCACGAAGGTAAAATGAAACATCTCAATAGCCCTCACAGAGCATTATGGGGCACACAGGCAGAAGCAGTGAATATGAAATTTGCTCATTTCATATCTTCATTACTTTTGATTTTTTGTTTTTGGACAGTGGTAAAAGTGTTGGGGCAGTGCTTGATAAAAAAAAAAGAAACATAGGTGCCAGGGCCCTCGTCATGAGGCCACTGCAGCTTACAACACCCGTTGTCATGCTTGCGCTGCCAATGACAATTTCAACAACTGCTAACCATCACACTCCTACAAGTGTGAGAATTGTGACTATCCTTGGCGCCCAAGATTATAAGAATGACTTATATGGCAGGTAGTAGTCCCTTTTAATGTACATTGAATTAATAAACTACTGTTGTTGTGGTCATATAAATTAGACAGACTGAGCCACCTTGTGGCAGACTGTCATAAGTGCCGGTGTTGACAATTAAGTATCAGTGCCGATCATTGGAAAAGACAGACTCAAACTAAGCACTGTTTTGGGGTCATGGAGAGAGGCCCAGGGCCCCACTGCCTTACCTGCTCCTCTGCCAGCACCCCTCCTGGGTGCCAGAGGACCCCAGATGTATTGGTTTAATTCTGCCTGCAGCAGCTTTTGTTTCCTCCCCCGCAGGGTGGGAGCACACCTATGTTCCCTGTCGGAGAGAGTGCAAACATGGAGTTAGATGTCTGTTTCCTGCCTGTGCACTCCTGGGAATGGAACTGCACAGTGTCCTGGGTGATGGGTTTCCAGGGGTCATTAAATGGTTTGGGGAGGGAGGCCGGTACACAAGGTTAGAAATAAATAAATCAGAATCGCGTTGACTCCCTCCAAAATGCCTAGTGGGTCAGGGTATTCCTACATGTCTCTTATGTGCCATTTCTATTATTTCTTTAGGACATGGGAACTCAGTCCCATAGTTCTAAATTGCCAGCCAAACATTTTTCTTGATGTGAGGCAGCCAATCAGATTTTGTCGTTTGATCGCCAGTCCTGCGATACTACCGCAACCTGATATAATAATACATTTTCAATTTTACCTTCTCAAAAACTGCTGAACGGATTTACCCCAAATCTCAAAAAGCACCCATTCTAGGTAAATATCTAGCTTTTTGCCTAATTTGGTGTAATTCTGTTCAGCCTTAGGACATAGTTGAGGTGAATAAGATTCATCAAGCGGAAGCAAGTCATTAGCAAATCGGAAAATTAATTTCCTATGCAAAGGTGGTCCTAACTACCTCTGACCTCCTGGTCAGGGAACTCTGCTCTCCGCCCACGCAGCTCTGTTGTTGCGCCACTGCCCCCACACCTCTCTGCCAGGTAGGTATTCAAGGCGTCCTCCACCCACAGGCTCCTGCCTGCGCCTCATCCTTGATGGTCCAGTGGGAGAGTCTTACTCTTCTGCTGGTCCACTCGGCCAACCTTCTCTGTTTGTCTGTCTTTTGTCTGTCTTTTGTTCTGTTATTGTGCCTGTTTGCCTGTTTTCCTGTTTTTTATTACTGTGCCTTGTTTTGCCCTTGTCTCATTTTATTTGTATTATGCCTGTTTTTCGCTGCCCTTGCCCTGTCGTTTCTGCCTCTGCGGCCCCTCCCCTCTGCTGGTTCCTGCTTCCACCTCCCAGCTGCATTTCCCTCCCTGTTCCCTATTGAATGGCGGGCGGGCGCTCGCAGCGGCCGCACCGCTGACGCACCGAAGGCACGCCAAAGGCAAGCCCATCTGTGCCCATCTGCGACCCGACTGCGACCAGCCACAGCTACGATTCAGCTGCCCTCCACGCTCTCAACCCCGGAAGGAAAAAACAACAACTGCCACCTGTCCACACCGAACACTCATCAGAACCACCAAAAGTTCCTTATTCCAGAACAAAATCCTTGCCAACTCCAACAACTCAAAAGAACTCTTTAGCATCATTCAGGAATTGAACAAACCCCCAGCAAAGCCACGGACGTCACACCCTCCCAGGACCTCTGCAACAAACTCGGCTCCTACTTCCATCTGAAAATCAAGTACCTCTATGACAACTTCAATGAACAGACACCAAAAACCAAAACCACTCCTTCCTCCAGCAACAACAGACAGCCTACCATATCCTCCTGGATCCCGATCACCACTTAAGACACCACCACGACCATGAAATGTATTCACTCAGGAACTCCCACGGACCCCTGCCTGCCGCACATCTTCCACAGAGCCACAGCTGCCATAGCACCCAAGCTAAGATGCACCATCAACGCCACTTTCGAAGGCGGCACTTTCCCGAACAACTGTAAACGCGTAGAAGTCTAACCCCTCCTCAAGAAGACCTCTGCAGACCTGATGAACCTCAAAAACTACCATCCCATCTCTCTACTCTCCTTTGCTGCCAAAGTCATTGAGAAGATCATCAACGTCCAGCTAACAAACTTCATTGAAGAGAACTCCACACTCAACCCTCCCCAATCCCAATTCGGTAGCAACCACAGCACCAAGACCGCCCTCCACACCACTACTGACGACATCTGCACTCTCCCCGACCAAGGCAACACCACAGCCCTCATCCTACTAGATCTCTCTGCAGCCTTTAACACCATCTCCCACCGTCAGACTCCACAACACCGACATACAGGGAACCGCCCTCGACTGGCTGCGCTCCTTCCTTACCGGCAGAACCCAAAAAATCTGACTCCTGCCCTTTCTTTCCAAACCATCAGAGATCAACTGCGGAGTACCCCAAGGATCATCGCTCAGCCCCACGCTCTTCAACATCTACATGGCCCCCCTCGCTACCATCATCAGACAGGATGGATTCAGCACAGTGTCTAACGCAGATGATACCCAGCTCATCCTCTCCCTCACAAAGGATCACTACACCACCAGACTCAGCTTCCAGGAAGGAATGATAGATGTCACATCCTGGATGAGCAGCAGCTGCCTGCAGCTCAACTCGGAGAAGTCAGAAGTCCTCCTCCTTGGACACACCCCCTCATCATCGGACATCACCTGGTGGCCCACTGCCCTCAGAAACCCCCCCACTTCCACGGACCATTCCTGAAACTCGGCATCATACTCGGCTCCTCACTCACCATGATCCGACATATCTACACCATCGCCCCCCCTGCTTCAACACTCTCTGCATCCTTTTGAAGACCTTCAAATGGATCCCCCCGAATCCAGAAAGAACGTCACCCACGCAATCATAACAAGCAAATTGGACTACGGGAATGCCCTCTATGCCGGAACCAACAAATACATGCTCCGCAAATTCCAGACCATCCAGACCACTGCAGCCAGACTTATCCTCGGCATCCCACGACATTCACACAGCACCTAACACCTGCGAAACCTCCACTGACTCCCCGTCAAGAAGAGAGTAACCTTCAAGCTACCCACCCATGCCTACAAATCCCTCCACAACACTGGACCCAAATACCTCAACAAAAGTGTCTCCTTCCACGTACCCATGATAAAACTCCACTCCACCTACCTCGCCAAAACACTGCTTATCCACAAAGCCAGAGCGGGTCATCACTGCTCATGACCTCACATATGACATCACTCATGACATGTTCAATTACATAATTTATGACATCAATGATGACATCTCAAATGCCATCACTGATGACATCATCCAACGAGTGTGTTAGTTTATTTACTAGTTTACATAGTAGCCAGTAATTACCAAATTACTTTTCTACCTAATATTTTACAGCTTGTGTACAGCTAACGGGTGTAAATGTTTACAAAACACAGGTGCTCCTAATGCATCATAGGCGTGTAGAGGTGTTGAACATGTTATAAATCTTTGCATGAAAGACTAACTCTGTGTGCAGGTGATGACTAGTGCTCAGCATGCTCCACAGAAATGTATTTACTACATGATAAGTATTGTAAGTTGCCTTGAGTTACTAACCTATGTACATATGCTTCTTTTGCTTCAGAAAATGGGCTATCTTTAAAGTTTTCACCTCAGTATGAAGGCTGTCAGGAGTATAATCTGTAGCACCTTCAGGCTAGGCCTGGGAGAGTTTGGGGAGTTCTGCTACGTGGAACTCCGCGAAGTGGCTAAAAAACTCTGCTGTGCTATGCGGAGTTATGCGTCAGACGGAGTTTGCCAGGCGCGCATTCGCATTGCCATGTGCAAAGCAGAGTGGGTCGTCGTGTTGCAAATTGCACTTGAACAGCACTACTTGGTTCTCATGCGTGCCCTCACGTTGGAAGTGATGCGCAAATGGCACCACGCGGTTCGCATAGGTGTGGCCTTCTTGTTTTTGTACTCTCTATTATGGTACTGGGCCTTATTTTCACCCCTCTTTAATCTCTTTAATCCTTCATCTATCAAACTTATCTTCCCCTCATTTTTATTTATTATATTAGTTTATATCTTTGTGTGTGTGTTTTTTTTTTTGAGTATTTTTCATGACGTCTTATTTTGTTTATTTTTCCCCTTTCTTCCTTATTTCTTCTTTCCTTTCCTTTTCTTCTTTTACCCCACCCAGCACCATTGCAGAGGGTCATCTTCCTTGTGGTTGGTGTCCCTGCCCATGTGTGCAGCTCTGGTGATCTTTAGCGACAAGGAGGTGGCAGCACTAGTTTTTTGTGCAGCGGCACTTCCACTCCATGGTGGCAGCAGGCCCGGCAGTGGATACCCTCAGCAGGAGCGTTGGCTGCACTGGGGGAGGGTGCATGGTGTGTGCTTCACAGCAGCCAGGTGCGGCACAACATCCATCAGCTGACATATCACTGGGCGGCGATCTTAGACCGGGAAAAGGACCAGCATGACCCACTAAGCGTTGATATTCTGGGGTTCGGTGAGTATTAATTATTTGTTGTGTTTGTGTTCTACAATGCTAAAAAAGTTCATGGTGGAATATTATTATTATGTGATCCTGTTTCTAGGTTCTACTATGTCCTCTGTGCTACTTAATCATACTCATCATTAGTGCTCTCTATGGCTGATTAATTAAGAAATCATTGCAGATTGTCCTTCTGTCAGTATAGTGAATCAGTGATATCAGTGAGTAGCACGTTCTCTCTGTGCCTGTGTTTTAGTAGCTTTTACAATTCCAAACTATTTCACATCGATGTGCAGTATGCATCTATGCATTGCAAAAAAGGGAGACTGGTCCATCAAGGGGGTTGAGAAATGAGAATAGAATCAAAGATCATTCACTGCAATGCATTAGTTTCAAATGTAGTTTTCTGTAAGGACATTTGGAATAGGGATTATAGGATTAGTATGGGCAACTCAATAATAGTTGATAGACTCAAAACTAGTACTATAGGTGATCTGTTTTAGAGAAGGACAATTATGTGACTGAGTTTGCATGTCATATTTGTTTAATAGACATTAACTGAATCACTAATCTGTTTTTTTTGTCTTCTTCATTTCTTACATCACTACCCAAGGGCAAGAAGAGGGACGCTATAGAGGGTGCAGGAGTAGCTGGTCAGCAGGAGGTACGGACCACCAGCGTAGGTGCTGGGGGCTCTTCTAACCCCAGTAAGCACTGTTATTTATTATTATTATTTCCCTAATGTTGTGTTTCATGTTGTGGGCTTTGAGTAGAATCTTGGGGTTTTGGAATGTTGGTGCTGGGTTCCAGGATGGGTTTTGTTGCCTGGAGGCTGGTGTTGCTGACACCCTTACCTGTCGTGTTCCTTCCACTTGGCAATGAGGATGGGATACAACCCCACTTGTGCAAAGCACAATGGATTACATTTTTTTTTCATTCCTGGTATCCCTGCATTATCTTTTTTTCCTTATATTACATGTTTTTCTTTTATGATAGCTGGCTTTTTCTGGTCTCTAGTCTCTAGTTCACTTACCCACTGCTTTGTTGGTAATCGTTCCCCCTCTCCTATAAATCTTGTGGTACTGTAAGAGTAAGACTAAGAATAGCACATTTTGTTACTCTTCTGTCTACCATGAAGATTGCAGGCCGAAATAAACTAGTATTATAAATAATTTTCACATGTATGATTGTTGAGAAGGCTTTCTTTTTCCTGCTCATGCTCTAACAGTTGTCCATGGTTATGTAACCCCCCCCCCCAAATGTTGTGTTCTGTCTAATTCATTTATACAGTATACTAGCAGTTTTCCATGACAGTGCAGCATGCCCAGTAAAAAATATGAGGTCCCACTCGCATTTCATTTGCCAACGAACACCATATGTCTTTCATTGACCATTATTCCACCGCTGTCTTGTCTAACATTGCGAATCAACCCAATACCCAGAGTGATATTGTTGTTAAGAGATACTGCAGTGCTAACCTAACTATAGTAATGTATTGTAGTTGTACCTTTTGATTGAAAAAATTAAGGGGTGCCGTATCTGGCATCTAAAATATCCATAATGTTTTATTTTAGCCACACAGACCACCAATGATGCCTGCTCCAGTGCCACTGCAGGAAGACAGTTAGTTGGAGAGAGGGAAGCGGCGGCAGGGACAGGCACTGGCAAGTCACATAACTACTTGCTTATTGACTATTATTATGAAACTCACTAGCTAGTACCAGGGCATTTCCAATTTGTGACTGTGAACCTCCCAGTTTTGCCAGCTGAAGCAGTGATTGAGTTATTATGGCCTCTTTTATCAGCAACTCACCAAAAGTGAGTATTTATGGCGTGACGGAAAAGTGAAAGAATGGAAGGTTTAAAGAAAGGAAAATTGTATGTGAGGGAAAGGGTGCATGGGTGAAAGGGATGAATGGGCAAAAGGATGGTTAGCAGAAAGGGTGGATATTGAATGAATGGATAATGGAAATTTTGGTGAAAGACTGGATGGCAGAAAATAAAGCTTAATCATGGTGGCTATGGGTTAAATTATAATAAAAGGATGAATACATATTTGGATTGTTTGGATGAATAAGCAAGGCAACTCTTCTCATGGAGAGGGGCATGCTGCTCACCTACTTTGTTTATTTAGAGTTATCAAAGCTATAGTTCAAAGTGGGGGTTATTTTATATTTTCTTTCTACACCCTTAACTCATTGTATTTGCTAAGTGAGCCAGATGTAGCCCACCCATCATTCACCACCACGTAGCCCTGCCCATTGGCATTTTGCCACCTATTACGAAATTGTTGTATGGTTCAATTTGTGAGAGCAGTGTTGGCTGTGCACTGTGCGTCTGCTTCATTTAATGCAGCTTTTACAAAGTTTACAATGCATTGCCCACTCTGTCACCTCTTAATACTTCACTCCTTTATTTTTCTTAAATACTTCCGTACCAGTCTACAAAAAAATTGGAAAATTCCTTCTTGGCATGTGCCACATTTGATTTTATAACCATGTGAAGTGATTTAATTCCAGAATATATTTCATGGTTTCTCAGAACAGTTTTATTTTAAACCTGTCCAGATGTTTCCCTTTTAACTTCAGTCGACTAGTACAGTGGCTGACTATGGCAAATATGACGATTCAATGATAAGTAGTTACCTCTCTATTCTAAGCTAATACCATACCCACCTAATCCTTCTACTCTACCTTGCAGTAGAATAAGTCAAGTTTCTGTTCCTTTCTTAATGCTCAGCAAATTAATTTATTAGAAATAATATGTGGTGTTGGGCAAGGCCAGTCAATCAATCAATCAATCTTATCATTTGTAGAGTGCACTACTCACCCGTGAGGGTTCTTAAGGCGCTGGGGTGGGGAATGCTGCTACTGCTCAAAAAGCCAGGTCTTGAGGAGTTTTCTGAAGGTCAGCAGGTATTGGGTCTTCCATAGGTGGATGGGGAAGATGTTCCAGGTCTTGGCGGTGAGGTGGGAGAATGATCTGGCACCAGAGGTCATGCTTAGGAAGCGGAGGACTGTGGCAAGGGTGAGGTCGGCGGAGCTGAGCTGGCGGGTGGGGGTGGGGAAGCTGAGTCGTCTGTTGAGGTACGTTGGTCCGGTATTGTGGAGTGCCTTGTGTGCGTGGGTGAGGAGCTTGAAGGTTACCCTCTTGTTGACCGGGAGCCAGTGCAGGTCTCTCAGGTGGGGTGTGATGTGGCTGTGGCGAGGGATGTCGAGGATCGGGTGTGCAGAGGCGTTCTGGATGCATTGGAGCCGTCTCAGGAGTTTGGCCGAGGCTCCTGCGTAGAGGGCGTTTCCGAAGTCCAACCTGCTGCTGACGAGGGCCTGGGTGACTGTTCTTTTCGTCTCTGTGGGGATCCACTTTTAGATCCTGGGAGCATGCAGAGGGTGTTGAAGCAGGAGGAGGAGACGGCGTTAACCTGTTTAGTCATGGAGAGGGTGAAGTCAAGGATGACCCCTAAGTTGTGTGCATGGTTGGTGGGTGTTGGAGCGGTTCCCAGTGCGGTCGGCCACCAGGAGTCATCCCAGACCAAAGGGGTGGATCTGAGGATGAGGACCTCTGTCTTGTCCGAGTTCAGCTTCAGTCGGCTGTTCCTCATCCATTCAGGGACGGCCTTCATTCATTCGTGAAGGTAGGTTTTGGTGGTGTGGGGGTCCTTGGTGAGGGAGAAGATCAGCTGGGTGTCATCGGCGGTAGGAGATGATGTTGAGGTCGTGCCGACAGGTGACGTGGGCAAGCGGTGCCATGTAGATGTTAAACAGAGTTGTGCTGAGGGATGAGCCCTGGGGTATGCCACAGATAATCTCGATGGCTTTGGAGCGGAAGGGGGGAAGGCCGACGCTCTGTGTTCTGCCAGAGAGGAAGGAGGTGGTCCAGTCCAGGGCCTTCTCTTGGATCCCGGCGTTGTGGAGGCGTGTTCGTAGTGTGTGGTGGCAGACCGTGTTGAAGGTGGCAGACAGGTCCAGGAGGATGAGGGCCGCCATTTCTCCATTGTCCAGCAGGGCTTTGATGTCATCAGTGGTGGCGATGAGGGCAGTCTCGGTGCTGTGGTTGCTGCGGAAACCGGACTGGGAAGGGTCCAGGATGTTGTTCTCCTCGAGGTAGCGGGTCAGTTGTTCATTGACGATCTTCTCGATGACCTTTGTGGGGAACGGGAGCAGGGAGCAGGGAGATGTGTGAAAAAAGTGAGAAAAGTAGGAGTAAGTGATTGATTTGATTTCAAGTTTGGTGTATGGGATACACCGTGATGAACGTGCCTAATTCAATATATATAGCCCATTCCTTCGCCTGTAGTGCAGACCATAATTTTCCCCAATGTCTGCTTACTGCAAACAGGATAATACCTGCATTTCATATGGAGTCAGGGCAGAAAGGGAATTGCATTTGGAGCAAAGCATGGCCATTGGAATGAAAAACAGATAATTGTCAACTGCACCTACCCCAGCTGCAGACAGTAGCAAAATACCCGACGTGCTGACTAGCAAGGAGCATGGCTCCAGTATTTTAACACAACACACAACTTGTACTCCATAGTTCATAATGCTGTACTCTTTAATGAGAGGTAATTTATTTTTCCACTACAAGTGTCTGTTTATTAGGACTTCAAAAGCCGTTAAAAGAAAAGAAAATCATTGCATTTTTCATCTGGTGGTATTCTGCCTTAATACTTTTCTGCCGCACAATCAATGCTCTTTATGTATGTTTGGGTAAAGCAAAATTGGCCTTGTGACTAGGTATGGGTAGTGAACTCCGCTCCATTTGCAGAGCTTGCAGAGTTTTCTGCACTCCGCGCTCCTGGAGCTCGGGAAATGCAGAAACCTGTGCTTCGCGTAGTAAAGCGGAAATTTTTGACCCGCTCGCACTCACGAACAATAAGTTTGCGAGTGCGCGCAGCCGCTCGGGTAGAATTTTTACCCGAGCGGCAGGAAAACTAGAACAGACGGCAATTCGCACTGCACTCCTCCACTTGCGGAACTCTGCTGAGTTTTTTGTCACTTCGCAGAGTTCCATGTAGCAAAACTCAGCAAACTATGCCCAGGCCTGCTTGTGATGCTCCTAATCATTATCACATCAAATTCCAATGGCCCTAGGGGTCCAGCAATGTACTGCTACGGTGCCGCCCACTAATTTAAAACAATTGTTTGCACAGAGCATTATTTGCAATTTGTCTTTTTGTTTTTCTCAATATAGCCACTCCTGATGGTCCACCTGTAGCACTCAACAGGCAGGAGAAAGCAGACTGTCTGCAGCGGCAGATGCTGGACTGTATCCAGCAGGAATAATGGCAGCTGATGATCCTGGAAGAGGAGGAGGTGGAGGAAATGAAGGCCTCTCAACCGGGCCCCAGTGGAGCCGGTTCCCCTCAGCCTCCAGCCCATTCCATCTTTGGCCCCGTGGCCAGCTGACATCAACTGCTGCCACCCCTCCTATGCTGACTACAGCAGGCCATTGCTATGGCACATCCTACATCGGCTGGACATCATAGAGCCGGCTCACAACAATGGCGTAGAGTCTGGAGCAGCTCAGGACCCAAATCCATAATGCCCCCGAATAGCCCTATTCTTTTTAAAGATTTTGTTTTGGTGGGAGTGGCTGGGTGGAGAGGGTGGGAAGGGAGTTGGAACAGGGCTTTTTTGGTATATTGATGCTTGGATCAGTTTGTTTGGGAGAAGGGTGGGCATGTTGGGTGGGTGGAGAGGGTGGGTAGGGTGGGTGGAGAGGGTGGGTAGGGAGGGGATAAAGGGGAAACTATAGCTTATTGAAATGTATACAACATTTTATCCCTGAAGTAGTATGTTTCACTTTTACTTTGCACTGCTGCCATCAGTTTTTATACAGCCTGTTTATGTGTTTGTAAGGGAGAATATACCTCTTAGGTATAGAGTTATACTTCTCTAACTAATTTGATCTTTACGGGGAATACCTCCATGACCTATATTGCTTACAACAACCTAGGTAAATGATTACTTGTAGTAGCAGTTACTTACTTACTAACGTAACCAGTTCACTTCACTCCATAGTTGTCTTACCTGAATATAGATGAAGCAATAACAGAGAAGGCATCACAACTTCACAAGTTAGGTCCCACTTCCACCAGGTGATCTCTACTTTTAATGCATAGGTGGGTAAATTGTACCAGTGTGGGCTACTGCTTAGAAGATACTGCAGTGAGTTGGAGTTGCTTTCACCACATCTGCCCAACCAAATGTATGATCCATTGATAGTGTAAATTCAGCCACACCTCAATAAATTACACAGCCCGGGGGAAGAGAGTTAGGGGTTTGATGAATGGACATGAAAGAGGTTTTGGGGAAAGGTTTGACAAAGACAGACACTACACAAGAGGAACATTAATCAGAGCAATGAGCAGGACATCATTCATCTTCAATCTTTTGTGGAAGGAAATGAAGGAATGAATATGACAGAGTACAGTTAAATGCATTGCAAATAGTCCTTCTGCCCCCAAGACCCAAGTTATCAGTTATCTAAATATTCTGTCTTCTAGGCTGGGAGTGAACCCACCCACCCAGATCTCCAAATATGGTTGTTAAAAGAGAAATTATACTGTATTGCAAAATTAGATTGTGCATCTGCATTCTCCTCGGGAATGTCCATCACTCTTGGGTGCCTGTCTGGACTGGTCTGGTACATAAGCAGGAGGCTAGAAGACCTGCTCATTGTAACATAAACTGTATTTTAGAGTCAAGGAGAAGGAAAGAAGAAGGTAAGCTTCATAAGGAGTGTATTAAGAAGACTCCGAGGCAGAGTTAAACAAACAATAGGGGGTCTCAGAGTTTCACTTTTGCCACAAATGCAACGCACACACAGCAGCATCATTTCACAAAATCAATTTACCTCTCTCCATTTCACATAGCTTAGTACCAGGCCTCTGACTTTGGGTTTACCTTTGAGCTGAATTTGATAACTTCTTGCTTCTAACTGTTGATTAGGTAGTCATGCAAACCCCAACCTGAGTTCATAAATCCTTCTCCTGACTCTGAGTAACTCCTTACCAGACCAGTCATCATGACCCTAGCAAGATAGACGTGTATTGTAGTGTACTGCTGTCAAAGAACAAGTAGAGAAACAGAGTTGTAGTATTTTCAATTGGTTCTGTTTGTTAACTAAAGTGACTGTTCTGGTCACTGAAGAACCACAAAAAAGGAGGGGACCCTGGAATTAAATCTGGCTGAGTATAAAGGGGCCAATCAACATCAAGGAAAATATGATCACCCATCACTCAGGCCCCAAACATTGCAAATCAATCATCTCAAGCAAGTTCACACATTCCCACATTACAGTTCAATGCCATCCCTCACTGTCTGCCACCACATGAATCATCACTCATATAATCGTTGGAATAGTTGTGGTTACCTCTTCTAATCCAAGCATTCTGAGTAGTTTAGATATTAGCTATTCATCTTTGATGCAGGCAACACATTGGAATTTGGGTTGGGCATTCTTGTAAATCAAAGATCTTCTGGGGCAGACCTGCTAGTGCTAAGTGATGCAAAAAGGGATAGGCAAAAGGAATGCGAGGGGGGCGGCATTGTCTCCAATGTAATAAAGGAATTTTGGAGGCTTCTTCAATGCACACAGGTCCAACTGCAATCCAGCAATATATGTGACTGAAATTTGGCAGAGCAGCATAAATCTGACAAAAAAATATTAGTGTTCCACAAGTTACTTTTATTTTGCTGCAAAGATAGAAGTTCAATGAGAAATAATAATAATTTTCTATTGGGGGGGCTGGCACACTTGGTCCGGGAAGTAGCATTCGTCCTCAAACTCAGATAGTTCACCCAGATGTTGGTCAGCTAACATACTTGATTCTGATCAATTATCCTCCTCCTCCTGGGGTGTTTCAGGAATGGTGTAATTGTGTGGTAAGAAATGTTGGTTCATTTTGATCATATTCAATCTCTCCACATTTTGAGGCAAGAGACTGGTCCTTCTCACTGTGACAACCACAACAGCCGCACTGAATACAAGCTCAACAGACACACTGGCTACAGGACAAGCCAGATACTTTATTGCCAAGCCTGCTGACCTCTGACCATTGGTGCATCTTTCCATACCAATACATCAATGGATTTTGACCCACAAAGACCTTTTTTGGATCATCCAGATACTCCTGGAACACCCTGTGGATGGTCATTGGTGCTGCTACTTGCTCAACCTCTTTTGCCATTTCTGTTGCACTGAACTTAAGCCCTGCCGAATCGAACCAATACAATGCAGAAGTTGGGTCCGGTCCTTCTGTTGCTGTTGTTGCCAGTCTCTGGAGGTTGAAGGCGGCACCTCAGAACAGCCATTCTTCTTCAAGGTCACTGGCTTGCTCAACAATCCACCTCTTGTATTTTGAAACATCCACTTCAGAAAAAGGATGAAAGTGGCCTTGACAGAAGAAGTAACCCTTCTAAAAACACAATTTAGGAACTTTGCTCTTCGAGGTACACAGGAGAGCCAAGTTAATGTAGAGGAGGTACGGAGCACAAGGAGGAACCTGAACGTCGAGTTCAAACCTCCCACTACCTCTAAGGTCCCGGCCCGACCTTCTAGTCACCAAAAAACAGTTGGCAGCCATACTGTTGACTCCCAAGAATCTGCCTATGATGAGCGAAAAGACTATGAGAGACGGATTTCTGGTGCCATGGGAGCAAGGTTAGAGAGCTGGGATGTATGGAATAATAAGGGTGATGTAGGTTAACATTGTTCCAATAATAATAAACCGCAACCTAATCACTACATGGGATGGCAGCTCAACTATCATACTGGGCCTACAATAACTGGTAGATTCCAGGACACATGTAGTGAGCAATCAAGGTACTGTTCATTCAATAAAAACCCAGCTCTCAGGCAAAAAACAGAACAGTAACGCAGATTATGGCACAAACATCCAGGCAGACCACACACTATTCATTATAACTGTCCCTAAATTGACTCTCTCCTCCTATAGGGAGGATGAATAGTCATTAAAAAATAAAGTAATGCATTGGATTAGGTTCAAGCGTGGGTGTCTATCAGTGATACGCTTGACATTATAAAAGTGGAACGCCTAGCGAGCAAGCACGAATGCCACAACATTAAACTACTGTTTTTTAAATCTAAAAGTATAGTTGATGGTCTGATAGCATTGGACCTAAGAGCACCATCAAACTCCAGCTTTGCAGTGAGGTTCAAACTAAGCAGACCTAGAAATGGGACATCATTTTCAAAAAATGCCTGACAATATTGGCCATTCATCAACAACAAATTGTACCCATAAGAGCCTAGAGGCAGTCGACTGTCTAGGTTCCCAGGAAACTGGAATTATGTCCAATACTAGACCCCCCCAGTATTCAAAACAAGTCAAAGAGAACAATGCAAGGGAACACTAGATTAAACCACTGCTATGAAACTTTGAAACTTACCAAAGAGCTGCTAAAAAAAGGGATGAACAAACTTGCAGCTCACTTTAGCACCCAGATTGAAAGTGCAGAACCCATTCTAAAACCAAAAAACTTGGTATCATGGAACATAGCGGGGGTAAGGAATATACTAATAGACCCTGAATGTCAAGACTATATGAATCAATTTAACTTTTGCCTCCTACAGGAAACATGGACCTTTGGCTTTACTACATAATCCTGGATTTAGTACTTTTAGCATTAATGCCGTCCCTTCCCAAAGAGGTAGACCCTAGAAGTATGGGCCAACATTTCTTTAAGAATAGACATCAGTCAACTAAATCTACCATCACCAAATATACTAGGGGTAAAAATTAAAACACAAAGTAAAGGAGAACTCTACTAGGTAAATATCTACAGGAGACTAAGAGTGGCTATTACTGAATTACCAGTTTTGGAGATACTGGACAACTTCCTAAATACTAGTGACCCTAGAGCACCAATAATTATAGGAAGGGACCTTAATTGCAAGTTTGAGCCAGTGGTAGGCCTCAAATCTGTTCTGGATGATGAGGATATGGATAGAGGTATTCCACCATTAGAAGCTGGGACCGCTGTCCATTGCACAAAGGCGGTAATGCAACTGGCCCCTTTGGTCCTAGTGCAGGGACTCAGGGCCTGTAATGGTAGGCTGCCATCAGACAGTCCAAGTGTATATATATTCAAAAGAGGCAGCAGTAGGAGCAAAATCGATTATATAATAGTGAGAACTATTCCATGAGGTCACCTAATTGATTTAAAAATAGAACAAAGATTGGACAGTGACCATCTTCCTTTGTGCCTGTCAATGGAGGAATCATTGTTTGAATCGTGGACCCTAGGAAAAAGCTGCACAAAGAAAAATTCTTTACCAGAACCATTAATGAGCAATAATCGAAGAGCACTGAAATGGCCCTCGATTCTCATTGATCACCAAGCCTTGGCAAACATTTATAACACCTTAGCTCCTTATGTAAATATCTCTGCATGTGACATTCCTACTGTACAAATACATCACACCCTGGCAGAAAAGCTACACATTTTCATAAGCAAAACCTTGTGAAAGCATAAGCTACAAAACACCACCAAACACCCCTCTCATAACCCATGGTTCACAAATGAATGTCGTGAGGCAAAACACCAACTAAAGCTGGCTTTTCGTTCTAATAACATATTAAACTTAAGGGCTTGCAGGACCTAATATAGAAAGTTACTAGCACAGGCAAAAAAGACTGTGAAGAAAAGAATTGGAGTGAATTACTTGTAGCAGCAAAGAAAAAAGGACCATACAGGATTTTGGAAACTGTTAGCCGAGGGTAGTAAACCGGGGAATTCTAATCTTGACCTTTACTTGGACCCAGGGACCTGGCAAAATCACTTCTCAACTTTATCCACAGCTATCGTTGATCCTGTTACAACTGATATCAACAACCTCACAAAAAGAAATTGGTACGGATTAAATGGCTCTGCTTACTTTACCTTAAAAGACACAGAGGCGTACTGATTATAGTTAATTGCAAAATGCCAATAACAATGTTTATAATAAAAAAAAAGACACAGAGGCAGCAATTAAGGGTGGGTGTAGTGTGCGTAGTGGGGCTACGCGAAGCTTCGTGAAGTGGGAAGGACGCTACGCCCACCCACACACTTCGCGTAGCCCCACAACGCGCCACCCGCCTCCCTCCCGCCCTCTTCTACATGCCTCATTTAATTTAAAATACAGTTAAAGTAAATTAAAAGCACTTACCTTATATGCGGAGTCCCGGGGCTCCCTCTTCTGCTGACGCTCCGAATTATTCCAGCCAAATGAGCATGCGCGGGCATTTCTTGCGAGAAATGTGCATGCGTGGTCACCCGCGCATGCACATTTGGCTGGAAGAGGTTGGCGCGCCAGCAGAAGAGGGAGCCCCGGGATGCCGCATATAAGGTAAGTGCTTTTAATTTACTTTAACTGTATTTTAAATTAAATGAGGCATGTAGAAGAGGGCGGGAGGGAGGCGGGTGGCGGGCAACTTCGCCCCGTCCAAGGAGTGTGCGTAGTGTTGCCTACTACGCCTACTTTGCAAAGTGCGAAGTAGGCAACACTACGTACACTCCGTGGATGGAGCGTAGCACTGCGCCCAGGGTTAGCAGCAATAGAAGCGATCAAACTAAGAAAAGCTCCAGGCCCGGACAAAATCCCAGGAGATTTGTTGAGGCACGATATCAAGGTTTGGGCACCTTACGTAAATTTACAGTGCAACTCTATTGCTGCAGGTGCACCATTACCCAACACATGGAAGGGGGCTGAGATTATTCCCATTTTTAAGAAGGGTAACCACCAAGACCCCGCTAACTAGATGCCAATAAGCCTAATAAACACCTTGCAAAAGATCTATGCCAAACAGATATTATTTATGTTTAACACCTGGCTAGAAGAATATGATGTCATGTCTCAATATCAAGCAGGGTCCAGAACGACAACATGCACAATAGATCAGGTCTTCAGATCGCTATGTTTATTATGGAAATACACCAAATTAAAGGGAGGCCACATGTATGTAGCCTTCATCGATCTAAAGGCGGCCTTTGATCTAATCCCTAGGGACCCCCTCTAGAAATCATAAAAAAACAGGGAGTTCCCGATGACCTTTTATCCCAAATATTACGACTCCATATATACAATTATGCAAAAGTTAGATACCTGCATTACTCTTTGCAGATGATACGATCTTATTATCCCAAACAGCCAAGGGTTTGCAAAACCTTCTAGATTGCTATATCGAATACTGCAGGGAAAAAGTTTTAAAAAATAAACAGAAATAAAAAAAATTGATGGCCCTAAATCCACATAAATCCTTCAAGAAAAAGATCATTGTAGGAAAGAAAAAATTGGAATATGTGCCGAACTATGTGTGTTCAAGGTGTCATTTAAATGTTATTACCCATATCTAAAACGGATTTATTAAATTTTATATAGATGTCTCGCCATAGCAATGTAACCAATATTTATAGGCCTGGACTGCATCATACAAATTGTCTCTGATCTTTTCGATATACATGTATTGCACAAAGCTGTATCTTTATGGCTTTTTATATCAAATAAAGATTATGAATGATGATGATGATGAAGTGGTCCGAATTCTTTTGTGTCGTAGATGAAGTAGTGCGGCACCGATGTACTCTTTGGATGCGATGATATCATGTTGCAGCCATGTATTATGAGCCAAGCACAGGATTAAACTCTCAACCAAGGAATGTGCTTCTGTGTTTTCATTCACACATGCGGGGAGAAGCTTTCAAACCTTCTTTACCTGGTTCTGTAGCAGATGCAACAATGGGATAGCTTTGCCCATCGTACTGTCCTCCTTGCTAACCTCCCATATGAAGACTTCAAAAGGGAGTAGCATCTGTGATAGGCATTTGACTAGGCCCCATGTTTCCGCATCCATGGTTATAGCTTTCCCAACGGCATCCCCTCCTCTTGGAATAATCTAGTGATTGATCTATTTGTACTGCTCAAAGAGACGTTGCAACGTGTAATAGGTCGAGTTCCAACATGTTGATACGTCCTGTATCAGGGCTTTAACTGGTGTTCTATTATTACGTTGAATAATCTGAATTAAAAGAATAGCTGAAATGAATGCAGATTCTTCTTCAGGTGGTCAGTATGTTGCTGACTATGTCTTCTTTTTTGAGAAAGTGTTGCACTACAAGGTTGATGCAATGGACCATGAAATAGGCTCCATCTGACATGGCCTTGACTATGTTACTGCCATTGTCCGTAGAAACAAATCCAATTCTGAGTCCTTTGGGTTGCAGCCATTCATACACCTTGCTGTTAAATCCGTCCAAGATGTTTACAGCTGTATGTGATTTCTCCATGGTGAACATTGCCACTGTTGCATGCTGCCGAACCCTCTTAAAACTTTCTTCAGCGCCAAGACAAGCAGATATATGTTTAGCTTTACCCCCGCAAAAGAGAGCCAGTGTGCAGTGATGAACATGTAATCAGTCGCATGACATCTGGTCCACTTTTCAGTTAGATAGTGTGAACAACACTTTGCTGCAAAGTTTGTCCAACCAGCTACAGCACATTGCAATGCAGCACTGGAACAGCAACTCTGGCAAAATAGGTCCAACATGGTACCTTACATTTCAAACAGATGGCTGCCACAAATTCTAAGAATCCCACACCTTCCACAAAAGTGAAAGGGAGGAGGTCCACCGCTAAAATTTTTGCTACCTTCCCATTGTGCAAATGTGCGGTTGGGTGGGTCTGCTCGTCGGGCCCCTCCCGCCTATACATGCTCGTTATAGTAGCCTGGATTTTTTTCTTTTCTGGGGCAGTGACACAGGCATCTTACAAAAACTAGATTGTGGTGGTAGACTAAATGTGCATTGTGGTGGGGCAGTCATTGTATGCCATGGTGTCTCCATCTCACTCGGAATCTTGTGCCATTGTGAAGTCGCTGAGGTGTGTGATTCTGCTAGCGCACTGCTGGGTACAGGGCTGCTTTGCGTGAAGATGTCTCCATCTACTTCCTCATCATCACCTTCCACCTTGGTTGGACTTGTAGCTGATGTTCCCTGGTTCCCCTCACCTCGACCACATTCAGCATTTTTTTAAAGTGCTCCTCCCCCTTGATTGTGTGGTATTTTGTTCATATGGGTTGTTTGACCTCCAGTACCATAATGTGTACCAGGCTTACCTTGATTAACATTCGTATTGCAAATGCTGCATACTGCAATGTGCTTCCCCTCTTTGCTAACTGTAGAAAAGTTCAAAAGTGGGCAGAAGTACTTTTTACTGTGCCACTGCCAATGCCTGAAACAGAAATAGAGATAGGTGGGTGTGTGGTTGATTGCCTCTCTGCTTTTACTGAAGTAGGGATTGGTGGAGTTCTCAGCTGGGGCTTTGCAAATATGGGAGCTGGTGGAGCTACCTGCACCACATCCCTCAGAGCAGGTTGAATATTAATGTCAGACTCATCTGTGTCACCTTCCACAATGAATGGCTTATCGTTGTTATCCTCCTCATCATCCCCTTCCATAAGTCTAAGGGGAATATTCTCAAGGACTTATCACTGAGTTATCGGCACTTTAGCAGAGCAAAAGTGGCGAAATAATTATTGCCTCATTTTCAAGCTGGTGCAAACTGTCGATATCAACAGTTTTCCAGCAATAGCTTCAGCAAAAAACATTGCCACAGATTAGAGCGACAACTAACGCTAATGATAAGCAGAGTAGGCGTGCCTGTGCAATAAAACACAAAAGCACCACTTCGTGATATTCTCAACGACCAGCCAGACCTGCGATGCAATCAAAAACCAGGCAATAAGGTGCATTAGCAGCAGGGATTCAACACCTGCCTTTTACTGGTGTAAAGCAGGGCGACTACCTGCAGTATGAAAGGGAGCCCAGAGCCACATCTGAAGATAAACATGGAGACACTGATCATGCAGCTCGGAGACCCAAGAGGTCCACAACACCCACAGCCACCACCCCATGTCCCCCCCTGACTACATCCGAGGCAGCGCTGAACAGGTCAGCGGACGTTTTGAAAACGGCATGGCCCCTCAGCCACACAATACCAGAATGTGGGGGGAAGTGGGAACCAAGTATGTGTGAAGGAGGCTAGTCACTCATTAATAAGAATGCACACAATGCCAAGTGTGGTGGTGATGTGCTGGACAGACCTCAGTATGCAGAGCACAGACCTGTTCATGTGTTCATATACTGCTGTTGTTTGTAGTGTTGTGGACAGTGGATGCAACCATGTTACCTCAAGCAGTGGGGAAGACCCCGGTCATGTAGCTGTGATGTCCCCCCCGCAAGCGTAAGCGGAGTGGGCTGGTCCGGCGTATGCCAGTCGTGCTTAGGAGTGTGAATAAATAGGCCAGGGCTCTGGGCATGGCTCAATTCTAGGATGGCCAATGCGTCAGCCAGGGTGTCGCCCCTCACCCTGCCAAGAGGCCGCCACCATGACCGCCGGGCTCCTCAGCCGATCGCTGGCATCTACGACACAGGCACCCAGTGAACCCAGCAGCACAGCACCGTGGAGTTATGTCTGTGCAGACTATTGACATTGAGCTACACTGCGGTCAGCAGGGCTCACAATTCAAATAGAGTCGCGATTGCAGATGACGCAGTCCAGTAGGCAACTGACATTGCTACCAGTGCGGCCCACCCGGACCATGCATCATTGCTGGCTGCGCACCCCCTGAGCGCCACAGGCGCCACTAACTCTGTGCACCACAAGTCAACACCACATGCCTGTGGGCCCCTGCTGACCTCTGCCTCCGGCCTACACTGCAGTCAACAGGGCTCCCAAACAGCGAGCCCGGAGGGCGGGTTCGCACGAACAGAATAATGAAAGGAGCGCATGACCGCTCGGGGTCCAGGATCAGACATGGCAAGTGTTGTGTGTATCTGTATTGCGGCAGCATGAGCCAAATACCTAGCCACATTAGCAGTGCCAGTTCAGCCAGGGATGTATTCTACATCTATTTCTGCCCTATCCTTACCATAGGCCTACACTCACGTGGCCCTCCAGCTTCAACGGCCAACATCACAGTGTTGTTGTCAGGCTTGTGAACATGCGCAGACAGGTATGACAATACTGTGCCGTAGGAGTGCAAGTGATGCAATTGTGCAGCGCAGATAAGTAAATGGGTTTGGGAGAGGGAAGAACAGCTGTGAGGCAACGTAACACACAGTGATGCTGCTCATATACCACATGCAAGACATGTCAAAAATGAATCCCAAAGTCGCACACATCCCACCCCACCCCTAACAAGCCACCTCACAGTTTTTGAATGCAAGCAGATGACAAACCAACACTAGGAAGGAAAGCTCCTTTGTCTGAACTATCAGGCAGAAGCACATCTGCACCTCCAACCTCAGAATTGCATGTGCCCAGCACGCCCTGACAGATACTATAGCAGCTGATGCTGACTCCCACACTACACACAGCCAGACGAGAGACCAATGTATATACACCCCACACTAACCCTGGGCGTAGGACTATGCTACGATCACGGAGCGTGCGTAGTTTGCGGTACTACGCACTACGCAAATTGCACGTAGCACAGTACAAAAACACGTAGCGTAGCAGGTATTTTTTGCTAGCTCGCGGTCCTCAACATCAAGTTGGTGACCATGAGCAAGCAAAATCAGCATCCAGGTGAGACTATTTCCACGCTCGCGATCAGCAACATCAAGTTGCCCATTGTGAGCGTGGAAAATAAACCTCCAGGCGAGATTCTGAACGCAGGGAGGTCAGGTTTCTCATTGCGAGTGGTCGCGTATGCTTGCGACCGCTCGCGATGAGAAACTACCAGTCCGCGTTAGAAAAGCTGCGGCTCGACTACAAATCTACTCGAGCAGCAGAAAGGACCACTTGCACTGTGCAAGATTCCGTTTGCAATGATTGCACAGTGCAGACAAGCATCCAGCACTGTGTGAACAGCATTTCCCTACCGCACTATACAGTGCGCGTAGCTACGCGTAGAGTGAGTACTGCGAAGTGCACTTCGCGTAGCTACGCGTAGCGCTACTACATAAACTATGCCCAGGGTTACCCCGCACACAGGAGTCCTTGCTCGAAGTTATCTTGCATGGAATGGCCTTCACACTTACTCCCACAACATCCTAGGCGTACAACCGGTGCACACTAAAACAACGAATTGATCCAAGATGTGGCATTTCATTCACAGAACTGGCGCAGGTCAGAACAGTGCCGCTTCAACAAGAGCCACTAACGCAATGGCCGAACATCCCGGACACACGCACAACCCCTGTCATGTGGAACCGTACCGTGCACAAATGCTGCATTTACTGGGGTCACTGCCACTGGCAGTGGTGCAGTTCAGTTACAGGCTAAGTTTCCGCCTTGCCAAAGTCACCTGCGTTCAGCCTGTGTTGCATTGTCGATCGTGCATATTCAAGTGGTGCATGGATGTTTGCTTATCCATCAGGACAGTAGACAAACTGGATTTTGACATGTGTGTGCACCCCCTATTGGCACACAACCAGCAGTGTCACAGTGATACCCATCTATGGGATGCCTTGCTACTTGGCATACATGCTGGCAGCTGGAGCTGGGAGATTGCACAAATCCTCATGTGCAGTGACCTAATTGAACCGCTCCCATATTGGGCTGTAGTGCTAATTGGTGAAAGGGGGTGTATGCATCACATCTGTCCGAACCTGCTAATGGATGGACTCGCCATCATGTTTGATGAAGTTGACAACGACCTCATGTTGGAAATGATGGCCTACGAAGCTGCAATCGCTTTCATGGACAAGTAACTACGTACCTGCAGCCACAACTGATTTGAGCCCATTGCACATGACCCAACACCTTGTTGCATCTTGGCAACTGGTCACATATCCCACGACAACAGTGATCATGGCTGCATTCGCCTGGACTCCGATTACATGAACAGACAGCAACACAGGTTAACACACACCTGTGAAAGGTGAGGCACTCCCCCCCGTGTGGACAGCGTAGCTTGGCAAGGTTCCTCATTCTGACATACTGCTGCATTGGTCTGCATGTTGTGGCACTTATCTTGCCCCTACTGACACACATATGTTAATAAAGTGTACCCATCTTCACTTGTATTCAACTGTGAAGAGTGTTGATTTGAATGACAATCTTTGTCTCACTTCCCATCTGGGTCATGGCAATACATGTGAATTTATAGCATTACCCAGGGAGTACCATTTTTTAATCACTGTCCCTCCATTCATCCATACTTACATACTTGATTGATCATACCCATGACACATCTGTGTGAATTAGAATGTTTTATCCACATTCAGTGGTTGTGTTGAAGCTGGAGCAGTACAGGGCCATGCAAACCACACTTCACATTGTTGCCCCGTGGAGGGCCAGCCCGAGTCCTTTAGGGATTGACAAGTTCAGCGGAAGCGGAAGACTTCATTCCACAGTGTGATTGCTGTGTCATTGGTAACAAGAAAAATATGGCAGTCCATGTCGAGGTCCAAGGTGAGTGGTGCTGAGTGTATCGGGGGACAGTGGAAGGTGTTAGTCCAGGGCATGATGCAGAGTGCGGAACCAAGCTGAAACCGGCTATATGGCGGAGATGAATTCAACCACTTCATTCTGAGCACAAAGCCGGATTTGTCATCATCATTGTCCTCTGATGTGTCAGGTGCCGCACATGTTAGTGGTGGTGTTCTGTCTGCATCACTTTGTGGCAGTGACACTTCAGGGGGCGGAGAAGTGGATGGACTGGTAGCAGCAGCATTCATTCCGCACCAGGCCTTGTGGTGGCAATACCATGAAGAGGATTTGCAGGGCATGGAAGATCCCAGCTACATCTCACTGGTGTGCAGCCGTGGCAAACATTGTTTCTGCCTGCATCCGCTCCAGGCTCTCCTTCATTCTCCTTATGAGTCCCAACTCCCTGCTGACATCGCTGGAGCCACTCTGACTGGACAGTTTTTCTTGGCTCAGAGTCATGAGTCCAGCGGTATCAGCCATGGATTGTTGGAGAGCATGGAGCGGACAGTGGATGTCCGTTAGGGGCTGTAAGTGGTCCCTGATGGGACTTAGACACTCACGTATGGCATCTAGTTTGGCTGCCATGAGGTCGAACCCCACCCGCAGCTCATCAGCCATCTTCTCCTGGCACTCTAACACACAGCAATGGAATGCCATGTGATAGCTGTTGGGGTCCTGGAGACAGCTGTGGTGGTGGATGCTTCCTACTGTGTGGTCTATGCAGGGGGAGTGGGCTCCTGGATGCAGCTGGACTGCTCTGCTCCTTGGGGTGGATTGCCAGAGCTGTCCATGAGCTATTAGAGGGTGCCGGTGTCGATGTTGGGGAGGTCCTTTTCATCATCAGTGCTGTGTTATTGGGTCTGCTCTGCAGGAGGTGTTGATTGTCCCTCTGCAATGTGAAGGGGAGATGCACATTGACATTGTATTCACATGTATGTTCACGTATTGCACAAGTTTGCTAACAGACTGCATGACAATGTACATTGTGACTGTTTGTGATAAGATGCCTATTTGATGTGGGACAGTTGACATTTCTTCACCATCAGGGATGTAAGGTTGTACTTGTACATTGTAAAATAGCAAGATCCCAATGGGTAGATTATTTGAAAAGAATTATCACACACTTGATAAGTCTCAAGATATCATTCACACCTTTCACTCACTAACAACATACTGTAGTCCCTATTCCTGTACATACCTCAAAGACCACTGAATTCCATTGATTGCAATTTATTTGGTTACAAATTCATTTAAAATTTCACATTAAAAATTACCATACAATTGTATATGCCATCACATAATTAAAAACAATATGAAAAAACAATAGTCACAGATAACTACAAACATATACGAGAGAATTTATAAAAAAGTGTTGCACCAGACCTATTCACTTGGTCTTAGTGATCTACACATCCCCTATATTGCTATATAATTCAAACAATACTTGACAACATTTACATATAATTTAGCCGTTCGAGTAGTGCGATGCAGAGGGGTTGTGTACTACTTAGTGTGCGTCGACGCGTTTCGATGGGTTCTCATTGTATTCCATCTTTTTCAAGACCAAAAATTATTTCACTCTCGTTTAAGCAGGAAACAGTCATAGATGGCAAAGCGCCTTCTGTTTATGGGATAAACTATTGTGTGGACACCACGGCTACTGTCACCCGGTTAGGTCTGACTCTGTGCCTGGGATTATATTCGAAAATCTTAGTTCTCGGTGGATGCTTTGTGGACTGATCGTGGGTGTTAACTCCACTATTTTATTTTTCCTATCTGCTAGTTTTGTTGATGCAGTTCCACCTCAATCTGAGAAAGCAGTAAGCCTCCTTCTGTTAAAATGTTCTTTGATTCCTCCTTTTGAATAGGTCTGGTGCAACACTTTTTTGTAAATTCTCTCGTATATGTTTGTAGTTATCTGTGACTATTGTTTTTTCATATTGTTTTTAATTATGTGATGGCATATACAATTGTATGGTAATTTTTAATGTGAAATTTTAAATGAATTTGTAACCAAATAAATTGCAATCAATGGAATTCAGTGGTCTTTGAGGTATATACAGGAATAGGGACTACAGTATGTTGTTAGTGAGTGAAAGGAGTGAATGATATCTTGAGACTTATCAAGTGTGTGATAATTCTTTTCAAATAATCTATCCATTGGGATCTTGCTATTTTACACTGTGACAGTGCCCCAGTCCCACTGGGTGTTTGAAGGGGCCCCTCTCTTTTTATAACGTACTTGTACATTGTCACCTCACAGTTTCCTGCTCTGGCAAATTCGAATGGCCATTTTCTGCACACAAGCGGCAGCAATTGTGTCCTCTGTTTTATTGTGAAAGTGTTGTAGTTTGTACCACATTGTTGACAATGTTGAGGTGCTTGGATTCTTATGTGTGCGTGCTCATTGTGGGAGACTCGCACCAGCACCTCTGATTTTTCTGGGCCCTTATTCCTTTCAGGCGGTGTGCCTTTCACTTCTATGCTTATACAGTGCTGAGATGTTGCAGAGTTGGGTAAATTGGGCTCTTGGTTGGAGTTATGACTCTTGGGCATGGGTTATCCGCAGATGTGCTATACTTAATTGTGCATGTGTGCCATTGTGCCCATAATCCCCCGTCCCCCCAGTCCCTGGTCGTTATTCACCCTGTTGCTGTTGTGCAGTGGCCGGCCCCCCAACTCCTCCCCCAACTCCTGCCACCGTCTCCCCAATGATGGTCCCAGGCTGGTCCTCCGTGGGACTTGTGGGGTTCTGTTGGTTGTCCTCTGTACTTGCTCCGGCTAACTCCATGATGCTTAGCAGCTGTATGTGTTTTGTTTGTGTTTTTTGCTGCCGTTGGATTTGCTGGTGTGGCGCTGCTTTTCACTGTATTTTTATCACTGTTGGGCTCATCACAGCTTTTTTCAGGTTCGGGTATAGATTTCTATCGCCATCCCGGTGAGTCTATCGCGGACATTTGACCCAGTATCGGGAATCTATCGCATGTTACCGCCGTGTTGTGAATAGGACCTAACACAGAGTTATTTTCCTGTGATAGACGGCGATATGAAACATTGTGTTAACCTATTTTGGCGATGATTATCGCATATTCTTGAGAAGATCCCCCTAAGTCTTTCAGGAACATTTCTTTCTCCTTGCCTCTCCTGTTGTCTCCTGTCCTGTGCTGGGGCCCATTCCATGTCCCTATCATCATCAGGACTGGTGCTTGGAGAGGATGGCGGAGTAGTATCCTTCCTTTCCTTGCTGAAGATCTGGGAGGTAATTATTCTGAAACAAGAGGTTCTTGCTCAGAAGGAAGCTCAACCTCCTGTTCTGCGCCAGCATCAGGAAAATGCACGATGGCTGGCTGCGGCTGCGGCTGCTGTCTCCTTTACTTTGTTTCCTGAAACAATTGTGTACTGCTTTGCAAAAGAGACCAATCCAATTCAACGTCACTACTCATTGGTGTTGACATGATTGCAGTGGCTAACTCACTGACAAACATTGTCCTGGGCTTAGGTTGGGGAGGTGCTGTTGATGCAGGAGTGCTGCTCTCAGCTTGCTTTCTGTAGGCCGATTCGGTAGGCATATGGTTGAGGGTGGGCAGAGCTCATGGAGCTTCACTCGCAGAATTTCTTGGAGTGATCGAAAAACTCTGTGGAGGTGGATTGTTGAGCTAGCCAGAGACTTGGAAGAAGAACGGCTGGAACTTAGAGGCCCCCCCTGCAGTTCTGAGGTGCCACCTTCAACTTCCAGAGAGGGCAGTCTTTTCTTACAGCAACCAACAACACCATTAACCAGAACACTGGCAACAACAGCAACAGAAGGACCAGACCCAAATTTTGCATTGTATTGGTTTCAATCAGCAGGGCTTAAGTCCAGTGAAGAGGTGATGACAATCTTGCTGCAACACCACAGTCAACACTCCGGGATCACAGATTGCGGACTGCATGTACCATGCTGAAAAGGAGCAAACTTTTCTGGGATGTGAAGTGGTGTCTGGCCTCACCTTTTCCCAGCCCAAACAGATTTTCATGACCTCCTCTACCATTTATCTCACGTTCCTTATGTTCCTTTTTATAAAAATTGTGTTCTGGCCCATTGATTACACTTTGTCCAGCCCGAGCCGGAGATTCCGCCACAGGTGTGGATTTTCCAGCCTGGGTGTTGAGATTCCGTCCCAAACTGGAGATTCCGGCCCAGGTGCGGAGATAAAGATACAACTCGTAAATGAACTCTGTGAATACCAAAGGTCGCGAAGTTAGACTTTTTGTCTCAGATTGCCTTTGTGAATCAGGCCCCAAGTCCTTAAAGCCAATGATATATATGCAGTAGACAAGGAGAGTGATCCTGCCAGCTCTAGATCCCAATGAAAAGTGACCAGGAGATACACAAAGCACATAAAGCAGAAGCCTGCTGGACAGGAACAGGAAGTTGGGGTTTCTGGGGCTCTCCTTCCTGTTGTAAAGAAAGGTGAAAAAAAGCCTTCTCACACAAAAAACAACTCCAATGGCCAGTTAGAGAGGAAAACCCACTCGAAAAACTGAATCAAATAATCTTCTCGAGCACAAAAGCAGCTCGAGCGGTGCATTCACAATCGAAATTGGCACTACATTGGCACCGTTGTGGGTGGAAGCTGTACAAACGAAGACGAAGTATCATGCAAGCTTGCTAGTGGCCTAGATTATAGTGGTGCTCGCGAGTGAGAGACAAAACAAATGTCGAGTGTGAGAATAGAAAAAAAACTCAGCTTAGCACTTCGGAAGATAGAATTCAGGAACTACGTACTCCTCCACAGAAAGGGGAGTGCCCAAATTCCACAAACTCCGCCATCGGAGCAGAGTTTTATGCCGGAGCCTACTTCAGACCTTGGCTATTTTAAGCTGATAGAGTCTTTTTGACAAGTGTTGCATATAGTGTACACTATTCTTAGTAGATATTTTTTATACTCTGTGGTGTATTTCTCATGAGAGTTTTACTGTCTGCAAACAGTGTGGTACAGAGTAAACTCTCTTCAAAGAGTAAACACTCCACTTTTCTATTCATATCAACTTCATTTCTCAATGTAGGTTTGGTGACTTTGAGGTGTTTGATACAAATAAAAGCTGTCCCTGGTAGAAAATACATTTTGGAACAGACATTGTTAGCTTGGCTTTTTCTGAACAGTTTTATACATATTGAACACCATTTGCAATGAGGGTTTCACATATATTTGTGGTTAATTGTTAATGCAAATTAGGCTACCTGTGAAGTGTATGGAATAGGGTCAATGTTGCTCATAACACATGCTTGCTACACCTTAGGGAGTTAAACCTGTAAAGGCATTAATGACATTTCATATTATTCTTATTTATTTTGTACTTACTTTCAGGCATTTAAAGCCATACTAGCTTATAGAATAATGTATAAAAATGAAACTTGGATGATGTCATTAAGATTCCATCAATTATGTCTTTTGAGATGCCATCAGTGATGTCATATATGATGTCAAAGAACAAGTCATAAGTGATGTATTATGTGAGGTCATAAGCAGTGCATGGCAAGGCACAAGTTATAGTTAGCTCTGCTAACTGTAACTGGTGAATTTCTCTGTTTTTATTTTATTTTAGTTCAAAATGTTAATGTTGTCACTGACATATTCACTTACCTATAAAATTACTTTAACCTTTGATTTTTTCAGTGACTGTCTAGCTTGTTTTTTACGTAAACTAATATTTTATTATCATACATAAAGCCAGCCCCCCCATCACAGATCGCCTTCGGCTAGACCCTGAGGCAAGACAAATGGGCAGAGCTTGTTGGTTATTTGGTGCCTTTGCATACTCAGCAAAGAACCCACTCCTTTTGGACAGTCACTGCAGAAGAGATTGCACTCCATTAGATCAGTGATGCATTTGCCTCCATCAAGCATTTCAGATAGTCATTCAGCGTGCAATTGTAGAGAAAACACACTGTTCATCAGCTTTGAAAATGGTGGCAGCAAGTTGCTAACGTGGAAGGGGCTGGGCCAAATGGGCAGAGATTGTAGGGGTTTTGGCGCCTTTGCGTTATCAGCAGCAATTAAAAGGGAGAACTGTAGACTTGCCCTTAGACTAGGAGACGTCAAGAAAGAGCCCACTCATCTTGGACAGTCACTACAGAAGTGATTGGACTCCAGTAAACCAATGATGCATTCACCTCCATCAAGGATTTCATATTGTTCTTGAATGTGCAATTGTATAGGTGTCTTTCTTTTTAAGGGGAGGGGGATGCATGGCCCTCCCTCCCCGAGACTTAAAAGTCCTTGAGGACCCCATCCCCACTAAATGGCTCAGGGAGAGAGGTCCCACAGCCCACCACCCTTTTTGAATGCTATGGAAAATGCATGGGGATTTTGCATTTTGGGACTCCCCTTTTTTCATGGCCCCTGAGGCAAGACGAATGGGCAGAGCTTGTAGGTGATTTGGTGCCTTTGCATACTCAGCAAAGAACCTACTCCTCTTGGACAGTCACTGCAGAAAAGATTGCACGCACTCCATTAAATCAGTGATGCATTTGCCTCCATCAAGGATTTCAGATATTTTTTCAGTGTACAATTGTAGAGAAAACACACTGTTCATCAGCTTTGAAAATGGTGGGAGCGCATTTGCATACTGCTAATGTGGAAGGGGCTGGGCCAAATGGGCAGAGCTTGTAGGTGGGCGCCTTTGCGTTAGCAGCAACAATTAAAAGGGAGAACTGTAGACTCTGCCCTTAGATCAGGAGACGTCAAGAAAACCCCACTCATCTTGGACAGTCACTACAGAAGTGATTGGGCTCCAGTAAACCAATGATGCATTCACCTCCATCAAGATTTTCATATTGTTCTTGAATGTCCAATTGTATAGGTGTCTTTCTTTTTAAGGGGAGGGGACTGCGTGGCCCTCCCTCCCCGAAACCTAAAAGTCCCTGAGGACCCCATCCCTCCTAAATGGCTCAGGGAGAGAGGAGCCACAGTCCACCACCCTTATAACTAAATAAATCGTCCCTGGGGGTGGGCTCTACAGGTCTTTTGAATGCTATGGAAAATGCATGGGGATTTTGCATTTTGGGTCTCCCCTTTTATATATATATATTTCGTTTATTTATGTTTCTTTTTGCATAATGTTACTCACTAGATGTTGGGCACACAATCCCATTGTTTTTGTTGGGGAAAACATACTATTAGACGTAGGAGACTTGTTTGGGAAATTAGGGGTTGCCATCATAATTTTGATGTCCCCTTATCGAGTACACCTAGGTGGGGTTGCCATCACTATATAATGATGTCCCCACCTACTTACAAACAGGGCATGAATTGATCGATTTTTATGTATATTTGTATATATCTGTACAGTATTTATTGAGTATCAAGATGGTATCCACTGAATATAGTATTTCCAACACATATGTACATATGATATATGGTCTTTCGAATATATAGTAAATAGACGACAACAATATGTACATATATAAGTGACATTCATATTTATAGTCATATTTATATTCTTGTATATATGATGATCATCAATTTTTTGTGTTGATATATTTAGTTAAAGTGTGTTCAGTATGTGACAAAGCCATAGTTTTCACTTTATCTAATTTACTCATTTACTGATGATATCCATAAATGAAGATTTTTATCATCTTTGCCCTTGTAAACATTTGTAGATATGTGTCACTAAGCATTTATGCGGACAGAATTTGTGCCACAATTTTACTAGAATTCATTCAGTTACTTATTTTTGTGTCAGGGAAGCTTAAGCCACGTTAACATCATGTGTCTTTTTTCCCCTTATCCCGAGCTCATGCCATTGTATACGTAATGAAAGTATGTTTTCCGTGTTTATAGGTGTCACATGGTATGCACATGTAGCTTAAAAGTTCAGGTGTGAGGGGTTTTTAATTGACTGTGATCAAGGGCACCCGCCCGAAACGCGTCAGTTTTCTCTCTCTGTTAAGCGTTGCTTAATAAATAATCTTTGCCTGATACTGGATTCGTGGAGTTGTCTGTTTTCCTGGGGACCCGGGACGGCAGTTTGGCTTCTTCTTGTTCCTGAGATATATATATATATATATATATATATTACGCTCACAGCTCCATTGGGTAATCGTACCCATAACAGATAACAGCACTCGCGGGGGTATTTCAGAAGATTTTATTCACAACTCCACGCAAACAAGACGCGTTTCGGCACTTAGCCTTTGTCAATTTCTGCACAAAATGCCGCAGCCATATTCATAATTATATACACAAGCTTGTGGTATCTGGTATGACAATAGAAAACAGACTAGTCAAGGAGTCGTCTTCAGTCGTCAATATTCCGCCATCTTTAAATGTCTAAAGGCGGACTTTCAAATGCATCAAAATAAAGCATTTCATGAACGTTGCAATAATTTACATTCAATAGTAACAGTCCATTAGAGCCCAATATGAGCTAAAATCTACATTGATTACAACTGCCATCATTATGTAAACAAAACATTTCATGAATGTTGGAACACCCGATAATGCATAATACCGCCCTTCACGCTGTGTATCAGCAAAGGCAATTTAACTTCCTTGTTATCATGCAGGAAAATTATTACGACTGTTATCAGAAACACAATCTTGCCCATTGATGGGCCTCTGTTTTATCCTACTCTCAGTGATACCGATATGCACTATCTTAATATAATGTTTGCAGTTATAGTCGCTCAATTGAACATTCATCATATATTTATTATGTTCCTAGGCGATATAAATAGAAGGGATTCACATTTACAGATTAAAACATATTGGCATTCAGACATTCCAACATTTGGGCAGTATCATCCTAAATGTACAGCAAGCTCCTCACTGCTATTCAGACCCATCGGACTCTTACATTGCAAGTCTATAATATAGCATGATTACAAACGCCTAAGCTTCTGAATCCTGTCTCCACCCCTAGGATTGGCTGGTACATGGTCTAGGCAATAATATGTCAATAGATCCCTGTTGCGGCTATGTACCTTGTTATAATGCCTGGCCACCGGGTATGATTCGTCAACATTATTAATTGCCCTCATGTGCTCTAGAATACGTATCTTTACTGGAAGAATGGTGCTTCCAATATAACGAAGCCCACATGGACAGACCAAACAATATATACAATAGGGGGTGGTGCAAGTGAGAAACTTACAGATTTTTCTAGGCATGCTAAGGCCAGGGACATCATAAGTAAGTAGAATATGCCAGTTCTTCGGCATTATTCTTTTAAGTTAGTCAGCTTTCTCAGAAAAGTTAGTAATCATACTAAAAGATCCGTTTCCCGATTTCTTAATGCCCTTGTCCATCAATAAATCTTCTCAACTAATACCATTAACCCTAGTTAAAGCATGCGACAATACAGCTTCGCTATAGCCTCTCACTCTAAAGCGTTGCATACTCATTTCTGCTGCTTTCTGGAACTTCAATTCACCTGTATTGTTCCTTTTCAATCTCAATAACTCCCCATAAGGGATAGTGTTAATGAGCTTCTTGGAGTGACTGCTGGTAGCAAACAAGGTGGAGTTCCCAGCGGTTGTCTTTTGCTAGAGCTTAGTGTGTATCTGCCCATTTGTTACAAACACTGTCAAATCTAGATAATTAACCTCCTCTACGCTTACTTCACCTGATAATCTAAGGTTAACCTCATTACAGTTTAGAATGTCAATATATGATTTTGCCATATCCGGTGAGCCATCAAATACGATGAACAAATTGTCTATATAACGATACCATGCCTTTATCCTTGTGTTCCACGTGTGATTTGGTCCTGCCCAGGCCACCTGCTCCTTCCACCAGCCAACAAACAAGTTCGCATAGCTGGGGCGAAGCAGGTGCCCATCGCGGTCATAGATATCTGCCTAAACAGCTGTTTTTGGAACAAAAATATGTTATGGGTCAGGCAAAAGCTAACAAATTCAAGTATCATGCATCTGTGTTCTGATAGTCGACCAAATCCAAAACAGGAGGCTCGTGATTTGGATTTGGTCGAATGTCAGATTGCCGTTCCGCTGTTTGTGTTGAGGAGTCCAGAATATGGAATAAACGGACGTTGGTTGCATACCAATTGGGGTGCTTAGAGACTGTGGTGGTTTTAACTAACCCCTCTTTGAACATTGGATTAATCACCAATGAAGACAGAATGTCAAGAACCTTTGAAAAAATACAGATTTTTGGAGGACTGATTATCCGCACACAAGATCGTGGAACTAAGCATTCAACTTTTAACCCTGAGGAAGCCCCTGTGCGTGAAACACATTGGCTGTGTAAGAATAAAGAAGATTTTCTACAAATTCAAGTCTCCATCAAATATCTTCGTCATTTGTGTGCATACTACATGCTGTTTAATGTGTGCCTCTCTTAGCTAGTATAGTATAAAGTTTGTGTTTAGGTCCTGTGGCAGTGTACCTACAGAGGCGGGCACGATTCATGTTGTTTTGTGTTGCTACTTATAGTGATTAAAGAGCAAGTGAGGCTGTAATTGAGTTCCCTCGCTGCCATTTGCTTGTTTTAGAATAAAACTCATGTTAATGCATTTTTAGGTATGTTTCCGGATAGCCTCTCAATCAAAAACAGTTGATCATGATCTTTGCTTTTTGCTCAAAGTCACTCTCTCCTGAGCAATTTCTCCTGTGTCTGAGCAATTCCCCGTAGGGATGCTCCACTTTAAGACCTTTGTGGGCCTATTTGCCTGTACTATCAAGTTACCTGTGTGACTTTGCTATGTATTTTAGTATGCATTGCGGCATCCTTAAAGTGTATGAATGAATAGCCAGAAAGTTGCTACAGATAGAATGGATAGATTGAAGGCTGAAGACTGTGTTAATTAAGATTAATTTTTGCAGTACAAATTTCCAGTGATTCTTTGGCTCTATCCCAAATGATGAGCAGGTCATCGATAAGTCTGACACATATTTTCACTTGTGCTCATTGCTGTACCCTGCTTCTGGTTATGGTAGGCTTTGCCAGCGGTGAAAACATCGTACTCCAGGAAAAATTTCAGCATTTCCGGAATCATTTCTGTGTGCTCCAGTAGTGTCATGGATGTTGACGGAAGAGAGTATTTACATGCATCTTTTCCTAATTTGTTTTGAATGGAAGTATAAACTGATAATAAATCTATCATAGCCATCAAATAGTTGTTTTCCCATTTATGTGTTTTAGGAAATCTGATGATAATGTTGTAACATAATCAAACTGAAATATATCTATGATTAGTGATGTGTTTTCCAATGGTGAGACATTGGAGCTCACTGTAGTTCTTCCTGGGGGATTTATGATGTCTGTATTCATTTTAGGCAAGAGGTACATTGTGGGCATGATGGGATAATAAAGTTCAGGTAAATGTATTCCTCATGGTCATGCAGACCTTCATTTTGACCAATTGAGTAATTTGTTGGAATATTCAGTGGAAATCTGCTGTGTTGTATCTGGTTCTAATTGATCATAGAGTTCATTCTATTACAGCTGACGTTTAGCTTCTCTCATATACTGATTCCTGTTTATTACTATAATATTTCCTTTTTTATCAGAGGCTTTGGTTATCATATTGAAGTCATCTCGAAGTTTGATCAGTTTGTTGGTTCATTAAAGTTCTGATATACTTCACCATGTCTTTATGGAACAGGTCGGTGTTGTAGGCAGAAACATGATCTCATTTGCATCCACTACTTATGAGCACATCTCCCTCTATGCTCGATCTGTGACATAATTATTGTTCTTTCATTGCTGTGACTTCATCCTCTGGTTCTGCCTCAAGTGTGATAACAGTAGGTAGGAAGGCAATGTCTTGGGTTGTTGTTTTTGATTTTTCCATGTCTAATTGCAGTATAAGATATTTAGCAAAATGATTTTAGCTTAAATTTCCTGATGAATTTATACAGATCGATTGTCAGGTTTGGTGGATTGAACTTGGTGTCTGGGCAAAAGGTCCTATCGCTGATCAATACTCTCAGCCCAAATATATAATATATGCAAAGCTGCTATTTTTGTCCACAACATTTTTTAAGCTGATATTGTTGTTCTTTACGTTATAAATATGTAAAGTGGACATTTATGTCCGGGACATTTTTCTGCAATATTTTTGTAATACGATATTTCTGAGGTTGATTTTATGTCAAACAACCAAAACCCACACACATACAGAAACACATTAAAGTGCATATGCACAAATACACATAATGCATACAGTATATAACATCAGGCAAGCCAACAAGGAGATATGGATGATTACTGGATACAGTGCCTACCACACCAGAGTGAGAAACTGTTTGGGTAGGCACTGACATTTAGTAAAATGTGATCCTATCCTGAGTACTGTAGTCAAACGTAAACCACAGGTTACATTTAAAAAGGCAAGATCCATGAGGCAGGAACTGATGGACAGTAGTCCAGAAGTGGTGAAATCTGAGGGTTGGCTGAAAGCTAACCCTGGCCTGAAACGCAAGGCCTGTAAAATTTCCCAGAATGAAAAACAGGTAATATTTCCTCCTATGATGAGCCTATATGAGATCAGGAGTGTTTTAAATTGTAGGAATGAATTTGTGGTTTGCATTTTACAGTGCTCCTGCCCCAAATTATATGTGGGGAGCACTATTCATATGGTGCACATGCATATACTCCAGCACTTATGGGCTGTTAAGAATTATGATAAGAGCTATCCGGTGACCCGCCATATAAATGAGGTACACAAGGGCAATGTGAATGTATTGACATATTTTGTATTCAATCAGGTGACATAAATGAGATGGGGAGGAAATACAGACTGTAATTTGAGAGAACTTGAATCAATGTATATACTGTTGTTTAATGCAAAAATCCAGGTAGGATTAAACTCAGATGAGGATTAACATATACACTTTGGCCACTAGTAGTATCCATGGCAAAGGTTTGTTTTTAAAGTCAAATTGGCTCTTTGGTGAAACTAAACCGACAAAGTATTATTGAGTGTTGAAATTTATTTGTGAGGGGAACTTTCTATTGTTAATTTTATTTATATAAAGTATTGAGAGATTTCTGATTTTGATATTAGGACGAGGCATAACATATAAAATGTAAAGAATGGGGACCTTTGAGTTATGAATTACATGAGGTTAGTTGGTCCCTGTAAAATCTCCAATATGACTTGAGTAATGTCTATAATTAAGATGCACTTGCACTTTATATGCGTTGTTCCATATAGAGAATGGATTATATTCAATCATGAAAGACAGTTTACAAATAGAGATCTGTGACATTGCACTTGCCCTTTATGCTTTTATGTACTGTACTTATCAGTGAGAGGATTTTATTGTGGTATTTGCACTTTAAATAATTGTACCGTATAGAGCACTTGCACTTTATGTCATTTGGAACACTTTGTTTCAACTGTTGCTTTATGCTAAATGAGGACAATGGACAATCAGATTTTATGCATTTGCGCTTGCACTTGCACTTGCACTTGAACTGATAAAGATGGTAGGACTCAAATAACTTACCATGAGAGCAGGAAACTAAGAGAAGGGTCACCATTATAAATAAAATGCTCCTTGCCTGCAGGTTATTGATCATCAACAATTATTATAAATTTTTGGATGTGTCTAATATATATTTTTTAAATTCTCCACATATATAATTGTTAAGTGTGCCATATGGTCAACTGTGCTTCAATTAAGGGCAGCATGTATTGCAGTGATATTTTCAACTGTTAAATTATGTAGGCACTTGCCCGTATAAATTTAAAAACTGTTTGATTGAAGTAGGGACAGAATTCAATGTGAGAGAGGAGTCGTCTCCAATACTATGACAGTTCATGAATATTTTTTAACATGAGATAAATAATCATGTTTTTACAAAAAAAAATTAACACGACATACTAAGTCATGTGTCAAGAAATAATGATGTTGAGTCTGTCTTCTATGGACATAGGAGCAGTATACCATGTGACCGAGAGCCTTCTATTTTCATCGGTCAAAGTGAAAATGACTTTTATTGTGTGAGTAAGGCAGGAAATGCCGAAATACGTAACAAGTTGTCAAAAGATTAAACTTATATTTCAAATGAACGATTCGTACCTCGGTGTCTGTGTCTGATGGAGACCGGAGTCGGAGTTTAAATAATAGCCAGTAGGTAGTTATTGTTAGGACCAAAGTGTTTTGTTTTGCCAATAACTTTGGCGCCGCTTGGTGAATCTTCAAGAAACTTTCACCGTCACAAAACCTTCACAAACCTGTTTTGGTTAAGCTGCTGTGTTGAAAGTTTCGGACTGATCCGTCAAGAGGGGGTCGAGAAAAAGGAGGGCCCAAAACGCATTTTCCTCATGTTGTGTCTGTGGCGACTTTTCATTTTTTTAACACGACTACAGCCCGAACCGCTGTACAGAATTACACCAAACTTGTCAGAAAGCTAGTTGTTAGTCCTGAAAGCATGCTTTATGTGATTTGCTGTAAATCTTTTGAGTAGTTTTTGAGATATTTAACTTTAAAAAAAATAAAGATATCTTGGGACGCGAGTCCTTGCAGTATACTCGCAGATGCTAATACTTCAACAAGGAAGTGTTTGCAGCCAACCTAAAAAATAAAGAAAAGGGGTCAGGATAGGAATACCCTGACCCCAGATATGGAGGGGGTGTAGGAGAGTAGGATCTGCTTCCTATGGTTACCCCCACTTTTTGCTGTGTTTCACTGGTTTTTCGACTTTAGTCTGGCTGTGGCCCTGCTAATCAGGACCACAGCCTAGCTGTTCTCTTTCTAAATTGATTGCATGTACTTTAGGTACATACCAGATTGGTTACTGAAATACCTTATGAGCCCCTACTTTATGGTACCTTAGGTACCAAGGGCATAGGTACCCCAGAGGCCTACCAGGGGCTGAAGCATGTATTATGCCACCCCCGGGAAGCCTTCCAAAATGACACCACAGGTCTGCACTTCCATCCTGGGTAAGGTGGTGTAAGCACCACTTACTGGGATATAGTATACCTATATCCACCATTTTAAACAGACACATATTAACCTACAAGTCACTCCTATGGCAAACCTTGACAATCCTGAAGGCAGAGTTCTTGGTTTTGAGTGAGAGGGTGCCCTAGCATGAGCTGAGCCCCTCTGCAGCTTTCGGAATCCCTTCCTTATAGCTGTTCTGTGATATGGCCATACCATATACTCTTAAGTGCTTTATAATCCTCGAGGTTAATGTTAACTGTGGTTTGGCTTTATCAAAACATGTCGTGCTTGGTGTCAAAAACTTTGGAATACTACCTCCCCCCCCCAGTTCTGGCAGCAGGGGTAGCATTTCACCCTTCTAGAGGGAGAAGACATGTACACACTTACTTTCCCGATAGGAGTCTAAAAGAGCCACAGCATCACAAAATGGATGCCTCTGCCACAGACATGAGTCTGACCTCCTGCTGCTCCGGCAGTGGAGGCCTGGACAATAGGGTTCCTGCCCAAGGAGGTGCTAGCACCTCCCCAGACAGGCTTTAGTGTATTGGGGCAGGGTGGGTTGCATTCAGTGAATGCTTTACAGACACTGCCTGGGTCACACAAGGTGCTTCATGCATTTCCCAGTTCAAACCGGTTGCAGGGGCACTCAGTCCAGCTCTGGCACAAAACTGGACAAAGGGGAATGGGTGTAACCACCCCTTCCAAAGGTCCTCCCTTAGGTGGGACCCTAGAGTTAGTCCATCCCCTAAACTTAGTTTAAGTATAGGAACCCAGTCACTGAGACTTGAGATTACCCTGGACAAAACTCTGAAGATGAAATCCTGGACCGTCGACATTCCATATTGACTGGAAAACAGAAGAAATCTCCCTTGAGGTCAAGGAGTGACCTCCCTGTTCAAACAGGCACCTAAGAGCATCTTGCCAGTCTGCGTTTTCGAGGCTCCCGCCGGATCCTAAAGAATCTGCGACATGGGACATGGACTTCCGGACATCTCTGAGGTCGACACAAGATCCCAGCAAAGCTGAGACCCACAGCCGACACAAGAGACGTGGGACCAGAACTCCTGAACATCCTGCAAATTTGCAAGTGCACCTACTTCCCGAAGGTTCTCAAAGTTGTGCATTGGGCTATTTGTTGCCCTTGCACGAGCACCTTTTGCACTGTAGCTGAGAGGCCTATACTCCACGAGTGTCCTGTGGGCTAGTTTTCTTCACCTCATCTCAAGGCTTCTTTGCGATCTCTAGTCCGTTAGCTAGTGGGTCCCCACGAAGGACATTCCTTTGTTTCTTGAGCTTTCCTGGTTGCTCCAGACGCGCTCTGACTCTCCTCCAAATGGTGATTCCCTCAGACCTTGCTGGTCTGCACCAAAGCTAATCTTTGTATCTTGCATAGGTTGCTGTTACCAAGGCTTGTTAGGTCCAATCTGGATTATGATGCTGCAGCACTCGATTTCCTTTGTGGGACAGCTCAAACCCAGCTCTTGGTTGTTGTCAACACCTCCTGGTCCTTGTGGCTGAAGATTCAAGCTTCACCTACTTCACCTTAAAGCACCCGACACCGGCTGGCATCTTCTTGTCACCATCCTGGTCACTGGCTAGTGACCCAGACTCTGTCCCCTCTGCTTGCAGGTTCTTCAGATCTCCGATCCACCCTTGGATCTACTCAGACACTTTTCCTCTGGTCGCCTGCAGCACTTCTTCGCAGCTCTCCATTGGAATCGATGACGAAACCCGACACAAAAAGACACCTATGCACCCGGCTTCCCTGGATGAGGTAACACGAGTACTCTGGTGCTCCCATGGGTCTTGACTCTCGAAGTGTCCTAGTCTAAAGGGGTTTCACCGCAGTCCACTCCTAAGTGTCCTCAAACTTTGAAATTGTAACTTAAACTTTACTCATAGAAGTCTATAATGATTCGGGGCTGTGTTTAGACATGCACGCGTCCCCCGTGGGTCTCCTGCGTCCCTACCTTGGGTGGTTCCTGGTTGCCCCAGCGTTTCTACAGGCCCTAGGCCTCACTTCTATCCCTCACCTGGTTCTTATACCACTATTTTAGTATATGCTTTGTGAGGCACCTAGGGCAAAACGTATATTGTGCTATTTAAAGTTCTTGTATTGTACTTTTGCCTCTAGCCTCATAAAGAGACTAGAGGGGTTGTGTTTAGAATAAATATATAATTATTTAATATATACCTGGTGTGATGCTCTTTCATTTGATTATTCAAGAGATTATAGACTGGTAAAACAAGCTGCTTTACATTCCTTCAAGACTTAGCCTGAAGGCCGCTCTCCACAGCTACCACTAGAATAGCTTTCTATAAGGTTGCCTTACACCTACCATCAATTAGGGTCATTTGGACTGGTGCAAGGTGCTCACTAGAATTGTGGACATCATATGCCAGGCCAACTTCTCACATTGACGTGCAGCTTGTGGGATTCCAGCTTGCATTGTTTTACCAGATAATCTTGAGAATATCATTTAAAAACCACTAAAGGTACCAGTAGGTACATATAAATCAAGCTTAGAATACAGTAAGTTCTACTGAATTTAGAGTTGTGAGTGGTAAGGGCCTAGCACACCCTAACTACAACTCAAGAGAGTTAGTAGAAAACAAACTAGAGTATGTAGTGCATACACCACACCTCACTAGTTATGACTTCAGATGCAGGACCTAGTGTGCCCTTGCCAGATGTCAGTAATTTACAGACATCTAAGTATGACACATTCCCTTTCTCCAAGTTAAGGGCTCTGTGTACAGCTAGGCACCTGAAGACTGGCAAAGGTGCCAACACCCAACGCCTCAGAGAGGTACTACTGTTAGATGACCTGAAGAAGGCTTTAGAGCCTGGAAGGGTAGGCAGTGTGTTGGGAGCATCAGATGAGGAAGATCCTAGTGATGCAATCCCACAGGATTCAGACTCTGATGTTGACCAGGAAGTTGACCATGAACTAGACCTGGAGAATCCAGTTCTGCCTGGAGATGAGGAAGGCCTAAATGGCCCTCTCTTTGTCCCCCCAGGAAGAGTTGGAGGTGTGCCCAGAAGAGCAGGATCACCTTCAGTGTAATCTAATCTTTCTGGCACATCTATAGGGTTCTCTGGCTCTTCTCATAGGAGGGCTACCTCCACGGAGAATTAGGGAGTATCAGGTGAGGATGGAAGAAGCCCAACTGAGAGTAAGGAGACAAAGAGTAGCCTTAGAAAGGGAAACCCTAGCTCTGGAAAGAGCAAGACAAAAGATGGGGCTAGAGCCTCATGGTGGCAGCAATTAACCTAGTGGTAGGGATAGGTCTTATGACCATAGACACTTAAGCAAGATTGTCCCTCCCTATCAGACTGGGGATTACATCCACAAATGGATTACTGTATTAGAAAGGGCCTGCAAAGTACAGAAGGTACCCCAGGAACAGTGGGTATCTTGTGGCTCTCCTTTGCAGACAAAGGTAGAGATAGGCTCCTCACTGTAAGAGAATAGGATGCTGATGACTACAAAGTGCTGAAGAGTGCTCTGATAGATGGGTTTGGCTTAACCACTGAACAGTACAGGATGCAGTTCAGAGACACCCAGAAGGCACAGACTCAGGCCTGGGTTGACTTTGTAGATTGTGCTACTAAGGCTCTGGAGGGCTGGTAATTGGGAAGTAAAGTGTGTGACTATACAGGATTGTATAATCTGATCACGAGAGAACAAATTCTTAATAACTGTCAAAACCTGCTGTTGATCAGCACCTGGTAGACTCTGATCTGACCTCTACCCAAGAATTGGGAAAGAAGGCAGACAAATGGCTCAGAACCAGGGTGAAGTAGAAGGTACAGAACCAAGGTGGTGACGAAAAGAAGCAAGACCAAAAGGGTGGGGAGAAGGGTTCACAAGGTCCCCAAAAAGCTTCTAATGGTGGGGGTCACCAATCTAAAAAGAAAGAAGGCCCAAAGAAAGCATGGTGCAAAGTTTGTAAGAATAATTGTCACTGGACTAGTGATTGCACCAAAAAGGAGACAGCTCCAGCCACCATTGCCCCTAAGGCAACTGTTTCCCCTAGTACAGCTACAAGTGGTGGTTCCCAGCAGAAGGGTGTAGTAGGGTTAACCCTGGGATCTGAGATGGACTCTGGCCTAGTCAGAGTGCCAGCTCAAGCTGTTTTGGTCTGTGATGGAGGCATAGCTATGACCTCCTCTGTGAGTCCCAGTAAACTCGGCAAGTACAGACAAACACCTTTAATTAATGAGAAAAAGGCAGAGGCCTACAGGGACACAGGGGCAAGTGTCACCATGGTGATACCAGACTTTGTGGACCCTGGACAAGTCATACTTGGAGAGACTTACCAAGTGATCAATGCCAGCAATGTCAAGACCACTCATAGTCTGGCAGTTGTTAATTTCTCCTGGGGAGGGGTAACTGGCCTTAAGAAGGTTGTGATAAGTGCAGACCTCCCTGTTGAATGCTTGCTTGGAAATGACCTAGAGCCTGGTGTGAAGTGGAGTTTAGGACCCATGCAGAAATGTTAGAAATCTAAGCATATGTCCTTGCAGTGACTAGGTCACAGGTCAGAAGTCTAACACTCGACGGGCACTGGATTCTGGAATAATGGATCGGTTGCCTACCAAGAAAAGGAGCAGTAGGGTTAAGGCAGTGCCTTCCCCCCGACTCAGAGTGAGGATCAGCCTTCTGAGGAAGCTGATTGTGAGCCTGAAGAAGGAACTGTCCCAGAAGAACTTGAGCCTGATCAGGTTGAGTTTCTGGGGACAGGGGGCCCTTCCAGGGCAGATCTGAGTCAAGCGCAGTTGACCTGCCCTTCTCTTGAACCCCTCAGACAGCAAGCTGCTGCTGAGGTTGCTGGGAATGCTAGTGGCACCCATACAATCTATTGGGATGACAGACTCCTGTATTCAGAGAGTAGAGACCCCAAGCCTGGTGCAGCAAGGAGGTTGGTCATACCTTTGACATTCAGGGGCTTCCTATTGACACTAGCCCATGATATTCCCTTAGCAGGACACCTGGGCCAGAACAAGATTGGGACAGAATTGTCCCTCACTTTCACTGGCCCCACGTCAGAAGACACCAAGGAGTTTTGTCGCTCCTGTGTGACCTCTTAAGCCAGTGGCAAAGCAGGTGGCACTTCAAAGTCCACCCTTATACCACTACATGTGGTGGGGGTTCCCTTTGAACGTGTAGGGATTTACATTGTTGGACCAATGGATCCCCAAACTGCTTCGGGCACAGGTTTATCCTGGTGGTAGTGGATCATGCCACCAGGTACCCAGAGGCAACTTCCCTTAGGACCACTACAGCACCTGTTGTGGCAGGAGCCCTCTTGGGAGTTTTCTCAAGAGTGGGATTCCCTAAGGAGGTAGTATCTGACAGAGGGGCACACTTGATCTCTAGCTGCTTGACTGCAATGTGGAAGGGGTGTGGAGTGAACTACAAGTTCACCACACCCCTTCATCCACAGTGCAATGGTCTAGTTGAAAGGTTAAACAAGACCTTAAAGAGAATGATTAAGGGTCTCCCAGAAAAGCTCAGGCGGAGGTGGGATATCCTGCTACCCTGCCTTTTGTTTGCATACAGGGATGTTACTCAGAAGGGGGTTAACTAGAGCTCATTTGAACTTCTGTTTGGGCACCCTGTTAGAGGACCACTTTGTCTGGTGAAGGAGGGATGGGAGTTACCTCTCAAACCCCCCCTAAACAGGTTAATATGGACTATGTACTTGGCCTCCGCTCCAGGATGCTGAATACATGAAAAAAGCATCCAAAAACCTTGAGGCTAGCCAGAAAGTACAGAAAGCCTGGCATGACCAAAAGGCTGTACTGACTGTTTACCAGCCAGGACAGAAAGTGTGGGTGCTGGAGCCTGTGGCCCCAGCAGCTCTCCAAGACAAGTGGAGTGGGTCCCACACTATTGTAGAACAGAAGGGAGAGGTTACCTACTTGGTAGATCTTGGAACTCCCAGGAGCCCCCATAAGGTGCTTCATGTCAACAGACTGAAACCATATGTTGACAGGGCAGACATGGGCTTGCTCTTTTCTACTGACTACTTGGCTAGGCGAAGGCTCTGAGCCTGATCTGGCCATAGCCATTCCTCCGACCCATGCGATTTTTCGCAAAGACAGAAGCAAGGGCAGGGGGGGCGGTGTGGCTCTTATTGTAAATAAACTCATCCCCTGCACGATCCTTCCTGTGGACAATCTACCGGGCTGTGAAATACTAGCCTTTTCCCTGTCCTTTTCCCCCCAACAGTCCTGCATTGGGCTTTTGCTTTACAGACCCCCAGGCCCTCTCGGCTCATTCGCTGAGGACCTTTTTGCGATCATTTCCACACTCAGCCTGAGGTCGAGACATTGCTTGGTCCTAGGTGACTTTAACATCCATATGGTTAAGACGGAGGACCCGGAAGTGCAAAAATTTCTAGATATGACATTATCCGCGGGGTTCAATTTGTACTTACGGGCACCTACACATGACAAAGGGCACATTTTAGACCAAATCTTCTCTACTTAACCAGTTACCATATCCTCCCTTGCCCCAGTCCTTTGGTCAGACCACTTTTTAGCCAATTTTCAGATTGCACATCTCACAGCGACCCCACGCGATGGTCAGTTGCGCGAGGTTCGCACTTCCAGAGCCGTTCACAAAATCTCTCCAGCCATGCTCACTCAGGCCTTAGAGACTTATCCGTGCGTACTCACAGGCAAGCTGGGTGACGATGTCAACCTCTTTCAGGACTGGCTTACTGCACGTTTCGCAGCCTTGGCTCCGCCGCGGCAGGTTAGGCCACCTCCGGTAAAAGCTTCTGGCCCCTGGTTCTCTGCAGCCTTGGCGGGCAAAAGAAGGTACTGCAAGAAGCTCGAAAGAGATTGGCGGAAGCAGTATGATCCAACCTCCAAGCAGACTTACAGAGCAGCTGTGAAAGAATATCATAGGGATATTACAGCAGAAAAGAAATCCTATCTAGCTAGAAGGATTGAGGAAGCAGATAGCTCCTGTAAAGAAATATTTAAGATCGTTAAAGAGTTTATTTCTCCCACCTGCTGTATTCCCACGTCTTCCTTATGAACCATGGATAACTGAACTAGCAGAATTTTTTACCAACAAAATTCTCACGATCCAAGCGACCTTGAAGGAAACGGATAATATCTCTGATTCCAACTCCAATCCTGGTGATTCCCCCGTCCCCTGGTCACTCCTCTCCGACTCAGGCACAGTTACTACCGGTCCTATCCTGGACTGTTTTCCAGCTTTGGAGCTCCATATCTCGTTGGACCTCCTGGTTAAACTGAAATCAGGTTCTCCCTTAGATCCTTGCCCCGCTAAATTTCTTGCAACCTTGGCCCCCGTTCCTAACCCTATTATTAACCCCATTATTAATCTGTCTCTTAGCACAGGCGTGGTTCCCACTCCCTGGAAGCAGGCCCTCGTCCTTCCCCTTATTAAAAAGCCTAACATGGACCCGAAACTTCACTCTAATTATAGACCAATCTCATTGTTGCCTGCTTTGGCGAAAATAGCAGAGAAGCATGTACACACCACCCTATCCCACTTTTTAGAGTCTAACTCCTTACTTCATCAGTCACAATCCGGGTTTAGATCTAACCTGAGTACTGAAACTGCTTTACTCGAGGTTACTGAGGCTGTGAAGGAAACTCTGGATAGGGGTGGAAAGGCCATGCTTATCATGCTCGATCTGTCGGCGGCCTTTGACACCGTTCCCCATGACCTTCTCCTTACTAGACTTTGGGAGATAGGTCTTAGGGGAACGGTGTTCAAATGGTTCCAATTTTTTTTGGACGACCGAAGACAAACGATCTGGGCCCCCCCTTTCTCCGCCGTGATGCCGCAGCTTGAGGTAGGGGTCCCGCAGGGTTCTATACTCAGCCCCTCCCTCTTTAATATCTTCCTGACACCCTTAGCTGCGCTAGCGGAGGAGCATGGGGCCCAGATCGTCTCCTATGCGGATGACACCCAGCTCTTGTTCACCTGCGACAAGGGCTGTGACTTCGACGGGGCTGCCATTCGGAGGTGTCTTAAGGCTGTGTTTGGTTGGTTTGGGAAGAGCGGCATCAAGTGCAACTCGGACAAGTCCGAGATCCTTTTCTTTGGCTGTCCCGCCGACCTGAGATGGAAGGAATGGTGGCCTTTGGCCATGTTCCCGCCAGCCGGTGATTCTGTAACAGCAAAGAATCTGGGCATCCAGGTGGATAACACTCTCTCCTTTAAGGCTCAAGTAGCAGGACTTACGGGGAAGTGTTTTGACATCTTAAGGATGCTGAGGAAGTTTTTGCCGTTCCTCTCCTTGGAACACAGAAAGATCACGGTGCAGGCGCTGATAGGATCGCGCTTAGAACACTCTAACGTCCTCTATCTAGGCCTCCCCGAGTATCTCCTGACCCGTCTTCAGGTTGTCCAGAATTCGGCAGCTAGGGCCATTTACGGCCTAACCAGAAGAGCTAGGGCCAGCGACCTTCTTAGAGCATTGCACTGGCTGCCGGTTCGTAAACGCATCACTTTCAAGACCTTAACGATGGCGTTTAAAGCTCTACATAACATCGGAGCAATGTATCTACAAAAAAGGGTCAACTTCTACTTTCCATCCAGACCCTTGAGGTCAGCTGCCTTGGCCAAGGCAATCGTGCCGGCAGTGCGACGTGCACGATGCGGAGGACGTTCCTTTAACTACCTTGCTCCACGTCTTTGGAACGAGTTACCTCTGACCTTACGCGCTAGCTCTAACCTGCTCACATTTAGAAAGGAGCTGAAGACTTTTCTCTTCTCCCAATAATTATTTTTCTTCTGAGCACTTTCCTTCGCCGGTGGTATTCTTTGTTGGTTGCTGGTGCTTGTTTTTGATCTGCAGCGCCGGGACGCTCTTCGGAGCAGCTGTGCGCTATATAAACCCCCCAGTAACATAACATAACATAACATAACAAGGACAGGAGGAAGATAGTGACCCTCTCCCAGACCTGCTCTCTCAGAACCCTGATGATGGATCAGTTGATGGAGTAGCCTTGGCAGGCATCCTCACTAATCAGCAGCATACTGATTGCAGACAAGTTCTACAATAGTTCAGACATATGTTTTCACTGACTCAAAGTCAGACTACCTGGTGCACTCATGAAGTGGACGGACATTGGGGACAGTCTGCCTGTTAAAAATAATATTTACAGGCAACCTGATCATGTCAGGGACTGCATCAGGACAGAAGTCCACAAAATGTTGGATCCGGGAGTAATTGAACCTTCAGATAGCCCTTGGGCTAGTCCAGTAGTCCTTGTACCCAAAACCCACACCCAGGGTGGTAAGAGAGAGATGAGGTTTTGTGTAGACTACAGAGGTCTCAATGCAGTCACTAGAACTGGTGCCCATCCACTTCCTAGAGCAGATGGCTATGGCAGATCAGACTAGCCGAGGATGCCAAGCCAAAAACAGCATTTTCACCCCCTAGTGGACATTATCAGTTTGTGTTGATGCCCTTTGGTCTGCAAAATGCACCTGCCACATTTCAAAGGTTGGTGAATAAAGTCGTAACAGGTCTGGAAGCCTATAGTGCAGCTTATCTAGATGATATTGCTGTCTTTAGCTCCACCTGGGAAGATCACCTGATCCACCTTAAAAATGTTTTGGAGGCCCTGCAGAAAGCAGGCCTAACTATAAAGGCTACTAAGTGCCAGATAGGGCAGAGTCAGGTTGTGTACCTTGGCCACCTGGTAGGTGGAGGCCAGAATCAACCATTGCAGAGCAACATCCAGACCATAATGGACTGGGTTGCTCCAACCATCCAGACTAAGGTAAGAGCTTTCTTGGGCCTGACTGGGTACTATAGGAGATTTGCCAAGGGGTATGGATCCATTGTGACACCCCTGAATGACTTAACTTCTAAAGGTATGCCTAAGAAAGTTCAGTGGACAGTTAGCTGTCAAAAGGCATTTGATGACCTGAAGCAGGCCATGTGCACTGCACTAATTCTGCAAAGTCCTAACTACTCCAAAGAATTACTTGTCCAAACAGATGCATCTGAGTTGGGGGTAGGGGCTGTGCTATCACAATTGAATGATGAAGGTCAGGACCAGCCAGTAGCTTTTATTAGCTGAAGGCTGACCCCTAGAGAGAAGTTGGTCAGCTATTGAGAGGGAGGCCTTTGCTGTGGGTTGGGCTCTGAAGAAGCTGAGGCCATACTTGTTTGGCATTCACTTCACAGTTCAGACAGACCGTAAGCCCCTCTTATGGCTAAAACAGATGAAGGGTGAAAATCCCAAACCGCTCAGGTGGTCCATTTCCCTACATAGGATGGACTATACAGTGGAAAATAGACCTGGAAGTAGCCATGCCAATGCAGATGGACTCTCCAGATATTTCCACTTAGAACATGAAGACTCAACTGGTCAAGGTTAGTTTAATGTCCCTGCGTTGGGGGGTGGGGGGTGGTGGAGGTTGTGTAGGAGAGTAGGGTCTGCTTCCTATGGTTACCCCCACTTTTTGCTGTGTTTCACTGGTTTTTCGACTTTAGTCTGGCCGTGGCCCTGCTAATCAGGACCACAGCCTAGCTGTTCTCTCTCTAAATTGATTGCATGTACTTTAGGTACAGCCCAGATTGGTTACTGAGATACCTTATGAGCCCCTAGTATATGGTACCTTAGGTACCAGTGGCATAGGTAGCCATAGGCCTACTAGGGGCTGAAGCATGTATTATGCCACCCCTGGGAAGCCTTTCATAATTGCACCACAGGTCTGCACTTGCAGCCTGGGTAAGGAGGAGTAAGCACCCCTTACTGGGATATAATATAACTATATCCACCATTTGAAACAGACACTTATTAACCTATAAGTCACTCCTATGGCAGGCCTTGACAATCCTGAAGGCAGAGTTCTTGGTTTTGTGTGAGAGGGTGCCCTAGCATGAGCTGAGCCCCTCTGCAGCTTTTGGAATCCCTTCCTTATAGCTGTTCTATGATATGGCCATACCATATACTCTTAAGTGCATTATAATTCTCGCGGTCTGCACCAAAGCTAATCTTTGCATCTTGCGTGGGTTGCTGTTGCCAAGGCTTGTTGGGTCCAATCCGGATTCCGATGATGCAGCACTCGACACAGCCTTCGTGGGACAGCTCGAATCCAGCTCCTGGTTGTCGTCAACGCCTCCTGGTCCTCCTGGCTGAAGAGTCAAGCTTCACCTACTTCACCTTAAAGCACCCGACATCAGCTGGCAACTTCTTGTCGTCATCCTGGTCACTGGCTAGTGACCCAGACTCTCCTTTGCAATTGACGTCGAAACCCAACACGAAAAGACAGCTATACACCCGGCTTCCCTGGGTGAGGTAACACGAGTCCTCCGGTGCTCCCGTGGGTCTTGATTCTCGAAGTGTCCTAGTCTAAAGGGGTTTCACCGCAGTCCACTCCTAAGTGCCCTTAAACTTTAAAAATGTAACTTAAACTTTCCTCATAGAAGTCTATGGTGATTCGCGGCTGTGTTTAGACACTGCACGTGTCCCCCATGGGTCTCTTGTGTCCCTACCTTGGGTGGTTCCTCGTTGCCCCAGCGGCTCTACAGGCCCTAGGCCTCACTTCTATCCCTCATTTGGTTCTTATTCCACTATTTTAGTGTATGGTTTGTGAGGCCCCTAGGGCAAAACGGATATTGTGCTATTTAATGTGTGCTATTTAAAGTTCTTGTATTGTACTTTTGCCTATAGCCTCATAAAGAGACTAGAGGGGTTGTGTTTAGAATAAATACATATATATTTGATATATACCTAGTGTAGTGCTCTTTTATTTCATTATTCAAGAGATTATAGCCTGGTAAAACAAGCTGGTTTACATTCCTTCAAGACTTAGCATCAAGGCTGCTCTCTACAGCTACCACTAGGATAGCTTTCTCTAAGGTTGTCTTAAACCTACCATCAATAAGGATCATTTGGACTGGTGCAAGGTGCCCGCTAGAATAGTGGACATCATATGCCAGGCCATCTTCTCACATGGGGGTCCCACAGGGACCCCACTGGGGTTAAAAATCTTTTTATTTTATTTTGCTGCCAATTCAAGGATAAATCAGTGAATGGGCAGCAACAAAAAAAAGACACTCAAGCCCCCACGTGTCTTGTAAAAGCAGCTCCCGGGTGCATGTGTTTAAAATAAATGAGGGGGGGGGGTGCGTTGGACCCCCCTCCTAGGGTTTAATTAAACCCCGGGGGCCACCACCTCCTCGGGGTTTTTGTTTTGTATTATGCCTGGAGTGCCCGGACGGCACCTCTAGTGCCCTGGGGACTGCCACCTCCCAAGGGCTTGTTTGCTTAATAAATGGAGGGCTCTTGGACCCCCTTCCACCTCTCCTGGGCTTTACAATAAAAAATACAGGGTCTGCACGGACTCCCCGCAGCCCTAAGGGTCGCCTCTTCCCTGGGGATTTAACTTTCATTAGTGGGGGGACTGCATGGAACACCCCAACCCTAGTGACCCCCACCTGCATGGTGCTTTACTTACATTGAATGCAGGGGGGCCACATGGCCCCCTGGCAACCCTGGGGACCACCACCTCCCTGGGGGAAATTCTAATGAAAGGAAGGAGCACGCTGCCCCTCTCCTGGAGGCAAAGATGGCCCTTGGGACAACCACCCCCTAGTGCTGGCTCCTGCAATGTCTTGGGGTGCCCACCCATGGCACATTGCATTTTCCTATCACTCAGCGGGACCATCACCGCTCTCGCCAAGCCATAGTAAATGTGCTTGCTTTCAGCAAGCGAGAGCAGTGAGATGCTCTTGCTTGCTGAAAGCAAGCAGAATTGCTTTTGGACAGAGATGTCATGAGTGAAGTCATGAGTGATGTCACTGACCATGTCATGAGTGTTGTAATATGTGACGTCATCATCATCAGCAGTGCATTGCGGGCGTGCGAGTTATAGTTAGCTGAACTAACTATAATGGGGAAATTTCAATGGTTTTGTATGAGTGAAATGTCCAGCTAACTATAACATGTGTGAAACCTATGTTTTTTTCAGTGAATTTCTAAGGTTTTTTAAATGCTAATTCCTAACTATAACGTGGCTGAAACCTATGTTTTTTTCAGTGAATTTCAAAGGTTTTAAACTATTTATTTTTGGATCTTTTATTTTTTAAATTACATTACATATTTTTAATATAAATTGGATTTTTTTTAAATATTGAAATTGTAATATTTGTTTTTTATTTTATATATTTTTTTAATTTATAAATATTTTATATAGCAGGCAATGATATCCTATGGAATAAAATTCCAGTTACTGGTAAGTACGGTTAAAATTACTTTTCAGGATCAGTACTGGGCTGAAAGATGCAGCACTGAGGTCTCTCCTGATAACAGGTGAGTTAATCGGAATCTGTAGTTCGGCTCATTTTAGAGAAATATTTTAAAGTTCCAAAATTCCACACTTAGAAGAATTTCCAAGTGAAACCAGTCAATGTTAACCTATTGAAGGAAATTCAAGTTACTGTAAGTATGGTTAGAATTACTTTTCAAGATCAGCTGTGGGCTGAAAGATGCAGCACTGAGGTCTCTCCTGATAACAGGTGAGTAAATCAGAGTTCGTAGTTCAGCTAATTTTATAGGAATATTTAAAAGTTCCAAAACTCCACACTTAGAAGAATTTCGAAGTGAAACCGGTCAATGTTAGCCTATGGAAGAACATTCAAGTTACTGTAATTACAATTAGAATTACTTTTCAGGATCAGTAGTGGGCTGAAAGATGCAGCGCTGAGGTCTCTCCTGATAACAGATGAATACATCATAATTTGTGTTTCGGCTGATTTTAGGTGAATATTTTAAAGTTCCAAAACTCCACACTTAGAATAATTTCCAAGTGAAAACAGTCAATGTTACCCAATGGAAGGAAATTCACTTACCAGGTAAGTAGTGCTATCGTTACTTTTTCTTACTCAGTGGTGGATCCTGGATCCAGCACTGGTGCATCTCCTGTAAATAGTTGAAAGGATGCGTTTAAGTCATGCAGGCGATTTTTTAGGAATATTTGTAGTTTGTGAAAATAGACACTTAGAAACTGTTCTGGTATAAACCAGACAATGGATTCATATGGAAGGAAGTTTAAGTTACTGGTAAGTATGGTTAAAGTTACTTTTCAGGGTCAGTGCTGGGCTAAAAGATGCTAGATAACTGAACAATTGCCAATACTGTTCTTTCTAATCCTTCTTTTTCCACAGCACATTTGAATTAAACACAATGTGGATGTGAGACTTTCACTTCACTCTGAATTAATCACTTGTTTTATTTCACTTTAAATACATTTGTCGGTTAAATTTCACCAATTTTACATTTTCAACATCTACAAAAAACATACAACAATTTGGTAAAACATTGAATTAAACATATTCACAATCATACAATACTCACAGTCACTCAACAAGTCAACCATTCATCCACTAGACATCCACATACTACACTACCACAACAATTATTTACAATTGAATTTCCGTTAGTTTGGAGCGATGTTTTTTAATTTGAAAGTCTTATGGCTCTACAAACACTGGCCTACGCGTTTCGAACTCTCACTTGGTAGGGAGTTCTCATCAGGACCCAAAGCTGTGGAAAAGAAGAAAGACCTTTCCTAATATCTTGGCTTTTTTGTCTCCCACACAGCCCAGTGAAAAACCTCTTCGATACTGCCGCTTACCTTAACTGAGGAAAGCCTGGCTCGATTTTTGCCGACGCTCAACACTACAATAGAGAAACCGTGAATGAACCTTAAATATACTCCTCAAAAACAGTGATGTTTAATGGAACTAATCAATTTGTCCATTCTTAAAAGAATGTACTTACTACAGTCCAACTGCAACCATATCCTTCTAACTTTTCGAACTCCTGTCTGAGACCTACAACACAATTAATAAAAAAAACAATTGGCATACTTTCAACAAACTCAAAATGCCTATGTTACAACACGCATTCTTGCCACCGAGACGTACTTATTGCCTGGATCGCTAGTCCTAGGTGGCTTGTAGATGTAAGCACTCGGGCACACCTATGGAAAAGCACACGACTATTTACAAACTGTTGAAGCCATCGTCCGAAAACTAAAACGGGGGCTGAGGGGGGATTTTTACCTTAAAATGCCACTTGTACTCCCGGCTCAGTGGGGTTGGCGTGTGCATGGAATTGCGCACTCGGGAAATCCTTGCGGAAGTTTGTGTTAAATGCAGGGAACTTCCTGGTTCTAGGGAACCTGGGTAATGTAGTTGTCCCAGCATAAAACCATTGCGAGTCGCGACGTCTAATTTGAAATCACCTTGATCAGGACTGAAGGATCAGTGGGCTGTTTGTCCTTTGGTTGAAAGTGGAATAGTATGCTCCAATGGTCATATTGCAGCGTAATGTTAGCCAATATAACGCTCTAGTCATTCTCATTGGGCTTGTCTGATTCCATATATTTTTCTATATTCTATATTTTAAAGTGCCCTGGGAGAAGGTGGTGGTCCCAGGCTGCAGGGGGATCTGCACTGCCCCCTGCGTTCAATTAAAGAAAAGCCCTAGGAAGGTGGCAGTTCCCCGGCTGCAGAGGGGCCAGTGTGTTCTCCTGCATTCAATGAAATTAAAGCCCTGGGGGGTACGCATGGCTCCCCTGCATTTATTTCAACTAAAACCACAGAGAGGTAGCGGTCCCGAGGGCTATGGCGGATCCGCACACATCCCGCATTCTATCAAATTAATGCCTTGGGGGTGGCACGCAACCCCCTCAAATGAATTTACCATTGTTTGCCCCTGGGAGGTGGTGGTCCCCGGGGCTGCGGGGGCCCGATAGGGCTATAAGTTACCTGTTTTTTCTCCTGGGAGGTGGCGGTCACCAACGCTTCCTGCATTAAGTTACTATTGTTTGCCCAGGGTGCCCCTGGGTGGTGGCAGTCCCTTAGCAATGAGGGGTGCTATGTGGGCTCCCCCACATAATTAAATAGCAGTGCCTGCGGGATTTGGCCCACCCAGGGGCTTCCTTGAAAAGAAACACCGGAGCCCGCACTTCTTTTTCTGTAATTTTTGCCGTGGATCCACCCCCGATTTCTAAACAATATTTACCCCACAAAAAATGTTTTAACCCCCAGCTGGGTCCCTGTGAAATCCCTCTACCAATCCAAGGGGGTCAGGATATTTCAACCCTGTTTCCTTTCCTTTATTTTTTACATTTTTTGTTGGACTCAGCTCAAACCAAGTCCCAAGATGGCTGTCAACACTTCGCGGTTGAAGTGTTGGCAGCCAATCAGATTTCAACACGGGGACTGATGGATCCGCAGAGGATCAGCGTCTCTATATATACACATTTGGATTTCCCTTAATATTTCCAAAACTACTGAACTGATTTACACCAAACCACAAAAAGCACTCTGTGGACCATCAGCCAGCGTTCTGCAAAATTGGTTTATTTCTGTGCAGCGGTTCGGGCTATAGTTGTTTCTAAAGGTCCTATGGGAATTAAAATTGGGAAACGCTTTTTGAAAGCCCCCCTTTTCTCAGTTCCCATTACAGAAACACCCCAAAACGTTCTAGAAAATGTCATAAAGATTCATCAACCGATGAAAACTAGGTCCTAACTATAACTACCTATACCATATAAAGAAAACAGAGAAGAATGTTTCAAGCTCCTTTAAAAATAAATGAAATTGTATTACCAAGAAAATATAACTCACACCATAAATATAATGTGCAGCTGTTAAAAGCTTGTTTATAAGCAACATAGCTTGCAACATGGTTTAATGCGATTGAGTGTTATTCATTGAATTCCATGCATGGCTGAAATGAAACAGAACAGAACATGTGTGCTGGAGTCAGCTCTGCCCAAGTCGGTCATTGAAGTGAAGTCTGGAAACTAGACCTGATGCTCTTGAGGACAGGCAACCACTAGGGATTATTCAGCTCATTGAGTAGATACTGCTACTACACAATGCCGTACTGTGTGCAGTTAAGAACATTACTTGATATACCTTAAGACATAAAACAAATGTAGTTTGTTTGAGTGGTGCATTGATATAGGACATATAACTATAATGCTTGCCAAATTCACACTCTTGGTTTCTGTCAGCGATGGCTCTGCTAAGGTGGAAGAGTGTTGACCCACTGCTACTGTGCAGTACTAAAATAAAAAAATAAAAAAATGATATCAATGTGATGTTATTATCATTCTATTCTTCCCTGCTGCTGCAGCATGAGGGCGAGGCAGCTCTGCTAACAGAGCAGGGGAGGAGTGGTGGGCACACTAACGTGCGCATGATGCTTTAACCGACCCTCTCGGTCCGGCCAAACAGTCATGCACACTTTAGCATGTTCTCTATGCAGGCTGCATTACAGCCGGCATGGAGAATATGCCCAGACCCCCAGTCCCCATCTGAGGGCCAAACCACGGTCCTCAGACCAATCACAGTGCTGCAGTGCAGCGTTGTGATTGGTTTAGGGGAGCCAATCAGAATGCTGCATTGCAGCATTGTAATTGGTTCTGGGGAGCATGGCTGCTTCCTGTTCCGCGGAGAGTATAACGTGGGACAGAGTGGCGAGGAGGTAAGTGATTTTTTCTTTTTTATAATTATACTACCTCCTTACCCACCTGCCCCCCCGCCCCACTACCCCAGATACGTGCTGGCCGCCACTGGATTCTGTATCTCCCCCACCCAATCATTGCGCTAACTGTCTCTTTCATGATCACCTTCTTTCTTAGTCCCTCACACTGGGCTGGCCAAACTGTGGACAAGACTTGACAGACACCAAAGGGTGAGCCTTAGGTAACTGGCAATGATGATTAGGTACATGCCTGAATTTCAACATAGCCACTTCACTGCACTGACACCGAGATTCAGTTCTTTAAAAGGAGAAGCCAAATTGCTCCCAAGACATTTTTGGTGGGTGATGTTCCTCCAAACAATGACGCTTGAGATGTTTATGAGATGGTGACATTTTCCAGAAGATCATCCACTTACGTAACTTTTAAGACTTGCAGCATTAATACCATGCCATTGCTACATTTTTCACCGCTGTGCATGTTCTTGATGTATGTGACTTATTACAACTTCTGCTGCAATTTAAAAAACACGAACATTTATAATGCTTTTGTAAATGTGCCACTACTTTTTCTTTCTGAGGGTCATTCTTTTTTAGATATATTGAAACAATTTGAAAAACTGTGATGTTCGGTTTTTATATACGACAAAATACTAATCTTCAGCTTTCTTTTCTTTTTCTTAGGTCAACTGTGTATGTGAGAGTAAGTACTGCACGTCACTTATTATTACCTACCTTTGCTTGAGTTCATTCTTATCATAAATACAAGTTTAAGCCCATCTTGTTAAAGATGACGAATGTTGATCTATTGCAAACTTGTATCGTAAAGGATTTTACAGTAATATTTAAACCTTGTATTGCCAAAATGAGCCAAGAAAACGTGACAAATGTGTATTCTAAGTTTCACAGGATTGGAACATCAACACTGCCTAACGGATTTTCACTCAATGCAGACTTACTGTATCAAGTAGCAATGAGAATTACCCTTTGGGTACCCTGTCAAGATAGAACATCTTATATGGAGTACAACTCAGGGATCCCAGGGTCATATTTACAAGCACCAATCGCCACCCGAGCATTAATTTTGTTTATGCCCAGGCACCCTTGCAACATGGTAGCAGGGTGCCTGCACTGGCACTAGGAGCTTTTTTGCACCAGCACTACAGGAAATGCCATATTCCTGTGAATACCCTACATCCCTGCGTTTTAGATATGTCAGAGCATGGTGCTGCTGATTTTGGCGCAGCTCCTTGTTTCGACATTTTCTTGTCAATAAACTCCCCAGTTCCTCAGTTATGCTTGTCATGTGAGCGAACCTGACTACAGAAAGGATACTGGTGAGCACAGTGATTTGCATTTCTTGCTCAGATTGGCGAAACAATGAGACATATTTACAGGGCCCTATCACCACAGGAGTGTCACTTTTTCTGACCCTCCAGTGTCGTTGCGCCATTTCACATATTTACAAGGTGGCACTAAGCCACTGAATGTGGCTTAACACCACCTTGTAAATATGCCTCTTTCCGTTGCAATTCTCTACGGTATAGGGGCATGCAATGGGTGTTGCTGTGGACGTTCCACCACAAAACATATTCCTTTTTGACACGGTCCCAGATTTACGCGGTGGAGGAAGTGCCAAAAACAGTGCCATTCTAATGCCATGGATTCCTAGGTGTTAGAATGATGATACGAGGAGAGGGACCTCTTGCAGTTTGTTGTGGCCTGTAGCTTACACAGTAGGGCGGTCTACAGAGTCCACTCCTTTGTTTTGGGTAAAAGATGCAGCTCAGCCAGTCATACAGGGCTCATTTCAGGTCAAAGATATCCGGTCCAGATGTTTTCTGTTTTTCCAGAGGTCCAGAACATGTTCTTATTAGTTGTCTTAAAATGGCACATTTCTGCCTGCCACTACCTTGTGAGTGAGGGTGACAACTAGGCACTTTCTAAGCAAATGAGTAAATGTTCCTGAGGGCAAACGCCCACTTTTCAGTAGTTCCTGTTTGCCATACTGCAAACAGACTCAAAATGCCTTTTGTCAGAGCATTTGTAATATGATGAAAGCCTTCAAACATGTTAAACCTGGGCTCTGAGAGTTGTGGGTGTGTAAGGGAGCACACTATATAATCATTAGTGTCCTCCCACTTCTAACAATAAAATACAGCTTGAAGCAGGCCCTGTACTCACAACCAACTAGCAGTTAGAAGTCTGGTAGGACAAAAGGAGGGTTTAACAATACCCAGACAGGGGACACACAAGGATTGTCCTGGCATCCTGTTCTCTCTCCTATCAGGTGCTTGGAAGTGTTCCAATTGGCTCAAACAGACCTGTCAGACAGAATTTGTCACTTTGGTGTGGAAAAGATGCCCATGGCCCCAACCCTAATGATTCTGCAGAGCTCAGATGAGTTTTCTATACTCATTCGGGGCAAACCATTTTGTAGCTTCTCAGAGGAATTTAACACTTCTAACACACCTCTTTCAAGTCTGAGTATAGACTGGTAGTTGCCAAATGCTAATGTTAATTAACCTTCTAAAAGCTCAGTCAGGATAAGAGTAACTTTTAAAAGTTACTTTTCCATAATGTGACTATGCCTAGGTGCAGCAAAAATGATGGTTGCAGCTACTTGAAAAAAGACAGAGGCCCCCACACTGGCACAATGGCACGCCTGTTTGAGGCAGGCCCTAACTCTTGAGAGAATGGCAGATTTTTTAACCGCATGCGCGCGGCCGCGATTTTCGCGCTGTGCGGCAATTTGAAAAAAAAACGCGTTACATGACGAGCTGAGCTCGTCATGAGCATGCGAGCGGCGCAACTCATGACGAGCTCAGCTCATCATGAGCATGGAAGGGGTTAAGGGATGATTTTAACCCCTTCCATGCTGATGACGAGCTCAGCTCGTCATCAGCATTACCTACCGTGTGCTGATGACGAGCTGAGCTCGTCATGTAACGCGGTAATTCGAAAAATGGCGCATACCGCGGCAAAAATGGCCGCACGCATGCGGTTAAGAACTTTGAATTCACATGAGGGACATCTCCAGGGGACTGCCTTTAGAGACCTGTCTCACACATCTCAGAGCACTTTCATAAGTCCTGTGCAGCTGAAAACGGACCCTCCACTGGAAGGGAAAAGGTGTTAACCTGCCTAAGGATAGAGCAGAGCGCAAAGCGTCTCTAAATAGCTAAGGGCACATCTCTCAACTGGGGAGCGGGATCAATATTAAAGCAAGCACCTCTATGAAGAAACATCAATAACTGAAGATACAAAAATATTTGATTCAAAATGAAACAGTTTCTAAATGTTTTATACAGTGTTCAATTCTGTCTTATATACATATGTACTGGAAACAAACAATTGACATAGTAACATAAATACATTCTGTACAGTTGTATCCACAAGAAAACATATAATCATGTGGCTCGTGATGTGTCCCCCAAAATGAATAAATAGATGCAGAAAAGCAATTAAAACATCCTCATGACAGTTGTATTCTAACACAATCTTAACAGTCAAACATATCGTGTTCAATCCACACTTCTACCTCACTAACACAATCGCACATTAAAAGAATTGCATATAAATAGACAGGAACCTCAAATGAAAGGGACAGTGGTATTGTGCACAATTTTGAAGCTGGGTCAAAAGAAAGCAACTCTATGAGACAATGAGAATTAAAGAGGTAACTCAGATATCATAATCAAACAACTAGTACCCAGTGGATGTCGTATACATTTTATGGTAGGTTCATAGGCCTTGATTTTGCTATTTGACTGGAGTAGTGGAAGAAAGGCACATTAGAACACTTTGTCCCCTTTAAATCTTTTACATATACCACTGTATGGTTCCTTTCAAGTACTGTGCAGACGTGCGTTTCGGTGAACGGCTAAGGTCTAGCCGTCACCTTCTTCAGGGCACAAACAAGATCCAATCCAAGGTGGCCGCAGTGGTCAGGAGGAAACAATTAGTATATCTAATTGGAAATCAGGTCCAGGGTTCCGTTTTATAAAGCAAAACATAAAAATTTGGAAAATACCGCATAAACCTCCCTGTCAGAGCAACCAGACTAACAGGTGCATACAAAGATACAAACTGATAGCCATCTCCAGTACCTTAAGCTGTGCCTAAGATTAGTGATAAAATAAGCAAGGTGGTCAAAGAAAACTGTCGCAAAAGCTGCAACCACCATAAAGATAGTGAAATATAAAATACCTGAAAGAATGTGATAAGGTATAAAAAGAGGTTGCTACCTTTCACCATATTCCAAAAGATTGTGTAAAAAGCTGGAGAATACATGCTAGTAAGATAGATGTGCTGAAGGCAAGCCACTTACAAGAGATAGCCCTCGGCGTAGATACCAGTAGTCCGTACTTACTCCAATTGGCAGCATCTGGTAGGAATTCACATCAATAAATGAACTAATGAAAAAGAAACAACATACCGAAAATGAGAACAGGCCTTTTGCTAATCTGGGGGCGTAAGAATGACAGATACAAGCAAGTATCCGTAAATGGTAAATATTCTCCTAAATAATACCTCAAAGGAAGAATGAGGACTCCGCATCAAAGTAGGGGAAGGTAATCCTACGGCTGAGCTAGCAAGGATTCGGCTAAAGACGAGGAGAGTGTGGCGTTCTAGTGTTTCGCGGGTCTCGGCTGGGACCCGGAAGCACCCACACACTTTGTAACACCTTCTGGCCAGGCGTGGCCAGGAGGCTATAAATAAACGGACGGCGGTTGCTCGAGGCTTCCGGTCCACTCCAGTAATCATATTGTGTGGTCTCCATTATTGTAGTGTGCCCCTCCATTGTATAAGCGAACCCCGAATACAGATACCCCTCCCTTCCTCCCTTACACTGGCGACGAGGGTGGTGAAGAGCATCGTGGAACCCGATAAGGGAGTGAGGAAACCTTACCAGTGCCGTTGCGGACGTAGCCACTGGTCTGCGTGTGGGCCGCCGAGGTAGTGAGTCGGCCGACTGGTGCAGTAGGAGCCACGGAGACGCATGCCGGTAAGCAGCGTGGATAAGGCTGCGTGAGGTACCAGCGGGGGTGAAGCCCAGGGCGGGCGAAGACACGGCTCGTTGCAAGCCGAGTAACGTGAAGGCCCGACTGCCGCACTGCGAGGTGCACGCATGCGCAGTGAGCACGAGGACAGCCCCAACGCCAAGGACGCGAGGAGAGGCCCCCCCCTCATAGCGCGGGAAGCAGTGGATGGACGAAGGGGTGTGAAGGTGCCCCGTGAACGTGTGGAGCGAGTAGCTGTTCGCTGGATACACACTGGGGGCGAGTGTGCCCACAAACAAGCACTGACACAGCCAAGAAAAGAAAAAAAAAGGAACAAAAAGAACGTGTATGAAAGTTATTGTGAGCAAGGCAGCGGTGCAGTAGGGTGTGACAGACCACAGAGCAGGCCAATCAACAAGCAGTGGTGGGTCCAGTGAGGGGTGGAACAGTATTGGGAGTCGACAGCCCGGGCAACCCCAACGATGTTGAATGTTCCAACCACAGCAGCTGCAGGGGGAACACAGCAAGCAGCCGCCCCAGCACAGGTGGCAGGACCGACTGGGCAGCAAGCAGTGCAAGCAGTGGGACAAGTGGTCCAGCAGTCGCCACACTCACAGATTAACCCCATACCTCCGTTCAGTGCTCTGATTGACCCGGGGACCGCGGCACCAAGGTGGGCCGTGTGGCTAAGCCGTTTGAACAATTACTTCACGGCAACAAGAGAAAAAGACAATGAGGTAAAAAGGTCCCTGTTGCTACATTTTGGGGGTGATGAACTATACAAATTATTCATACACTTACCGAACACTGGAATAGCGACTGACTATGACGCTGCTGTACAAGCGCTAAATGCACACTTTGACCCACAGTTGAATCCACATTATGAGCGTTTCAAATTCAGGCAGTCACGACAAAGGGAAGGAGAAACGATGGATGCCTTCCACGCCGGTTTGAGGGAATTAATAAGCACCTGCCCCGACGATGATCAAACAAAAGAGGTGACGGCGCAGTTGATTCAAGGGTGCAAGAATAAACATCTACGGACACTGATATTAAGACAACCCCGAATTACACTGGATGAAATATTAATGTTGGCCAGGTCACACGAGCTGTCAGATGCGCGAGCCACGGCAATGGAAGCTGCCATAAATCCAACAGCAAACACGGAGGTCACAGTAAAGACAGAAAGAGTAGACGCAATGCGGAACAGTAGCCGTGGAGGACGAGGAAGATGGCCGACCAGGACACCGCGCCGCACGGCATGCGGTTTCTGTAGATATGAGGAACACAACCAAGATGGCTGCCCAGCACGTGGCAAGGCATGCGCCAAATGCGGTGGACTAAACCACTTTGCCAGTGTCTGCAGGGGTGGTGCGAAAGGAAATTTTAGAGGACAAGGTGCAGCAGGACGGAGAACGCCAACCAAAGCAGTCAGACAACTTGCCCTAGATGACGCACATGATGCACACCCGTCAAAAGGAAACAGGACACAGTCCCGCTACCCACAGCGGTTAGATGATTCGTCAACCGAGGATGAAGAAGAATGTTATTACGTCTCGTTTGTGAGCGAACTCAAGAGAAGGTGGAGACCGCAACCAAAGTGTCAGATTCAAATCGACGGAGCAACAGTAACAGGAGTTATAGACACCGGAGCCACGATCAATGTGATGGGCATTCAGCACTACAGGGCGTTGAAACCAAGACCACAGCTGGTACCGTCGAAGGCTCGTATCTTAACGTACGGTAGTAAAACACCGCTACAGCTGCGAGGGAAAATGACTGTACAAGTCAGAGCAGAAGATCAAGAACTGACGACCACTTTTCATGTGATTGACAAAGAGGCAGACTTACTGGTAGGAATTTACACAGCGGAAGACCTCAAGCTAATTGCTTTTGCGAATGCAGTCAAAGCATTCCACACAGAGGAAATTCTTCAAATGTTTCCATCGCTGTTCCAAGGGCTAGGAACCATCAAAAGACCACCAGTCAAACTACACACCGACAAAGCTATACAACCTATAGCATTGAGGCATCGGAGAATTCCGTTCCATCTCCGATCGGCAGTTGAATTGGAGCTGAGGAAGCTGGAAGAGCAGGGAGTGACGGGACCGACACCATGTGTTTCTCCGATGGTGATTGCCGAGAAGCCCCGACAGCCAGGCAAAATACGTATATGCATTGACATGCGGATGCCCAATAAAGTGATCAAAAGGGAAAGGCATCTCACGCCCACAGTAGATGATATATTAACGGACTTAAACGGAGGACAATGGTTCTCCAAATTGGATCTAAATGTGGGCTACCACCAACTAAAGCTGGCTGAGGAGAGTCGCTACATCACGACGTTTTCAACGCACTTGGGCCTGAGAAGGTATAAGAGACTAAACTTTGGCATAACCTCAGCGGCAGAAATTTTTCAAAACGCAATTAAGGAGATCTTATCAGGGCTGAATGGAGTACTAAATGTTAGTGACGACATACTCATCCACGCAAAGACTAGTGAAGAACACCATCGGAGGCTGAAAGACATGCTTCGGAGGTTGGAGTCACGCGACACAAAGAGAAATGCCAGTTTTTCAAGCAATCCATAGAGTTCTTTGGGTACGTCTTTGACTCAGAGGGAGTAAAAGTAGATCCCTGGAAGTCATCAGCCATAAAGTGTGCTCCGGCCCCAACGACCGCGTCAGAAGTGAGAAGTTTTATGGGGATGGCGCAGTATTGTGCCAGATTTATCCCACAGCTGGCCACCATAGCGGAATCACTGAGGAACTTGACGAAAAAGGAAAACCCCTGGCAGTGGTCCAAGATAGAAGCGGAGGGGTTCGACAAAGTGAAGGCGGCACTGTTGGACAGTACAACGATGGCATACTTTGACATGACAAGACAGACGGAGATACTAGTAGACGCCAGCCCTGTAGGTCTGGGTGCACTGCTGACGCAGGAATCGGAACCAAGGGTGTGGGTTCCCCTAGCATTTGCGAGTAAGGCCCTTACAGCAACGGAGGCCAGGTATTCACAGATAGAGAGAGAGGCCTTAGCAGTGAAATGGGCCTGCAACCATTTTCACCTGTACATTACCGGCCAGCCATTCCGGATGGTCACAGATCATCAGCCGTTGATACCGTTGTTTAAGGGAACAATTTCATAAAGGGGGTGGTGATGGACAGAGTATCTGAGTTAATCAGAACACTCCTACCCAGTCAACAGATCAGGGCTTGATCCATCACCGTTTTTTAGCTCACTGCACCATCCCAGTTCAGAACCTGGCTACATGCAAATTAGTCTGTCCCTGGCCCAGTGCATCACGGGAACAGGGCAGACCAAACTACCAAGCCAATTCTTTACTGGAAAGGAAACAAGCTTCCGGGGACCGGTTTCTGGCATTACAGCCATCTTCGGCCTGGCTTGCTTGAATCCTGATGGTGCAGTGAGCAAGGGACTCACATCTTAGCATACCCTTCCACACTTGTGGTGGCCAAAATAATTTCATAAAGGGGGTGGTGATGGACAGAGTATCTGAGTTAATCAGAACACTCCTACCCAGTCAACAGATCAGGGCTTGATCCATCACCGTTTTTTAGCTCACTGCACCATCCCAGTTCAGAACCTGGCTACATGCAAATTAGTATGTCCCTGGCCCAGTGCATCATGGGAACAGGGCAGACCAAACTACCAAGCCAATTCTTTACTGGAAAGGAAACAAGCTTCCGGGGGCCGGTTTCTGGCATTACAGTTGTCTTCGGCCCGGCTTGCTTGAATCCTGATGGTGCAGTGAGCAAGGGACTCACATCTGAGCATACCCTTCCACACTTGTGGTGGCCAAAATAATTTCATAAAGGGGGTGGTGATGGACAGAGTATCTGAGTTAATCAGAACACTCCTACCCAGTCAACAGATCAGGGCTTGATCCATCACCGTTTTTTAGCTCACTGCACCTTCCCAGTTCAGAACCTGGCTACATGCAAATTAGTCTGTCCCTGGCCCAGTGCATCATGGGAACAGGGCAGACCAAACTACCAAGCCAATTCTTTACTGGAAAGGAAACAAGCTTCTGGGGACCGGTTTCTGGCATTACAGCCGTTTTCGGCCCGGCTTGCTTGAATCCTGATGGTGCAGTGAGCAAGGGACTCACATCTGAGCATCCCCTTCCACACTTGTGGTGGCCAAAATAATTTCATAAAGGGGGTGGTGATGGACAGAGTATCTGAGTTAATCAGAACACTCCTACCCAGTCAACAGATCAGGGCTTGATCCATCACCGTTTTTTAGCTCACTGCACCATCCCAGTTCAGAACCTGGCTACATGCAAATTAGTCTGTCCCTGGCCCAGTGCATCATGGGAACAGGGCAGACCAAACTACCAAGCCAATTCTTTACTAGAAAGAAAACGAGCTTCCATTGACCGGTTTCTGGCATTACAGCCGTCTTCGGCCCGGCTTGCTTGAATCCTGATGATGCAGTGAGCAAGGGACTCACATCTGAGCATACCCTTCCACACTTGTGGTGGCCAAAATAATTTCATAAAGGGGGTGGTGATGGACAGAGTATCTGAGTTAATCAGAACACTCCTACCCAGTCAACAGATCAGGGCTTGATCCATCACCGTGTTTTAGCTCACTGCACCATCCCAGTTCAGAACCTGGCTACATGCAAATTAGTTTGTCCCTGGCCCAGTGCATCATGGGAACAGGACAGACCAAACTACCAAGCCAATTCTTTACTGGAAAGGAAACAAGCTTCCGGGGACCGGTTTCTGGCATTACAGCCGTCTTCGGCCCGGCTTGCTTGAATCCTGATGGTGCAGTGAGCAAGGGACTCACATCTGAGCATACCCTTCCACACTTGTGGTGGCCAAAATAATTTCATAAAGGGGGTGGTGAAGGACAGAGTATCTGAGTTAATCAGAACACTCCTACCCAGTCAACAGATCAGGGCTTGATCCATCACCGTTTTTTAGCTCACTGCACCATCCCAGTTCAGAACCTGGCTACATGCAAATTAGTATGTCCCTGGCCCAGTGCATCATGGGAACAGGGCAGACCAAACTACCAAGCCAATTCTTTACTGGAAAGGAAACAAGCTTCCGGGGGCCGGTTTCTGCCATTACAGTTGTCTTCGGCCCGGCTTGCTTGAATCCTGATGGTGCAGTGAGCAAGGGACTCACATCTGAGCATACCCTTCCACACTTGTGGTGGCCAAAATAATTTCATAAAGGGGGTGGTGATGGACAGAGTATCTGAGTTAATCAGAACACTCCTACCCAGTCAACAGATCAGGGCTTGATTCATCACCGTTTTTTAGCTCACTGCACCTTCCCAGTTCAGAACCTGGCTACATGCAAATTAGTCTGTCCCTGGCCCAGTGCATCATGGGAACAGGGCAGACCAAACTACCAAGCCAATTCTTTACTGGAAAGGAAACAAGCTTCTGGGGACCGGTTTCTGGCATTACAGCCGTTTTCGGCCCGGCTTGCTTGAATCCTGATGGTGCAGTGAGCAAGGGACTCACATCTGAGCATCCCCTTCCACACTTGTGGTGGCCAAAATAATTTCATAAAGGGGGTGGTGATGGACAGAGTATCTGAGTTAATCAGAACACTCCTACCCAGTCAACAGATCAGGGCTTGATCCATCACCGTTTTTTAGCTCACTGCACCATCCCAGTTCAGAACCTGGCAACATGCAAATTAGTCTGTCCCTGGCCCAGTGCATCATGGGAACAGGGCAGACCAAACTACCAAGCCAATTCTTTACTAGAAAGAAAACGAGCTTCCATTGACCGGTTTCTGGCATTACAGCCGTCTTCGGCCCGGCTTGCTTGAATCCTGATGATGCAGTGAGCAAGGGACTCACATCTGAGCATACCCTTCCACACTTGTGGTGGCCAAAATAATTTCATAAAGGGGGTGGTGATGGACAGAGTATCTGAGTTAATCAGAACACTCCTACCCAGTCAACAGATCAGGGCTTGATCCATCACCGTGTTTTAGCTCACTGCACCATCCCAGTTCAGAACCTGGCTACATGCAAATTAGTTTGTCCCTGGCCCAGTGCATCATGGGAACAGGACAGACCAAACTACCAAGCCAATTCTTTACTGGAAAGGAAACAAGCTTCCGGGGACCGGTTTCTGGCATTACAGCCGTCTTCGGCCCGGCTTGCTTGAATCCTGATGGTGCAGTGAGCAAGGGACTCACATCTGAGCATACCCTTCCACACTTGTGGTGGCCAAAATAATTTCATAAAGGGGGTGGTGAAGGACAGAGTATCTGAGTTAATCAGAACACTCCTACCCAGTCAACAGATCAGGGCTTGATCCATCACCGTTTTTTAGCTCACTGCACCATCCCAGTTCAGAACCTGGCTACATGCAAATTAGTCTGTCCCTGGCCCAGTGCATCATGGGAACAGGGCAGACCAAACTACCAAGCCAATTCTTTACTGGAAAGGAAACAAGCTTCCGGGGACCGGTTTCTGGCATTTCAGCCGTCTTCGGCCCGGCTTGCTTGAATTCTGATGGTGCAGTGAGCAAGGGACTCACATCTGAGCATACCCTTCCACACTTGTGGTGGCCAAAATAATTTCATAAAGGGGGTGGTGATGGACAGAGTATCTGAGTTAATCAGAACACTCCTACCCAGTCAACAGATCAGGGCTTGATCCATCACCGTTTTTTAGCTCACTGCACCATCCCAGTTCAGAACCTGGTTACATGCAAAGAGTGGCAGGGTATGCTCAGACATGAGTCCCTTGCTCACTGTACCATCAGGATTCAAGCAAGCCGGGCCGAAGACGGCTGCAATGCCAGAAACTGGTCCCCGGAAGCTTGTTTCCTTTCCAGTAAAGAATTGGCTTGGTAGTTTGGTCTGCCCTGTTCCCATGATGCACTGGGCCAGGGACAGACTAATTTGCATATAGCCAGGTTCTGAACTGGGATGGTGCAGTGAGCTAAAAAACGGTGATGGATCAAGCCCTGATCTTTTGACTGGGTATGAGTGTTCTGTTTAATTCAGATGCTCTGTCCATCACCACCCCCTTTTCTGAATCGTTTTGGCCACTATAGGAGTGGCAGGGTATGGTCAGACATGAGTCCCTTGCTCACTGTACCATCAGGATTCAAGCAAACCGGGCCCAAGACGGCTGCAATGCCAGAAACCGGTCCCCGGAAGCTTGTTTCCTTTCCAGTAAAGAATTGGCTTGGTAGTTTGGTCTGCCCTGTTCCCATGATGCACTGGGCCAGGGACAGACTAATTTGCATATAGCCAGGATCTGAATTGGGATGGTGCAGTGAGCTAAAAAACGGTGATGGATCAAGCCCTGATCTTTTGACTGGGTATGAGCGTTCTGTTTAATTCAGATGCTCTGTCCATCACCACCCCCTTTTCTGAATCGTTGTTTAAGGGAACAGCGCCACACCCGCCGCCTCGGATTGAGAGATGGGCCATTCAGATCCAACACTATCAAATGGATCTAGTCTACAGACCTGGGGCAAAGAATCCGGCGGACTTCTTGTCACGACATCCTCCAGCAGAAGCGAGTATGGTGCGAGATCAAGAAGTGAGGACAGAGGAGTTCGTGGACATGGTTTCCCAACTGTCGTGTCCCCAGGCATTAGCGGCCGATGACATTGTAGCCTAATATGCCACGGATGCAGTAGCGACAAGAGTCAAGGCAGCGATAGAAGCTGGGTCCTGGGAGAACTTTTTACGCAATGTCAGTGAGTGGAATGAAGCAGACCGTGTGCGCCTATCACAATTCTGGAAAGTACACAATGAGCTCAGTAGAGCGAATAATGGGCTCATACTTCGAGGATCACGAGTAGTAATTTCCGTCACTCTCCAAGATCAAGCAACTTTGCTGGCCCATGAAGGACACCAGGGAACGAGAAGGATGAAAGCCCGAATGAGGGAAAAAGTGTGGTTTCCCAACATGGAGGAGAAAGTCGACAATGTTGTACGGAACTGCCGAGCATGCCAGCTAACCAGTTTGCCAGACACCCCAGCACCCATTATCACAGAGGAACCCTCTCCATCACCCTGGACCTTGGTCAGTTTGGACTTTGGCAGTTTTCCCGATGGGAGAGTGACAGTGGTACTGATAGACAGTTACACCAAATACCCAGTAGTTGAAGTAGCCTCGTCCATCAGCTTCGCGAATGTGCAGCCGATCCTCAGCAAGACTTTTGCAATGTTTGGTATTCCCCAGGTGATTAAAACAGACAATGGGCCACCATTTCAAGGAAGCTAATTCAAAGAATTCTTACAAAGTCTAGGGGTGAAACACCATCGAATTACGCCCCAATGGCCTCAGGCCAACGGTGAGGCAGAAAGGTTTATGAGGACTGTCAATAAAACACTGAGGATAGCGATGGTAGAAGGGACAGACCCGGAAAAAGCTCTCCAGCACTTCCTACGGGAGTATCGGAGCACTCCACACAGCACCACTCAAAGATCCCCGTGGTCACTGATGTTTGCAGGGCCACGGCGGGACCTGTTACCAATGGCGGAAAATTGGACGCCCGAACCGTATGTGCCGGCAGCCACCCAAGAGAGAAGGAGGAAGACCAATGAGCGGGCGAGCCGGAGGAGGCGGGCACGCGAAAGGGAGCTGGTCCCAGGAGATGCCGTGCTGATACGAACACGTAGGCCTGGAGGAAAATTCCGTACCCCATATGAGGCCGAGCCATGGACAATCAAAACAAAGAAAAGCACTGCCGTGACGGTACAGAAGAATGGAGAAGAGGTAACCAGAAATATATCATGGTTCAAACGCATCCCATCCGTGCCCGAAACCACGGTGGTTAGCGAAGGGTCAACCACTGAAACTGCTGGTCAGTCTGAAGATGCCAGTGACCCAAATATGGATGACAGCTCTGTCAGCCCACCGCCATCTCCGGTGATAAGAGAACCTGAGTTATCAACAGCCAGGGGACGAAGTCATCACAATTTCCGGCCGAATCCCAGGCCGAGCCAGAGACTGGCAGACTTTGCATGTTGACCATCCAAGAGACAAAAGGGAAGCAGAAAAAAAAAATACCAAGTTGGGAAGGGATGTGGCGTTCTAGTGTTTCGCGGGTCTCGGCTGGGACCCGGAAGCACCCACACACTTTGTACCATCTTCTGGCCAGGCGTGGCCAGGAGGCTATAAATAAACGGACGGAGGTTGCTCGAGGCTTCCGGTCCACTCCAGTAATCCAATTGTGTGGTCTCCATTATTGTAGTGTGCCCCTCCATTGTATAAGCGAACCCCGAATACAGACACCCCTCCCTTCCTCCCTTACAGAGAGTATGCGACCCGGCAGACACGAGTAGTGGGGTCCAGGAGTAGAATGCGAGGCCTTAAAGGAGGGAAACAAATGAAAAAATAACACTGGAGAGGCTCCAGAAAGATAAATAAAACTAACAAAAAAACAAAAACATATGTATGCAAATGGGCCGTTGCCAGGTGGAGTGCCTGAGTGGAGGAACTAGCCAGTGGACACACAGCATGCCCTACAAATGGTGAGTCCATAAAAACATATGAGAGTGTGTGCTAAAAGAACACCCCAGAGTCCTAACAGCTATGATGAATAGCCACAAAGAAATAGCTGTGGCTAGCAAATAGAAAAGCACAGTACGTGTGCAAAACACGAGGAGGAGGATTGAAAAAAAAAGTAAAGAACAAACTGCAGGTAATTCCCGGGCGTCCTTACCTGTCAAAGGGAGGCACTGTGCCCTCCAGAATTGATCTGGGGCGGGTCCCCTACCGCACCGTTTAGGGGCCTGAAAGTCTGATAGGTCTGTTGGAATGAATCAGAGAAATAACCTCGGAGTAAGCAACTAAGAGTGAAGCGTCTCAATCCTCTGCATTTTGTCCAAGAAGTCGACAGATATGACCTGCTTGGAAGGAGTCACGTGTGGATGGCAGGATATGCAATGGCTATTTGAAGGCCCATCCCTAGTGAGGCGCCCTACCGAGGAGTGTCTGGAACATCAACCCATGCTGCCGAAAGGTGGGAAGATCTGGTGGCCATGTTGGGCGAATGACTAACTCGACACTCAAGCGTGTGTAAAATCAGGGCATACAGAGCAACAGAAAATAGTTTAAATATGTTCTAATCACATGGTACAAAGTGAAAAATCTGATCGATATACCACAATGAAGATCTAATAAAGACAAGCAAAGATTACATAACTGGGACTACTCATAGTAATACACAGTGATAAAACAATACAAAAGGAATAACAACAAACACATTGTAATCAGGGGTATGGGATTAAGACACCTTACCATAAACAAAACCCCAGCAAGCATAAGGGACTTGGTTGGCATGAAACAGGAGCAATGGAATCTAATAGAAAAAAATAAGATCCATTGACAAATTGGCGTATGCCCATGAAGAAAAAGACCAGCAGAGAATTTTGTGTGTTCCGGTGGGCATATTGGGCGAAGGACTAACTCGATCCCCAAGCATATGTAGAGTGAGGGCATACAAAGAGAAGGAAGGCAAGTTAAAATAGGTTCTGAGAACATGGAAAGGATGTAAGAATGAAAAGAATAGGTCGACATGCAGCAATTACAATTAAATGAAGGCAAGCAAAGATGGCATGACTAGAACAAGTCATGGATGACACAAAGATAAGACAATGCAAAGGGAAAAACAAAAGAATATAATAAGGGGTATGGAAGTAAGAACTTTGACGTAAATGCAAACCCAGCAGGCATAAGGGACTAGGTGGGTGTAATGAATGCGAGCAGGGACCACGGAGTCTAGTGGGTAAGAGGAGATCCAATGACATTTTGCGAGTCCCATGGTTGGCACAAAAGCACATGATGAATAGGACTAGCAGGGTATCTTGTGTGTTGGCAAACAGAGAAGGGGACTGGGTGGAGCCCATAGGGACAATGCGTAAGGGCTGGACAAAAATGAGGGGGAGCGAGGAGAAATCAGGGGATGGTTAGTTAGCTTGTTCCTAGGGCGTGGTTTTCTTAAGTCCCTGTCCTTGGGAGTTAAGGAGGCCTATTGTTGTTTTCCCTATGTTAGCATGAGCATGTTGCAGGCTGTCCTCTGCTTTGCACACATTACCTTACAGATATATTTTGTTTTATGCCACATTGCACTTTCACATAAAATATGCTATTTTTTAACAATCTGTTCTTTTCCTGGGATTTTGTCTGAACATGTAGACAAGATCAAACAACAATGCCCCTTATTCTGTTCTGGTCAAGCCCTACTGCCTAGACAAAACACACAAATGCAGCTGTTGTTTGGGAACACATACTTTTGTCATATAGGTATGCATAGATAGGTAACAGACACTTGGAGAGGGACCTTTCCAGGGAAAAGATTGTGGCAAGGGTCTCAGATGTAGAACTTTCATCTGTGTATACTGAGGTACAGGGTCTGCAGCTAACACTTTTGTAATACATTTTATATTGAGCAGAATAAATACATACAATAAGGTACTAAAAATAGAAGTAAACATTTCTAATACAATTCATACTACACAATCCTTTTCACTAAAGAGAAGACGTAATCACCACGAGTATTATACATTAGAAAAAAACATTTCATGTATACTAAAGTGCAAGTGCTAAGTGCCATAAACCCAACAAATATATTTACCCCTTGGAGATTCTTTTCTATTTGATCAAGATACTCCCATACTGAAATAAGTTTTCAAGTAGCTCCCACCCTTTTCGCATAAACTTCGTCATAGGTTTTTACTTGTTTCATTTTGTTATACCATTTGAGAAAGGTCGGGACTTTGGTCGTTTTCCAATTCTGGAGGATCAGTGAACGTGCCACCAAAAAAGAGATTGATAAAAACATTTCCCCCCTCTAGTTAAAAACTGGATTTGCCTCTTTCTTGATAAACCAAACAGTGCCAGCTGAGGCTCGGGTTGTATCCTACTCCCGAGGGCACGGCTAAGCTCAGCATACATTTTCACCCAGAACTGGCTTAGCCTTGGGCATGTACAAGAAAACATGCAGCCAGCCACCCTCCTGGGCTATTGACACCGAAAACACTTATTTTCAACCACGGGGTACATTTTATGCAAAGCTTGTGGGGTGTAATAAGCCATCCATTGGGACAGAAATGACATCGTTTTAAGGTTTGCGGCTCTCAATGCCTTTCTGCAGTGTTGAGAGATAGTTTGCCACTCTCCAATTAAAAAATTTCAAGATAATTCTTGTTTTCTTTTTTCAAGAAAATTGGTAACCAATAGAGGCTCACCATGATTTCGAAAACCTCAATACCAATTCCCTATACCTCGCAATTTTGTTCTAAACACAGCAGCTAAAACCGGAAGGGTACCTATAATTCCTGGGAGTATATATGTATTCATCAGTGATCTAACCTGGAGGAAGCTAAAAAAGAGTAACCTGCTCTGATTGCCGCATCTAGCCTGAACCTCCTCTCAGTGTATGCATCTACCTCCTATTATGAAGTGGCTTAGCTCCTTAAATCCTTTTATTTCCCAAAGTTTAACATGGCTATTCCGAAAATAAAGGCTCAAGCTTCTGGACTCTGTCAAGCCCAGATATTCAAATCCCGAGGACTGGGCCTTTAGAGAATAGAATTTCTGAAGTCTACTGGTAAACGCTTGAAGTGTCTTGTATCTTACTTTTTTGGGAAGTTTTGATGTTTTTAAGAAGACCGGAAGCTGTGATCCAGCTTCATGGATCATCTTACTCAGGAAAAAGCTATCCAGAGATCCCTTATTATCAAGTAGCCGAACAACTATATCCATAAATGCTGCTTCATAATAAGTATGAGTATGGAGGAGTGCCAGCCCACTCCAGCTAGTATCCAGTTGAAGGATTGATAGTTTTAGCCTTGACGCTTTTTTATTCCTAATGAACTGGCGAAATAATTTTTCCAATTCTCTAAAATAAACTGCATTGACTTTGATCAGAATATTTGAGAAAATAAATATTAATAAGGGAAGTACTGACATCTTTATTAGTGCAACACTCCCTATCAAAGTAAGGGGAAGAAGTGTCCACTTGCCCACTAGATCTTTCATTTTACTCAGCATTGCTTCATAATTTAATATAAATACATTTGCATATTAGTTTAAGACGTAAATTCCCAGATATCGAATCGGCTCAAGAGAATAAGCTTGTTGTTTTAAATTAACTGGGAGAAAAATGCTACACACATTTAGCGCCAAAACTTCAGTTTTTTTATGATTGATTTTGTATCCGCTGATTGCCTCAAACTCAGCGAATTCCCTTAAGGTCATATCAATATTGTGTCTTATCGGTTAAAGATAGAGTATAACATCATCTGCGAATAATTTTTATTTCACCATCCCCTCTATTGGAGTGTTAATATCTATATTATCCCGAATCCTAACAGCCAGAGGTTCGATGAAAAAGGTAAAAAAAACTGGCGACAAGGAGCATCCCTGCCGGGTCCCCCGCTTAATATCTATTGTGCCTGCCGATTTTGAGTTTATCCTGATCTGAGCCTGAGCTCCTTGATATATATTCTGGAGCAAAGCAATAGTTTGCACCGGAAAACTAAACCTTTCAAGGCCATAGAATAACGCACCCCAATTCACCAGGTCGAATGCCTTCTCGGCATCGACCATCATTATTACGGCGTAAATTTGGTGAGTGTTAAAGTAGTCAATTGCTTGAATTAATCGCCAGTATTTGACGACATTGACCTGCCTCCTATAAATCTAGTTTGATCTGTATGTATTGCACATTGGGCCATTGAAGTGAATCGATTGGCCCAAATTTTAATCAATAATTTGTAGTCTACGTTCAAAAGGCTAATTGGCCTATAAGAGCCAACATCCCTAGGATTTTTGCCTTCTTAACGAAACTAACTATCGAAGATTCTCTAAAGGCTGCTGGAACGTCACCTCCCGTTTTAACATGATTAAAAAGCTCAAGCAGGAATGGTACTAGCTCTTCCGAAAAAGCCTTATAAAATTCAATTGGTAGACCGTCATTTCTACAGGCCGTACCTCCAGGCATTGAGGCCAAGGCCCTAGAGATTTCATCTGCTGAAATATCGGCCATTAATGCATCTTTCTGCCCTCTAGAAATCTGAGGGTGTACTAAATCATCAAAATAGCACTGAACAGCTTGTTTTGAAACCTGACAGTCAGTTGAGTAGAGTTCCTTATAGTGATCTACAAATATTTTTGAAATTTTGTCTTTTTCAGAAACTATTATCTGCGTCCCAGGTATTACCACTTCATCAATTACAGCTGCTTCTTGTTTTACTCTGGTATACCATGCCAACAATTTTCCTACCATCTGATTTTCTTCGTAGACTCTCTGCTGGTATGATTGTGAACTGCTTATTTCCTCCATAATAAACAACTCCCTCAATTCCTGTTTGGCCTTGACTAATTCTTCTCCTGCTTGATGTCCCCCCCGACCCCAGAGAAACCTCTCTTTTTTACCAAGGCAGCATCAACTGCTTTCTGAAGTTCTTTCATTCGAGTTTTATGATCTCTGATTGGTTCCGCCATAAAAACAATCATTTGTCCTCATACTGAGGCCTTAAAGACCCCCCAAACTGAGAAAAGCCTTGCAGTACCCCTATTGGTCTTGAAAAACTCCCTAATCCATTCTCACATACTGATAGTCCCTAACTGTAGATTAATTAAATTTTTACCAGAGAATGGTCTGAGAAAGAATTGGCCAAAATCTCAGTATTCAAACATCTCAGGGAGCATGATACCAGGAAGAAATCAATCTGTGAGGCAGACTTAAATTGATGAGAATAATAAGTAAACTGTTTAGCTGCACCATGGGCCCTTCGCCACGGATCAACCAGTTGATAATCCTGTTTCATAATATCTATCAACTTTTTGGTCCCAGGTTTCATCTGCTTTTTTGCTTTATTTGATGTATACATTTGCAGATCTTGTATAAAATTAAAATCGCCACCTAAAATTATAAGGCCCACCGCAGTTATAGCTTTATCATTGATGCTTTTAGGAGCTACAAAGTAATCTACAACTGGTACATAATAATTTACGAAATTTACCATTCACCTTAGCTACAACCCATATCCATCTACAATATGCCCGCACTACCCCTGCGCCGTGTACCTTGTGCCTAAGATAGCGCCAGCTTCTTACCCGCATTTAAAGGTGTTTTCACCCTGCAGTTGCAGGAATTAGGGCAGCCAGGGACAGTTACCGGGGACTCTTGCGGACGCCATCTTGGAGAGGGCATCTGGGGCAGCCGATTGACGGGCGCCATCTCTGAGTGGGGAATAGTTTCCTCCCCTCACACTCCTCCCACGCCTGGAAGGGGCGTGTAGAAGTGTATTTAAGTGCCAGGCTGACCGTGCTCAGGTAGATTGCTGCGTGTAGCGCGCTGGTTTGTTGCTTAATTTTAATTTTCCCTCGCTCTCATTCCGTTTTTTAAATTGCGCCGCTCACTACCCCTGCGCCGTGTACCTTGTGCCTAAGATAGCGCCAGCTTCTTACCCGCATTTAAAGGTGTTTTCATCCTGCAGTTGCAGGAATTAGGGCAGCCAGGGACAGTTACCGGGGACTCTTGCGGACGCCATCTTGGAGAGGGCATCTGGGGCAGCCGATTGACGGGCGCCATCTCTGAGTGGGGAATAGTTTCCTCCCCTCACACTCCTCCCACGCATAGGGTTATATAAGATGGACAGGCGGTCGGAGCGCAGCGATGACGCGCAGCGGGTGCGCGCCGGAGGTGCGCCAGAGGTAAGCCCGTTTGCGCCCGTTCGCGTCTCGGGCGCATCTGGTGCATCCTCCACGGACCCATTAGGCGATCAGGATCCACTGTCACAGCTTCGGGACCCCGCTAGAGGCCGCTCCTTGACTCGCCCTTCCACCGCTCCCCTTATCTGTGGACTACTTAATGTCCGCTCGCTTGTGAAACATCATGCAGAAATTGCATTGTTGATAGACTCCTTACATCTGGATGTCCTCTTTGTAACAGAGACCTGGACTAATACGAGCTGTGAAGTAGAGCTGGGGTGGGCCTGTCCGTCGGGGTATCTTATTAAACACTTACCTAGAACAACTGGCAGAGGTGGTGGATTAGGATATATTTTCAGAGATTCCATCGCGCTCACACAGTTGGAGGTGAAGGAGGTAGCAGGGTTTGAGCTTATGGGTTTTTCCATCATGGCCCGAGGCGGTACCTTGTTGGCGGGTCTTCTATGTTACAGACCTCCCTCCCCAACCTCCACGGATATTCAGCCTCTGATCGACATGATCTACGACCTCTCAAACTCCCACTCTAGATTACTGGTGTTAGGTGACTTTAACCTTTGGCCTTCTGGCCCTCAAGATATGGCGTATAGAGAGCTATGCCAAGCTTGCAACAATGTACAACTTACACAGCTGGTTGAGGCACCTACCCATACTAGAGGACACACTCTAGACCTTGTATTTGCTAACAGCGATCTGGTCTCTGTGGGGGAAGTATTGGCTCAATGCTGGACCGACCACTCATTGGTCCCGCTATCTGTCCTCTTGCCTGGTACTCGGAGGATAGGTGGCCCTGGTGCTGCTAGGACCGGCAGGCGGTGGTCTCGTCTTTTGAAATCTTCAACTAGACCTACCTTGCTGTCCAAACCCTTCGAGGCAGAGGATAATGTGGGAAAAAGCTATCAGACTTTTTGTCAGCAGATCGGAACATCTCTGGATAAATTGATCCCTCTAAGAAAAGTAGGGGACAGACCTAGAAGAACCAATGCTTGGTTTACGGAGGATCTGGGCCAGCAAAAGCTCCGTTGCAAGCAGGCGGAACGACTCTGGAGAGGAGAATATAGGGAAGTAGACAAGGTGGCATATAAAGCGACCTTGCAGGAATACAAGATCGAGTTGAGGAAAGCCAAGGCTCAGTTTTTGGCAGACACTTTGACCAGGGCCGCTAATAAAGTGCAGGCGTTGTTCAAACTGGTAAACAACCTAGCTCATCCGCCTTGTGCTGCCTCGACTGTCCCCGTCTCCCAGGACTTGTGTGATTCTGTGGCTGATGCATTTGAGGAAAAAATTAGGAAAATCCTGAGTGGACTTCAGAGCTCGGCTCAGTTAACAGCTCCCTTGCTCTCCCCGATAGAACCAGCCGTCACGGTGGGTCAGCTGTCCTGTTTTCCATGCCCCTCCTTGGAAGATTTCTGCCTTCTTGCAAACAGTGTGTCCTCAGGATCACCACTTGATCCTATGCCCCATAAGATCTGGAAGGCGTTCCAAAACGAGCTGTTTCCGCCGCTCCACACCATCTGCTGTCAGTCACTAAATACAGCAGTGGTCCCAGAAGGCTGGAAAATGGCAATCATTACACCATTGCTGAAGAAGGCCTCTCTGGACCCCTCAAATCCGGCCAACTATAGACCCATCTCGCTCTTGCCTTTTATAGTAAAGGTTGTAGAGAAATGGGTCACAAGAACCCTATCCAGTTTTCTGGAAAATAACTCCTGCCTGGATGTATCACAGTTCGGCTTTAGGCCGGCTCACGGCACGGAAACTGCATTGGTCGCCGTGTTGGACGATCTAAGGGCACGAGTCGACATGGGCAAATCAGCATTTTTAGTGCTGCTCGACATGTCGGCCGCGTTCGACACGGTGGACCATGCAGTATTGCTGAGCCGTCTACAGATGGCAGGAGTCACTGGCCTGGCCTTGAGCTGGATCACATCTTATCTTAGTGACAGACAGCAGGCAGTGGCTTTACCACCTTATCAATCTGCCACTCATCGTGTGGAACAAGGCGTCCCTCAGGGCTCGGCGATCAGCCCTATTTTATTCAACTTGTACCTCCAACCTCTGGTCGCCTTGATAAAGTCATTCGGCATATCGGTCATCAACTATGCCGATGACACTCAGTTGATTTTTTCATTCGAGGGCGCCATGGCAGTATCAATGGACACATTTCATCGCTGTATGTCGGCTACGGCCGAGTGGCTGGGTGCGAACTCGCTACAATTTAACAGCTTAAAAACGGAAGTGGTCCACTGCTCCTTGGATCGTACACCGCGCCCGCTCCCGGTCGATTTTTGGCCTGCATCTATTCCTGGCACGGTAGAGGCAGCAGAGTCGGTCCGGAATCTAGGAGTTCTGTTTGAACCCAACCTGCAGCTGGATGCGTCAGTAAACAGAACCGTAGCGACTTGTATGGGCCTACTTCGGGCCTTACGCAAGATTTTACCTCTTCTCCCTGAAAATGCTAGAACGGAAGTAGTGCGCAGTTCTATCCTTAGCCGGTTAGATTACTGCAATGCACTACTTCTGGGGGCCCCTAAACTCCTAATCTTAAAACTACAGAGGATACAAAATATGGCGGCCAAACTAGCCCTAGCGCGTCCTCGATCGGCCTCTTCCACCGGAGCACTGGCCGATCTCCACTGGCTATCTGTTCAGCAGAGAATATTGTTCAAGGCAGCTTGTCTTGTTTTTTAGGCCCTGCATGGACAGGGGCCAATGCCGATCCAAAAACTTTTCTCTTGGTACTGTGCCACTAGATCATTAAGATCCTCCTCTGCATTCCTAGTGACGGTCCCAAGGATAAACAGAGCGAGGATGGGCGGCCGGGCGTTCGGCTTCACGGCCGCTACACTTTGGAACTCACTCCCGTTGACACTGAGGAGCAGACAGGATCTCCCTTCCTTTAAAAAAGACCTGAAAACGTTTTTGTTCCCAAGGAAAATGTAAGGACAGATCGGTTGTAAACACGGACGCAGTCTCAGCGCCAGGATACCCTCTGGGTGGCAGTTGCGCTTAATCAAGTAAATAAATACATACATACAATACATATGGATCTCTTTGAATTTGAATAATGTTCCAGTTTATCCCTCGACCAAAATAAATAGCAACTCCCCTTATTGCTGCCTGGGATGAAGCAAAATAGGACCTTAAAAAATCTTTAGGAATAAACTATTTTGGATCATTAATCTTAAGGTGAGTTTCCTGTAAAAATAAAATTTGGGGCGAAAATGCCGCCAACCATCTTATCAATCCACCATACTTTTGTTTATTTGAAATGCTGTTAACGTTGATCGAGATAATACGCACATTTTAATCCATCACTAGCACTATTGGTTACATCCAAACATCAGTAAACATACCCTTTCTTCTAATATAATATTTTAAATATTTCTGCTCATTTTCTTTTCTTGCACCGCCACCCTCCCTCAGTGCCCTAACCCACACCCAAACCATCCCCAAATCCATGTGACCCTTCCGGCTACTGGCAGGTGGGTAATTGCCCAATAAGTTGGCCCTCTATATTGGGTGCCATGGTGTTGCACCCTGGTGTGATACACCACCCCGTCCCGACCCAGAAATATAGAAAAGAAAAAAAACAAGAGGAAAAAAAGCCTGAAGACACAAGCACCAACGTCCTTCATATCAAACAGTCCAATCCCTTTACTTGTCCTTCGGGATTTTCTGCAGAAGTTCCAGAGCTTCATCTAAGCTTGTAAACATATGGAACTTGCCTTGAACCAAAACTCGTAGTTTCGACTGTTGAGCAATGGCCCCTTGAGCTCCCTGCTCTTTAAACAAATAGAGGAGCTTAATCTCCATCTGGTGACGTGCTGCCGCTGCACTCATATCCGAAAATATGCGACAGTTGGGAACCTCTCTTAACAAAAATTGCTTCTTCTGTATTGCCCTAGTCAGGATTTGCTCCTTCAGTCGATAATCTGTAAAATTTACTAGAATAGTTTTGGGCAGTTTAGAATTAGGGAATGGCTGCACTGGGACTCTCAATCCATTGTGATTGTTGAGACCATTTGCACCCTTCTGGAACACCAACCAACCGCAGATTTGAGCGCCAAGAATGATTCTCTAATTCTTCCAGCTTGATTTCCAGAATGTTCTTCTGTTTTTTATTTGTTAAAACCTGCTGCTGAATTGAGGTAATCTGATCCTCCAAAAGAAAGATTCTAGATTCAACCACCTGCAGTCTGGATGGCAAAGCCCCCACTACCTCTTTTTTTGATAGGCGTGCATTGAGTGCTGCAATTTCTGTTGCTTGTGTGGCCTTCACTTCCCTGATCTTGTAGAGAATAAGATTAAACATGCTTTTTTATATCACACTGGAAACTAGTCCCGGTTACAGACTCCGTGACTCCATCAGCCGCTTCCAATGATGATGCTGGAGGTGAGGGGTGCACCAAAGTTTGAAAAAGCAAAGGAGGTTCCTGGACAAGATTGAGACTGAACAACCTGTACATCTTTAGCGCCATGAATATCCTGCTTGGGAGCCTGTTGTGGCAAAGGAAGTGGAGGCTGTCAAAGAGATTGAGACGCCTTTGATTTCTGAAACAACAGATATTCCTTGACTTTTCCCAGAGGTAAACTGGAAGGATTTACTTGGATACTCTCCCGGATAATTATTATCCTGCCTTTCTGCCGTCATAACCGGGCCAGATAGGTCATTAACTCCTTCTGTTTCTTCTGGGGTCTGCGGCTAACACCCAGAGATCTCCTGATATATAATAATTTTTGCTTCTGTAGAAGGGGAGGGAGCAGTTGTATATTATGACAGCTCCATTTATGATTTACGGAATACTTGCTATGCTAACCGTATTTGTCTGAAGCATTTTCCTGCGTGTTGTGGCTCGTATACTCCACACCAGAGCACAATAGTTAAAATAATCCTTCTAAGCCTGCCTCATGTCTCTTTTAGAAGTTATTGTGGGCTAGTACGAGTGTGTGAGTGAAAGGGTGTGTCCTACAACTGCGAATCCTGGGAGGGTCAGAAGTGTTGTGTTCTGGGGTGTCTAATTATTGGTTCCTCTGTGTAGGAGTAGGAGGGCAGTGAGTCACTATAGCTAGTTGGTATCGGGCTCTTGGGTAAGCAGGTGGTAGGATGACTCAGTCCCTGCCTACTAAGGCCCCAAAATCCCAAGCATAGTTCTGTGACTCCGCAGAATGTCTGCAACAGTACTACATTTTTTCCAACTCTAGGTCCCAGATGTGACACCAAACAGGCTTGATGCAGGATACCTCAGCTCTAGACAGGTATTCTTTAAAGACTCAGTCTGGTACCACCGATTTTATAAGACAAACTTTAACCAAAAGGTACAGAATTTCTTTTTGTTTATGTTCTTTGTTGGTCTCAACGTTTCATAGATATTTGGAACTGGGTATCTCGGGAGGGAAAAATGTTTTGCACAAGATATATTAACGAGATAGCCATCTCAGCTGGCATCTATTTTGTGTTTCTTTTATCCCTTCACCAAGAGACACTGTTCAATCCATTACCATTTCTGTAAAATGCTGAAGGGGAAGGTTTTGATTGTAAAGTGTTTATGAACACGTGCAAACTTCGATTAAAACAATTTTGGCAAAAAAAGTTACTTTTCCCTAAGATTTATTACAAATCCTATTTAACCATTGAATTGATTTTTTAATAAATATTAAAAATAGTGGTTTAATTGTTTTTCTAGCTGATCCCTTTCCCAAGTTATCAGTATTAGTAATTTAATCTGCACACTTATTTTCTACATAGGATGGTTAGGCCTGGCACAGTGAAAATAACTTTCTGAGCCTTGTCACTGGAGGGACATGGTAATAATAATGTTCTACCTGTCCCACTTTTGAAAACTATGCCCCTTGTCTTGTGGACTGAAGGGCTTACAACAGTTTAAATTAACTACATTTACAGGGAGGTCCCAACCGTAAAAAGGGATTATTTTGACAGGTTGCACTGCAGAGTTTGCACTGCAGCAGTCAGGCCATACAGGGTAGGCCTTATAACCATGTTTGCGCTGCCACTGTGGTGGATGGCACAATAAGTAATGGAATCCACTAGTTGCATTTAACCTCCAGGCACTGGTGCAATTTGTATACTATATGCAAAGGACTTATGGGCAAGTTAAAAATGACAATCACGAATAATCCAATGTAACCATGTTTAAAGGGGAATCATAGCTACTTTACTGCTATTTAGCAGAGGTACAGTTCAGGGTTCCAGAAGCAGCAAAAATGAGCATAGAAAAGGCATAAACTATATGGTGATCACACAGAAAAGACAGATATCCTACAGTTGGTATGTGTTCTGGTGATATGAACAATTGAAATCAGGACCTCACCCAAAATATAAAGAATGTAATTCTATATAGTCAATAGTAAAAATCCAAAAACAATTGAGTGCAGCATGTGCAATATCACATTAACATTCACAATGTTTCTCCGTTATAGGACTCTAATGTTGGAGTTAGTTCCTTGTAGGTCTTCCTAGCCACATGTGTTAGTATTCCCCCACCGTTCCTTTTAAGATGCGTGACCCAACCTTCGCCCTTTATGCACGCACAGCAAAAAGACGTAATATAATCTTGTCATCAACATCCTTCCACCGTCTTTTATCCACCGAGCAATCGCTTTTACATCAGACTACGGGAGTTCCTGCAAATTGTTGCTCAGAAGAAATGTTTGTAGTGGCGCCCAAATATTTCTAGGTAGTTATTGACTGGGAAGTAATGTATTTTACACCTCACTTTGATCACTGCAGTATATCAAATGTGTTACCTATTGTTTAACCATTTGGAAGTAGATGCTTCCCCAGTGTCTGGCGAAAATCCCATTAGCAAGCATATATTTGCTAATCTTTGTGGGAATCTCTTGTGTTTATCCCAACAATGCTATATTTGGGGAGGGACCAGGGTGCTAGGGCAATCATACCCTTCTTTGATAACTCTGTAAACAGTCTCAGTATCTTTCCACTCTCGGGCATCTCTAATCTAGATGCACAAAGACCGCCATTGAGTACCCACATTGTTCACATATGGCATCTGCTCTAAGCCCTCTTTACATCAATTATCTGGCTGCAGTAACTTATGTGTAAGAATTTAAATTGCATCACTCTATGCTTTCCATTTCCAAACAATTCCTTAGGTTATTCACAACAAACTCTCCATTGTTTATCCCTCATCTGTGTGTTCAGATCCGCCTCCCAGCTATCTCTGACGCCAACAGGATTTCTCCTATAACTTGATATGATAGTGTACATTCAATTCAATTCAGAAAGCTTTATTCGGGTCATTAAAAATAACCATAAAAGCATATACATACATCATCAATATCAATTCTCATTACATTCATTTTTAAAATGGTCATAAAAAGGTATAGAAAATCCTTAATTAATAAGGGGTACATTTAAAACATCATACTCTTCCTAGCTTCAATAGATTTGAGCAAAAACATTGCAGTAAAGAAGCACACATCTAATTCATTCATTGAGACAATCAACCTCATAGCAGCATCAGTGGTAAAAGTGCAATATTTTAAAAATAACGGTTTTAAGAAGGCTAAACGAAAAATTTTATACAAATCACAAACTAGGAAGAAGTGCAAGGTGCTCTGTTTGGTGTGGCCATCACACGGGCAGGAGGAAGTTGGATATTCTTTGATCTTAGGGAATGCGACCAAATGGTGCGCAAGCCCAAATCTCACCCTGGTTAGGACATATCTATGAGATGCTCTGGTGACAAAACTCAGGTATGGTTGGAACCCAACAGCGTCTGAATAGCTAGAATAGTATTGACAGGTTTTTAGCTGTTCATTATCACTACTTTTCACCATAGTTCTGTTAGATAAAAACAGGTTCTTAATTTCTAATTTTGTCAGTTCTGTTGTTACCTCAGGGTCATTTTTAATATTTACTTTAAAAAAGGCATTAAAACATTGTACAACATATTTCAGCCAGGGGATCTTATACCAGTAGTCCAACCGGGGGCAATCTTGGATAATTACTCTATTAAAAGCTGTTTCTTCTTTACTCCAGATTAGTCTCCAGGACATTAGGGGTCTAAGTGCTAGTTTATCTGACAGATAACTGATACCTAGTTCCCTATGAATAAGCTCTGTTGATGCCGAACTAGGGAGGCTAAGTAAATTTTTTTAAAACTTATTTTCAGTTATTTGTAATTGCATGTTGCAACCGTGACCCCACACCCCCGCACCATATAGTGCGATGGATGCGCTTCTAGCAAGATATATATGTAGCATGTCCTTGATTCGGCGACCCCCCCAAATTTGCTGCAAATTTAAAAATACCATGGCAACTTTTGACCATTTTTGCTTGTACATTTAGTTTTTTATTTGACCAAGTGCCGTTCCCGGTAAAAGTTATCCCTAGGTAACAGAACTTATCGACTGTTTCTATTTTCTGTCCTTCTATGTAAAAAGTTTACATAAATTCCTTTTTTGGCCACAAACCATAGCATATGTTTTACTTTTATTGATCACCATTTTCCTCCTAGACATAAAATCAGCAAATGAATTAAGGAGACGCTGGGGCCCTAATGGGGTTCTAGATAATAATACCGCGTCATCCGCGTATAGCAGCACAGGGACATTTATTCCATTTGTCTTGGGTGCATCCGACAAAACCTGTTTAAGTGTTGCGTCTACCCCATTAATAAAGAGTATAAATAATAATGGGGCCAGAACACAACCCTGGCGGATGCCACATCTTACCCTGAACTTAGAAGTACATTCACCTTCCTGGCCATACCGGACATATGTAAAAAGCCTTTCATAAAGCCTTGCCAGGAAGACGATTATAGGTTCCGGGGCACCAAGGTCCAATAAAGTTGTCCATAAAATGGAGTGGTCCACTAAATCAAAAGGGCTGCTAAGATCAGCGAAACATAAATAAGGAGACCCTTGCTTAGCACAAGTATATTTCCCAATGATCAAATCTAAATTGATACATTGTTCCAGGGTGCCTCTGCCTTTTCTAAAACCATATTGTGGATCTGCTAAAATCCTGTTGTCCTCAGCCCATTCCTCCAATCTCACTAGTAAGATCATGCTCATTATTTTTATTGAAGAATCTAACAGTGAAATCGGTCTATAATTTTTAGGGTCCGATTTCACCCCCTTTTTGTATATCGGTATTATAGTTGGTTCTCCCCAAGAATCCGGAGGGCTTTCCATTACTGCTATGTTAAATACTATATTTAAAAGCAGTGCCCAGAGGGCTGGCAATGACTTATAGACATCTACAGGCACTCCATCTGGGCCTGCGGCCTTTCCCCCTAGCTGTTCTTGATGCCTTGTGCAACTTCATCAAGGGTAATGTCAAGAGGTAGGATTGGGCAATTAGCTAGGTCAGTTAGATTATTGGCAGCCTCGGTTTTAAAAATACTTGAGAAATGAGTTACCCATGCCTCACAGTTTACATTGGATGATAATTCGGGCAGGGATTCATTCTTTAGGAAAGGGGAGTTTACAGTAGCCCAGAACAAGTGCGCGTCAGAAGTATCTACAGCCTGGTTGAGCTTATCCCAGGCGTCCTGTTGCAATTCTCTTTTCCTAGATTTAAGAACTTCTTTATATTCAATCCTAAGTTTTTTTTACCATCAACGGGTTCCTGGGTGAACTTGCCAGGGCCTTTTTTAACAAGGTTAGTGAGTGTGTGCAGGCATGGTTAAACCAGCCCTAACCCCCTGCAAAATGTTTTTTAGATGCTATCGTTAGGATAGTACTAATGCTATTATTTATTTTACGGAAAATTGTTAAAATCATCATTGGTGAATTGCTAGCATCCAAGTTCTCTGTTATTTCTTGGTAGCTATTTCTGACTATATTTCCCATAGTTTTTTCTGGGTTCACTCCTTTCCATTTCATTCTTACCCCGTTTGGCCTAATGGGTGCAATATTATCAACAATAACCGGTATACTCTTGTGAGTAGTGTCCCAAATATCTACCTTTGTAATTATACAATTATGATCGCTAAGCAAAAAAACTTCTACCCGTGGTGTAATACATTTTTGGGAAATACTACAAGATACTAAAACATGATCAATAATTGTGTTTGCATTTCTTCCGGTAAAAGTGGGGATCCTTTCTCCATTCTCATCTGTTGCACACGTTAGGATGACTAAATCATAATTTGCCATATAGTTGTTAAGCCTTTCCCCGTAGGAATTATGGGGGAAATGAATGCCATCATCTCCTAAATCATCTCTAACACCGCAAACCCTGGTATTGGAAAATAACCAGGTGGGGGTATTAAAATCTCCCACACATATTATGTCAAACGCCACCATAATTCCCTCATGTAGCTTGGCGATAGCATTCTCTAATTCCAGGACGACCTTAAACCGGGTATTGTCGAACACATTATCATAATAATTCATTAAAAGTACATCTCTAACATGCTTTTGTTTTAACCACAAAACCTGAGAATGGCACCCAATGTTAATGTGCTTCTTTACAATTAAATCTATACCAGTTGATATTAAAATAACGAGCCCCCCTTGGCTCTGCCCGGTCCTGATCTTAATGCCAGTAATTCATAAGAAATAAAACCATCAAAATTAATTGACCCTGTACACCAGGTCTCTTGTAGACATATATTCTTATTGGAGTCAAGGAACTCTGACCATCCTAGCATTTCCTGCTTATTAGATATTCCAGCGATATTCCAGGAGGCTACTGAGACCCCTCTTTCCTGTTTGACTCCGCCGTTTCCTAGAGGTATACCAGGACAACAATCCATATGCAGTGTTTGTTCAGTGCTTACCAAGCATAGCTCCAATGTAGATTCATTATCCATCGGGCCGGCTTGTTCCAAATTTACGGGCTCTGTTTCCTGGCTACTTCCAGAGCTCTTCCTATCCCCACTAACAGTATTCTTATTATTCAGGTAGTTCTTATCCAGTCAGTCATTTTCATCAAAGTTGGTAAACGGTTGAAACCTGTTAGAGACTGGCAAGTTAAACCTATTATCCTGTTGCGAAAATGTACTGCTCTTAGTTCTATCCAGTTCTTGAGTTAACCCACCTGGTCGAATTTGCCTATGATGTGTATAGAAAAACGCCAGGGGTAATAATGAAGTGCCATGTCCCGATGATTGTCCCAGGTTTAGTCTGTTCAGAGATATTCTTGCATAATGTCTATTCTTAAAATTAATGATTATGCAATCTCCCTTTATGGTTTTTCTCGATGGGCCTATCCATTTGACTCTCCGTGTACTGAGAATCTGGTCTGCAAACGTTGTAGGGAAGTCACAGTAACAACTTAGCCCCTAATAATTTTATTTTTAAGTGAGTCATGAGACTCTTCTTGTTGCTCACTAAGGGGGGGTACATTAGTGATAACTACTACGTACGGGGCACAGTCAGGGGGCAGGTTAACTGAGCGGTACCGTCCCATCTCTAAGCTCCCTTCCCCCGCTCTAGAGTTAACCTCTAATAGATCTTTGCCATTTTTGCAGTTACCCAGACTCTGGGTTTACATTCCCCCTGCTGGTCCAGATACAACTGGGGATGCCACATTTCCCATAATACCCGTAGTAGTATCTTCTCGAAGAATGTTCGTCGTTATAGCCGCGCATTTTCCATTTAGGGCTATTACGGCTTTATCCAATTTCTCATTTTGGGTGGTCAAGTCCCCCCCATAGCCTAGTTATTTCCTCATTGATTAGATCTAGCTTAGTATATAGGGGTTTAAGGCATGCTTCTATCCTCCCTGTAATTATATCAGTAATCTGGGTTACAAGTAAGTCATTAGGGTTTCCTATATGAGTTGTTTCTGCGACTGGTACAATTGTGTTCACTTTCCTGCACTTTCCTATTGCCCCTTGGTTACTCTGTGTTTTCCTACATTCCCTTCTTGCCCTGGGTAGAGGAGAATCTATATTAGTTGTTTGTATCTGGGCTGTATTGGATTCCGGGCTCTTAATTACTTGAGCCCCCTTAGTGATTTCTGGCAATGTTTTTTAGGCGAGGTAGCATCATCCCCTGATTCATTTGGGGTTCCCAGATTATCCGGAGTTGCAGGCAAACCACTTGTACCCAGGGAAATTCGTCTCTCCGCCCTTCCTATTTCCTCATTGATGACACTAACTGCCTTTACTAGATACGATTCTATAGTAGACCCCCCAGTTGTCACGTTATTTTTAGCACTCTTCCAACCTGTCATGATTATCAGACACGGTACAATTAGGACAATCCAACACGAGATTCAACTTATCAAAAACAGTTACATAGACCCTCTTCTTGCTTAAAGTATTAAAATCCTGCACAATGTCACAAAGCCGTGAATCGATCCTAAATTAGGTCGAGTAAATGTATAATACTGCAGGGACTAACTAAATTAAATATATAATGTTCTCACAAAAAATGAAAACAGACTCAGTATGTCCATAACCAAGTCCGAATCCTTACTATAAGATAGCAAAAAACCAAAAGCCATGGCCCAGCCCTGCCTTGGACTGCCTCGGACGGCCTCAGACGGTCCCGCCCTTGCCCCGGGCTTCTCCCGGCATGTCCCGCACGCGTCCCGCGATGCGGGAGTTTCGCCGCTGCTTTGAGCGCCTCCAGGCGCGGAAGTAGGCGGAGGTGGGCGGGATGATCAGCAAGGTGTCCTGGGGGATTTAGTCTCCCCGCTCGGCAGCCGCGTGGTGTATCAGAGCAGCGGCGGGCGGACAGACTGATGGCAGGAGCCCCCCAGCTAGACCAGGACACAAGGCAGGTAGGAATTAAAGCCTAACCAAAGTCACCGGCAAAAGACCCCCGGCTTTGCTGTACAGTGTGAGGGATTAGCAGTTGAACATATGTATTCCAGTGCTGGACGCATCAGAGATTTCAGTGGGAAAAATGGATAAAGATCCCTAAACACATGAGACAGTTTGTAATAGAAAAACATGCCCAAAGCAGATCTGCTCTGTAGTGGCGCAAATCATCAAGTGAAATAAATCTATCCTCCCTAAACATATCTTCTTTTTTCATTTTTTTAAATCTAGCTAATTGCTAAGAAGCTTCAGGCTCAGTTATGAGCTGGATATTTGTTTTATGAGCAAGAGACAGCTGATTGGTATACATTGTGTCTAGTCCTGCTCACATTCTTAATATTACCTATGTCTTTACTGTGCAATCTACAGAGTACATTTCGCCCTTGTGCCTCACATGTGGCTGGGTCAGCACTATCTTTAAATTGGGAGTTGTAGCAATGTTTGTTTCTACCACTATATGTGGTGCAAGTGTGGTAGCATGAAACTAACAGTGGGCAAAGTGTGCCTGCACATATAAGTAATATAATTGGAAATCGGTGATCTCCAACCCACACTTGGCATGAGGTTTTATTAATATTGTCCATTTTATCTAGGTATGCTTACATCCTCATACCAATCTCCTCAACTCGGACTGCAATGTTACATAGAAGTGGTGTGATCTGTAAAATCAATATCGTTATGTGTGACATCCTTCCCATCATCATCGAAGGGAGTTTGATCTATTTGAATTGTGAGAGTCAATTCTGTTACCCCATAGTAATCTCTTAAGACTGTCCCATGTCTGTGTGGAATTGAATACCCAGATATTTCGCTGACTCAGTTTGCCAAACAATTGGATAATATTGTTAACATTGGCTCATTTCCGCTGTCACTGATTTGTCCAAATTGATATTGAGACCTACTATCCCTGCAAATTGCAGAAAAACTCTAATCCGTGGTGAGAGATTAGCCATAAGGTTTTTCACAAACACTAAAATGTCATCGGTGTACAGGAATGCCAGCAGGTGACAAGACATGAAGTACATACTAAGTTGGGCATCATTCATGTTGTCACAGTCTACACACCATGCCATCCCAAGCTTAAATGTAAGTGGGAACAGTGGGCAGACCTGCCTGGTTCCACTGCCCAGCCCTATTGTATGTGATAGTGTGTCATTTATTTGCATTCTGGTCAAAGGCTGCGTGTATAGTAACCGCAGTGATTACCTCTTCTGTCCCTCCACTATCCTTCTCAATTTAAATAAGAAGCTAACATATACTTCGCTCAAGTTACCTTCATATTTCACTATACTAATGCATCACTAATCCTTTATGGGTTCCTGAGTAGCTTGCTACTTGCTGAAAAAGCGCTTTAGCACATCATCAGGGGTAGCAAGCACTACATTAATGCAAACCTTTTCCCTCTTCTATCCTTCCACTATCCTTCTTAATCCAAATAACAGACTAACATGTACACTGCTCAAATTACTTTCATATTTCACTATACTAATTCACTTCTAATCCTTTATGGGTTCCAGAATAGCTTTGTAATCGCCGAAAAAGCGATTCAACTCATCGTTAGGGGAAGTAAGCGCTATATAAATGCAATTGCAATACAATACATATATTCCCTTCCCATTTCCATCCTGCCCAACAGTTTGAAAATATATTGACACACAATCGAATCAAAAGCGTTGCAGAGTCCAAGAATACAGCCACACCATGCATCTTCGGTTCAAGTTGGTGTAATATTGCAAACGTGCTTAAGTTGTATGACCTCAAGTAACCCAGAACAAATCCACCTTATTCAAGGAAGATGAATTGTGACATAAGATGCATCAACCTACTAGACAGCATTATAGCTACACTTTTATTTTCTAGGTAATTAAAGAGCGAGGGTGGTATGAGGAGCACAGTGTTGGGTCGCTGTTGGTTTCGAGGTGTGTTACTAACAATGCTTTGGGGCCCACCAGTAGGAGGGGAGGGGGGGCACTGACCACAGACACATGAATGGTGTGATAAAGGCCGCTTTATTGGAATCAGGTGCACCCTGCCTTAACCCCAACCTTGGCCTGCGCCGTACAAAACTATGACTCACTAAATAGTGAATGCCTAACAACCCCACCACCACCCCTAAATGGATCCCCAACATTGCAAACTCATAACATCATATAACATCCCGTCTGCAACCTACCCCCCTGCCTACCACTGCAAAAAGACTTCCATTCCCCTACTGCCTACAACAAGCCAACCCAGGCCTCTTCCAATACCCCCACTACCCCCTTTTTAACTAGGAGAAGCGCCACTCGAAAGCCGCATTAGCGTCTTTCGACCCCCCCCTAGGACTCCAGCCTCCTCGGGTACCTGCTCACTCCCAACGCCGCATCCAGTGCCTCCTTCAACTGAACTATGTACAGCTCCATCCCATACCTTGAGAGATGAACCCCATCCTCCCTAAAGAAATACACCGCCCGTACCTAAGCTCGGGATGCTCCATCCTGCCTATCCCCTACCTAGCACAGAAATCCTTCATCTCCCTGTTGATCTTTCTCCTCGTCCTGTCGATAGCTCCCGGGCGCTCAGCTCCCCTCCAACACCTCCTGGGAATAAAGTCCGACCAAATCAAATGACAACCTGCCCACTGTCTCTTAACCTCCAACAAATCTTGTTTCATTTGCATGACCAGTGCCAAACCTTTACATTGCACAAGGTCATTTTCACCCAGATGTATCACTACCACATCCGGGCACAACCCCCCCCCCTCACCACAGTATTCAGCAAGAGCATCAATTCATGCCAACGCATACCCCCCTTTCCCCGCCAATGACATCTAAACAATCTGTCATCCAATTCCAGGTTGAGCGTCCGGTGATTGTCCCATTCAGCCCTCTCAGCCCGCTTGACAAATGAATGTCCCACTATGTATATGCTCAGAAGCCCCGCCACAGCACCTGAAAAGACACACATGTAAGAGGGCGGAACACAAAGTTCAAACCACCCCCCCACCACCCTCATTCTGACATATCGCTTGGAACAGTCCGACTTCCATCGCCCCAGCCGCTTGTTCTCCTCCATCACCCAGCCACACCACACTGCCTCCGTTGCCGCCCCGATTCTAAAAAGAATGCGTCCCAAACGCCTTCGGGTCCACACCAATAGTCCGCAGGGCGTGCCGCAGAACCCACAAAGCCTGAGCCGCCGTCACCCTGTCGCCTCCTTTCCGACCAAAGACCTCATTTTTGGATGCCCGCCGCCCCGCCGCCAGCCGGCGGCCCCACATCGCCGGACACACACCATCCTGACCACCCGGTCCCAAGACCACCCATGTCCCCACCCCCCTTTGATCCGTCTTTGAGCGACGCAAGCGCACTGCCACTTCCCGGGCCCGCATCTCCACATCTTCCCACTGGAGACCCCGCCCCCCTTTCACACCCACCAGCTCCGACACCCAAAAAGCTCAAAAAAACAGCCAGGACATGAGTGTGGAAAACAACACCGTCTCCTCCCCGTCGCGACACACCGAGGGCAGCGCCACAATCAAGTCCCCCAGCCAAACCCCTGTGATCGTCCGACGCTGCGCCACACACGCTCCTCTCGTCCTCGCCCATCCTTCCATTAAACGAGTCCCCAACTCGCCCGCCGACGGGGGATACCCCCACCACAACTTCCCCGTGAACGCTACCGCCGCCAACTTGCCCGCAATCGTGACCCGCGACAAACCTCTGTCCATCAAGCTCAACATGAATCGCACCACCTGCTCCTCCCTCTGCCAGGGATCCCCCCGCCTTACCGCACCAGAGAGGCGAAACTCCTCCCACGCCAGTTCATACGCCGTCCACCTGGACGCCGCCACCGATTCCCTCACTAGCTGAATGACCCGGTGTCTCCCACAGACCAGAGATCCCCCGGGATCGGTGTCTTGATCGTCTCCACGGCCGTGGCTAGCCCATGGAACCTCTGCCACTGTGAACGAGACAAGGCATCCGCAATGTCATTGTCCACTCCTGGCACGTGGCGCGCATGAAACATAATGTCATTTTCTAAACAGCACAGCACAAAAACTCTCATGAGCTTCAACAGCTGGGGGTCCCGTGCCGACTGCCTGTTCACCACATGCACCACCGACATGTTATCCACCCGGAATAACACCCGCTTGTGTGCCAACTCAGCCGCCCACACCGTGACCGCCACCAACAATGGAAACAACTTCAGGAAGGCAATGCTCCGTCCCCCCGCCTGCCAATATGTCGGCCATTGCTCTGCGCACCATCTCCCGTCCCAATACAGGCCAAACCCGCCGACACCTGCCGCATCGGAGTAAAGCGTCACGTCCCACTCCCAATCCTCCGACGGAGCCATCGGCACACCATTGAAACGTTCCAGGAAAACCCGCCACATCCGCAAATCCTCCTTCAACCCCGCAGCGTCAAGCCAGACAGAACCAGACCTAGCCGCCGACAGAAGGTACGACCCGCTCGCACCACGCGACAAGCAAAGTTCAGATGCCCCAGAAGAACCTGGACCTCCCGCACCAACACCTTCTGTTTACCTAGCATGTCGCCCACCAAAGCCAACATTGCCGACCTCTTGTCCTCCGGCAGGCGTGCTTCCATGGCCGCTGAGTCGAGCTCTATACCGAGAAAGGACAACACCGTACTGGGACCGTGCGTCTGCTCCGGCGCCAGGCGAACCCCAAATTCCTCCATCATCCCTGCCAAACTGTCCAGCAACGGCTGGCAGTCCGTCGCACCGGGTCGCCCCACCAGGAAGAAGTCATCCAGGTAGTGCGTCACCATCTCAGAGCCTGTGCGCCTGGAAAAAGCCCACTGCAAAAAGGAACTGAAGGGAAGCTTCCGCACCAGCACCACGCAACTCTCCTTGCTCCCCGCCGCGGCCGCCCCCGCAACTGCGCCCACTGACGCCGTGCCAGCGCACGACCCGACCGCGCCCGCCGGTGCCCCGCCGTCCGTACCCACCCCTGTGTCCTTGACATACCGACCTTTCACCAGCCGTCCCACATCATCCCCCCATGTCTCCATCCCCACCAACACCTGCACACAGCGCCTCTTGCCCGCACCACTCCCCACTCCGTCTCCAACCTTACCTGGCATCAAGGTCGGCGTCCGATCTGGATCCCGCCGCCTAACCAGTGGAGCTGAGGGGGCCGTCACCCTGGGCGCGTCCTGCTGCGGCCGGACCTGCAACACACTGCCAACAACATTACTAGATCCCCCCCTCCTGGATCTCCCCGTCCTCTTCAGACTCCCCATCCCCAACCTCCTGTAGCCCACAGCCGTCCCTACTGGACTCCAGCCGGGTCAACCCCGCCTTCTCTCTACACACCCGCATCAGATCCACCAGATCCACGCACTCGCCCCCTCCCGCCACCGCACTCGTACCCACAGCAAAAGTAACAGGAGCTGCATGCATCCCCCCACCCCCGGCGGACGATGTGACCCTTCGGGGGGGGCTGACGGTGACTCCTCCTGTCGCCGCCCAACGCCGTCCCATGCCATGTCTCACGTTGGAGCGTGACCGCCCGTACAAGGCAGAGCCGACCCATCCCCTCTGTGGAACGGAGCCGCATGCTGCTCACCCGAGCCCCTCGCCAACATGTCCTGCCAAGGAAAAAAGGTGGAGTCCAGCATACCGGGGAAAAAAGGCCCTTCCTGCCCCCCACGCGTGACCCCCATCTCAACCCCGCTGTGCCCCTCGGCCCCACCGCGCAAAAATGTCCCCCCATCTGCGCCGGGCGACCCCAGCTCCCACCCCACCCCCCTGACCCCAACCCTACCCCTCCTCTCATTCCAGCCACTGCGTGCTCACCCCACCCCCACACCCCCCGAACCCCCATCCCGGTCCCACCCCCCCAAACCATCCCCCCCACTCCCCACCGCCTCCCCTGACCCCACCCACCAACCGAGTACCCCCTGCCACCTCCGAACCCCCCCTTCCCTCGGCGCCCGCACCCCCCCCGCTCCCCTCCCCCCTCCCCGGCGACGGAAACCTGCTCGGGCCCACCACGCTCCCCCCCTCCCCAGACGATGACCCCCAGTCCAGCTCACTCTCTGCGCCTCCTGGCCCCCCCTCCCCCTCAACCCGCCCCCTCCCCTTCCCCCTCCTCTCCCCGCCCCCCACCTCCTCCATATCAGATTCCTCTATTAATAGAGGTGACCCTGCTCCCCCTGCCTCTTGTCCCACGCCCCCTACCCTCTCCCCCACCCTCCTACTCCTGCGGCACCCCAGCACCCCTCCCCAGGCCATCCCCGACTCCTGCTGCCTGGCCCGCACCCACCCCCCCGAGCGCTCCCCGCCACCAACCTCCGGGTCCACTGCCTCCTTGCCAGGTACCGCACCGCTGTCTCCCCCAGCCCCCTCCCGCCCCCCTGCCCCACCCACAAACTGCAATGCAGTGCGTCCCCGGGGGCCTCCGGCCCCCTCGCACTCTTCGGCGCTTTACCGCGCCTCGCGGCCTTGCCCCGCCCGCCTCCCTCCCACCTCTCCCACCTCCCGGGGCACTCCACGGTCGGGACCGCGGAGGCCCATAGGCAATCACCGCTGCCGCGGCGCCGTTGGCAGCGCGCCGCGGCGGCCTTACCTGGAGGTCGGGCCGCACCAGGTCCATGCGGCCCGCCTCCCCTAGCAGCCTCAGCGCCTCCTGGACCCGGGGGTCACCCAGCGCCGCCATTTCTACCGGCCTCTCACACCAAACACTACCGCCGCCTGCCGCAATGCCAAACCACGGCCCCGAAAACCCGACAACAAGCAAAACCCAGGCAAAAACAAGGACCCCAATGTTTTTTCAGCCGGCTGCTGTGTCACTGTCCACAAAATGGTGGACAGTGACACGAACATAACAGCTATATCCACCTCCCAGCCCAAAAGCAGCCCAAAAATAGCCCAAGTGCCCTCCCCAGCCCAAAAACAGCCCAACGGACCTTCCTGTCCGTCCTGGTCCTGTGTCCCCCTCCCCTCCTACCGACCCCAAAAACCCCAGGGAGGCAAGCCTCCCGCTGGTCGGCTGCCCCTCCAAATCCCCATTGTGTATGTTATGTGGGAGTATTCCTGTTGCCCTTGCTTTCTCATATGTACACAAAAGATGAGGTGCCATGATATCTGTGCATTCCTTATAACTCCCCAGTAGTTGATTGATCGCCTGTTTGATATCCCGCTCAGAAATAGGTTGCACTAAATATTCTCTGTCATTAAACCAGGCCAATGCCACTTCGTTTAAGTACTCACTGTCTGCTGTGTCTATATATTTCCGTTTGAGTTCTAATATACTTACCTGTATGAATGTGTCTGGGTTAGCCAAGTATTTTGCCTTCTGTTTTAGATCTGTCTCAAGTTTAGTTAGAATCATTCTTATTGGCCGTAGGATTCCGGCTTGCTTAGTGATACAGACCCCCTTACATAAGCTTTGAAAGTTTCTCATTCTACCCCAGCATCTGAGCATGATGCAGTGTTTATCCGGAAGTTTTCTGCTGTATTGAAATTCACCAGTGCCGGAAGCCCTGCTGCCCACCTTCTACAGTCAAATATCGGCCTTGCTGACCAGGTACCACCTCATTTAGTACAAAGGGTACTCTGCTTTTATTATTATTGCGTCTTGTTTTGTATAGGAGGTGCATAAAGCAAAATAACGAAATGCTAGCAATCTGTATACAAACTACCGCTCCATATGTCTGGTGAAGTTTTTTCCTGGATTAAGGTCCCATGTGCTAGATGGCAATCTATCAGATCAAGTACCTGTCTCATCTTTCCAGGTTACAGCACTAATCCTCGTTTTATCCAAGGCGCTCTAAAATTACATCTTGCTTGTGGGCTAATTCCCAGTCCTAGGAACATTTTTGTCAGTGCTGTGGCAATAAAATGTATGATCATAAAATAAGCAGAACATGTAACGTTTTCCTACCCCCCCATGGATTTGTGTTTCTCTTGCCGGTGGTTTCCTGGATATGCTGCGTGCAGGATAGTGTATTGTATTTGCAGTTGTTGAAGTTTTTTCTTGACGGGCATATTGGATCTGGTTTTCTTGGACTGTCTGTGTAAAGAATGGGTGTTAGGCTATATTATTTGTACTTTGATGAGGCAGCTTCCGTTTTCTCTGTCTGGCCTTTCTGAGCACTATGGACCTCATTTATGAGAAATGACGCATCGCTGCGAGAAAGCAGCGATGCGTCACTTCTCAGTGCGCACTCCTTGCGCGTCATATTTAATGTATGACGCATCCTGTCGCAAGGAATTACAGATACGTTAGTATTTCTGACGTATCTGTAAGCGCAAAAGTGACACATTGCTGGAATGTGTCACAAAAGTGACGCAACTCCAACAATGCGCCCTTTCACATGGGGCAAGCCCCATGTGAAAGGGCCTGCGTCAGTCTTACGCCTGCTGTGAGGCAGGCACAAGATTTTGACGCAACGGCGTCTTAAAAGTGACTCAGTGAAATCTCATAGATTTCACTGCGTCACTTCTACGACCCTTCCTTGCGTCAATACGCCCCCCTTGCATACATTATACCTGGCGCAGGTATAATGTGGCGCAGGGGTTTACAAAGTGACGCATCTACCTAGATACGTCACTTTGTAAATATGGCGCAACAAGGCGCATTTTTTACGCCACTGGTGCGTCCAAAAAATTGACCCAGATATTTCGCTGACTCAGTTTGATACGTAAACGTAACGGCTACGTAAAAGTGACGCACAGCCTCATAAATGAGGCCCCATATATCTATGCCTGAAATCCAACATCCGGGCAACTACGGATCGTAGCAGGATGGTAGTCATTGCTGAACAGCTTGTGGGGCCCACTCCAACATGAATTTTTTGAAAATTATTCCTTGGTAAACAGTGTAACCAATAGTGTAGCTAGAAACAATTCCATCTCACTCCCCCTACCCTGCTTTCTGGAACTCCAACAACTTGAGTGCTATTTCTGCACGAACGTGCCTACAGATATTTGTTCTCGGGAAGCACAGCTGTCACATCTTTCTCAAATGCACATATCGCCATTGTGTGAGTGGCCAACTGATCCTCGCTGTCTGAGACATGTTCCACTATCTCTATTTGACTTGCTTGCTTGTTCAGTCTCTTCTTCTTTTTGATCCACTCTTAATGCCAATGTAACTGTCTTGGAGTCTTTGGACTTCAGACTGTGCTGCATGCAGAGTAGAATGGATTTCATATCATTGTCACTTTTACAACTATTGGTTCGGGTCATGTACTGCTACTTTTTGTTGTCCAGGTAACTTTTTTTTGGGTGAACAACAACCATGCGTGCTTATTGTCTTGCTACCCCATACATGTATCAGTTTTTTCACCCATCTATAGAGTTGTGAGATATATATGTAGTCGTAGAGCCTGCTCCTAAATGGCACAGTGTGAAATGACCTGGGGCAGGAATTTCTGCCATCTGTTTCAAGGTATGTCACTTCAAGCCTTTGTGGCCTTTGCTAACCACTTAGTCAACTTTTTAATGTAATGTGGCAATCTAGCTTAGTGCACCGCAGTGCTGTCATAAGTAAGTCCTGGTATGCTCTTCATCTATTGTCTACATATGCTGGGTTATTTTAGTTAATTCTAGGATTATGCAAAGAATGTATCCGTTAGCAGAGAAATTGATTAATACATTTCTCCTCCCAGACCACTGTACTTGTTGTCTCTCTCATTGAGCCCCACTGCATTTCTCTTCCAGTCTGCTCGCCCCGAAAGCTGCCGCCTCCTCTTAATACACAGCCGTTTGCACAGTGCTCATACACAATAGGTCTGCGCTGCTGCTCCTCTGCCAATATGTGCATTTATTTTCTCATGTCTGGATCCTATTGTGTAGCCTCAATAGGGGAGGATTATGTAGTTTTTTCGCTCATTGATGTGGAGCACAACACACCTACAGCCATCTTGAGTCACAGCTTTTTGGTGTCCCCCATAAACAATGTAATTCTATGTTGTTATAACAATGTCCCTGGAATTTGTTTGTGACCAATTTGCCTTTCAGCAGTGCCTAAATTGTATTGCAAAGTTGGATGGTTATTTGGAATCAGATCTCTAGTTAGTGCATCTTGTGGGATCCCAGCATCATTGAACCCTTCAAGTTTGGGACTTTATAAAGCATTTAGCGCCTAGTTTAGAGTTAGGTAGGGAGGATACTCTATCACAATGGTGCCGAACCTTGTGTGCTAAACTCTTACTCCACCTGCCCAATTTAGGGCTGAGTGGACCACCAGTATGTTGACAATGGTGCCTACTCTGGCTCTGTCACTAAGATACTCTTGTCATGGCCTGACGGAATATAGGCTGTCTGAGGTACGCGATCAGATGGCTTTTTTTGCAGTTCTTCACTACCAGATAAAACCAGTAAAAATAGAAAATGTACCCTTATACCATAGGAGAAAACTCCTATGATGTGAGGGTCATGAGTTTAATATTTTACATTACTCTGCACATCGTAACTTAATTCTATGTGCACATATTCATGGAGAAAGAAACTTCATATGACAGACATCTAACCATTCACTCCAGCCAACAGGGTGCAGACATTTAGCCTTAGACAGTAACATCTTGTTTGCCAAGGAAAAGATACACAGATTAGCAAGACCAGAAATTTGAAGTTAATTCATGGTATTTCACTATTACAGTGAAGTGTCTTGTAAGCTTTAAAGGTCTACAGATAGCAACTGAAAAATGATATCAAGTATGTTTTAAATCTGTTAATTAGCTTTCTCAATTCATCCTCCAATAATTGAAAACGATCTCACCATCACCACAACCTTACAATGTCATTATCATCATATCTGACCCTTTAGATTCATTTGTAAATCAACTTTTCAATCTATCAAACTCTTCACCTTTTTATCCAGCTCAGTTTGTCCTTTGGTAACTCTCCTCATCTTCTTATTTTCCCTCTGACACTTCATGTTCAGACACATGCTAAAAGTAAATCCACAAATTTGAAATGTTAGATAAATACCTAATACCTAATACAACTAATAATACTAATTCAAGTGATATAACAGCTACTTCCCATACCCATTTACCCCCTCCTCCAAACCATAGTTTGATCTGATTCCAGGTTCTGCTAATTGGTGTGCTCTTTGTCCGGTGTAAGTCAGTCTCAATATAGCTATTAGTTTTCAAATAACTATCTAGCACAAATGTGCAATATTTAGTTTTAATTATCTTACTTTTTCTAAAAGGATGTCAAAAACCTAATAGGTTTTGAATTAACAAACTTCTAATTGTGAGCATGTCTTTATTAATACAAGTTAATGCACCAGCTGTGTTATTTGCTAAATGCTCTATTAAAGTAGATAGATATCTAATCTTTAATTAATTTAAAGCAATCCCTACAGGAGGAACCATTATAGAGAAAACTCCCAAAACATTTGTACTATACTTTCATGCATTGATTCTACTATATGTCATCTTTCAAACTATTCACATTACACATTTTAGGAAACACAAATGGTAAATGACAAGACCTCGACCAGCCCATAGGAAAAGTAAAGTAAGCAATCTTGTTACATATATGGTAAATGTTTCTACGCATAGAACCAGCACCCAAAAAAGTAATACTATTTATCTCATAAGTATGTGTACATTTACTATTTTCTGCTATGACTATACCATTTTTCTCATCACTCGTCATACACATTTATGCCTCCTTTTCTTTCTAAATCCTAAAACTAGGATGTATTTGTAGCGTTCTCTCTAGAATGTAATCCTAACACTCGATCATCTATAGGTTTAACATTCAGGTATGATTATTAATTTTCTTTTATAAACTGAAACTCTGCTTCAGTTAGTGTGCACACCCTAACAATGGAAAGAAAAAATCTTCACATTAGCACCATTTATATTGGCACTATGAAACTTTATAGGAGCTTACAAAAAAAGATTTGTAGTATCAAATAACACGTCTATTGGAATGTTATTATCTAATTTAAGTTCCTCTAAAAGATTCTGCTGCATTACTATTGAGCAATATACTAAACAAGAAAAAGCATAGGACAAAGGTAATGTATGTAATTCACAATTTCAGAAACTAAAGTAGGGCGATGTGGATAAATGTAGCAATTATTAACATTCATGATTTCTCTATAATTCTTTCACAACACTATATAGGTATTTCCAAAATATTTATTCATTCTTGTAATTATTGCTAGCATCTAATTCATGTTTTGTTAGAATGATCCTTAGCTGTGTTTGAAAGATACCTTAAAGGGGGAAATGCACACACTAACAGCCCAATAACAACAGCTGAAATAAAAAATACTAAAACTACTGTGGAAGCTATGGACATCCTTGCTTTCCTTGTCAACATGTTTCCCTTCCAATATATCTTTCAACTGTTAACATTTCACTTATTATTCAGCAAAACGTATTCAGCATCTGAGCTTTTATCAGTCTAAGTTTCACTCTACATTGGTTATTTTGTAGCTTCAAACAAACATTGTATATGTTTTAGGATAATGTCTTCTTCTGATTAAATTCTTACCAAGGACGTCCATCAAGTACAGCATTCTGTATCTCATCATATTACATGTTGGACCTCCCTCTAAAAATTATTCAGTGCTATCATCAGGCTCACCAGTAGCACTCCCTTTTGTTTCTTCATCTATTTTTAAACCACCGAGTGCAAAACTCCATTGCACAACTCTTCTTTGAAAACTTTCACCTTAAGTTGGAACTTGTTTGTCGTGAGTTTGGTTTTGTGCAGCTGTACATCCACTCAAGCATATGTTTTCTTCGCTTGCTTTTGAACTTTGTTTTTTGCTTGTCTTTTCTGTGCTTGATCTTTGATTTTTGCTTGGGATTGACTCTATTCTCACCCTTCCTTCTTTATGCATGTTTTTAGTGCCATGCTGGTAAGTAAGAATAGAAAGAGTGCATCCATCTCTTTTGTGACAATACAAAAGAACCATTTTTCACAATCCAGCATTTCTAAAATGCTTGCTGTATACAATGTGTGTCATAGCTCCAGGAAGGCTTTAATACTTTATTGCATTCATTAATATCATCCAGGGCAATGGATCAGTTATATCACAATGGGCCAGTCTCTGCAATGGCTTAGCAATTAAGGAAAAATTGGAACCCATTCAAGACAGTAGCCCGTCATTCCCCAAAACACTTTTGTATGAAGTGGACTTATTCTCATAATTGCAGAGATGGGTTATTTTTTACACCATCCTTACTCCTTTCTGAGGCAGAAGTCCAAAATAAATATGTCCTGCCTGATAGTATTGCAATTTTGTCCGTGAAACCTTAAGTCCATCATCAGTCAAAAGATTTAGCAATACAGTTGTGTCCATTTTACAACCCTCTTTTGTTTTTGTAGCAATTATAATATCATCATTATGCTGGACCAGGACTGACTCACAGGGTAATCTCAGTGCCTCTTTAAATCTTTCTTGAGAACCTGTGTAAAGACTGATGATGATTCTGTAAACCCTTGCGACAATCGTTTACACACCAGTATTTTATTTGAGAAATTACACTTAAACCTTGCCTATCCTCCAATTTCTTTTGGCTTCGCATATTAGTATTATAGAGTTGTTACATGGGCTTTCCAACACTTAGAACACCACATTGAACCATCTTCTCAATCACTGAGGTAATTCCTTCCTCAACTGCACAGGACAGTTTGTATTGTGGTATGCAAGCATAGATTGTGCCCTGTTTTAATGTAACCTGCACTGGCTTAGCACTTTTAGTAAGCCAAATGCCTTTAGCTGTCAAACCCTTAATCTTCCTTTTCACATTTTCCCTTAAATCTCGAGGTATGTGCTCTTCTGTGAGAAGGGGAATAACATTTATATTTTCCTACTGATTTCTATTTAAACTCAACATATTTGTCATTTGTCTGAATGTCGACACAATCCTATGTACTATCAGTTACACAATGGAATTTACAAATTAAGACCCTGATTTAGATCTTGGCGGACAGGTTACTCCGTCACAACGGTGACGGATATCCCGTCTGCCAAAATGCAAATCCCATAGGATATAACGAGATTTATATTCCAGTGGTTGGGATATTCACCGTTGTGACAGAGTAACCCACCCTCCATGATCTAAATCAGGCCCTAAGTCTGTAACCAGTAGGTTAATAAACTCATGCTTGTCCTATCCAAACCTATCTACTGAAACAGAAGCTGAAAGTTTATGAACCACTTGTTTATTTTAAATACCGGCAGCTTGAACAGCTTTTACTGGGAGGGTTAGATTTTCAACTTCTCCTGGTCTAACTGTGAAATGGGTTGAACAATTATCAACTAGGAAGGACACAGGATAACCATTAACTGTACCTTCCACATATGCTCCAATCTTGTCCACCTCAAGAACTGAGCCTAAAAATACGTCTACCTCCATCGTGAGGCACTGCTGTTGTGTCTGACTAGACTTTTGTAGTAACCCTGGTTTAGCTGCCAATTGTGGAAATCTCTGGTTGTTTTGCAAGCTGAATGTACTTGCACCTACAAATTCTGTGTTGAAATTGTACTGAACTATTATCTAATTGTGGGAATAAGGATGACGCTGAAGGCGTATCTCTTTAGAGCTGCCTTGCACACTGAACATGTGTCTGTGGGCTGAGGTCAGTGACACCATCATCATTCCATTCTGCGACATCAGAGTCATCACAGGTATCACTGCATCTCATTGAGAGGCTTCTGAACCTACATATATATATTTACAATCTCTCTTGCAGTGTCTACTTTGAGCACATCAGTGGCACACTGCAAGCTTCATCATTCCATTGGTACCATTATTTTTTAAGCCCCCATCGCTACCTAAATCTTGACCATTACTTCCAACTGGACTTCAGAACAAGAGGCCAGCACACACAGGCCCTTAAAAATCTCCTTCAAGCAGGGGACACAACACACAGCAAAGACTTTCTCCTTCTCTTGGAAGAAACATGACTGCAGGCCAACCCCACACAGCATACAGCACAGGGGCAGTACTTCTCCTCAGTCTCTCCAGCTCCTCTCAAACCATGGGCGGAGAACTCCGCTCCGCCCGCAGAGTATGCAGAGATTTGCCTACTCCGTTTTCTACTGAGAATGCAGAGTAGGCAAATCTCTGCGGCGGAGTGGAGCGGAGTTGACCAGCCCCCACCACCAACCCCCTAGTAAGAATTAAAAATATATACATTAAATGTAAAATAATAAACACTTACCTTGCCTGCGGCGTCCCGGGCTGCCGTCCTCCTCTTCCTCGGCGTTTCACGGTTAACTGCGCATGCGCACGCTCATTTCTCTCAAGGAATGCACGGGTGCGCACGCATGCGCAGATAACCGTGAAATGCTGAGGAAGAGGAAGACGGCAGCCCGGGAATGCCGCAGGCAAGGAAAAATTTTATTATTTTACATTTAATGTATATTTATTTAATTCTTACTAGGGAGGGTGGAGGGGGGGGCCGTGGACCTCCGCATTGTGCAGCTCCGCCAGTTCCGCCCAGGGTTACTCTTCTCCTTGGCAAAGGATCCTCCTGAATTTCAGGAATGCTCTAAAGTTCTGGGGTCCGGGACCTGCTATTTATACAACAAAATCCTTTATTCTCTTGTGGTAGGGAAGCCCTGTGCTCTGTCAAAACCAGTTCTGTCCTATTTATTGCAGCTTCCTGCCAGTAGGTGCAGACAGCATTCTGGAAGGCACACAAGGCCATTCAGGTGAAAGGAAATCTTCTCCCCTACTCTAAATGCAGCCTAGGTCTACTCAGACCAGCCCTGACTCATTCAGACTCGCTGAAGCCACTGCACATCCCCAGCGCCTGTCACTCCAAAGCCAGGCAGTCAATGCACATCCTAGCAGAGGCACACTGGATGGCTAAGCATGAAAATACCCACTTTCTAAAAGAGGTATTTTCAAATACAGAATATGAAAATCACCCTCACTAAAAGATGCATTTTAACATTCTGAGTTCAGGCATACTAAACTTTATTTTCCTACCTTGTTCCCAGGGTTATTGGTTATTTATGTTTATAAGATATTGTAAGCAAACCCCCATTCTATCCTATGGAAACAGGTAGCCTTGCAATAGTGAAACACGAAATTGGCAGCATTTCACTATCAGGACATGCCACACACTAGGGCATGCCCTACCTTGCACATACACTGCACCCTGCCCACAGGTGTACCTTGGGCCTATCTTAGGGGAGACTAACATGAAGGAAAAGGGAAGGTTAGGGCGTGCCAAGTGGGTGCAGTGCCAGGTTGACATGGCAGTTAACAAACTGCGCACAGGCACTGCAGTGGTAGGCCTGAGATACCTTTTCAGGGCTATTCATATGGGTGGCACAATCAGTGCTGCAGGCCCACTAGAGGCATTTGACTTACAGGCCCTGGCACACGTAGTGTGAATTACAAGGGGCTTACCAGTAAATTAAATATGCATTCAAATAGGTTTTATTGCACTCTGTATAGTGTGTGAAATAATCAGCTGAACACAAAGAAGAATATTGTGAGAAGTTGGCCTGGCATATACTGTCCACTAGTTATAGTGGGCACCTTGCACCAGTCCAAACAACCCCTTAGAGGTGATAGGTAAAGACAACCTTATTTGAAAGCAATCCTAGTGGTAGCTATGGAGAGCAGCCTTCAGGCTAAGTCTTGAAGGAATGTAAAGCAGCTTGTTTTACTAGTCTAGTCTATAATCTCTTGATTGACCAAATGAAAGGCGAACCTCCCAAGGTATATATATACAATATATGGATTTATTCTAAACACACCCTACTAGTCTCTTTATGAGGCTAGAGGTCAAAGCACATAAGTTACACTTAATAGCACACAGTAAATTAGCACAATATACGTTGAGCCCCAGGGGCATACTAAACCATATGTTAAGTAAGTGGTATAAGAACCACAACTTGACTAGACACAAGGCCTGTAGAATCGCTGGGACCACAAGGAACCACCCAAGGTAGTGACACAGGGGACCCACGGGGGTCGTGTGCAGTGTGAGAACACAGCAGCGAATCGCCGTTAGTTTCTATAGGGAAAGTCGCAGTGGGAAAATTAGAGATAAAGGACACTTAGGAGAGGACTTTGAGCAAACCCCTTTAGACTTAAGGGGTTTTAGGGCCAACACCCATGGGAGCATCGGAGTACTCGAGTTACCTCACCCAGGGAAGCCGACTGCATAGATGTCTTTTGGTGTCGGGAATCGTCGTTGATTTCAATGGCGATCTGCTGCAAAGTGCTGCTGCTGTCGAAGTGGAAAGTGTCCGGTGTGATCCAAGCCTGGATCAAAGATGAGAAGAACCTAAAAGCAGAGGGGACAGAGTATGGGTCACTAGCCAGTGACCAGGGGCACGATAGACGAATGCCCACCGATGTCGGGTGCTTTCAGATTGAAGAGGTGAAGCTTGACTCTGCAGCCACGAGGTCCAGGAGGCATCGACGATAACCAGGAGCTGGATATGAGCTGTCTCACAAAGGATGTCGAGTGCTGCGGCGTTGGTGACCGGATTGGACCCAACAAGCCTTGGCAACAGCAACCCACCCAGAAAGTAAAAAAATGCTTCGGTGTGGACCAGCAAGGTTCGAAGGACTCAACAAGTGGTGGAGAGTCAGGGCCCATCTGGAGCAACCAGGGAAACCCAATGAAAGTTAAAATTGCCTTCTCAGGGACCCACCAGTCAACGAAGCAGGGATTGCGAAGGTACACTGAGCAAAAACACAAAGAGCCGGCTCACGGAACACTTGTGGAGTGTAGGCCAGCAATCTTCGGTGGAAAAGGTGCTCGGGGTATAGGCTAGAAGTAATCCAATGCACAGCCTCGAGGAATATCGAGAAGATGATGTACTTGCAAATGTGCATGGTGTCCAGGAGTTCAAAGGGAGATTCGTCAGTCATCTAGTCGTTTAGATCGTCAAAGTTCCAGGATTTCTTTAGCAGAGTATCGTCCAGGTATAATCTAAAATCCTGTAGTCAGGGGTTCCTTTCTTATACCCAAGGAAGGGGTTGGACATACTCTGGGGCCCCACCTATGGGAGGGTCTAGAAAGAGGGGTGGCTACACCCATTTCCTTTGTCCAGTTAAGCGCCAGAGCAGGGGCTGATAGCCGGTTTGAACTGGGCTATTCACAGGGACACCAACTGTGCCCCAAGTGCAGACTTCAAAGCACTCTAAGAGTGCATCCATCCAGCCCCAATAGACTAAAACCTGTCTGGGAGGTGGTTACACCTCCCTGTGACAGGAAACCTATTGTCCAGGCCTCCCCTGCCGGAGTTTCGTCCAGTAGCAGGAGGGCAGACTCATGTCTGTGGCTGCAGCTTCCATTTTGTGATGCCAGGGCTCTTTTAAACTGGTGAAGAAAACTAGACCACAACGATAGACCCTTTTTTTACTATCAGCACCTGCTATCCTATCCCCCCTAATCCAATGTTTTTTACCCTCAAGTTACAGTCGAGGTTTGTGTGCACACTGTATGGCACCCACAGTTACTGTGCCTGTTCCCTAAGGAACTGATTTCAGGTTAACAAACACAAAGGTGCACCACAGAGTTCTTCAAATAAGAGTTCTGTTAATGAATTATGCAAAAATGATGTCTTTCTTGTATTTTCAAAATTCTTTATTTTTCAACGTTAGCACCATACAGCCGACGCGTTTCGTCCCTATGGGACTTCTTCAGGGCTTTTGAATTGAAGGTAGTACTTCCAGTTTGAGTCTTAAAGGTTGGAAATCTGTGTGGCGCCTTTCCTTCCTTGGAGTCAGATGATGTGGGTGATGCGGGCTTCATATGTTGTCTTTTTTCAACTCCACCATGTTGTTTAAGAAGATTTTTCAATCCATGAAAAACAATCTGTGTCGGTATCAATATTATCCGGCGATTCCAATGGATGAATCACTAGGACTTATGTGTGGGCACTGGAGTACCAGCAAGTCGATCATAATAAAATCGACCTGTCCTCATCCACAGCGCCTTTAGCCTTCTCCGAAATCCGAGATCCCAACAGCCCTGGGCTGACTCCAATTCCTAACATAGAAAAGAAGAAGACTCAGCACAGGCCCTGCTCAATTATTTTTTATGAAGATATTCTAATGGGAAAGGCGCCACACAGATTTCCAACCTTGAAGACTCAAACTGGAAGTACTACCTTCAATTCAAAAGCCCTGAAGAAGTCCCATAGGGACGAAACGCGTCGGCTGTATGGTGCTAACGTTGAAAAATAAAGAATTTTGAAAATACAAGAAAGACATCATTTTTGCATAATTCATTTTTAGAACTGTTATTTGAAGAACTCTGTGGTGCACCTTTGTGTTTGTTAACCTCTTTTAAACTGGTACCGGGTATACCGGTGCGTACATGTCTCTCCCTCTAGAAGGGTGGAAGTCTACCCCCACCGCCAGGACTGGTAGGTGGGCGGGTAGGATTCCAAAGTGTTTTATACCAAACACAACATGTTTCCGTGCAGCCATTACAAAGTTAGCATTTACCGTGAGATTATAATGCACTTAAGGGTATATAGTCTGGCTGCATCACAGTACGGCTCAAGAGAATAGGTTCCAAAGGCTGCAGAATGGTTCTGCTCATGCATGGGCACCCCTTCACACAAAAACCAGCACCCTGCCTTCAGGATTATTAAGGCCCTCTATAGGGGTGACTGATAGGTTTATATTTGTCGTGATTTAAGATAGATATAGGTAACCTATATCCAAGTAAGGTGTGCATGCACCACCTTACCCAGGCTGCAGTTACAGGCCTGTGGTGTCATTTCGGAAGGCTTCCCAGGGGTGGCACAATACATGCTGAAGCCCCTGATAGGCCTCTGGGGTACCTATGCCCTAGGTACCTAAGGTACCATATACTAGGGACTCATAAGGGTACCCCAGTATTCAAACTGGAGTGCACCTATAGTACATAGAATCAGCTAGGCTGGGGTTCTGAATAGCAGGATTCCAGGCAAACTGAGTCGAAAACCATTAAAACACCAGAAAAAAGTGGGGACAACCATGTAGTCAGATTCCACCTTCCTACATAACTCCCCAAAACGAAAGGAGATGAGGCTGACCTTGTCCAGGTGAACCTTTATTGACTAAGTGGCCATATAAGGAAGTACATGCACTAGCATAGTTACACCCTGTCTTATGGTCCACTAAGCAATCCCTCACCCTAAGGGTATCAGAGGGTCTTCACCATGGGGAATTACTACCTGTGGTGTGTTTTGGTAAAGTACCAGGCTGGTGAGGTGCGTGAGTAGGTAAGTGAGGCCCTAATAATGTTGGTCTTAGCTTCCTCAGATCACAGGTCACCATGGTGGCCTTACTTTCCATGACTGAGTTGCATTTTGCTCTAAGGGTCAAACTTTGGCTGCCTACAGCTTGGGGTTGGGTCCCATTGATTAGAACACTGGAGGGACATGGTAGGTTGGGGCCCTTTTGGTCCCAGGTTTGCCGTTGTCCAACAGAGTCCATCTGGAGGTGGTCCCTATTCAATGTCAAAAGGGATCCCTCAGGGAGTTGATGAATTTTCACCTGGCTAGGGCTACGAGACTGGGCGGCCCTAATCTGCGGATGAGGGGGTTCCTCTGGACAGGGAGCCCTGTGGGGTCCACTGACCTCCCTGACCTCTGCAGCCCTGGGCTGACTGAGGCATGGTAGAGAGGGGCAGGTTACCTGCTCCAGACTGGGAACCACCTTGGAAGGGTCTCCTGCCATTAGAGGTGTTGCCAGGATAGGCCTGACTACCTGTGGGGCAGTTCCTTCGCTAAGGGTTGGATCAGTTCCTTAAGGAGGCTGACCCTTACCTATAATCTGGAGGGAAGAAGACTGTTCTTCATCCCTTGTGCTCTCTTATGGAGGACAGTGGGCCATTTTTTCAGGCTCCATCACTCCAAAATTTCCCTGGGGTTGGGTTGTGGTCCACATAGCCTCACTAACTCTCTCAGGGGTGCCCAGCATTGTCAGATGGGCTTGGTGTTCAACTTCAGCCCAGGGTGAATTTCAAGATCAGTGCCCATCAGGCAATTTACAGGCAAGTTTGGGGTCACTGCCACTCTTTTTGGGCCCGTGACCCCTCCCCAGCTGAGATTGATTATGGCCATGGGGTGATCTGTTCTGACACCATCTATGTTGGTCACCTGGTATTTAAACTCAGGTAAAATCTGTTGAGGGGAGAATAGTTTCCCTGTCACCATGGTGACACTAGCCCCGGTGTCCCTGAATGTCACAGCTTTCTGACCATTGATTATAGGCTCCTCTTTTTACCTGCCCAAAGCATTGGGACTCACAGTAAAAGTGGCAAATCCCAACCCACCATCACAGACTAAGGAGGCTTGTGGGGTAGGGGGCTGTCTAAACTAGGGCCCACCTCTGTTCCCCATGAGAATGCACCTAACTTTTTGGGTGCAACACTGCCGCCTGGGGGATTACTACTAGTAGTACCAGGAGGAGTGGTAGTGTTAGTTGGAGGAACATTTTCTTTATTGCCAATCCTGGGGCAATTGGGATCAGTTTTCCAGTGGCCAGGCTTTTTACAAAACATGGCAATATGGTTTCTTTTCAGGAGAGGAAGGAATTTGGGCCCACCCCCAGAAGTGGATTTTTGGGGCCCTGCAGGGAACTTGCCTTTGATTTATCCTCACCTTTCTCTTGGGACTTGGTAGAATCTTTCTTCTGGTCACCACCTTGATTCTATGTCAGGACCGGAGACGAGGATTATGCTTTACTTTCTACACTTTATTAACAAGCAGCCATTTTCAAGAACTGGTATGGGAATGTGTCATACTTGGATGCCAGTACTGTACTTACATCTGGCAGGGACCCAATGGTTCCTGGCCTTTAAGACATCACTAGTGAGGTGTGGTGTATGCAGCTACCTACTCTAGTGTGGCCTACTAAATTCTCTTGAGTTGTAGAAAGGGTGTGCTAAGCCCTTGACACACAACTCTAAGTTCAGTAGAACTTACTGTTGTTTAAGCTTGTATAATATGTACATCAGGCACCTTTAGTGGTTTTCAAGTAGTCACTCACTTGAGATTATCTGGTAAAACAATGGCAAGCTTGAATCCCAACCGCTGCACACCAATGTGAGAAGTTGGCCTGGCATATGCTGTCCACTAGTTATAGTGGGCACCTTGCACCAGTCCAAACAACCCCTTAGAGGCCATTGGTTAAAGACAACCTTATTTGAAAGCTATCCTAGTGGTAGCTATGGAGAGCAGCCTTCAGGCTAAGTCTTGAAGGAATTTAAAGCAGCTTGTTTTACCAGACTATAATCTCTTGAATGACCAAATTAAAGTAGAACCACACCAGGTTTACATATAAAATATATGTATTTATTCTAAATACACCCTACTAGTCTCTTTATGAGGCTAGAGGTCAAAGCACACAAGTTACACTTAATAGCACACAGTAAATTAGCACAATATACGCTGAGCCCTAAGGGCGTACCAAACCATATATTAAGAAAGTGGTATAAGGACCACGACTTGACCAGACACAAGGCCTAGAGCCTGTAGAATCGCTGGGATCACAAGGAACCACCTAAGGTAGTGACACATGGGACCCACGGACACGCGTGCAGTGTGAGAACACAGCTGGGAATCGCCGTTAGTTTCTATGGGGAAAGTCATGGTGGGAAATTTAGAGATAAAGGACACTTAGGAGAGGACTTTGAGCAAACCCCATTAGACTTAAGGGATTCTAGGGCCAACACTCACGGGAGCACCGGAGCACTTCAGTTACCTCACCCAGGGAAGCCGGAGCATAGATGTCTTTAGGTGTCGCGCATCGTCGTTCATTTCAATGGCGATCTGCTGCAAAGTGCTGCTGCTGTCGCAGTGGAAAGTGTCCGGTGTGATCCAAGCCTGGATCAAAGATGAGAAGAACCTGAAAGTAGAGGGGTCAGAGTCTGGGTCACTAGCCAGTGACCGGGGGCACGATAGACAAATGCCTACCGATGTCGGGTGATTTCAGGTTAAAGAGGTGAAGCTTGACTCTGCAGCCACGAGGACCAGGAGACGTTGTGGATAACCAGGAGCTGGATATGAGCTGTCTCACGAAGGATGTCAAGTGCTGTGGCATCGGTGACCGGATTGGACCCAACAAACCTTGGCCACAGCAACCCACACAGAAAGTAAAGAAATGCTGTGGTGCGAACCAGCAAGCTTCGAAGGACTCACCAAGTGGTGGAGAGTCAGGGCCCATTTAGACCAACCAGGGAAACCCAATGAAAGTTAAAGTTGCCTTCTCAGGGACCCACCAGTCAACGGACCAGGGATTGTGAAGGTACCTCGAGCGAAAACACAAAGGGCCGGCTCACGGAACACTCTTGAAGTGTAGGCCAGCAATCTTCGTTGGTAAAGGTGCTCGGGGTATGGACTACAAGTAATCCAATGCACAACCTCGAGGAACATTGAGAAGCTGATGCATTTGCAAATGTGCACGAGTCCAGGAGTTCTGGTTACACGTTACTCACGAGGGCTGTGGGTCTCAGCTTTGCTGGGGACTCGGGTTGGCCTCTGAGAAGTTTGGAAATCCACAGTTCTGTCACGCAGCCTGCCTTAAACTGGTAAGGGTGGAGTTTTGGATGTATGACTGTGTCTGTTTTCTTTGTGCATAGCCATAGAAAATATAGAAACCATCTGGGGTGATGTATGGAACTAAGAATTTATTCTTTATCTCCCTCTGTAGGTATAACTATGCTGTATGATATAACCCCAAGAATATTATCAAGAAGACGTAACGACCAGTGAAGTCCGGTGTTGTTTACCCTATTTTTACCCCACCCACTCCCGGCGCCCAGGTGAACCGTGCTCTGTGTATATTCGGTGCATTTCATAGGGGTACGGGAAGAGAATTGGGATCATCTTCGTTCCCGCAGCGTTGGGCATAGTTTGACAGTGAAAGTTGACACTGGGCTGCAAATACTTCGGAGTCCGGCGGGAGCTTCCGAGACGTAGACCGGCAAATGCTTTGTTGGTGCCTGCCAAGCAATGGAGTAACTCCTTTACTCCAAGGGAGATTCTTCAGTCATCTAGTCATGTAGATCATCGAAGTTCCAGGATTTCTGTATCAGAGTTTTGTCCAGGTGTAATCTAAAATCCTTTAATGACGCGTTCCTTTCTTATACCCAAGGAAGGGTTTGGACATACTCTGGGGACCCACCTATGGGAGGGCCTGGAAAGAGGGGTGGCTACACCCATTTCCTTTGTCCCTGCAATCGGTTTAAACTGGGCTATGCACAGGGACACCAAATGTGCCCCCAGTGGAGACTTCAAAGCACTCTAAGAGTGCTCCCACCCAGCCCCAATACACTAAAGACTGTGACAGGAAACCTATTGCCCAGGCCTCCCCTGCCGGAGTTTCGTCCAGCAGCAGGAGGCCAGACTCGCGTCTGTGGCTGCAGCATCCATCTTGTGATGCCAGGGCTCTTTAAACTGGTACCGGGTATACCAGTGCGCACATGTCTCTCCCTCTAGAAGGGTGGAATTCTACCACCGCTGCCAGAACTGGCAGGGGGGTGGAGGGGGGGGGATAGGATTCCAAAGTGTTCGACACGAAACACAACATGTTCCCGTGCAGCCATTCCAAAGTTAGCATTTACCACAAGGTTATAAGGCACTTAAGAGTATATGGTCTGGCTGCAATGCAGAACAGCCCTAGAGAATAGGTTCCGAAGGCTGCAGAGGGGCCCTGCTCATGCATGGGCGCCCTCTCACACAAAACCCGGCACCCTGCCTTCTGGATTGTTAAGGTTTATGTGTGTTATGATTTAAGGTAGATATGGGTAACCCATATCTAAGTAAGGGGTGCATGCACCACCTTACCCAGGCTGCAGTAGCAGTCCTGTCGTGTCATTTTGGAAGACTTCCCAGGGGTGGCCCAATACATTCTGCAGCCCCTGGTAGACCTCTGGGCTACCTATGCCCTAGCTACCTAAGGTACCATATACTAGGGACTCATAAGGGTACCCCAGTAACCAAACTTGAGTGTACCTATAGCACATGGAATCAATTTAGAGAAGGAGCAGCTAGGCTGGGGTCTTGAATAGCAGGATCCCAGCCAAACTAAGTCGAAAACCATCAAAACACCAGAAAGAAAGTAGGGGCAACCATGTAGTCAGATTCCACCTTCCTATAAATATTATAAAGGCTCACTCGTTCCCAATTCAGACCCCCTGTATTTGTACAGGGACATGTTCAATTTGTTTCACACCAAGGATGTTTAATCATCCGATAAGATCAAACCACAAAGAAGAGCTTCATTTTGTATAAGTGATTGGCACTCATAGTAGGTGTTTGCAGACACCAAGAGGGCATTCACAAAACGCCAAACCAAAAAACAAACTAGTAATTAAATAATGCACTGCGGGCAAGACAGATTACACATGGTGCATTACAGTATCTGCACTGTCCGATATAAGGATATTGAGATGAAAATCCATATAGAACCCAATAAATGGGATTTTGTTGAATGGACCTCAAATGCAGCCTGGGTTCAATAGGTAGGTTTATTAGGAGATAATCATCAGCCACCACACACCAAGGAAGCAGCAATAACTAACTGACAGTATTTTCTTAAACATAAACCAACATTCCATACCTAACATTCCTTACCAGTGTCAAGCACAAAGCTTGACCAACCAATGAAGATATCACATTTCTTCTACTTAACAATTGCCGTACCTATGTGTATGGGTACAGGGAACCATCCTGAGAGCACTCAAACAAGATATCAATGAAGAAAAAACTATTTCATATAATCTTTCAGATATCCAGGGAGGTTAGGCTTTCTTGCACTCCTCTTGAACTGCAAATGATCACCCGATCTTGCTGGCTGTTGTCCTTCCTGCAATCCACATGATATGAAGAATGTTCTACCAAAATACCAACTGTATCTCTTCTGCCTTCACCATTGAAGACTGACACATGGTTGAAATTCCAAATGTCTCTCTCTCTCTCTCTCTCGCTCTCTCTCGCTCTCTCTCTCTCTCTCTCTCTCTCTCTCCAGTAGACTACCCTTTGACTAAATCATCCAGGCAGGGGACAGCCATGACTCAGGCATCCTCTCCCTGAACAACTCAAAAGTGGGCCTTCCTGTAGTGAAATGAGGAGACATTTGAAGGTACCAGCCTCTTCCTCAGTTCATCCTTCCGTGACTTAGCATTAGCCCTAGCCAATTACACACTCTTCTTCGGCGTTCCATTGAAACATTCCATGACCCCATTGTTTTTTGTGTGCTCTATGCCACATGTTCATAGAAACTCTTCAGCTTGCCTTAAAGATAATTGCATTTCGCTGTACGAAAGAAGAATCTTAGGGACACCATCCCTCTGGAAAATGTCCTTGAGTATACTGATGACCCTTTTGTAGCTGATGTCTGCCACACACAACCTCTGGCAATTCAGATAGTAAGACCAGCAATACAAACTGTTAAGAAGTACACACTCACCTTGAAGTGTCCCCACCAAATCAAGAACAACCTCCTCCCATGAACATGTTGGCAGCTGTTGGGTCTGCATTAATAGAGTACAAGTTTTCAAAACCTTGTCACTTTAGTAGCACTCCACGCAATCACAAGAAAACCATCATGTTCATGCTAGGCCACAAGAAGTATTGTTGAGTCCATTCTTTCCTCTTCACCATGCCTTAGTGTCCTACGTGACTCGGGGTTACCCATTTTTCTCTCAAACTAGTACTCACCAAAAAGGATTCAACTGCTCATTTCTGGTACACCTGCCTCTTTTCACCTGTTCCATGAACTTCAGTCTGCATGGGTCTTTGTTCATCTCTTCTCTTCACATCCCTTCAATCACAATCCCATCCTCCATGGTGGAAATGATTTTGTACTTCTCACACTCCACATCCTTGCCTGCTTCTTCTTCTGATTCTTCTGCCATTAATCTGGAAAAAAATGCTGTTTCATTCAGGGAACGAGGAATTTACTCTATAGAAAAGCAACAGTCTTGCAGGTCGAACACCCAATATCTGTTTCTACAAGGGACTGCATCAAGACCTTTCACTAGAAGTGAAAGCAATGGTCTCCTCGTTCCATCCATCAACTATACATACACCACCTATGCAGCAGTTTCAAGAAATACATTTAAAGGCAACATCCTAAAAATCGAATCCACAAATGTAATTCTTAATTGTTATGATGTCATGAATAGTAGTAAAAGAAAAATATTTTTTCTTCTATATCGCTCATTTTACCTTATGGAAAAGAATCCTTAGATCTTCATCCTTCCTCTATTAGTATCATAGAATTCCTAGAGGGCCTTCTTGATTTGATCCCAACTATGCCCAACCATCAACAGTACAAAGGAGCAGAGTTGTGATCCAAGCAAATTAGACTAATCTGATAGACCACAGCCCCAGAATCCAAGCATTAATACTCAGGACCAACTCACTTCTATTACTCAGCACTGGGCAGGGACTGCCAGTCTCTCTCTTGCAGCAGTCACCTATTACTAAAACCTTATCAGAAGTGGTTACCCTTATGTTCTGCTGATTCACTAAGACTGCAACTACTTCACAACTTCATCCACGAGCTGTACAACCTCCTCTGAAAGATCAGAACATTCAACCATGGTTGGGGGGTAGAGGTTTGTGGAAGTATCTACTCAAATTACATTTCTCACAATGCACAGCCCAAGTTGTTATTCCTTTGAACATAGTCAAGGGCAATACATCACCAGTATTGTATTGTCTTTCCAGAAGCCCTTCTTCGCCATTCATCTGCACTTTAATACTTTCATATCAAAATGAAGATGGGAGTAGAGAGCTCTTCTGGACACTCATGGTCAAATGCCACCTTATTAACCAAATTGTAAAAAAAACATACCTGTGTAGATATCGGAATGCCTTGAACACCTCTTGCCTGCCCTCTGGCAGCTCCAATAACCCTTTCTCATAACGCAATGTAACTCAATGGCTGTGCCCCCACTAGACCTCACCTCAAATGGCATAATTCACTTTCCAAAGGAGACTTGTGTGTCTGTATATCTGGCAAGCCTTATTTTCTTAGGCAAGGTAACAATGTACTAAGGGGTGTTAAAATGAGTGCTTGTCACTTGGGTAACATGATTATTATGGGTTTCAAGAGACAGTTCAGTTTGACAATGTAAAACATGTTCTAGTGCTTACTATGGACTAACCTATGCCTAAGCACTCTGTCTTCTGGCTGTGAAGGAAAGTGATGTGCAGACAACAGGACAGGATCACAACTGTTGGCCAAGCGGCAAAGCTAGGCTAGAGAGCACGTCTTTTGATGAACAAACCCCTCTTGCATACTCAAAGCACCTCTGGTGCAATTAAAGGGGGCTTTAAGAGGGTGATTGCACCATGTGTGCAAGAATGCTGATCGTGGGGTGATGCTTTATCTATTGGCCAATGAAACTGCGCTTTGTCGGCAGCCTGGACCCTCTGCGGGATGCCCGAGGTCCCTGCAGGGGACCCCGTAGGAGGGCAAACCCCGTAGTAGGGCGTGGGGAACCAGAGGCCAAGAAAGGGAGGGTTGGGAGGCAGGGAGGGGCGGAGTCACACAAGGGAGGTCGCCCCCCTTTTTCCCGGGGCCTGATATAGGGGAGCCCCTCCCCTTTGGCGCCCTCTTTGCTGCTGCCCACCCGATAGCCGGTCGTGCCAGGCTGCTCCTCGCCAGCCTCAGGCCATTAGGTCCCTCAGCCCCCCTCCCTCACTCCCCCCGACGCCGGACGCGAGGCCCGCGCTTTCCGCTCTACTAGGAGGTAAGGGATCGTTAGGCCTCCCCCCCGGCCCCGTCCTCGGGCTATCCGAGTTGACAGGGCTGCGTGGTTCTACCACGGGGAGCCCATAGATCCGTTGTGTGTGGCGTGCGGATCTGTTGTGTGGGCAGAGGCCTCCCCCCCCGGGCCCCGTCCTCGGTCCACCCGAGTCGACAGGGCCGCGTGGTTCTACCATGGGGGAGCCCATGAAGCCGTGGTATGTGGCGCGCGGGTCTGTGGGTGGGCAGAGGCCTTCCCCCCGGGTCGGTTGTGTGAGAGGAGGTGTAGACGAGGTCGCAGGGCGTCATTGGGGCTATGTGGCGGTGAGCGGTAACGTGGACGGGTGGCGGGGACCGACGTATGGGGCCACCGTCCGTGAGGGGTGGACCACCGCGAAGTCCGTTAGTTAGGTTGGGTCCAGCATAAGAGTGGCGGGGAGCAGCATCGGGCTCCATCCGTCTCCACGAACGGCAGCAAGGAGAGGGCTATAAGTACCCGCAATGTTAGCCGGGATATTTAATGACGGTAACTGGCACCGGATACAATGTTAGCCGGGATATTTTATGAGGGTAACTGGCACCGGATACTGGAAGGAGAACGCAATGTTAGCAGGGATAATTTTTGACGGTAACTTGGTAGGTTACCGGAGGCACCTCTGTGCACCGGATACTAGAGCCAGGTAGGCCGTGCCGGCTGTGGCGGTCAAGTCAAGGAGTGCGTGGAAGGCTACCGGCAGCGGTCTTATGCAGTGGCTGGGGTTTCTTTCGAGTGCTAGTGCCCCCTCACTACAGTTAGAGGGATGCCCCGCAGCGGTCTTTTGCACTGGATGCGGCGGTAGGTTAGGCCTAACGGGCGATTTCGGCAGGGGCAGCATTTGCTAGTAGGCCGCTGCATTAGGCGGTGGCTGGGGTCTCGTGCTCCACGTGCCGGTGCCCCCACGTCCCTCAACCTAGATGGATGACCAGTAGCGGCCGGTTAGGCCTAGCGGGCTATGACGACAGGGGCATCATTTGCTTGTAGGCCGCAGCTTTAAGCGGTGGCTGGGGTCTGTGCTCCACGTTATGGAAACTTTGATATTCCCCCATTATACCCCCCCCCTCGCGCTCCAGCCCTTCACCTTGCACGCGCTAGGGGCGGAGTCACAATATTCACCCCAGTTCACCCCTCCAACCACCGCGCACGCTCTGGGTAGCAGAGCGATTTCGTATCACGGGCACTGAGAAAGGGAATTAGCTGAAATGGTAGAGCGCTCGCTTAGCATGCGAGAGGTAGCGGGATCGATGCCCGGAATCTCCAGAATGTCCTCTTTCTAATTGACTCTACAAGCGCTAGTAGGTCGCGGGGACACATGGGGTCGGATCGGAAATTCAAATTTGCCCCCCCCCCCCGAGGCTACGCGACATGTGATAGGTTGAAAATGTTTATTGTCACATGTTTAAAATTTTTATCGTCACGAGCGGCACAGTGGCAGCCGGCTCGTCCGCAGTGATGAAATATTAAGGTTGATTTTACGCTACAGAACAAGTCATGTGGGTCAACTGCAGGGTCAAATTGTAATGTTGGTGATCAGTATCAAAATGTATTACAATGCTGGTGATTACAATTACACTGGCCACGTAGGTCTGGAATATGTCTGGAATATAAGATGATTTCATGGTTACGTCTTCTTGCTGCAGGTTTACTGCGGGTTCCTCTATTTTAGGAAATAAGGATTGGGACATAAGCAGCGAGAGCGCGGTGCCACCCCCCCAAGTGGAAGGTAAGAACTAAAAGGTGGTGGGTTAGCCATTGAAAGGGTTAGTACTGCAACCAGTGTTCATGGTCTGGTCCCCCTGGGACTACGAGATGGTAGGGACGATGGGTTGGGCCCTTGACTGGGCGAATGGTGTTAAGGTCTGGTCCACCCAGGTCTTCGGTTTATTAAGGCATGGGGTAGGGCTAAGCCTAAATGATCTTTATATCAATCAATACAGGATCGTGGCAAAGAACCGACGTCGCCGCAACGTATTCGTGGATTCGCGTGGCCAACTCCCCCCCCTTGTAGCGAGTTCGCGTGTTTCGAAGTAAGTATTATAAGGAACAAAGTATGCTAATTTGAAGAGTAAGGCGAAGGAAACAGGAGGGGAAATGGCACAGTAGTCACAATACTTTTTCTTGCAGGGAAACCACACAAGATGTCAGAAATAAGACTAGCTGGCGCAGGAGTAAAAGGGGTTTCGGAAGCTCAAGCAGCACATGCAGCGATTTTCCTACAACTAGTGGAAACGAACTGTGTGGCATGGGCTACCAATCTGCTTAAGGGCAACCCGGCAAACCCCTGTGTAAACAATGACATCATGGCATTGGATGATGAGGACACAAGTAGTGCAGGACTTGTTAGAGCGTCCAAAAGGACAAAGGTGCCTACGAACAAAGACTTCCCACCGCCGCCCAAAAAGAAGGCCAGCGTTAAAACCACGGTCGCAGTGATACATGGCGTTTCTGGCACTTCGAATTTGCCGGAAGTGGTTCAGGAGTTGCCTGGTCCATCAAACTTGCCTGCTAACGGGCAACCGACAATGGAATACGCTACTAGAAGCGATCTGGGTAAGATCATGTCCTCATTGGAAGTATTTATGAAGGAGATGAGGGAGAGTGTGACGCCTGGTGCCAATGGCGGGGTAGCACCGTCCAATGTATGGGGAAACGGCGCTGCTAGCCCTGGCGCATCCGGAACACGGGGGGGCAGATGGTACCGACCTGTCCAACATGTCATTTACACCACCGGGGCCTGGGCCGGCGCTACCTGCATCTCCCCTGGTACCGCACGTGACGCCTGTTATTCCGGCTTTGCCAGCCCCCATGGCACCGCAGCCACCGAACTCTGTGCCCCCGCCCCCGGCTGCGCCATCGCAGCCACCGAACGATGAGCCCCCTCCCCCGGCTGTGCCACCGCCTCCCCCAAATACAGCGATCCCTGCTCCCACGTTACCAGCTCCTTTGCCAGCGCTGCCAAGCGATGAGGAAGAAGTGGTGCATGACGCTCCTTTAATGTCAGGTCGTTCCTCTTTGTTCTGGGAGGTCCCGCTGGCAGCTAAGGAATTAATATGGAAAAGAGAATTTATAGATATTTTTTCATTACTCATGCTAGGACAACAGGGTGCTGATGTACGCAAGGCAGGGCTAAAAGAAGACGAAAAGAAGGTTAGATTTCTGCCTTGGCCAGAAAAGAACATTGACACATGGTTGGAAGCCTTTGCTATACTGTCCTCTGTTATCATGAAGAAGTTTGGTGATCAAGGACCAGTGTTAGTTCAGTACGGGAGACTCATTCATAATGAAGCGAAAAAGTGGGGAGGCCTAGGTTGGCTAGATTATGATAGTGAGATCAGGAAGAAAATGTCAAGGTCTCCCAAGATGCGCTGGGATCACAAAGAGGTACAGCTGTGGATGGACCATATGGGGTCCAGGGCGCTCCAAGGCACAACTGCGAACAGTAAAACGCAAGAAACGCAGGTGGCATCTAATGATAAAAACGGCAATACGGCACAGACAGAACAAAGGACGCCGCCCTTTTGAGGGGGCCAATGGGGAAAGGGCCAAAAGAGGGGAGGCGGGAGGTCATCCCCAGGGGTTTGCAGATTATTTAACGGAGGGCACTGCCATTGGGGGAGATCCTGCAAATTTACGCATACATGCAGCAATTGTGGAGGGCAGCACCAGGCAGGAACGTGTAGGTCAAACAAAGGTCAAAAGTAAGGTAGTTATCAAGGGGGGAGGGGAGGATCCTGGCAGAATAAGTAACGCGTCTCCATCCCAAACACCCTTACCCCCCCCCATGTACATGCCACCCCCCCCCCACTGCACCCCGGTGATTCCCCTTGTCTCTACGTTTCAAGCATTGTCGACAATTCCACTAGAGGTAGGCGCAGTGTAAGGGCCCTCACCGATAAAACTGGAACGACTGGTTCCACTGCTGAACAAATATCCCAACAGACTGGATGGGAGATTGCTTCTGGGGGGGTTTGCTGAAGGTTTTGTTATACCATACATAGGGGTGCCAGCCGCGAGAGATGCAGACAATCTCAAATCGGCAAGGGACAATCCTGAGGTGGTGAGAGCGAAAGTTGGTAAAGAACTTGAGCTGGGGAGGGTTGCTGGCCCATTTTCACTAGACAACTTCGTGGTATCCCCACTGGGGATAGTACCCAAAAAAGAGCCCGGGGCGTTCAGGTTGATTCACCACCTGTCCTACCCAGACGTAGAGTCAGTCAATCACAACTTAGAGGAAGGGGTGTGCTCTGTCTCGTATTGCTCATTTGATGTGGCCATGGACCTCGTACGACGAGCTGGCAAAGGGGCCTGGCTGGCTAAAGCCGATATCGAATCTGCTTTTCGCCTCCTGCCCGTGCACCCTAGCAGCCAAAACTTACTAGGTTTCAGGCTGGGCAATGAATATTACTATGACAGATGCATGCCCATGGGCTGCTCCATCTCCTGCGCTTTCTTCGAAGCTTTTAGCACCTTTTTGCAGTGGGTACTTCAAGAGGCCCCCATAGATTATGAGACTTTAAAAAACATACTAGACGCCCTGCCTAAGGTTACCCATTCCGCCTACGAGGCGACCCTCTTTTCAGGGACTTTTAGCTTAGCATTTTTTGGAGCGTTTAGGATAGGCGAACTGGTAGCTCGGTCCAAAAAGGAGGTCAACTCCAGGGCCCTTTTGATGGAGGACGTTCGCTTGACAGCGGAGTCAGTTGAGATCCTGTTACAATGCTCCAAGACAGATCAGATAGGCAAGGGTAGGAACATTTCATTACAGCGGCTGGGCAACGACAATTATTGCCCGGTGGCACTGATGGCCACTTTCCTGTCCTGCCGCCCGCATAATGATGGTTTATTACTTATCCACTCCGACGGTTCCCCAGTCACAAAGTACCAGGTGGACCATGTGATGCAGGGGTGCTTATTCCTGGCAGGATACACAACAACAGGGGCTAAGTTTAGCTCCCACTCTTTCAGGATAGGTGCGGCCACTACGGCTTATAGGGTGGGGCTCCCAGCCAAAGCAATTAAAAAAGTAGGTAGATGGGAATCCAATTGCTACAAAAGATATGTGAGACCAATGAGTGTAATTCACCCTGTGAGCAGACATACAGTTGACGACGTGTAAATAAAGTAAATAATTCATAAGCCTTGACAAGATTAATACGATGTGTGTTCAAGTTTCTGTTGCCACTCAGTGGTTGTTTTCGTTGCAGTGCCTTTAAGTGTGTCAATAAACTATAATCGTGCAACATACTGTGTTTCATTGCAGGGTCAGAGGTATTGGTGATGGGGCACTCGTATGTCACGAGACTGGCGAGATGGGTGTGCGCCAACACCTGGAAGCACGGTTCTAACAACACCAATATATCATGGTTTGGTTTCCCTGGGATGCGCTGGGTGGCTCTGATAGGGACGCTGCGTAGGTTACTGAAGGAAAACAGGCAAAGGCCAAACATCCTAGTGGTGCACCTAGGGGGGAACGACCTGGTGACATTAGGCAAGAGGCGATTGCTAGACGCAATGAGGAAAGACTTGAGCATCTTAAGCAGTGAATTGGGACAGTGCAACATATATTGGTCAGAAATTTCCCCTAGACCGATTTGGCATGGGACAATAGCGCAGGAGGCGATAGAAGTCTCGCGCAGGCGCGTAAACGCAGCAATGCGCAAATTCAGCGAGCAGAGAGGGGTAGGTTTCATTAGGCATGGCTTGCTGCACGCCAAATCCATTGGATGCTGGGAATCTGACGGGATACACTTGTCCAAAGTAGGCATGGCGATTTTCCTATTAGACCTAGGGGAGGCGCTAGAATCAGCCGGATGCAGATAGGGGAGAGCTAAGGGTTAGGTAGTGGGGGCTCTGGGCGCAGCGGGTGCCATGGCCAGGGCTGTGGATAAAGGTACAAGGTGACCCCCATATAGGACAGGCGCAGGAACAGGACCTGAGGCCCCAGTGCGAAACACACACTGCTGAGTCATACCTAATCCAAGGGGCCCTTCTTGGGGAATTGGTTCCGACGGCACCCCCTTAGTCCTTAGGGCGGTTGTAAGCCTGAGCAACCGGGGGTTTGCTAATAATGCCTCGCCTGACTGGGCAAGGTGTGAGTTGACGGGGGTTGCGGGGCATATGGGGTCACCTGTCAGTTAACCCGCTCTGTTATTTGTATCACAAATAAACCTGCAACTTCTTCTTCCCAACATGCTTGTCTGTGTTTCATTTGGGTGGTGAGGGTTGCGGGATGAGGTGTACCGATGCGACTACTATGCCTGCTGCAGCTGAGTGATGTCACTGTCTCTGGGGAGGCTCAAGGAGAACCTGCAATAACGGCAGCAGAAAGAGGAGGCCTGGGAATGTGCAGAGGGCGCACTCACACCATCGCCAGGTCTCTGCACTCCCCCTTTCCCAGCGTTGCTCCCTTCCCTGTCCTGTAGTTGGCTCTAAGTTAGGAAACACTGACTTGGAGAAGGGCCTTCTGAGTTTGCAGCCCACCTGCTCCTGAGACATACTCCTTCCTACAGGCTACCAGTGCACTGTCCCTGGTGGCCAGGAGGCTCATCCATAACAAAGAGATTGCCGGAGCTGAGCAGTGCGCTTCGAGGGAGGCAGAGCGTAGCAGCAGCTCAAGCACCCCACAGGTAGCATGATGGTAAACAAAGCAAACCACATTCATCTACAGCAAGCAGCTCAATCGCACATACCATCCAGCCCTGATCCACATACTGGCTGCACACCCAGCCATAGAGCTTCCATTAGACCAGGCACATCTGGGTGCAAGGTCTCTCCAAGCATTGACCTTATGCTTTTGTGCTTTCTCAGTTTTTATTGGGACTTGAGGAGCATCAAGACAGATTTTATAGGCGTGCTATTTGGTTTGGTTAAAAATGTTGGTAAGAGAGGATTGGCAGTATCTGGCCAATGGAACTCCTCCCGCTCGCGGAACTCAGTGGAATATCGCAGAGAGTTTTGGTAACTCCGTGAGTTCTGCATAGCTCTACCCAGGCCTAATAAAAAGTGTAATTTTGAAAGAACTTCTCCGGGGTTCCCACACATGGGCAGAGCTATTTCAGTGCTTATGATTATCAATGGAGATCCCCTTATAGAGAAATGCAGTACCAACAACCTAAGGGTCCTTTTTAGGTTGAGCTACCTACAGCACGCATGCACTGTCTGCAAGACCTGCTGTATATAATCCAATAAACCCAATAATCCAATTTTTTTCTGCCTGCTAATTACCATTGGTTTACCCCACTTTCCTTCTTTGCTGTCTCCTAATTAGTTGGCTTTGCCGATATATCACTTCCATTCAGGCTGAGCCGCACTCGTAAAGTACAGTTTGCTGTGTCAACTGTTGTGTGGAGAACTATTTTTAAAAAGTTTTACTTTCCGCCGTTGCCACTCGTCAGTGCTTATTAGGTGTATTGTGCTTGGCACCTGGGGGCAGGGCTCCTCGGAAGCCCTGCCTACTTGGCCAGTGCTCAGTGGAGGAGACACTCTCCATAATGTTGAATCCCACCAGCTGCATAGTATAAAGCCTCCATTTTGTGAGGCTTTCAGCTTTTCCTGCCTCATTGTTATATTTCTCTTTGGGAGCTGTATTCGTCAGACGAGTTCTCACCTGCACCAGGAGCCCCTGCCATGAACTCTTTGCTCCTCACAGGGTGAGTGTGGACAGGTCTCGCTTCCAACGTGTTAGGAGACAATAAAAGTTTGGTTATTTAAGGATTCAAGAATAGTTTGAGAGTCACTTTTTTATGACAAAGAGTGTGAATTGTGTGAATACACAGACCACAGACGAGCGTCGCTTGAGGCCTGTGTAAGATGAGCTAGGGACCAGAGGGGGCAGTAGCGGGGAGATTAGACAGCCTTTGGTGATGTGTAGGGTCATGGTTGCCAAGCGCCCCTATGCCTCGCATCTTCTGCAGCTATGCCTTTTTACCAAACAGAAGATGCATTCTGAGACATGTAGGTTTGCTGTTATTTGTGGCCTCTGGTTAAGAAGCCGGAGCTGGCTGGAGATGTGTAGTCTTGGTTTAGCTCGCTTTGAATTCAGGTCTGTAATCGATGATTTGAGAAATAGTGGTAGGACGAGAGAAGGTTCATCCTTGCGACTTCTAGTCACTGATAAACCGACCACTTTTAACTGCGATCCGCCCCACGTGTTTTTAATTTCCAACATTCGATTTCTACAGCATTGGCATGTGCAGCTACACTGTAATAATTAAAAATTGAATTCAAAAGGCTGCGTTTGTAGTGCGGCTGGATAACCTACTAATGAGTTGTGTTTAGGGTGCAAAAATGAATACGAAATTATTTTGTTTACCTTCAATGAGCTGAGTGCATAATATAGTTTAAATGTACACCTACTTCTTACTTTCAAGTGGTGGTCACGCTTTCCTGCTACTATTGGTCTGCATTGTGACACGTAATATCAGGGCTCGAGTCGGGGTACCACGCGAGTGGACGGCGTCCCCCCACTTATTTTACCGGGGAGACGCCATTCCCCCTGCCAAACAGCTGGACTTCACTCTTTGGCCTCTCTGGGACGAGGAGCTGTCCTTTCAGCTAAAGGTCTGCATTCATTGTTACCCCTAGATTTCTTACCGACAGGGATGGAACAGAAGGGGGACTAAGTTCGCTAGGCCAAAAGTGAGGACCCCAACAGTCCTCACTCCTCCCAGGCAGCACCAATTCCGTCTTACCCAGACTGAGTTTCAATTGGTTGCTGTCCATCCAGTGTTGGATATGTAGCATGGTGGTTTGGAATTCCACAGCAGCGTTAGGACCGTCTAGGGGGAAGATCAACTGAAGGTCATCTGCATAATTAAAAACGGTGACCTTTCGATTCTTTGAGGAGTAGAGCAGAGGCCTCAGATAGAGATTAAACAGTGATGGCGACAGGGATGAGCCCTGTGGTACCCCACAAGCGGTGGTCACTGTTGGGGCAGTAAGGGTGCCCAGTCGTACAGCTTGCGTTCTGCCAGTTAAGAAAGATTTAAGCCAGTTGTAGGCAGAACCTTGGATGCCTGCTTGTTCCACCCGGTTCAACAAGATGTTGTGGTCGACTGTGTCGAACGCTGCGGACAAATCCAAAAGCACCAAGGCCTGAGGAGTTCCCCTGTCCGAATTAGCTCTTAAAGTGTCCAGGACGGACAGAACTACCGCCTCTGTTGAGTGGGCTGGTCGGAAGCCCGCTTGATTTGGCTCCAGATATTCCGTTTGTTCACAAAGCTAGATAGACATCTGGCCACATGTGCCTCCAGGATTTTAGACAGCGATATGGGGCGGTAGTTGGCAGGAATAAGAGGATCTAACCCGGGTTTTTTTAGAAGGGGAACTATTGTAGCAGCCTTAAAAGCAGGCGGTACTACCCCCTGATTAAGAGATGCATTCAAAAAAGGAAGAATGCTATGTGGCAGTGCTGTAAATATATCTTTCATAATGGCTGGAGGACAGCAGTCATTCAGAGAGACGGACTTAACCCGGACAAGTAAGTCAGGGAGGTTTTTGGGGCATACGGCGGCGAGAGAAGTCATAGTAACCGGGTTCCTAGAAACATCATTCTGGCATACTATGTTGGTCAAAGGAGAGATGCTTGATCTAATAGTTACAATTTTGTCCACGAAAAAAATTGTTTAAGACATCACACATCTCTTGCGTGGGAGCATGGTTTGGAAGTATTCTCTCGTCACTACTGATCTCGCCAACAATTTTGAATATTTCCTTGGTTCTGTTATCCTTATTAAGTATTCTTGCTGAGAAATGTGTTGCTTTAGCCATCAGTATTGCTTTTTTATATTCTGTACGAGCCGACAGAAACTTAAGTCTGTCTGGAGTGAGATATCCGTGCCTCCATTTCCTTTCTAATTGTCTGAGAGACAATTTTTGTCACTTCAGTTCGGCAGTGAACCATTTGTGAGTGTCTTGGTGTCTAGTAAGAGAAAATGGAATCAGGGGGGCGTGCTCATCACTGGCCGATTTCAGCCATTCCGCAATGGCAGTTTCCATGGAGTCAACATTTGAGTTAAAGGTGGGAAGAGAACCGGTAAGAGTGTGAATGAACTCTTGAGTTTCAAGATTTCTCCGCTTTCTTTTTAAACCTCCCTCAAACTTTGGTTGTTTCTGCCTATTGCTGAGACTGAGCGTACAATCAATCAGGTGATGGTCTGACCATATGCAAGGAGATATCAAAGGTGCCGATATTGACAAGTTGTGGGACCAAATATGGTCCAGTGTATGTCCTTTAATATGAGTAGGGGCAGATACAATCTGGGTTAAGTTCAAGTTGGAAAGTAATTCAAACAGTTCTACTGCTTGTGGTCCGCCATGTGCGTCGTTAGCCCAGTAATTCAAATCCCCTATGAGTAAGAATCTAGAATGATTTGTCAAAAGGTTGGCCATTTGTTTACTGAGTGAGAGCAGGAAGGATGGCATGGACTGAGGGGGGCGGTAAATCAGCACTAGTGCGATAGTTCCCGCAGTGGAATCTAGGGAAACTACCATGTTCTCCACATCGGGCAATTCCAGGGAGGACCTTAAGGTACTATTAAGTTTCTTATGTATAATAGCTGCCACGCCCCCGCCCGACTTGCCTGGGTACCGGTTAACATTCAAGATATAGTAATCTGAGGGGAGGGCAGCTACTATGTCTGGTGTGGACTCCTTTCATCTTTACCAGCGGTCCACATCATTCATTAACAAACACATCATTCATTAACAAAACCAGGTCCTCAGGAATTGGGGGCCGCTTGCTCTCATAAAGATCTGTGTGGAATACAAGAAATCTATTATTAATATCCTGCTGGAGGTAGAATGTTTCCTCCCCTTGCACTTTTAATTCCAGGATCACTGACTCCCTCCTAGCCGGATTAGCCAACCAAGCCAGCAGAGCTCCAAATTTGTCCCTTTTAGAGTGGGCCCTGGTGATATATTTTTTTATAGTTGAAGCAGCGTAGTCTTTCAGCTTGTTCAGCTACCTTTTCCCGAGCTGCTAGCAGCTCTTCCTGCTTATCTGCCCTTCCTGGTCTTTCCCTCTCCAGGTCCCGGAGTTTCTTCTCTGCTGTTTTCGTGTCTTGCAGCAGTGTTCTTTGTACTCCCACTGATTCTGAGATTCACCTACCCTGTATGACCGATTTGAATGCATCCCATTCTATTAATTTAGATGACGTTGTATTTGCATTCTCTTCAAAATATTGCTCAATTGTAGTAACCACTGTAATTCGGAAGACCTGATCCTCTAAAGCTTCTGGCTTCAGACGGCAAGTTGGAATCCTAGGCCTTTTGCAGGACCAAATTATTCCCAATAATATTGGGTTATGAACTGAATTTGTTGTATAGAGGTATTCACTAGTTTGTACGTTCTCATGAATGTCTTGCGAGCATAATATAGAGTTCAACCTAATATGGAGTTCATGTAATGCGGAAAAGAAAGAATAGTCCCTATCTCTAGGATGTTGCGCCCTCCAAGAGTCCACTAGCCACCACCTCTGTTGCTAGTTTTGCCGGGCTTCTGCTATTTTATGTGTAGGAGCATTTTTGAGGGGTGGGTGCGATCTGTCCAACCCAACATCAGTGACACAATGAAAGTCCCCAACCAATACTCTTGAGCCCGTCAGTACAGGAGCCAATATTCTGGATAGCTGGGCCAGAAACACGACCTGCTCTGTATTAGGCCCATAATGGCTACCCAGGGTAATATCTCCACCATCCAGCTTACCTGAATGTATTAGATAATGTTCCTCTGGGTCAATCATTTGGTTGATACACTGGAAGGGCACCCCTGCCCGTACCCAAATCAGGACCCCCAGTGCAAAGGCCGAATAGTTAGTGTAAAACACCTGTCCTCTCCATCTACGCTGAAGTGCAGTTCCCTCTTTTGCCAGAACATGTGTTTCTTGAAGGAATGCAATTCATATTCCTCTTCTGACTAAATAAGCATGTATCCTATGCCACCACAATGGTGTATGCATCCCCCGTACATTCTAAGAGATACATTTAAGATCTATGGGGGCACCATTGGAACGGTTGCAGCATCTCACTAATGATCTCCTTACCTGTGACAATCCCGGCCCCTAGAAACAATTCCCCAGATACAACAATAAGAAAACCCCAACTCCCCCTCCCCAGGACAGGTACAAACCAACATGATCCCATCCAAACTTGGAGGATACTCCAAAAACCAATATCCTCCTATGGATGCGGGGTTGTGTAGCGAATTTTGCCGGCCTCAGAACTCCACTAAACCATACCCCCAAATATATGACTAGGAGATTGTCAGCTCTGGGTGCAAAATAACACTGTTAGGGATCAGGTCTGTAAGGGTACCAACTCCCCCCTCCTCTCCCACCCAGCTCCAAAGATATCAACAGCACTTAAATCGCTCCCTTTCTCCACTAGAGTATCATGTTCAAGCAATGTCATCTGCCGTTTGGGGTGTGACCTTCGGTAAGTCCTCGTCTGATTCGTTGACAGAGCTGGCAACTACATATATATTGGACTTGTCATGGTCAGTGGCTCCCAAGCCAGGGCTAGAGTCCCTCTGGTAATAGCCGCCTGCAGTGCTTTGTGCCTTTCCGAACTGGTCTCTCTGGAGGATGGGGCACGTGCCGCAGGTTTACCTTTTTCTGTGCCCCGTTGTGGATGAACTGGTGATTCAGTCCCTCCATTTTGACTCTGCTGAGTCTCCAGCCATTCCCAGGCTTCCGGCAGCTTGAGAAAGAATTGCGCTCCCGGGTGGCCTGCAATTCTCATCCGGGCCGGAAACAACATGGCATATGGGATTTGAAGTTGCCTCAATTACTTTTTACCAGCTAGAAAAGAGGCCCTCTGTCTCTTTACCCCTCTTGTAAAGTCCGGAAATAACATAATTTTACTGTTGCCTATTTAAAGTTACTGGTTTTGACGAGCTTTATGGAACACGTGATCCTGATCTCTAAAATGCAAAAGTCTCGCCACTATAGGTCTGGGAGGTGCTCCAGTTCGAGGCGGTTTGGCCAGAACTCTGTGGGCACGCTCCAGCGCGTAGAAGGGCGAAAGACCCCTCAAGAGCTACCTCGGTCGGGATCCAGTTTTAAAGAAAATCCACCTTGTCCGAGCCCTGCGTTTTCTCCGGAATTCCTATTGTCCTGATATTATTTCTTCGCAATCTCCCTTCGCTGTCTTCAAGCGATTTAATATGGGCCTCAACCGTAGTGAGCGATTTTTGGGGCGCCACTACGTCTTTGGGAAGATCAGTGAGAACTTTTTCGGAGGCCGCTACTCACTCCCTGAGATTGCGGTGATCACTCTTTTGTAGGTTTAAGTCTGTTCCGATTGCGTCAATTTTCATATCTAGTGCTAATCTGGAGGCCGTAATAGCCTGCATAATGTCTACTTGTGTTGGGGTCTCAGTACCTGTCTCTTTCCCCGATTCCACACATTCTTCCTCCTCATCTGTCTAGTTCCCTGTGGCCTCTGTGCTGAGGATGCTGTATTCCCATCTCTTTGATGGCTTCCCCATCTGCCTTAATGCTCTGCTGTCCACAAATCACTGCAGTCGTATCTCCAAATGGATTTATGGTAGCTTCGGGTCGTGAGTGGTTCGTACTGGTGGGACTATCCCCCAGTCTGCAGTCACCACGCTGCCAACACCCACCAAACAGGTATATCACATGACTGCCCAAAGCTCGCTCATGCCAGAATCCTAGGCCCCAATGTCTATTATGCTAGGCAAATATATTTGGTGTCCTGTTAACTGCAGTGGCACAGGCCAGTCAGGGTACTTAGCTCTCCCCCGGTCCACTCCTCTCCCTTTACACACTTTCAAAAGGTATCCGATATCCTAGGCCTGCCCCCCAGCTGCACATATCATGTTCCGAGCACTTCACAGTCAGTCTGGGGGTCCCAAAGATTACAGCTAGTCTCACAGGCGGCTTCCCACTACCAGGCCTGCACTATATCCTTTTGGCAGAATGCCAGTGTTGGATCGTCTCCAAATTAAAAGATACATTCCAACTTGGCACACAAGGTGGCAACGTAACCTTGTGCAAATCATTAAAGTGAAGAAACACATTTCATGTTAAAATGTCACCGTCGTTCAAAAAGCTTCAAAACATGTACTCCCACAAGGAAAAATCTACCTATTACTTTTATTTATGTCCATATGGAAAACGGCAACAAAACACAGCCTTTGAGTCACCAGAATAGTCCCTTTGCTAGTCAGAACTTCCACTCACCGCAGGTACACCAAGCCGCATCCTCTGTCCATTTCTGATGACATTAGCGTTGGCGTGGAAACAGCATACCCAAATTAAACAAGCTTCATGGGAAAACAGAGAAGAAATGCGACAGCATTGTTGAAAGTAATGCAAAAAGGCACCACGTTCTTCTGACGCATACCAGGAAAATACGTGGTTGGCAAAACATGGTTGGCAGAGATGTTGTAGTAAATCCAAAATGGTGGCACGCTGTGTCATGCCGTGCTGGGTGGCTTACGGCACCAGCGTACTTTAAAAATTGCTAAGCAGCAGTAAAGACACAAAGAGGAATCAAAAATTAGCTAGCATTCGCGCCAAGAATTTTCAATTCTATTAAGGACACGGAGGCGAGGATTATGACTTTCCAATGGTATTTGCCACTCACAGCAGCCAATGAAAAACGTTTTGTATGCAATAAAAACTACATTTCCCATGATGCTTGTACATACATCACATCCTGTATAGCCCCATAAGAGCTGCTGCATCCTGTGTCTCCTCCTCTTTCTTTGCTCGAACATATACAGTCCACACCTTAATAAATCCAGTCCATTTTACGGAATAAGAGTTTCAATAAACATCCATCAACATGAAGAACAAACATCAATAAATCCAGTCCTTTTCACGGGATATGAGCCTCAATAGGAAAAACAACCAGGAGGGGGGAGAGAGAGAAAAGTGGATTCAGTCTCCCTAGGCGTCATGCATAAACAAAATAGAATCCACAGGGTGGAGGTTCAGTGGTCTCCCAGGGATGGGGAGCACACCGTGTTTTTTAAATGCCCCTCACACACCAACAGGCCCCTTGGTGTCATGCTTCATCATCGGGGCCTTCGCACCCCTCTACGGGATGCGGCGTGCTACGACAGAACGACTACGCAGGAGCACTTTGTAGTGAACTATGTGAGGGGGTGTGGTTACGTGATGTGAGTGAGGTGAAGTGAAAAAGTGATTTCTAAAAAATACCTGGCTCTAAGGAAAAACGAAATTTTATTCTATCCCTGGCTGGTATTAGTAAAAAGTGCAAGGACTGGTTGAAAAAATACGTGCTAGGGTATGTCAACCAATTACAGTGTCTGTCAACATGTTTCGGAGTACAAGACTCCTTCTTCAGGACGAGGATACGCACTAAGATCCCCACCTTACTCACATGGAATGTGAAAGTGTTCAAAAAAGAATATACAAAAATAATGTGTAATGTACCTATCAATGTTTTAAATGATGGTTTGCTCGTTGCGCCCAATTGGCGTTTAAAATATCTGAAAAGAAAAGACACAGTAAATAAACTAGTCGGATGTCCAGGAACATAATGGACTTGCTAGTCGGATGTCCAGGAAACAGGAATAAAGAAAAAAGGAAAGAGTATTCCTTTTAGTAACAAAGGTAAGTATGCAGAACTCCACTTTGGGTCTGGTACCTTGCAAGAGAAAGACATTTGAGGGGGGACATACAGTACATAACACAACCATACATACACACATATAATATCCCTGATGTACATGGGAATGAAAAAAGGATAGTATTTCTTTTTTGTACAGGCTTACTTAGGTTTCTAAATGCGGATGGCCCCATGAGCCTTTGCGTGGTATTGGGGGTATCACTCCTCATTGCATAGTCAGCAACCTATAAGATAGTAAATAGCGGTATTTAGGGAGGATGAAATCAAAGAATGAAGCCAGGTTACTAGCGAGTGAGAATACACCCTTAGTTTCACCCTGCTCCTACTCACGATGACTGCAAGAAATGGATGCCTGCCTTCCCCGCAACGCTGCTCCGCTGTAAGTGAACTCCCAAGGCGGAGATTTCCATTTTATACCCTTAGCGGTGGTAAATTAATTAGGGATGATTGAATGATTGTAAGCGGAAGGGGCCCATATATGGTTAGGGGCAGGGTCTTTTGTAAAGAAAAGATCCGGAGTTGCGCAGATTTAGCGCGCGCTGGCTCTAAGATGAACTCGAGCCCACCGCGCATGAGCAGGGAAGAGCCGGTATCCCAGTTGGTGGAGTGCTGGCTTTAAGATGAAATGAACCCCAACGCGCATGCGCCGGGTAGAGCTGGTACCGCGGTAGCGGCGTGCCGGTAGCGCATGCGCAGACCCTGTTATGGGGTCTGTAACTCCTCGCGTAGGCGTGAAACCAACAGAGGAGACAGTATGCAACAATTAATGGCAAATGTCCCACAGAGTACTTTAAATACACTAAGACCCTTGATAGTTCACCCATGGGGGAGAGGGAGTGGCAGATCAAAAAGACTGATAGTTTTAAAAGTCAGATGTCTACAGTGGTGGGGTGTCACAAAATACGGCAAATATCAAAAAAATATCAAAAAAATGGCCCTAAACACCTGCCTCCTAGGTATGGGAGGGGTGGGGATTTTTGTATGCCTTAGGTATTCAACACATACTGTGAAGGTGAAAAAGGCAATCGTACAGGCATATCAGGTGGCATTTGAAATCTCAGTGATGATGGTTATGCATCGAGGGGTAGCAATCATATGTCACTCATCATGTTATTCATACAGTGTTGAACCTAACGTAACTGGCTCCATGGGATGGAGTCATTAAGGCCTGTGACGTCGGTGCCCAGCCGGAACACCCAGCGTTGTTCCTTTTCCAGCAGTCCAACGTCTGATGGAAGTTGCTCGATCACTGTCCAATGTACATCGTTGACACAGTGCTGATGTTCCAGAAAATGTGCTGACATCTTTGTTGTTACCTTCTTGCACCTGATGTTACTCTTATGTTCGTTTATCCTGACCTTAATTTGTCTGGTGGTCATGCCCACATACTCCTTGCCGCAGGGACAGGTGATCAGATAGACCACGTTTTTGCTGTTACAATTCGTGAACATTCGTTGCTCCCAGCTCGTCCCATTGGCGAAGGAAAGGGTCTGACTTTTCTTAGTTAGGTGACAGCAGTTGCAGTTGCCACATTGATGGTGGCCATGTATCCCTTTTAGTCTGGTTTGTTCTACCTTAGGTGATTTAGGCCTTGTATGGACTAGGATGTCCTTCAGGTTCCGGCCTCGTCTGTGGGCGAACATTGGTTTTTCTAAGGATAATGTGCCGCATGTGAGGGTACGCCAATGTCTATTCACCATCTTCGTCACTTGGTTGGTGACCGGACTGTAGGTGGTTACACAGACCGTTCTCTCCATCTGGTTGTTGGATGTAGATTTGTCTTCAAGAAGGGACTCACGATTGTTATTTCTGGCTCTTTTCATAGCCTTCTGAATAACAGTGGTTGGGTACTTCCTTTCTTTCAGTTTAGTGCAAAGGTCTTGCGCTTGATGTTTGTATTTCGCCAAGTCGCTGCAATTCCGACGTAGGCGGAGGAACTGCCCATAGGGTAGGTTCTCCCTCAGGTGACGCGGATGGAAACTGTCGAACCTGAGGAGACAGTTCCTGGCCGTCGGTTTGAAATGGGTTTCTGTCTTGAGGAAACCATCTTCATGGTAGATATTGAGGTCCAGAAAAACCATAGATCTGTTTGACATCTGGTGAGTGAACTTGAGGAAACTGTTCTGGTTATTCAACCATTGCATGAACTCTACGATGAGTTCTCGTCCCCCTCCCAGATAACCAGGACGTCGTCTATATAGCGTCGCCACGTGTGTATCCGTGTTCTGTAGGGGTTGTTTGGATGGAGGATTCTGGAGGACTCCAAATGATGGACATAGAGTCCTGCCAGACTGGGAGCAAAAGTGCTCCCCATGCTGGTCCCATGGCTTTGCCAATATAGAGTTTCCTCGTACTCAAAAAAGTTCTTGGTCAGTGCTAAAGAGATGCATTCCATTACTACCCCTCTGGGGGTTTGGTATTGCCAAGGAGTGGAGTGGAGTACCTCCTCAATGATCAGGAGTGTCTCATCGTGTGGGAGGCTCGTGTAGAGACTCTCCACATCCAGGCTCAGTAGCATCTGTGATTCAGGGTTGAATGGGTGACACTGTAAAAGTTGAAGTATTGCCTTCGTGTCCCTCAGGTAAGTATCGGTAGCCTGCACCAGGGGTCTCAAGAAAGCATCGGCAAACTTAGATAAGGGTTCAAGAATGGATGAAATACCCGATACAATCGGGCGCCCGGGTGGATTCTCAAGGTTTTTATGTACTTTCGGGATGGTGTAGAAGTACGGTGTTCGTGGGTTTTTTTGGACTAGAAACTCTGACTCTTTTTTGGATAGCCAGTCATGCGCCAGGGCCTCCTCAATCATCCCTTGTATCCTTACTCTCAGGGACTCGGTAGGGTCTACAGCCAGGACCTGATAATTTCTGTTGTCAGCTAGGAGCCTTCTACATTCCTTGTCATAGGCAGCAGAGGTCTGTATAACCACGGCTCCCCCTTTGTCAGCTGGTTTTATAACTAAGTCTCTGTTCTGGCCGAGTTCCCTAATGGCTTCATTTTCAATTTTGCTGATGTTTTGGAATACTCTTTGTTTGGTATCCAGATTTTTTAGTTCTTGCATGATTGCTTTTTCAAATGCTAATACCTCAACCGGAAGTTGGCTGTCTAAAGGAGTGAAGTTGGATTTTGGTCTTAACCCTGTGTCTGTGGTCTCTGATGGTGCTTCCTTGTCCTTAAAGAAAGCCCTCAGTTTTATTGTTCTTATGAAATCCTGCTTCTCCTTGCAGGCATGGTCTCTTATTTCGTGGCATTGCACTAGGGACTGGCTAGTCTTAATAGTGCACACTGCCACCAGAAAATCTCTAGAACTAAAAACTGAGATCAGCAGACTGGAGGTGAAGTTGAAGGCTTTCATTTCACCAGCCGATCTGAAAAAAGGTTTAGATGAACTTAACCAGCAAATGATGGATTTTGAGGCAACACTAAAGCAAAGTAAGTTTAACAAAATGAAAAAAGATAAAGATCGCTTCACCCCAGAATGGGCGTACCCTTACACAAAAACAGACTATGTAATGAAAGATAAGGGGAGCGACTCAGACAATGCTAGTTCTGATGGGAGTACTACGAGCACAAACTCCAGTGGTTTCCAACAAAGAAAACAGAGGGGTGGATACCGACAACAGAGATCCCAATTCCCTCGTCAACGAGGGTGGAGAGGTTTTCAGGGACCACAGTTCAACCCCTACCAGAACCAGTTTCAGTTCCCACCATACCAATTTGTTCCCCCACCAATGGGCCAGATGTATCCACAGTGGGTACCGGAACAACCAAATGCAGCCCAAAATGCTCAGCCTTTTTTATCCTGGGGCCAGGGATCAAACAGAGGAAGGAACAGGAAGGGCAACAACGTCAACTGGCAACCCGGAGACGGGACAGACCCCAGAGTCCTAACCAGGAGCATGACAGCGAACCAGGCATCCACGAGCAAGAGGGGGACCTAGTGATCAATATAACTCCATGGCCCCTTACCAAGGTTCAAACGCAGGTACTGAACAAAGGTTTAGGGTACGTCCCAACAAACAAGCCTGACCTTTTCCTGCTACACAAGGAGATGCAGGATTTCATAAGAACAATAAAACTGAGGGCTTTCTTTAAGGACAAGGAAGCACCATCAGAGACCACAGACACAGGGTTAAGACCAAAATCCAACTTCACTCCTTTAGACAGCCAACTTCCGGTTGAGGTATTAGCATTTGAAAAAGCAATCATGCAAGAACTAAAAAATCTGGATACCAAACAAAGAGTATTCCAAAACATCAGCAAAATTGAAAATGAAGCCATTAGGGAACTCGGCCAGAACAGAGACTTAGTTATAAAACCAGCTGACAAAGGGGGAGCCGTGGTTATACAGACCTCTGCTGCCTATGACAAGGAATGTAGAAGGCTCCTAGCTGACAACAGAAATTATCAGGTCCTGGCTGTAGACCCTACCGAGTCCCTGAGAGTAAGGATACAAGGGATGATTGAGGAGGCCCTGGCGCATGACTGGCTATCCAAAAAAGAGTCAGAGTTTCTAGTCCAAAAAAACCCACGAACACCGTACTTCTACACCATCCCGAAAGTACATAAAAACCTTGAGAATCCACCCGGGCGCCCGATTGTATCGGGTATTTCATCCATTCTTGAACCCTTATCTAAGTTTGCCGATGCTTTCTTGAGACCCCTGGTGCAGGCTACCGATACTTACCTGAGGGACACGAAGGCAATACTTCAACTTTTACAGTGTCACCCATTCAACCCTGAATCACAGATGCTACTGAGCCTGGATGTGGAGAGTCTCTACACGAGCCTCCCACACGATGAGACACTCCTGATCATTGAGGAGGTACTCCACTCCACTCCTTGGCAATACCAAACCCCCAGAGGGGTAGTAATGGAATGCATCTCTTTAGCACTGACCAAGAACTTTTTTTTTTTTTCAAAACCGTGTTTATTAAGAGTTCAATCAAGAGTCAGGACAGCCCTCCACAGTCAGGAGGAGACTGTCAACAACACAGACAGAGAAAGGCATGGTAATGAACTCAGAGTTTTATGGAAACAAAAGGGGCACGCCCCTAAACCCCCCCAGCCCACCCATTCCCAACAGCATCCCCCAACTCCCCTTCCGACTACCCACCCCTTATCCCACCCTAACCCAGTGCACGTGATCGCTAGTCAGCAACAGGAGACGGAAGCAATGTCAGAGTTGGCTAGTAGCCTAGGGCCCGGGGTCCGCATCAAGGGCCAGCACATCATCAATGTCAGCTGGGGGATCGAGGTCCAGATCCCTGTAGTCCGCCCACCGCTTCCAGATCTTATAGTGTTTCCGGGGGCACCCCCTGGCCTCAAACACGGGTAATTCTAAACCCATCAGGTAGTCCAACCCTGCCTTCCACGCACTCAGGGGGGGGCACGTTCGCACTTCCATGCTTGGGCCAGGTCACGCTTAGCCACCACGAGCCCCAACAGCAGTAGGTGGCGCTTGTAAATGTTACCCCCAACATTTTCCAGAATATGAAGGAGACCCAGCCTAGGGGTACGGGGAACATCCCACCCCAGCACTTCCGACAGGCAGTCCCACACACCCGCCCAGAATCGGGTCAGCCTCTCACAGGACCACACGGTATGGAAAAGTGTCCCCCTCTCAGCACCACACCTCAGACACTCAGGGGTAGCTATGAGGCCCGCACGCCACAGCCGCTCCCTAGTATAATAGGCCCTATGGAGGTATTTAAATTGAATGAACCGAAGACGGACGGCTATAGCTGCACACCGAGGAGATTCGAGGGCCTCCCGCCAATCGTCCTCATCCAAGGGGCCAACATCACTCTCCCAGGAGGCCTTCAAGGTCGAAAGGGAGGGGGAGCAGCTGACGACCAGGGATCGGTATATCTGAGAGACTTTCTTGTCGCCCAGGTCGCCCATAAACAATTTAGCCTCAATGGGACTAAAGTCGGGGAGCTGTTCCAACCCCACTAGGCTGGGGCCAAGGGCATGCCGGAACTGAAGATAGCGAAAGAATTGGGACCTGGACAAATTATACTCGGAGCTAAGGTCCTGAAAGGACTTAAGCGTGGTTCCGTTGAGGACATTACCGAGGGACGAAATCCCGATCGCGTCCCAGCCGCCGAACCCGGACAAGGAGGCCAGCTCTGGTAGTAGACCGTTATGCCACAGTGGCGTCTCGGCCGTCAGCCTGCCCCACCACCCCATGCGGCGCAGAGCCTGCCGCCAGATCGCGAAGACCACCTGAGTGACCCTTGGCAAGGCCCTCCTCCGCCTGGCCGAGTACAGCAGAGTGTGGAGAGTGGCACCGCCCATCAAGGAGTGCTCCAGTGCATAGGCCGGATCGCTACGATCCCCATACCACCACTCGTTGAGCACTAGAAGATGGGAGGCCTGGTAATACGATAGCAGATCAGCGGACGCCAAGCCGCCACAGTAGGTAGAGAGGAAGCAGGTACGCAGTGCCACCCTAGAGGCACCCCCGGCCCACAGAAATCTGCCCAGCACCGAGTTGACACCACGGAACCACTGCGGGTCTATTTTATACGGGTGATTCTGTAGTTGGTAGAGGAGCCGAGGCAGGGCCACCATTTTGAAAATAGCCGACCGGCCATAGATATTGAGGGGCATACGCGTCCAGGTCTTAACATCAACCTGGACCCTGTCCCACACCGGCTGGATGTTACGATCCCATGCCACAGCAGGCGAGGCCGAGAGGTGTACGCCCAGGTACTTCATGCCGTCGACCGCCACCTGAAGAGGCGCAGCCCACTGGCAACTCACCGAGGCACCCCCCAGAATCCACAGGGTAGACTTGCGAGGGTTGAGAAAGAGCCCCGACGCCTGGCCGAACTCCCGCATTATGTCAAGAACACGGGGTCCTGTACGGTGTAAATCGGTCATGAAAAAGAGCACGTCGTCCGCATATAGAGCAATGCGGTCCGAGTGGCCCGATCCCCACACAAAGCCCCGGTAAAGCGCGTCCTGGCGCACTCGGGCGGCCATGGGTTCCATGGCCAGCGCGAAAAGGTACGGGGAGAGGGGGCACCCCTGACGAGTGCCCCTGGCCACGGGGAATCGCGCGGAAATTGCCCCAGAGACGCGCACAGAAGCGGTGACACCGGTATAGAGTAGCTTTACATAGGAGACGAAAACCGGACCCAGGTTCAGAAGTGGCAGGAGGGTAAGGAGGTAGGCCCAGCTGACCGAGTCAAAGGCACTATCTATGTCAGCCAACAACAGCGCCGCCTGGTCCCCAGTCGTCCCAATCGCGTCAATCGCCGCCTGCGCCCGCCGAATGTTGTGTCGCGTCGCCCGGTGCGGCATGAATCCCGCCTGATCCGGGTGGACAAGGGCCGATATGTGGGGAAGCAGGCGATTCGCAAGCGCCTTGGCCAGGAGTTTGGCTTCAAAATTAATAAGGGAGATGGGTCGGTAGGACTCGCGGCGCTCGGGGGGTCTGCCCGGCTTTTGAAACACCACAATCTCGGCGTGGCGCCAGTCCGGGGGAAGGCTACCCCGCTCCCGAGCCAGTTCCAGAGCCCGCCTGTAATGCGGCCCAAGCTGCAGGTGGAATTTCCGGTAAAATTCACTGGGGAACCCACTAGGCCCAGGTGCTTTACCCGTATTGAGTTGACCCAGCGCGTCACCCAATTCCTCAGCTGTCAGGGGGAGATCCAGGGCATCGCGGACCTCGTCAGGTACCGCCTGCGGGCGAACCGCCGCGAGGTAAGCCGCAATGCCATCGGGGGAGAGGCTCTCACGAGGGGCATACTGACGCTCGTAGTAGCGCGCGAAGCTCGCAGCAAGGATCGAGGGGTCTGTTATTGCCACCCCGCGCCGTCGACCAGCCCCGGTAAAGTGATCGGCTGAAAAGTCTGCTGACACAACCGGTGGAGCATGGTGCAGGACTTGTCGCCCCACTGGTACACCCTACTACGCGTAGCCAGCCACGCTTGGCGGGCCTCGTCCAACAAGTCCGAGGAGTAAGACCGTTGTGCTTGTAACAGCAGCCGCAACGTCATATCATCGGCCGCCTCCCTGTGTCGTGCCTCACGCCTTTCCACACTCTCCGCCGCAGTGGCGATACTTTCCTGTCGGGTCCGGCGGGCAGATGCGCACCAGGCAATATCGACAGCCCTCATGGCGGGTTTCATGGCTTCCCACACTGTCACTGCATCAACTTCCTCCGTCAGATTGTCCCGCCAGTAGTGGGCAATCGCGCCGCGCAAGTGCCGAGAGTAGCCCGGTTGCTGCAGGTGCCATGTAGACATCCGCCACCTGAATGGTTGGCGCGCCTTGCAAAGGTCAATTTGAACCGCCACCGGGGAGTGGTCGGACAGCCCGCGAGGTCGGATCGCCGCCCCCTTTACTCTATCCAGGAAAGTCCCCGGTACAAATACACAGTCTAAGCGTGAAAGGGAGCCATGCACAGCAGACACATAGGTGTATTCTCGTCTCTCTGCATGAAGGTGTCTCCACACATCCACCCATCCAAGGCCATCAATCATTGCACTCAGCTTCGTAGGCAAGGCCGCAGCCGCGACCCCCTGCCTCCTCTGCCTGTCCAGAGCCACATCCAACACGTCGTTCCAGTCGCCACCAATTACCGCCAGAGAACGGGGAAGTTCGGCCCACAGGGTAAACAGTCGCTCCGCAAGGGCCCACTGCAGCGGGGGAGGGGCATACACACTACCAAGGATTACGGGCTCCACACCAATCTTCCCTTGCACAAACACAAACCGGCCCTGCGGATCAAGCCACTGACGCTCATGGGTATAAGCTAGTCGTTTATGAACCAGGATGGCTACCCCCCTCGAGCCCCTGGCAAACCCCGCATGAAACACCTGGTGGAAGCCAAACCTCTGTAGGCTCAGAGCCTTCGTACCCAGCATGTGCGTTTCCTGGAGGAGGAGCACGTCAGCCAGGTCCCTTTTTGCCCAGCGGAGCACAGCCCCCCGTTTGATCTTGTCCAGGAGCCCCCGGACATTCCAACTCAGTACACGCATGAGAGCAGTAGATGGCACAAGTCGTGGGGCGTCAGCCATTGTCCCAATGGGTCCGTGTCCACAATCCCCGCAACCCAACCCAAACTCCCAGCCCACCAGCCGCCGACCGCATACGAAACACGTGCATCCCACAGAACACATTCCCAACCCCCGCTACCCCACTAGTCCCAACCCAACCCCCCAACAACCTAACACCCCAGAGCCCCCCTCCCCCACCCCAATACCTCAATAAACAATGAAGCATCTGTCGCGGTATACGGTACTTCAGACCCAAAACACAGCGTCTAAAGCCAGTCATACCAATGGATCCCAACTAGACTCCCTTTAAAACCCTAACCAGGCACACTCCCAGAACCACCCCCCAACCCCATCCGGAGGAGGCAGCCCATAAAGTGCACCCCGAACCCACTCCAGGGAAACAGCAACATCAGTAGTAAGGCACCACAAACCAAGGGGTGTCGGACCGCAAGCGTCCACACCCCCACCAGGAAAGGAGTCAATACTGCACCAGTCAACGGCTGCTCCATCGGCCAGAGTTCAGCAGCCACGGGGTAGAGACATCGACGAGAGGCCGCCAGCAGGTAGCCCTGGCCTGCGACAATCCTGAGTCTTCGCCAGGCTATTCTGTGTCAGGTTGTGTGTCCCCCAGCAAGGGATCCCGGGACAGGGACCTCTGTCGGGAGCGGGATTTGCGATGGCGTTTCCCCTTGGCAGGCGGGTCGCTCCGGTCCGTCGAGGAGCCACGTGGCGACCCGGAGTGCAACCCCGGCTGGACGTGCGGGCGAATCCTGACAGTTTCATCAGTCCAAGTGAAGACGGCCTCTGGTGTATCGAAGAAGAGAGTCTTTGAGTTGAAGACCACCCTGAGGCGAGCCGGATATAGTAGCGAATACTGGATCTTGAGACCTCGCAACTTGGCCTTCGCCTCCAGAAAGGAATGCCTCTGCTGGTGGACCAGTTTGGTGTAATCAGGGAATATCATAATCTTGTGGTTGTCATAGAGCAGCGTGTCCTTGAGCCGCGCTTCCCGGAGGATGACATCCCTGTCGTGAAAGTTAAGGAGCCTTGCAATGATCGGGCGAGGTCGCTCCCCAACTGGCGGTTTCTGCGTCAAGGTGCGATGCGCGCGCTCCACCACAAAGCAGCTCGACAGGGCGTCCGGGGGCAGCCAGCTCTCCAGCCACCGAGACAGGAAGACATCCATGGGCCCTTTCTCACAGTCCTCCGGAAAGCCAACAAAGCGCAGGTTGTTCCGTCGCGCCCGCCCCTCGGCATCTTCCACCCGCAGTGCCAGGCCTCGTTGAGTCTGTTCCATGTCGGCAATCTTCTTCTTAAGGACGCCAACATCCCCCTCAACTGTCGTGACCCTGGTCTCCGTCTCCGTTATGCGAGCGACTGCGTTGCGGAGGTCCTGGCGCAGAAGCATCACATCAGTTCCCACCGCTCCAATCTTCGCATCTAACATATCACGGGACTGATTGATGGCTGTCAGCAGTGCCGCGTTGTCTGGTCCAGTACTCTGACCCCCACTAGCCGCTCCAGCACTTCCACCGGGGCCGGTAAATTTGTCGATTGGCCCAGACTTTGTGGCGGCCGTGCCCCTGGTCATGGCGGCGGCGGCAGAGGCGACCCACCAGTAGCACGCACCTGTAGGGGGGTCGCACCGCTCGAGGGTCCCTCACTCAGGCCCCAGCCGGGGCGGCCGAAGCACACCAGTCCACTCAGGATCTCGCCGTCGCCGAGCCGTCGGTCACAGGGAGGGACTCAAGTCGTGCAGCCTCGCCAGATCCCAGCGCATGGAAGCCTCTCCCCAGGTGTCCGACTCCTCCGATCTATGCCAGTGGGACCAGCGAGCCCCTATGTCCACTGGGGCACAATGTCCTGCACTTGCTCCCGTGCAGTTCGGCAGTCCCCACAGCGGGCCGGCGCCCGGGCCACACCGATCTCACCGGCACCCCCGGCTCGTCACGGGCACTGGCCGCCCCCGCCCGACTCAGTCCACGAGGGCGGAGGGTGCAGCGCGCACCGACGGCCCGGCACCGCGGTCGGCCGCCGCGAAGAGCGCCGTGTCCGCCGGCAGCAGAATGCGCCAAAGGATGTAGGGCGCTGCAGGCGCCAACAGCGGAGGGTCCCAGGATCAAAGGGTCCACGAGGCGCGGGGGTCGCCAAACTCGAGGACCCGGCTCCGCCGAAGCAGGAAGGCCGCAGCTCCACCAGGGCACCCACAGAGGCACGGGCCCCCACCGCTGGCAGTGTGGGGGGAGATATGGCACTCCTCAATGGGCCGCCGGTAGTGGGTAGCCCTGGAGCGCCGTCTGGAAGCAGCGCCGTCCGCCCCGGGTCCGGCCCGGGCACGCCAAAATTGAGGCCCCGGCCTGTCCGGCGGGCACCAGGCCGCTCGCTTCACCCACTCGCCTCTTCGCGCCAGATGGACTCCGCGCTTCGTGTCAGGCACCGGACGGCTCCCAGCGATGTCCGCTCAGGTCTCCTCGGTCGTGGCACACTCCGTAGGGTTCAGGGACCAGGATAATGCCAGGATAAGTGTCGGGCCGGCGGGAGCTCTAGCAAGCCACGTCCGCCATGATCGCCCGCTAAGCCACGCCCCGACCAAGAACTTTTTTGAGTACGAGGAAACTCTATATTGGCAAAGCCATGGGACCAGCATGGGGAGCACTTTTGCTCCCAGTCTGGCAGGACTCTATGTCCATCATTTGGAGTCCTCCAGAATCCTCCATCCAAACAACCCCTACAGAACACGGATACACACGTGGCGACGCTATATAGACGACGTCCTGGTTATCTGGGAGGGGGACGAGAACTCAATCGTAGAGTTCATGCAATGGTTGAATAACCAGAACAGTTTCCTCAAGTTCACTCACCAGATGTCAAACAGATCTATGGTTTTTCTGGACCTCAATATCTACCATGAAGATGGTTTCCTCAAGACAGAAACCCATTTCAAACCGACGGCCAGGAACTGTCTCCTCAGGTTCGACAGTTTCCATCCGCGTCACCTGAGGGAGAACCTACCCTATGGGCAGTTCCTCCGCCTACGTCGGAATTGCAGCGACTTGGCGAAATACAAACATCAAGCGCAAGACCTTTGCACTAAACTGAAAGAAAGGAAGTACCCAACCACTGTTATTCAGAAGGCTATGAAAAGAGCCAGAAATAACAATCGTGAGTCCCTTCTTGAAGACAAATCTACATCCAACAACCAGATGGAGAGAACGGTCTGTGTAACCACCTACAGTCCGGTCACCAACCAAGTGACGAAGATGGTGAATAGACATTGGCGTACCCTCACATGCGGCACATTATCCTTAGAAAAACCAATGTTCGCCCACAGACGAGGCCGGAACCTGAAGGACATCCTAGTCCATACAAGGCCTAAATCACCTAAGGTAGAACAAACCAGACTAAAAGGGATACATGGCCACCATCAATGTGGCAACTGCAACTGCTGTCACCTAACTAAGAAAAGTCAGACCCTTTCCTTCGCCAATGGGACGAGCTGGGAGCAACGAATGTTCACGAATTGTAACAGCAAAAACGTGGTCTATCTGATCACCTGTCCCTGCGGCAAGGAGTATGTGGGCATGACCACCAGACAAATTAAGGTCAGGATAAACGAACATAAGAGTAACATCAGGTGCAAGAAGGTAACAACAAAGATGTCAGCACATTTTCTGGAACATCAGCACTGTGTCAACGATGTACATTGGACAGTGATCGAGCAACTTCCATCAGACGTTGGACTGCTGGAAAAGGAACAACGCTGGGTGTTCCGGCTGGGCACCGACGTCACAGGCCTTAATGACTCCATCCCATGGAGCCAGTTACGTTAGGTTCAACACTGTATGAATAACATGATGAGTGACATATGATTGCTACCCCTCGATGCATAACCATCATCACAGAGATTTCAAATGCCACCTGATATGCCTGTACGATTGCCTTTTTCACCTTCACAGTATGTGTTGAATACCTAAGGCATACAAAAATCCCCACCCCTCCCATACCTAGGAGGCAGGTGTTTAGGGCCATTTTTTTGATATTTTTTTGATATTTGCCGTATTTTGTGACACCCCACCACTGTAGACATCTGACTTTTAAAACTATCAGTCTTTTTGATCTGCCACTCCCTCTCCCCCGATGGGTGAACTATCAAGGGTCTTAGTGTATTTAAAGTACTCTGTGGGACATTTGCCATTAATTGTTGCATACTGTCTCCTCTGTTGGTTTCACGCCTACGCGAGGAGTTACAGACCCCATAACAGGGTCTGCGCATGCGCTACCGGCACGCCGCTACCGCGGTACCAGCTCTACCCGGCGCATGCGCGTTGGGGTTCATTTCATCTTAAAGCCAGCACTCCACCAACTGGGATACCGGCTCTTCCCTGCTCATGCGCGGTGGGCTCGAGTTCATCTTAGAGCCAGCGCGCGCTAAATCTGCGCAACTCCGGATCTTTTCTTTACAAAAGACCCTGCCCCTAACCATATATGGGCCCCTTCCGCTTACAATCATTCAATCATCCCTAATTAATTTACCACCGCTAAGGGTATAAAATGGAAATCTCCGCCTTGGGAGTTCACTTACAGCGGAGCAGCGTTGCGGGGAAGGCAGGCATCCATTTCTTGCAGTCATCGTGAGTAGGAGCAGGGTGAAACTAAGGGTGTATTCTCACTCGCTAGTAACCTGGCTTCATTCTTTGATTTCATCCTCCCTAAATACCGCTATTTACTATCTTATAGGTTGCTGACTATGCAATGAGGAGTGATACCCCCAATACCACGCAAAGGCTCATGGGGCCATCCGCATTTAGAAACCTAAGTAAGCCTGTACAAAAAAGAAATACTATCCTTTTTTCATTCCCATGTACATCAGGGATATTATATGTGTGTATGTATGGTTGTGTTATGTACTGTATGTCCCCCCTCAAATGTCTTTCTCTTGCAAGGTACCAGACCCAAAGTGGAGTTCTGCATACTTACCTTTGTTACTAAAAGGAATACTCTTTCCTTTTTTCTTTATTCCTGTTTCCTGGACATCCGACTAGCAAGTCCATTATGTTCCTGGACATCCGACTAGTTTATTTACTGTGTCTTTTCTTTTCAGATATTTTAAACGCCAATTGGGCGCAACGAGCAAACCATCATTTAAAACATTGATAGGTACATTACACATTATTTTTGTATATTCTTTTTTGAACACTTTCACATTCCATGTGAGTAAGGTGGGGATCTTAGTGCGTATCCTCGTCCTGAAGAAGGAGTCTTGTACTCCGAAACATGTTGACAGACACTGTAATTGGTTGACATACCCTAGCACGTATTTTTTCAACCAGTCCTTGCACTTTTTACTAATACCAGCCAGGGATAGAATAAAATTTCGTTTTTCCTTAGAGCCAGGTATTTTTTAGAAATCACTTTTTCACTTCACCTCACTCACATCACGTAACCACACCCCCTCACATAGTTCACTACAAAGTGCTCCTGCGTAGTCGTTCTGTCGTAGCACGCCGCATCCCGTAGAGGGGTGCGAAGGCCCCGATGATGAAGCATGACACCAAGGGGCCTGTTGGTGTGTGAGGGGCATTTAAAAAACACGGTGTGCTCCCCATCCCTGGGAGACCACTGAACCTCCACCCTGTGGATTCTATTTTGTTTATGTATGAGCCTCAATAAACATTCTTGAACATGGCGAACCATCTTTCAGGCCAGAAGAACACCTGCTCCTTCTTCTTTACTCGAAGCTGAAAGGAATGAGACAGGAAACACCCGTAACTTCTGCTGATACAGAACATCAAGTACATGTGGGTGGGTAATTATTACCAATACTGTAATAAACCGGGTGGGATAATCCTCGCCTCCGTGTCCTTAATAGAATTGAAAATTCTTGGCGCGAATGCTAGCTAATTTTTGATTCTATTACAGGACCGGAGGCTTCGGATTATGCTAGTTTAACGCTTAGTAACACAACTACAGTCTTAAATCTCCCACCGGTACATAATACACTGTTTAAACAGAGTCTGAGAAACTCCATCAGAAAATTTAAAACCTGCACAACAATGGGAATTATCCAAACAAGAATGATAAGTAATGCACTTGTGCAAACTGCGTATTATCATTGGGTCTGACACCCATTCCGGCCAAAGGCCCACAACCATCGGCTGTAATAGCCTCGTACTCAGATAGGAAATGATAATAATCATCAACAATCATATGAACATATAGCCGAAAAAAGCAGATGGTAATTCCGAGAATCATCGTTGTAAGCCATGAGGCATGTGAAAAACACCCATAAAGTGCAAAGTCGTGTGACAAGGCCCTGACCACACGCAGTTCAGACCTCGCCGACAGGGCAATTTCTTATAGTACATACTATCCCTGTAAAACGCGGGCTTGCCTCGCCCTAGGAACCCCCGAAGGTGGAATGCTTCGTAACACAGCCTGACAACATTTAATGTCCCGTTTGGACACTTATGCCACCCAGGGAATCGAAAGAAACCCGACGCAAGTTCAGCAACCTGCCCTGAACCGAGAAGAGCCGCAGGAAAACGGCCAAATGGACGTTATAAGGAGAACGTTACTGAAGTCCCCGTACATTCTTTGGTAACCAATTCACCAGAAGAAATCAGTCCTCACAAGCCGCGAAAACGGCGCACATATTCACAAGCGACCTTCTATCACCGAAACGTCTTCAGGGAAAGAAAGGTCCCAGAAATACGAAAAAGAACGCGTTCGAGAACCAAGAAAGCATTGAGGATACCAGAAAACTGCAAGAAAGAGGCGGGAGAACGAGCCGTCCTCCGCCGACCCAGGGGCATTGGGATTCCAAAATGGAGTCCGCCCCGCACGAAAGATGCGACCAGTCGTCAGCAATATCAGGAACCAGATGGAACAAACCTTTACCGCCATGTAGGTTATGGAGGTATACCACAACAATTTAAATATGAAATCGTCGGCAAAAGGGCCTGAGTCATGGAAGTAGTCCACTATGAAGATGACCTATATGTCCATATCCGCCGATCGTACTCCCAGTCGAGATATCGTGCAAGCTGAACAGTAAGCCTCCAGAGGCGTGTACGACAAAGAGCCCGAATAACTGGAGGGTCCGGAAAAACTAATTGAATGACGGTGCCCAACACACCACTACCGAGGCAACCACCCGAAGGGAAACTCTCATACTAATACCATTGGAAAGTCATAATCCGAAGCCTCCGGTCCTGTAATAGAATCGTCAAAGTGGAAGTTCCTTGGAAACTGGAAGACGCAGCTGATAGGAGACCACGCGACCAAGGCTCGAGGTGAGAAGTGCCTTGTGGCGTGTTCAAATGTTGCAGGGATAATGACAATAACTGTACTGCCAAGGTCCTGGGAAAAGGCCCATATTTTTTTTAACCTGAGCAGGCAAAAAAAGTCAGACCTGCAATTAGATGGCAGTGACTTTCAAAACCCACTGCCGCTGACCGTATTATTAGAGGCTCTTTGAAAACACCACACTACTCACAGATCACCAAAGTGCTGGCAGCAAGGGGGAGAGACACCTTTTGTGTAGAGCAATTTAGAGTACACGGGCAGCCTCAGTAGATTGCGCTTGCTCCCATATACTGTCAGTCACCATAATTCTCTGCTTCAATAAAGATAACAGATCTCTCCCGATATCTGTTGGAAAGCATCTGGCTTCGGCGTGAATCAAATACAGCTTGCCTTAGTATGATATCTCCAAATATCTGTTGGATGGTAGCGGCTTAAGAGTAGATCGATTATAGGTTGTCTTAAAGCCACGTGTGATGCGAAGTGGGAATGGCAGTCTACATCAAAGGTTTGCTAGCACACACATGAAACAGCGCACTTCTTCACCAGACAGTGTAGACAACAATGTGTGGCGCTGAAGACAGACGTTGTTGAATGGCAGGCTTACCCTCACAGAAGGCACAGCAGAGACATGTAAAGAAGATTGGGAGAAGACACCCAGAACTGTAAGGGCTGCTCTTGAAGTAGCACTTCCCCAGACGCACAGGAACAACTGTCAGACTGCTGTGGGCTTAACCTAACTTGAGTTGCAGTAGGTTCTGTATTTTTAAAGTTGCTAGAGGTTCTTGAAGAGGTGACAGACGCAGGTTCACTACAGGATCGTCACCAAAAATTTGTAGAGATGGTACAAGAGACCCCACCAGGAGCAGCCAGCATGCTGCTCAGCCCAGTCAACTGTGAACATTTGACTCATAACATTCTAGAACATGTCATCACAGTAAGATTATACAGGCAGGGCATGAAATGCATTGAACTCAGGATATAACATATCCCCCTTTCTCCCAAATATACAAAAGAACAACTATGAGAGAAGAAGAAAGATTAGGAGGAGAGGAAATAAAAACCATGAACCAATGAAAGAAGAGAGCAACCAAAAAGGATGACAGAATCAAAGAAGAAAGGCAGACAAGAACATAAGAACCATCCTCCTTTCTATACACAAAAGCAAAGGCACGAAAAAAACACATAGACAGAGAAGAGGAGAGGAGGAAGCACGAACAACTACCACAAAACACACCCACTGGCCAGAACAGGAATGTAAGGAGGCAGAAGAGGAAAGAACCAACAAAACTCCTGACAATAGGATGTGGAAAACACAGAGAAAGAAAGCATAGCCGAAAATGAGAGGTAAGCTCAGAATCAACACAAGAAATCAAAAGAAAACATAAAAAAAGAACAAGAATGAAGGAAGAAAACAAGGAAGATGATGTATCTTGACTCTGATGTTATTCTAGCCCTGACAATGGAATCTTGTTGCAATGACATAACATGGAATATTGGGAGTGAAATACTCACAGTTGGTTGGGCTGAGCAGCATGCTGGCTGCTCCTGGTGGGGTCTCGTTCTGGTCTTCTTGTGATATTGTGAACTATCCTCAATAAACCTCTCTGAACCACCTCTACCTGCGTGGACTTGAGCACTACAATTTTTTCAAGATGGTACAAGAGACAAGAAGATTAGAGCAAGACCCCACCAGAAGCAGCCAGCAGGCAGCTCTGTCCAGTCAACTGTGTACATTTGACTCTAAACATTCTTTAGGATGCCAAAATAGCAAGGTTCCACAGAGAGGGCATGAATACAATAGTGTCAAGATACAATTCAGTGGCATAAAGTGCAGTGGCACAGAGTAGAATGCAGAGGCATAGAATGCAATGGCGTAGAGTGGTGCAGAGTAGTGTGCCGTGGCATAGAGTGGTGCAGAGTAAACATGTTTATCTTTGACTTTAATGGTGTAGCAGAGTTCTACAGTCAGGGCTTATTCTTTTATGTTGGTGGGGGAAGGACATCTAGTCCAGCCAACACCTGCATCTTTTACAATAAAAAGACTGTCAAGGCCAAAACAATGGTATTACTTTTATACATACGGAATAAGGCTTTTATTGTAATTTAGCAGATGGTCAGTAATAAATGTCACCTGGGCCACCTATTCCCGGCTCAATCTGAACTAGGTGCAACTGCCGGACTACAGTCAATGGGTAGGGGACAAAGTGCTGTCATTTTGGGATTAAGAGAGTTAGTAGGAATTATTGACCGGCCCTATGCAGTTTTGTTGGACTGATTCGTGAGTGCAATATACAGCTGCTTCTGGCCTGACAGCAATGGCTTGTATAAAGCTCTAACTGGCCTTAAGGAACAGATTCTCAACTTGCTCGAAAAAAGAGAGCCCACAGCTGCTTTGATAAACTTCTGGGGTTCAAAGGACTCCTGTTTAGGTCATAAAGTGCTGTTATGATGGACAGGGGCTTGTCAAACCTGATCCGCGCTGGTCCAGACCAGGCTTTGGCAACAAGAGTGTAGCCAGGGGTCTTTGTGATGTAATGCCCAGCGAGAGAGTGTACAGACATGGGAGCAATACTCATTTGTACACTGTTCAACAGATGTGTTTGGAGCCCCGCTGTTGTTAAATAGGACTCCTGGAGTGCAAGTGTTTGGGTGCTTGTGCTCTGTGAAGCAGTTGCACCAATAGATCATAGTACAGCCGATTAATTGGTTGAGATAGCAGTGATGGAGGGTGCAGGAGTGCAGAAATAAAACATCCTCTTTGAAGCTTGCAGATGTTTAGTCGGGGATGCCAGGTTTCAGCTACAACTCAGCTAAGATTGTATAGGACTTATCGGTGATAGCGTGCTGTACATAACACTTGCAGGGCGAAAGGAGAGTGAGTAGTGACGGAATACCACACAGGAAGCTGATCACAGGGTCGTGGTTTGGACTCATACATGTGCAATGCATGGGCTCTGTTAGATTTTTCAGCCTTAGAGCGGTCTTTCTCCAAACTGTTTTGCCTTCCTTCTCCATTTTTGCTGATCTCCTTTTCGCAGGCTTAGGACTCTGCGCACTTTACCACTGCTAACCAGTACTAAAGTGCGTGTGCTCTTTCCTTAAAACATGGTAACATTGGCTTATCTCCAATTGGTATATTTAATTTACTTGTAAATCCCTAGGAAAGTGGCACTACATGTGCCCAAGCCTGTAAATAAAATGCTACTAGTGGGACTGCCGCATGTAATTTGCCTCCCACTTAAGTATCCCTTTAAACATGTCTCAGTCCTGCAGTTGCAGCCTGTGTGTGCAGTTGTAATTGCCATTTCGACCTGGCAAAATAAACCTTTAGCCAGGCCCAAACCTTCCTTTTAACACATATAAGTCACCCATAAGTTAAGCCCTCGACATGCCAGATGGCAGGGTGCTGTGAATTTAAGGAATGAAGCATGAAATGTTAAGTTTTACATGTCCTGGTAGTTAATAACCCTTACATTGGTTTTTCACTACAGCTAGGCCTACTTCTCCATAGACTAACATTGGAGTTACCTAATTACATTTAATAAGTTATACTTTCCAAATGGAATTGTAGTGATAACCCCTTATTTATGAGGCAGTTGGATTTTAAAATAAATTTTTGACAATGCCACTTCTAGAAAGTTATTCGTAACAACAGAACAGGAGTATCTCCTGGAACCTTGTGTGAGCTTATGCGTATAAAACAGTGGTGTCAAGAAAATAGATATCATTATATATATACAAATACATCAAATAATCAGTATATTTAATATCTATATATATAAAAACCAAAGTATGTCCGTTTGTCCTTTATGCATTACTACACCATTCATCCGATCGGCATGAAACTTTGGGAAGTTGTTGAGTACACTCCCGCTAAGGTTTCTGGCAAAAAAAAAAAAGTTAAATATCGGCCCCCCGGCTACCCAGGGCCCTCATAATCTTTCCAATACTGAACGTTTACACTTTCCGGTGCAACTCGCTTTTGCACTGACCATCAACAAAGCACAAGGACAATCGGTGTAAGTGTGTGGACTAGATTTGGAGAATCCGTGCTTCTCACATGGACAACTGTATGTGGCCAGCTCATGCGTCGGAAAACCTGATTTATTCGTCTACGCACCAGACAGAAAAACAAAAAATATAGTGTATCCACAAGCACTCAAATAAAAAAACAGAATTAGAACAACACTTTCAAATGTTTTCCATATTAAAATGAATATGTTTCAATAAAAATGACACAATGTAAATTGAATGTGATCATAACAAGTTTCCTTAAATTTCCTTTCTTCTGAGATCACAGCAACGTGCGACGGGTAAGCTAGTTAAATAATAAATAATGTGAAGTTGTAGTGGGTGTGTGGTGAGAAACATGCCTGGTGCTCTTATACAAATGATACACACATGTGACAATATGTGATCAAGAGTGTGTATCAAGTAAGAACAACATGGCCCATTTTTATACAATCCAAGTGGGTGCGGTTAGAAATAAGGTTGGCAGTGGTTTGCACCCTGTCCAAGAAAAGACCTTCACTCTAGTCAGATTAAGTGAGTCACACAGCTAAGATAACCCCTGCTCACCTCATTGGTAGTTTGGCACGAGCAGTAAGGCTTATCTCAGAGGCTATGTGTAAAGGATTTGTACATAACACACAGTAATACAGTGAAGACACTACAAAAGGACACCACACCAGTTTTAGAAAAATAGCCAATATTTATCTGTGTAAGACAAGACCAAAACATACAGTTACCAATATACAAAGAATGCAAAAAACTACTTTAAATACAGTTCCTTGAAGTCGATAGCTCCGCTGGGGGCTATCACAGCATTGTGAACAAATAAATATATTGATTCAGGCCGACTGCAGCATCGCGGACCAGTTACGGTGCCTGGAAGTCCCGCAAAACAGTAGCCTTATAAATTCAGGGGTCTTGCGATGAGCTCTGAAGAGCCAGCGACGGCAAGCTTCGGTTCCAGAGGTTGGTGCAGGAGTCAATGGGCCCTTTCAGTCACACGTGTTGCAGGTCGAACTCCGTGAGGTTGAATTCCGGAGCGCCGCCATCAGCAATGGTCGAGGCTGCGGTGTGAAGTACAGAGGTGCCCTCTGTAGTACCTTCAAGTAATGGAGCCGGCAGCGGCATCGTTGAGGTGTCCGGTTGATTTTTCCCTCTGTGTCCAATCCTTTCACTGTCCAAGACAGAAGCAGCCATTGCAGGCCAACACAAAAAAGCACACAGCAAAGTGGTAGTCTCTCCTTACAGCTTCACCAGCTCTTCTTCATACATAAGCCAGTTCTGCCTGGCTCAGGCCAGGTTCAATACAGGAGGGGGAAAGAGCTTTGTGAGAGGCTGCCACAGTCAGGGGACAACTCCTCCCACTACTCTAAATGCATCCAGGTTTATTCAGCCTGGCTACGACTCACCCAGGAACGGCAGGACACACCACAACTTACCCCTTGGGTCTGTCTAGAGTGAATGCACATCCCCAGCTCCTGTCACTCCAAACCCAGAAGGTGAATACAAAAATGACAGAGGCACACAGGATGGTTAAGCAAGAAAATACCCCTTTCTAAAAGTAGCATTTTCAAACACACAATATAAAAATCATCTTCACTTAAAAATGTATTTTTAAATTCTGCGTTCACGAAGACTAAACTCCATTTCTCCCTCTTGTCCCAATGGAAAGTTAAAATTGTAAGAGGTTACAAGGCAGCTCCCATTATACCCTATGGGAGAGACAGACTTTCAATAGTGAAAAACAAAATGCACAGTAGTTATCTATCAGGACATGTGAAACACACCCGTACAAGTCCTGCCTTTTATATACACAGCAACCTGCTCATGGAGTACTTTGGGCCTACCTGAGGGGTGCCTCACATGTAAGGAAAGGAAATGTTAGGTCCTGGCAAGTGAGTGCACTTGCCAAGGCGGCATGGCAGTTAGAAACTGCACACATACCCTGCAGTGGCATGTCTGAGACACCTTTGAAAGGCTGCTTGTGTGGGTGGCACAAAGCAGTCATGCAGGCCTACTAGTAGCATTTGATTTAAAGGACCTTGGCACACCCAGTGCACTGTACTAGGGGCTTACTAGTAAATCAAATACACCAATCATGGAGAACCAATCATAACGCAATTTACAGTAGGAGCACTTGCACTTTAATACTGAACATCAGTGAGAAAGTGTGCAGATACACTAAACCAGCGAAAACTAAGTCCAGCATACCATTAAAACAAAGGTCAAAAAGCAAAAAGACAGAGGAAACACAAAAAAAGATGCCAAGTTTCACAGGGGAGTCTCCCCCATGCAACCTCTTGTGAACCCTGGAATTCACCCAGCAGTACGCCTCCTGAGCAGGCTTTCTGGGGTCCGTAAGACTGCTGTCCATCAAGTGCTAAAAGAACAATTGATGGACAGAATTCAGAACAATGTCATACATTCAGCTCAGTACAGAGATATGGGGCTAAACTCATAGTTATGTTGCTCCCCATGCCATTCCAGTTTGTACCCCGGCATATGTAAATCAGTCTTGACCCTGCGCCCAGTGGGAACAGTCCAGCCTGAACTGCCAGGCCAGGTCCTCCCTGGCCTGGAAACAAGCATCCTAGGACCGGTTTTGGGGTTTCATCCCTCATCAGCCTGGATAGCTTGACTCCAAATGGCATGGAGAGCACAGGACCTATGTCTGGGCATACCCGTCCCACTCGGGGTGACAAATGGTGCAGCTCCGGAAAACAGACTCAAACAGACAGAGCTCCCACAGAATCAAAGTGTACGGCCCTTGATAATCTGTTACCTCACTGCCATTCTCCCAGTCATCCAGTTTTCTGCAAAATTAATCCAAACATTCCAGTCATGTGTGGGAATCAAGGACCAGATGTATAAAATTCTAATTTTGCATTTCCTTAATAGCAACTCCATAGGAATCGCTATTTAGGAAATGCAAAATGATATGTACAAAGTTCGCGATTCCTTATTATATAGCCAAGGGTGCCTCTGGGCTTAAGACCCCTCTAGAGGCACGCAGAATTTCCTAGTGCACATGCAAGTGCACTGGGGAGATATGAGTGCTTCATATCCCTTAATAAAAATGCATTTTATAAATTTACACATGGTTACCATCGACTTAGAGTCAATGGTAATTGCATTTCTGCTTTCCCATTTATTCCTATGGCCTCTAGGCCTAATGGGAAAGCATTTGCAATTTGCGATTACCAAATAGGTAATCGCAAATTGCGAATGTAATCTCACGGGTGCTGGAGGGCCATAAGGCACTCTGATACACCCCCAAAAACGATATGGGTGCACATGTGGTGCACACACATGCCCTAATTTTGCAATTTTGTGCTTTTTTCTAAGGAATTGCACATTACCATCAACTTGAAGTTGATGATTATTTGCGATTCCTTAATGCAAAGTTGAATTTCAAAAATGCTTCTTGTATTCCATTTAGGGAATCGCAAATTGCGATTCCCTAAATGCATTAGCAAAATAGGTAATGCAGGGTTGATATATCCCAAAAGGCTTTTTACCGGTCGCAAACAGGCCGAATCTGTGAATCAGCATATGACCGGGATGCCCGCCACCCCCTCCCAACACATATCCCCAAGGATGGGAAGTCGGACAATAGTTGAACTTTTGGAAGACGGGAGGGAGTCACCCTCCCGGCCGTATTTATTAAAATATGAAACAAAATTTAAAACATTAAATAAAAGTTTCATCATTATGCATTATGTACAATTTGTCATTTATTACATTTCGATGCCGTCATGTACTTTTGGCTAACATCCTGAAAATACATACACTCTAATTCAAATTGTACATCCTAGCATTAAGGGCCAACGGCAAGGTCTTAACCGGTGTCAGATCCCTACTACCAAACTCCCGCCCTCACTGTGTGAGCGGCGCATGCGCAGAGGGCTCTACCCTCATTGCCAACTGTAACTTCCCTTGTCGTGGTGGGGGCCCCCTTTCTACTCGACGCCATCTTAAAGGGTCGTCCGAGTTCCCGTATGAGGTCTCTGTAGGAAGGACAGCGTGGACTCTCCCCCCCAACCCCACACTCTCTATCCGCCGTCGCGGATATCCGGCCCCCGGGAAATTAGTAAGGAGGGGCATATAACCGCCTCCCCCCCTGGGAGGGGCCCATGGCCATCTCCCCCTAGGCGCCCCATCCTTAGTGGGTGCCGCCTCCCCAAGGAAGGGGCCAAGGCCGTCTTCCCCCGGGCGCTCCCATCCATTGTGGGTGGCGCCCCACTCTAGGGACCTTTAAATTACTGCTCACCGATCATGACCTTACCGCCCGACAAATAAATACGACAGTTGTTTACCTACTAAAAAGAAAAAATTTCACATCATCTTACTGTTATCACTGATCTTTCCTGCAAGAAGAAATTTCTCCAATGCAAACCAAATCTTTATTCTCAAGTTCCTTCATTCACTCTACCAAGGAAAAAAGGCCTATACTTTCACCACTCAGAAAACTTTATTTTCTCCCAAACTTTTGCTATCAGGGGCTGGTGGGTGGGTCAAAATTGATGCTTGTTCCGTCGAGGGCTCACGAGCAACGAGTGGGTGCAGCCTTCCGATCCGAGGAACAAGAGGACGATCTTCTGGATTCCCGCACCTTTATCCTTCTGCGGGAGGGCGTGTACCCGTCCCCGATACGCCTACTGGGCGTGGTCTTCCATCGAGGTGTCTAGGACAACCCCTCTCGGGCGGGGGAAGGCGCGCCCCGGCTACGCCGCTTTGGGCATACCAGCCGGGCTACGCCCACCCCGCCCAAAATGGTTTCCCGGGAGGTTCGGGCACCCATCCATACGTTCGGGGGGACCGAGCGGTCGCCCCTTTCCATATGACCGGGATGCCCGCCACCCCCTCCCAACACATATCCCCAAGGATGGGAAGTCGGACAATAGTTGAACTTTTGGAAGACGGGAGGGAGTCACCCTCCCGGCCGTATTTATTAAAATATGAAACAAAATTTAAAACATTAAATAAAAGTTTCATCATTATGCATTATGTACAATTTGTCATTTATTACATTTCGATGCAGTCATGTACTTTTGGCTAACATCCTGAAAATGCATACACTCTAATTCAAATTGTACATCCTAGCATTAAGGGCCAACGACAAGGTCTTAACCGATGTCAGATCCCTACTACCAAACTCCCGCCCTCACTGTGTGAGCGGCGCATGCGCAGAGGGCTCTACCCTCATTGCCAACTGTAACTTCCCTTGTCGTGGTGGGGGCCCCCTTTCTACTCGACGCCATCTTAAAGGGTCGTCCGAGTTCCCGTATGAGGTCTCTGTAGGAAGGACAGCGTTGACTCTCCCCCCCAACCCCACACTCTCTATCCGCCGTCGCGGATATCCGGCCCCCGGGAAATTAGTAAGGAGGGGCATATAACCGCCTCCCCCCCTGGGAGGGGCCCATGGCCATCTCCCCCTAGTCGCCCCATCCTTAGTGGGTGCCGCCTCCCCATGGAAGGGGCCAATGGCCGTCTTCCCCCGGGCGCTCCCTTCCATTGTGGGTGGCGCCCCACTCTAGGGACCTTTAAATTACTGCTCACTGATCATGACCTTACCGCCACAGACCGGATAGTTGACCGACTATCCGGTCCCCCCCAACTCCTCCTATAGGTCATGCTTCCTCAAACCTCTTAGCCATGCAACAAAGTCTCCTATGAGTAAATCATTCCCCTCCCTGGACAGGTGAACCCCATCGTTCAGATACATATGGTCACCCCGGATACACCCATGTGGAATGACATGCAACTGTGCAGAACGGAACAATCTACCAATTTTATTATTGACCCGTTTAACTGAATGGTTCAGAGCTGACACCGAAAGGCCCCCCTGCCACCTCCTTCTAGGAATCATGTGGGACCAGGCCATCGTGCACCCCGGGACTCTTTTAGCCAACCAGCTAACAGCCGACAAGATTCGTTCAAGTAACACTCGTCTACCCAGTGTCACCAAATCGTTGCCTCCCAGGTGTACTATGACTACAGATGGCGGTGACCTATGCCGCCCTAAAAGTCCCTCGAAAAATGACTCAAATTTGTCAAAAACGAGCCCACCTTTCCCATGGAAAGCCACTCTGAACCCGTATTCCCCAGGTGCGTGAATCGCGTCACCTTCCTTGAATACGTCACCGGCGCGCCTCACGTATGAGTGGCCCACGACCCATGCCATCCTCTCTCCAGTCGGTGATCTCTGACCGCTGGTCTCTTGATGCAGGGTCGACCTCCAATTCCGCCCTGCATGGCAGGCTCGCGAAACTGCAAAGTAAACAAAAGACAGAAAACGTGAGTGCATGTCAATTGATCACTTACAACATGTGCAAGCGCACATACCTCTTGAAGCAATTCGAGGACCAACGGCCCAATTGTTTCACTTCCTCAGCACTCTGACCCCTGGCTGTAGCCTCAGTAGCAGCCCCTATCCTAAAGGAGTGGGTCCCAAAATCGCACGGGTCCATGTCCGCGTCAGCGATTCCCAGTGCCAGCACCCTCTGAAACTGAAATCTCGTCAGTGGGGTGCCATCCTTGTGTCGTAGCAAGCTCCCCCCCCAAGCGGCCGCTCTTAGCGCCAAATAGTCTTCCACACATTTCAACGGGCAGACGGGGGACCCAAGCTTGAGCTGTACGACCACACTATCTCCCATAGCCCCCTGGTCAGTCTTGGACCTGGCTATCATGATTACCATCGAATCACCCCTTATCCGGATGTGATCCTTGCAGAAACCTCCCTCCATATCTCTCTTGTTCTTTGCGACAAGCTCGCTCACCCTCATGGCCCCATGGAATGCCAATGTGAACGCTGCCCGGAACAGAACTGTTTCGTAATGGGAGGAACACGTCTCATCCAGCTTTGCTAAAAGCAGAGACAGTCTGTCTAAGCCAATCGGGTGCCTCGTATCTTTCTTGCAACCCTCAAGGCTCTGCCAGCCGCGAAGGGCTTTCTTCACCAAAAAAGAACCTGTAGGGTCCATTATGCCGTGTACCTGGGCCATGAAGGAAATGGCCACCCTATGCCTACCGGCCGTCGCCACTGATCGGCCCTCCCTGTGTAGTGCTACCAGGTACCCCAGGACGGATTCCTCCTGACCCCAATTCCGACTCCCTGCAGGACCCAAATATGTGCAATAGGAACGAAACGCTCCTTCGTATGCTTTCCTTGTCCTGGGGGCTAGACTCGCTGCCACGAGGTCTTGTAATCCGAGGCACCGATTAACCACATTGCTTCTGGGAATGGTGCTGCCTCTGGGTCTGCTGTGGGCAGATAACCCCTGAATGCCTGCATATGTGAACGAGAGAGTGCATCAGCCGCATGATTCAGTACACCTGGCACATGTTTTTCCCTGAACAGTACATTCAGTCTCATGCACAGCAGCACAATCTCTTTCAACAATCTCAAGATCATTTTGCAGCGTGCTGCCTGTTGGTTAATGCAATCAACAACCGTCATATTGTCGGACCAAAACACCACTGAGCGGCCCCTGAAGTCGTCAGCCCATGTCATCAGAGCAACCCAGATGGGGAATAACTCCAGGAACCCAATGTTACCTGTGAGACCGTTGGAGTGCCACCATGTTGGCCATGTTTGTGCCGACCATCGATCACCTAAGATGGCGCCAAAACCCACGCTCCCTGCCGAGTCGGTCCATAGACCTAATTCCTCCGAAGACTTTGGCGGGGAGCTCCAGACGACTCGACCGTTGAAGTCCGCCAGAAATGCCAACCAAATACGCATATCCTGGCGAACCTCTCCAGACAGTCTCGTACGGTGATGAGCCTCTTTGAGACCACCCATAGCTTGCGCGATAGAGCGTGAAAACGGGCGGGCCATGGGAATCACCCTCAAGGCAAAATTAAGCTGACCCACTGTTTGTTGTAACTGGTGCAGGGTCACTTTCTCCCCCCCAAGGCATTGCCTCAAGGAAGCCTGGAACTTGATCACTTTGTCTACTGGTAGTCGGAAACACCCCTCCACAGAATCGAGCTCAATTCCCAGAAACTCCAGTGAAGTAGATGGTCCGACCGTCTTACCTGGTGCCAATGGGACACCAAATTCATTCATGAGGATGCAGAAATCATACAGCGCCTGCGCGCAATTCGTATCCCCGGCTGTCCCCAAAAACAGAAAGTCATCCAGATAATGCATAACATGTCTATGGCCTGTAGCCTCGGTAAATGCCCATTCCAAAAAACAGCTAAACATCTCAAAATATGCACACGAAATGGAACAACCCATGGGCATACATTTATCCATGTAATAACTTCTCTGAAATGCAAAACCTAGCAGGCGCTGATCCTGCGGGTGCACCGGAAGCAACCGGAATGCTGATTCGATATCACATTTCGCCATCAGCGCCCCAGGGCCTAGGTGGTTCAATATGGCCACGGCATCGTCGAACGATGCGTATCGTACCGAACAAACTTCTGGGTCAATGGCATCATTCACTGAGGAACCCCTAGGAGCAGAAAGGTTATGTATGAGTCTAAACTCCCCCGGATCTTTCTTCGGGACAACCCCTAACGGGGAACAGATGAACTCGGCCACCGGCGGGCAGGAAAAGGGGCCAGCCACTCGTCCTAAACTGACCTCTTTAGCTATTCTCTTTTCTGCCACGCCTGTGTTGTGCCGTACTGATAACTGGTTTCTACAAAAGGAGTTCCCCCGAACCTCCCCCGCCGGGATGTGGAAGCCATGTAAGAATCCCTTCCTCAACACCCCAGCGGATACATGATCAGGGTATTTGTTTAACCACGGAATCATAACCATGAGATCAACGGGTGTAGGCAATCGGTTACAAAGGTCTACCTCACTCCTGCTTAGGTCCACCTTTTCCTCCCGTCCCACCATTTTTTGATCTACATGCACTTTCCGGGTGTGAGGAATTCCCACAGCCGGCACACACATGCTTAAACTTGCATGTCCCCTGTGGTCTGTTACAATTGCCTCGATTGAAGCCCCAACAGACCCCTCCTTTTCCGCCATTCCCGCCTGATAGCCCCCACCTGTGCCTGCTCGAAAGGGCACCCCGGGCTTTTGGCGGACCACTCCGGACCCGCTCCCGCCTGGCGAGGACGTACCTGTCGCCCCTGGCAGGAGTTGCTTGTGCCATGACACCGAGTCCAAACAATCCCAAGACAAAGAAGCATCATATTCTTTTGCTTTACGGAACTTCATGTCATAGCCTTTCCATCCTTCCCCCTCATACATTGAATAAAAATCCATGATGCGATTCTGATAGCAAACCAACTCAGTCATAACCTCAGGTTTACGTTCCCCCATAACTGCGGTAAATATAGAGAAGGCCTTAACCCAGTTCGTCACTGTCTCTTCCACCCTAAACTCGGCCATCTTGGCGCGCCAGACACTAGGGTGCCACAAATCTTTCTGCGTTTTAGCATACTCCATCTCACGATGGTCCGTTAACAATGAAAACATGTTGACATACTTGTCTCCCCATATTAACTCTTTCGTGGCCAAGGGAATGTGCTGTGCAACCTTTCCCCGCCTTGAGGGTATCGAGCCCTCCCCCACCATCGGCAATGCGAGCTTACCCGGATCGGCTGATGTTGCCGCCGTCTTTTCTTGACCAGCTGCTGGTACTCCCGGCGCCACCTGTGGGGGAACAAGAGGAACACTCGCCTTCGCGACATCTCTCGATTGCCGCAACTGCTTCATTAACACTCTGGCTTCTTCAGCCGGATCTCCCGGGGTCGCTGTGCCCCCCACCTTTGTTTTGAGCCATGCCGTCAACTGTGCGGCCAATTCTGGGGGTATTTCATCGTCCTCGACAGAGGTGATCACCACCGGGATAGGCTGGCCTACATCAGGGGTCTGAACCGGGTTATCGACCGGTACGAGGGGGGCGATGAGAGGTACCTCTGGAACTGGGACCCCCCCCGAAACCGCCCTTTCCTTGACCCGCTTCCCTCTTCCCCCGGGGACTACTCCCGGCAAAGCCGGGCCTATAACCTTTTTTGGCTGACCTGGGTCGTTCAATGCGGCCAATTGCTTCTTTACCTCCGCTAGACCTCTCCCGAGCGATTGAACTTGTCCGAGCTTTCGGTCCATACAAGCCATCCGATTCGACAACAGGCGTAACATCCTCTCTGTCTCGGAACCCTTTCCTGCTGTCTTGCTAGGCATGGTTTCGAGTCTTCCGCCCTTGGTCGATCCACGAGGTCCTGAAATCTGTGGGCCCTCGAAACTGAAAGAGAAAAACAAGATTAACACATTCAAAATTGCTGCTTGTTCCGTCGAGGGCTTACGAGCAACGAGTGGGTGCAGCCTTCCGATCCGAGGAACAAGAAGACGATCTTCTGGATTCCCGCTCCTTTATCCTTCTGCGGGAGGGCGTGTACCCGTCCCCGATACGCCTACTGGGCGTGGTCTTCCATCGAGGTGTCTAGGACAACCCCTCTCGGGCGGGGGAAGGCGGGCCCCGGCTACGCCGCTTTGGGCATACCAGCCGGGCTACGCCCACCCCGCCCAAAATGGTTTCCCGGGAGGTTCGGGCACCCATCCATACGTTCGGGGGGACCGAGCGGTCGCCCCTTTCCACTTTTGCCACCAGTAAATAGCTTGATGCAAATGCCACCCAGCCCGTTATGAAATGCTAAATGACTTTGTACATTGGGCCCAAGATTCTTGCTCTGCCTAAACTGTTCCCTGTAATTATCTGGGGTAAGACCATAACGAGTGAGAAGGGTGGCCTTCATTTCAATGTAGATGAGTTCATGTCCCTTCCCTAAGGCCAACAATGTGCACTCCCCTCCACTAAAAACTGATTCCACAATACTGCCCCCGCCCCCCCTTTTCTCTAAGGGACCCCATTTGTGTGAAGAGGTGCCTCATAGCCTTGAAACCTCTGGATATCATCCACCTTGATATATTCTTTCCCTATAATTTTAAGAATGTGCACCATGGGGAGGAGCTTGGCGGGCATCCGTGATGGCCGCGTGAGCACAGCGCTCTCCGGACCCCCGCCACTCCCGGCATGATATCCTGAACATATCCTGATTAATTATGAGGACTCTTGTAGAGGAACCCGGGCTGATCTTAATGCCGTTTTTGGATTTCGAATTGGACCAGGGGCACCGAAGATACGTCGACTCGAACTTTCGGGGCCCGCCCCGGTGGTGCGCCCGGGTCTTGGTGAGGCTCTGTTGCCGTGTCTGAGTTGAACAACAGCGGCAGGGGGATTCGACTTGTGGGTCCCCCTCTTAACTTTCGGTTTCGATTTTACCTCAGACTACGTCTTCCGGCAGAGGTGTCTGGCCGTTGTTGGGTCCGTCGGCGCGAGGTTGCTGTTGCACCTTTTGCCTGCTTCGCATCCTTCCAGACCGGTTCACACCTCGATGTGCCCTCGCTGCTGATTTTTGGCTCCGGCGCCTTGTCCTCCTGCGGCCATTTTCACCAGGTCGCGTGGGTCCCTCGGAGACGCGGTCTCCATCATGTCTGGCAGAGGGGACCAAGAGAGGCGGAAGACCAAGACGCCCCTGCGCGGGGGCCCGGTCCAGTCTAACATCATGGACCGGTACACACAATCGAAGGGGTCCCCTGGAGCCGCCTTGCCTGGCCCGAGTGCAGTTGGGCACCCTTTGGAGGCCTCGGCGGAGCCGTCCCTGCAGGACATCATGGGCGCCATTTCTGGCATGAGAGAAACCATCGGCCAACAGTACGAAGCTCTGGCCCACAAAATAGATACTGTGGCCATCGATGTGAACTTGATTCGGGCCGACCTATCTAAAACCAATGAGAAGGTGAAGTCATTGGATCTCAAGTCATCTAGCTTCACGGCCGACGTCTCGGAAATACAGACGGAGATTGGCAACCTCAGAAAGGTGAATGATTTCATGACTCGGCGCTTGGAGGATTTTGAAAACAGCGTGTGGTTGGCGTTCCGGAAAATCCTGACCCACATTCTGTTGATCTCCTGGTTGAGGACTTGATACAAAACTACCTTTCTCCATCTGGATTGAGCAAATTCTTTGCGGTGGAACGTGCCCATCGTGTTCCGGGTGGCCAGGGCAAGCCGGGCGCCCCGCCAAGGCCCATTGTTGCAAAACTCTTTCATTATAGGGACCGAGACGCTATCCTGCAGGCCTCGCGAGTTAAGGGCCCGGTGGCCTTCGAGAATGCCATGGTGAACTTTTACCCGGACTTCTCACAGCTTGTGCAGAGACAACGTATGGGCTTCCGTGGAGCCAAGAAGCGTCTTCAGGACTTGGGACTGCGATACGCCATGCTTTTTCCTACCAGGCTGCGAGTTGAGTACAATGAACGGACCCTTTTCTTTGATCGGCCTGATTCGGTAAATGACTGGCTGGACTCTCTGCCGGACCGGCCTAACTGGACTGAGCCCACCGAACACCCGGGTGGTGCCGAGGGTGGTGTAGAGAGCTGAACTTATTGTTTATGCCCCTGTTTCCGTGCCATGTGATTTCTTCCGGGGTTCCATACTTGAGTGCCTCTATTTTCTGTGTGTTCTCTTCTCCTTTTAGCTCTGTCGGGGTGGCGGGTGGGACAGGGCCTTTCCTCCTCCGGGGTCTTTTTGTAGAACGGGGATTTTTGGGCGACAGGCACACTGCATGTTGGGGTGGCTTTTTAGCTTACTGCAGGGGTGCAGGGGGGGGGTGTTTTCTTGGATGTTGGGGGGTGGGTTGGTGGGGTGTTTGAGGTTCGTGTTCTGTTTTTTCAAGGCGACTCTATCTTGCTAATGGAATTTTCAATGTCATGCTCATTGGGGGATGGTTCCTGCATCACTCTGTGGGATGGGGGGTAGCGGGTTGAGGTTTGTTTCGTGGAATGTCAATGGTCTGGGGGATCGTATAAAACGGGGGGTGGTGTTGCGATGCCTGCGACGTTTGTCTCCCGATATTGTTTTTTTGCAGGAGACCCATCTAGTGGGTAATACTTGTCGTGCAATGAATAGGTGGGGCTATCGCCTTGTTGCGCACTCAGGGTTTACTACGGGTTCTAGGGGGGTGGGCATCCTTGTACGGGCCTCCCTTCCCCTTGCGATAGATGATGTGATCCTTGATGATCGGGGGCGTTATGCCGTCCTCGTGGGACGCTATGAGGGACGGACCCTTTCTCTGTTCGCCGTCTACGTGCCCCCCGGCCTGCAGACCTCTACCTTCTCCGATTTGGGCCGAGTGCTGTTGGGCCTCCCTGATGGTGCTCTTTTCATGGCTGGTGACTTTAACTCTGTGTTCTCCGGTCTGAGTGATCGTTACCCCCCTAGGGACACTCCTTTGGCCCAACAGTGGCTGGGTGGTTTTTTGGATACTTTTGGTTTGGTGGACTGTTGGAGACTTATGCACCCCACTCAGCTTCAATATACTTTCCATTCTGGGGCCCATGGGAGTCTGTCTAGACTGGATTATTTCCTACTGCCAGCTGCACAGTCATCGGCGGTCCGGGAGATTAGACACCTTCCCCGGGGCATCTCGGACCATTCTCTGATCTGGCTTTGCTTTGATGTGGGGGTGGATTCGGCGGGCCGGGTGGCTCCTATCAACCCTTGGTACCTGACCACCCCTGAGACCCGTGGTCTATTGATTAAGTCCCTGGACAATTATTTTCTAGACAACGAGGGGTCCGTCTCCTCTGCGGTGTCCCTATGGGAGGCTTTTAAGACAGTGATTCGTGGGCAGGCCCTGTCTCTCATTGCTGAAACCAAAAAGGCGAGGAATCGGGAGGTGGTGGATCTTGAGATGGAAATACTTGAGATGGAGGCTGACCTGGAATCGGCTGTTACTCCTGGCAAACTCCATGCCCTGGGTCTGAAGCAGTTTGCCTATAAGTCTCTGGTCACAGATGCGGCTAAAATGATGTTTCGAGAGCAACAGGGTCGTTTGTATGATGTTGGGGACAAAGCGGGTAAATTGCTTGCCTGGTTGGATAAGAAGGAGAGGGCGAATCGAGTGGTGCCGGTGATTCAGACTTCGAATGGTGTGAGAGTGACGGACCCAGTTGAAATTGTGGAATGTTTTGCGGACTACTTTCGTGCGGTTTATTCCCCTGTGTCAGAACGGGATGCAGACGACTCTCGCCTCTTGCTGCGTGATATAGCTTTGCCCTGCCTCTCCGGTTTGGAGCAGGTCTCTATGGAGGCCCCGTTCTCTACGGACGAAATAGCGACTGCCATTCGCTCTCTCCGTTCGGGCAAGGCTTTGGGCCCGAACGGATTGCCAATCGAGTTGTACAAACTGCGTACTGATAAAATTGCGCCCTATCTTCGTACAATGTTTTTGGAGTCCCGTGAACGGGGTGCTCTCCCCTATGACCAGCGCCTGGCTACGATCGTTGTAATTCCTAAAGAGGGTAAGCCCCGGGATCTTTCTTCGTCATATAGACCCATCTCCCTGTTAAATGTTGAGCCCAAGGTTCTTGCCAAGCTCTTGGCTACTCGCCTCCTGACGGTCATTAGTGACTTGATTCATCCGGACCAATCCGGTTTTATCCCGCACCGTAACACAGCTCTTAATCTGCGTCGCCTCCACGGAGCCATTGCGAGGGCGGGGCTTCTGACGGAGCCGGCCATTTTGGCTTCGTTGGACGCCTCGATGGCCTTTGATACGATAGAGTGGCCCTATCTTTGGGCAGCTCTTGAGAAGTTTGGTTTTGGCCCGGGGTTTATTGGATGGGTGAAGCTGCTATACACCGACCCCCCTGGCGCAGGTTGTTGTTAACGGTCGAGTTTCTGTTCCCTTTTCCCTCGGTAGGGGGACCAGACAGGGGTGCCCCTTGTCTCCGCTACTTTTTGCTCTCACGTTAGAGCCGCTGGCCGCGTGGCTTCGATGGGAGCCTTCTCTCAAGGGGATACGTTGGTCCCCAGATTTTGAGGACCGCGTTTCGCTTTACGCGGACGACATTCTTCTTTACCTTACTTCCCTGCGTAAATCTTTAAATGTTTTATTCGACGTTCTCACCTCGTTTGGTAAAAATTCTGGTTTGATTATCAATTGGGCTAAGTCCTGTGTATATGTTCTCTCGGGTGTTCTGCCCCCGTTGCCGAATAGATTTCCTATCCAGGTTGTCCAGTCTGGCTTCAAATATCTGGGGATTTTTATTACACTTGACTCGTCGCTCCGGTTTGCACGTAATCTCCTTCCCCCGCTCCTTAGACTGAGGCTGGACGTGGCTCGCTGGCGTAAATTACCTCTGTCTCCGCTGGGCAGAGCTGCCCTTTTCAAGATGATGTCTTTGCCGCGATTCCTTTACGCACTCCAGAACTCCTATGATGACATCCCCGCTACCTATTTTCGAGAGGTCGAGAGTCTACAAAGGCAACTGATTTGGGACGGGCGTCCACGTATCGCCCTTGCGAAGCTTACCATCCCTTGGTATGACGGGGGCATAGCACTCCCTGATATCAGGAGATATTATTGGGCTACCCAACTGTCTGCCATTAACCACTCAATGTATTCCCCGGGTCGGGATCCTGCCTTTGAAATGGATAGACTCCAACTCCCGGGAGGGGACTTTAATAGAGTACTTTACTCCAGGTCGGCTGGGCGCCATCTTACGGGACCGACCAGGATTGCGGTAGTGTGTGGCATGCTGCGAATGTAAGCCTGGGATGGGGGGATCGAATGACACTGGCGACGCCGCTTTATGCATCCGAGCGTCTGGGATGTCTTTGGACGACGAAGGGTTTTGACCGCTGGGATATGATTGGAATAAGTAGAGTGGGTGACGTATGTACGAATGGAGCGGTGAAGTCCTTCGAGGCCCTTCAGAATGATTTTGACTTGAGTGATAGGGAATTTTTTAGATATTTGCAGGTCCGCCATGCCCTTGCTTCTGTTCTGACTTCTGGTGCCGCCATCCCTGAATCCTCCCCCCTCGAAGATCGTATCCTGGATGGCCACCTCCCCGATAGCACTATCTCCTTGATTTACAAGAAGCTGATTCATAATCGCGCTGACTTGCTTGTCCGACTTAGGGAGGCTTGGGTCGGCGACGGGCTGGAATTGGATGACGAGGATTGGCAGTCGGCACTATCTTCTCCGAAGGAGGTCGCCATTCCTGCCCGTCTCCGTCTGGTTCAGCTCAAGATCCTCCACCGGGTGTATGTTACTGGTCCTCGTTTGATTGTGATGGGTTTTTCCCCGGATGGTTTATGCAAGCGTGGATGCGGGATGAGTGCTACATTTCTTCACATTATCTGGGAGTGCCCGAGGGTGGCTGCCTACTGGACTGAGGTACTTGCGGTGATGGCTGGTGTGACTGGAATTGCCCTGGTGCCCGAGGCCCGGAGATGCCTGTTGAACGTGTGGGAACCTACCGACTATTCGGTGGCCCAGACCAGATGGGCGACCCTGGGATATATGGTTGCGAAGCGGGACATAGCACAACTCTGGGGCTCGTACAGGCCCCCCACTGCCTCTGTGTGGGAGGAAAACATGGACTGGTCTATGTTCCGCGAAAAGACGGTCTATACAGCCAGGGGCAGACCTAGGGCATGGACGAAGATCTGGAGTCAGTGGAACGCCTATCGCGGAGATATTTGTGCTCCTCCATTGGTTGAACCCCCCGATGTTACCTTATCTCCCTAGGCTGGCGTTCCTGAAATTTCGTATACTGTCCTTTGATTTGCCTGTCCTCCCCGCTGTCCCCCCCACCCTGCTTTGTCCTACTGATTATGATTTCATATTCCTGATTAGAGGGTTTCCCCTCCTCCTTCTGAGCTGACTCCGTTTATTATGCACTCGCCTTTCTTGTTGTTTGTTGTTTTTCGGTGTGTATAAAAAAGAAAAATGCCTTATCTTGTTTTATATTCTGGGCGACATTTTGTATCCGATTTGTGCCTGACCGCCGGAGTGGCCACAAGTGTTTTTCTCACATTGTGCCTTGATTTTAAACACTTTGGAATCCTACCCCCCCCGCCAGTTCTAGGCAGCGGGGATAGAATTCCACCCTTCTAGAGGGAGAGACATGTACACACTGGTCTAACCGGTAATAGTGTCAAAGAGCCCTGGCATCACAAAATGGATGCCACAGACACGGGTCTGACCTCCTGCTGCTGGACGAAACTCCAGCAGGGGAGGCCTGGACAATAGGTTTCCTGTCACTGGGAGGTGTAACCACCTCCCAGACAGGCTTTAGTGTATTGGGGCTGGGTGGGAGCATTGATAGAATGCTTTTCAGACAGTGTTGGGGGCATACTTGGTGTCCCTGTGCGTACCCCAGTTCAAACCAGTTGCAGGGGCACTCAGCCCCTGCTCTGGCGCGAAACTGGACAAAGGGAAAGGGGTGTCATAGGTGGGTCCCTAGAGTAAGTCCAACCCCCTATCTTAGTATAAGTATAGGAACCCAGTCCTTAGGACTTCAGATTACACCTGGATGAAACTCTGCAACATATAACCTGGAACGTCGACATTCTACATCGACTAGAAGATGGAAGAATCTCCGCGTAGCTAGGGGGGTGCGGTCCGCCCCAGGCGGCAGTTTTTTGAAGGCGGCAGCCGCGCGGCACTGGCCCATTGCGGAGGCCTTTATAAATTATTTGGGGACAGTCACTGACACACACTACTGTCAGTCAGTGTACCCAAATTATAAAGGCGGCCGCCGTTTGAAGTGCAGGCGCTGCCTGCGTAGTGCGAACCTGCTTGCAAAAACGAAAAGCAAAAAATGCAGCACACTGCGCATGCACCACGGTGCGCGACGTACGTACCTCAGCGTTTGTGATTGTTTCAGAACCACGGGCGGGACAGTCATGAAACGGGGTCTGAGTTCAACATCTCGAGGGGCCTTGCCGTGCTGTCTGTCATTTGTCAGACGCAAAGTAATCTCTACCGAAATTATGTCCACCAGGGGTATTTAAACTAAAAGCTGCTGGGCGCGAAGTTTGTTTTTACTCTCCCATTACACTTGCGGGCAGAGAGACCTTGACACACGATTTACTCATTCGCGCCAGTCATCTGCCATGTGTTCTAGAGGTAGCCTTTGAAAGCTAAAAAGGGCCCTGTTTGGCGCAGCATTGCTTCTGAACGGTGCCCGTGCTCTGGGAGGTGCTGTTCTGGCAGGCAGCCTTCGGGATTGTCCTCGTGCACGGCCAGGTCCCCTTGGGCATGCATGACGGTGGAATCGCTGGTCCATGCAGACAGTGCTGCCCGCAGCTAGGGTCGGAGCCTTCCAACGTGTGCGGGTCTCTGCAGAGCCAGGGCAGGAGAGCGCCGGTGCATGTGGACGAGCGGCCTATACAACCTGCGGAATGTGTACCACTGGGCGAGTGGCCGGGCAAGTTCTTCAACCAGACCTGCCAATGTACAGGTAAGAGGCGTGCAAATTGCAGCGAACCGACAACTTCGAGCCTGAGGTATGGCACGCGTTACTTAATTCTGTATTTGTACAGTGCTTTCAGGGTTCCCAGGTCCATGAGAGGAGCTCAGCGTCCTTGCTTTCTAGGTCTCTGATCACACTCTTATTAAATCAGGACTACTAGTCCCAGAATGCCATTAATTGGATTTTGTCAGGCAGTTATTACTGGGTGGTTATGGCAGTGACTTGAGTAATCGTGGCCAAGTCTCTTGCCTTGTTTCTCTTAGCTGCCAGAAGCGGAATCTCTATTAAAGCAGTGGGCAGCTATTCAGCACAAAAATGATTAAGATCTCAGATATAACGCAAATCACCCTGACATGGCATGCACATCCCTCTTCATGTTGTATCCCCTGGGAACGCGTGCATAAATGTTTTTGCCCAAGTTATTTTTCTCTATGGGCACACGTCTTTCCCCTGTGCCCTAGCTACACCGCTGGGTTGACTACATTATGCGGCTAGAAAGTCAAATTATGCAGCATACTATTGCACATTTTTTGATAGTATTACTTTATTGTTTTGTCACTTGTAGCCGTTATCACTGTGTGAACAAAGGTTTCAACCCATTAGCACTGGCGTAATACTCAAATACAGCAATAAGCAGTTTTCCCCTGCGCAGCAACACATTGCTGCATTTTTAGTCACCTTTCATCCATTTTAGAAGAAGAAAAATTGTTTTTGTTGTTGAAACCTGCAGATTGTGCAGTAGCTGATGGGTTATGTGACAAATGTTCCTAACCCTGCCAAAAATTGTGCAGCCGTAGTGTAGAAGTGCTTAATTGCAGTGGCACTACTGTTAAATTGCCCACCAGGGCAGGGGTTGTGCCAAATGAAGTCACCTGTGCAGATCTGTTGATTAAATAATTTCCCCAGTTTTGTTAATGTGCTTAATTCATATGTTTCACTTGTGTATACATTATGACCTGTTAGCTTTGGACACATTTTTACTATATCCACAATTATGCACACAATCCTCTAATGCCTTCATCATTCATCTTTGTTTCCTACCTAATAATATTCCACTCCTTGTGTTTGTCACTACTGTACACAATCCAGCTATTCTTGCCACTAAAGCACACTAAATTGCACACTACTGTAAGTATTTCCCATTATTCACATAACCCCTCATATTTGTCACCACTGAACCTGTTCCTTTTGTATGTTCCATATGCATGTATCTCATGTCTAACACTAATGTAGCCCTTGAGCAGCTGTGGGCTTCAATGTTGTACTTGTACCTGGAGTCTGCTACCCCAATGACGGTCTGTTAATTAAGATTACCTGTTTTATCATGTTGTTAATTCTTCGACCCAACCAAACCAAGGTCAGTTTGAGAAAAACTTCTATAGCTGACATTTCTGTCTCTTACTGCCTTGTTGTGATTGAGAGTAACTAGAGTTAATCTGAAGACACATTAGATTAACAAGCAAGATCATGGACTTCATTGATGGATTCTAAGATTTCCTCACCACCTCTTCCATCTGACATGCTTAATCGTTCCTCTTGGGTGAATTCAACCTCCCAGATAACTCAAGATAAGCAAAGAAAAAACTTAAAATGACTCTTCAACCAAATCTATAGACTTAACTTGGTACACTGTTTTTCACAACCAACACACTCCAAAGGCCACAACCTCAACCGTGTCTTCTGAATGTAACCATCAATCAATATACACCACCCTTACCCATGGTCTGGATCAACCACTTTGCCATCCCAGTCTCTTTGCTCGGGATCCTACCATCAAACCAAGCTCAAAACAAAAGAGAAGATCCACCCTTCAGATCCTTCAAAGGCTTCTCTGTAGGTCACCAATACTTTAACTCAGCTCTCACCCTATCAAGTCCACATCAGACGCTAGCACCCCTTTAAAAAATAATTGGGTAAGCTATGGAAATATCCATGCCCCAATTGCAACACTCAAGTGCAGGCCAAAACCTTCAGCTCCTTAGTACTCTTAAAAACCTTGCTTGAAAATAAAAGGGACAACCAGCTACTCCACAAACAGCAGAATAAAACCATGTTAGGCTTACAAGTAGTCTCCCACTCCTCCCCACTGAGGACAGACTAACAAAGCTGCTATTCGATGGATAGTGAAGACTAAAGTAGACCCGTATGTACCCACTTTGCTTAGCACTTGTGTTTTAGGAAGGCATCAGTGCTTTAAATGGGCAGGTACGGAGTACTGGATCTTTTTTATTTTGAGACGGAGAGTACATGCACTTCTCAAGAGTGACGTAATACGTTTAATTTGAAAGTACCAGCACTTCTCAAGAGTGACGTAGTACGTTTAATTACAGAGTACCGGCACTTCTCAGAAACAAGCAGGTACTCTGGTACAGGGTGCCTGCTCTTCAATATTTCCATTTCTAGCTTTGGAAGGCATAGTTAGGTAACATGCCTCAAGCTACTGTACATTTTTCAAGGACGAGCAGAGGAAGTGATTCGTTTTTGCTTGTTTCATTGTAAGTAAGTTCTTTCACACCCAATTCCAGAGCTCAGCTTAGCAGCGGGCTGCCTATGTAGGAGAAGTTGTGAGCTTCGTCTGACTATTAACGACGATACTATGTGTCCCTCATACCTCTTTCAGGTGCTCGCCGTCCTTTTTCCCCAGCACGCCACCGAGGGGGCGGCAATCTGAAGGATAGCCCCGGGCGCCACAAGCTCTAGCTACGCCCCTGGGGTAAAGGTGTGACTCCCCTGTTCAAACCGGCACCCAAGGAAGCATCTTGCCGGTCTAAATTTTGAAGGCTCCTGCTGGATCCGGATGGATTTGTGACTCAGGACATGGCCTTCCAGACTTCTCAGAGTCCGACACGTGATTCCAGCAAAACTGAGACCTGCTGCCCTCATGAGTGACGTCGGATTGGAACTCCTGGACACTGTACATATTTGCAAGTGCATTAACTTCCAAAGCTTTCCGGAAGTTGTGCTTTGGGCTACTTGTAGTCCAAGCCCCGAGCACCATTTGCACTGAAGATTGTAGGCATACACTCCACGAGTGTTCCGTGGGCCCGCTTCTAGCATTTCAGCTTGAGGCTCCTTTGCGATTCCTGGTCCGTGGACTGGTGGGTCCCCATGAAGGTAACTCTTCTGTTCCTTGGGCTTTCCTAGTTGTTCCAGATGTGCCCTGACTCCCCTTCAAAGGGTGAGTCCCTCAGACCTTGCTGGTCTGCACCAAAGCCAATCTTTGCTTTCTGCATGGGTTGCTGTTGCCAAGGCTTGTTGGGTTCAATCCAAAAACTGATACCGCAGCACTTGACATCCTTTATGGGACACCTCGAATCCAGCTCCTGGTTGTCATCGACACCTCCTGGGCCTCATGGCTGAAGAGTCAAGCTTCACCTTCTTCACCTGAAATCACCCAACATCAGTGGGCATCTTCTCATAGCCTTCCTGGTCACTGGCAAGTGACCCAGACTCTGTCTCCTCTGCTTTCAGGTTCTTCAGATCTTTGATCTACCTGTGGATCCACCCGGACACTTTCGACTTGGTCGCCAGCAGCACTTTGCAGCAGATCGCCATTGAAAACGACGACGAAACCCGACACCAAAAGACACCTATGCACCCGGCTTCCCTTGGTGAGGTAACTCGAGTACTCTGGTGCTCCTGTTGGTATTGACTCTAGAACTGCCTAGTTCTAAAGGGGTTTGCTCCAAGTCCTCTTCTAAGTGTCCTTAATCTGTAATTTTCCAACCGCGACTTTCCCCGTTGAAGTTAATGGTGATTTGCGGCTGTGTTTAGACACTGCACGCGTCCCCTGTGGGTTCCCTGTGTCACTACCTTGAGTGGTTCCTGGTGGCGCCAGCAGTTCTAAAGACTCTAGACCTTGTATCTATGTCAGTCGTTGTTCTTATACCACTTTCTTAGTATTTGGTTTGGTACACCCCTAGGGCTAATCATATATTGTGCTAATTTACTGTGTGTTAAATAAGTTTACTGAATGTACTTTTGCCTCTAGCCTCATAAAGAGACTAGAGGGATGTGTTTAGAATAAATACATATATTTCATATATAATTGGTGTCGTTCTCCTTTCATTTGGTGTTTCATGAGATTATAGACTGGTAAAACAAGCTGCTTTACATTCCTTGAAGACTTAGCCTGAAGGCTGCTCTCCACAGCTACCACTAGGATAGCTTTCTATATACGTTGTCTTTAAACCTACCATCAATAAGGGTCGTTTAGACTGGTGCAAGGTGCCCACTAGAATAGTGGAGAGCATATGCCAGGCCAACTACTCACACTCATAAGCTGGTTTACTGTGCCCAGATTCTCCTCCTTAACACACAGATATGATTGTGGCTCAAGCTCAAGAAAGAGAAAAATCAATCCAAAACAGTATTTGGTTCTGTAATAGTTTGCGATATGGAGTAATGTACACCAATTACTGTATGCAAAGTACAAACACAAGTTCTATCCTCACTGTTTACTACCAACATTAGAAATGGGGTCTCTGGCGGTCTAACGTTAGACCGGCTTGCAGCACCTCGCTGAGCTCCGCTTTCTTAAGATGCTTAAGACGACTTTAACAAAAGACTGATGGTAGTTTATTGATTACCGAGAAGGAAAACAGTGGATACGAGTCAAATTATTCACTGAGCCCCAAGCTACACCGCGTTTGCATTCCTGCCTTTTGTTTTTGCCACTTTGTATGAGACGCTATGCTCCAAGGATTATCACATTGTAACAGACTCAGCGGATGCCTTGATACACGCTCAAACCTTTCTGTGGCTACGCGGAGACTCACGGCTTACCCACATAGTGCATCCAGTAGTTTCCAGCCCGCCTTGCTGACCGTGCTTCGCTGGGTGTGTCGAGCGGGACAGTAATCGCAGCAGAGACTCGCGGTTGTGGTCTGCGGCTTCGCCTGCCGGGTGCAGCCGCGCTTACGCAAGAGGACGCCGAGAACAATGCCACCGCCGAAAAATGCCTCAGCCGCCGCAGCCAGAGCACGGCTTGCGAAGGCGGCCAAAGTCCTTCGTAAAGAAGCGGAGAGGCAACAACGCGAGGGCTTATTGGATGACGGAGAATCCGACAATGTGTCAGCCAGTGCGGTGAAACCTAAAACGAAGAAACAACAAGCAACTTTACCCGCGAGCAACACCCCAAGGCAAGACGTTCTCGCTTCGAGACGAAAGCTAAGTACTACTGGGGGGAGATCTGTACTTGATTTACTGTTACAGAAACAGCCGGCTCATGTTAACTTACAGACTGAGACTGAGCTATTAACATCTATATCTTCAAATGCTGAACAGAATCTTACTCATGCTGAGAGCCCCGTAGGTTCTGTTATACCTCAGACAATCGACCCCTCGAGTTTAAACAAGGGGGTACCTGACCCCCAACATGCTCCCTCCATGTTTCAGCCCATAAATAAGCCTATAACCGAGATCACACCTATTAACCTACCTGTTAGGGAGACCTCTGGGTCAGAACCCATACAAAACAGTGAGCTGGTAGAGGGGCTAGAAACCGAGGTGCATCAAGCGGAGGAGGGACATGCTATGTCATTTACAGGCCCAGGTGGTAATATCTTAGGGGTACAAACCGAACTGACAAACCTTACTGTGGAGACAGCATTAGCTCAAAGCCAGACTATACCTATCACACCGACTTTGCACTCAGCCTCCACTGAAGAACTACCGTTAAGATCACTGAGCAGACTGTAGTAGATAAACATGAAGATATCACTGAGTTAATGCCGAATCCAACTCTGCCACTAGACGCTCAGACCTTGGAGATTGAAAAAGATCTCAGCGAGTTCTACTCCTTCTCCGATGAGGCTGGAGAGGTCGGAGAATGGTCAGAGAGTTATGAATCTACGGAAGAGGAGGAGGAATCAGAAACTCACCTTTACTCTTCAGAGGATAGCTATGGGGAAGGAAGACAGAATCTCAACACTGTTAAACTTAAGTCTAAAGCAGGGTCCCGAATTAGGCAAAGCAACCCAGGACATTCGGAGATCTCTCATGATGCCCACCCCAGTACTCCTGAGTTACCTTCCACGGCGGTTGAGACTATCTTACAAGCAATAGCAGCTCACAGAGAAGAGACCGCGCTAGACAGTAAAAGATCCCGGGCCGCTTTGCGCAAAATGCAAGGGGTTGTCAAGAAATTATCTAAGACTTGCAACCATATAGGTGAAAGAGTTACAGAAATGGAAGCAAGAGTGATGTCGGCAGAAAAAGACTCCTCCGAGAATTCTGAGAAAATCAAACTTCAAGAGGCTGAGCTGATGGATATTAAGTGGAAGCTCGAGGACTATGAAAATAGGCAGCGGCGCAACAATTTGCGAATCCTAGGTGTGCCGGAGAAATTAGAGGGGGAGAACGTTAGAGCTTTCATTGTTAAACTTCTTAGTGAGTCTCTGCCTGAAATTCAAAACTGGAACTGGGACATGGAAATTCAGCGAGCCCATCGGGTCCCGTTCAATCTGCCATCTAAGCCAGGGGTGTACCCCCGTGCTATACTAGTATACTTTGGAAACTTCTTGCTACGACAGGCTGTGGCAGAAAAAGCGAGACCCGATCATAAATTATCTTTCAGCGATTTTTCATTTTTTTCAAGGCCTGATTTTTGCCACGCAACCGTTGAAAGGCGGTGGCGGTTGCGTTTACTGATTAAATCATTTCAAGATAAGGGGGCCTTGGCATTCCTGAACAATCCCGCCAGACTAAAGATCGTTCATGGGGGTCAGACAAAAATTTTTCAGTCTGAAATTAAAGCAAAATCTTATCTTGATGAAATATCCTAGATAAATAGAGGGATTTCATAGATACTCGCAGGGATACTCTGTATAAACTTAACAAAGAATAATAAGTATGTGGGAATGACCTGTATTATATAACATACATGTTGACATTTTTGGAATAATTGGTTGGTTGGTTGAGAATTGTATTGATGTTTGATATTCCATAGTATTCACTCAGTCAACGGATATGGACACGATTTATGAAATTTTCCTTTTCCTTCTTATTCTTTTATTCTTTATCTCTACCTTAATTCTGTCGGGAGCGGCCACTCAGTAGAGGTGCAGCCACTCCATCATACAGACTCTGGAAGAGTCTGAATGCCCACACAAGGGGGAGAGGGGTATCGGGGGAAGGTCATGGGAGGGGTTCTCGGGAGGGATTTCTGGGGTCATGGGAAGGGGGGAATGCGGGGAAGGGGGGGCAAAAATGGAAAATAAACCAGGTTCACTAGCAAGAGTAAGTCTAATTTTTGAAACAATGGGAAAGGAGGTACTGCAAGAAAAGGATTATTATTGGAGCAAAATCATCAGGCACTCTTTGTATATTAATAATGGGTAAACTTACTGTTCAATCCTGGAATGTAGGTGGACTTTTATCTAGAGATAAGCGTCTTAGATTGGGGGAACTAATGAAGTTAAATCCTGTAGACATTTTGTGTATTCAGGAGACACTCATTCCCTGGAGCACAAGAGCTTTGTTAAATCTCAAGGGTTATAATCTATTGATAGCAACGTCCCAATCCTCTACTATAAGAGGCGTCGCAATTTTTGCAAAATCCAGCTTTGGCCAGGGAATACGTTATCTATCTGACGCACATGGAAGGTGGGCAATTGTGAAACTGGCCAATGGAATTACTATTTGTTCCGTCTACGGATCAAATCATGATGACCCGGCAATATTCCAGACTTTGGAAATAGAACTAGCTATGTGGCAAGGCCCGCTAATTCTGTGTGGAGATTTTAACATTTCACTTCTGCCTTCTTTTTCCGATCAAATGCCAAAACCGAAATATATGGGTAGGAAACCAAGGGTATATCGTGCTGTCGAAAGTCTGGTATTTAGCTTGGGCCTAACAGATATATGGTTACAGAACAATCCTAATCACCAGGGCTATATATACTTCTCCCACCCCCATCAAAAGCATGTCCGGATAGATTATATCTTTACTTCCAGGGATCTCGCTTCCGACTCACATATAACCAAACCACCTAAGATAATTTCGGATCACAATCCCTTAATACAGGCAATCACCTACGATATTGATCCTCCTCAAAAGAGTTCTTGGTTGTTCGATAGGAAATTGCTACTTAACAATGAATATATCAATTACATTAAAATCTGGACTGATGAATTTTTTAGTATGAATAGTTTTAGCGCATCAAGAAATACCGTATGGGACACCTATAAATCCGCACTCAGAGGGGAGACTATCAGCTTCCAAAATAAAAATCAAAAAAACATTAAAAAAGAATATGAATTAAAAATTGCAGCTCTTACTAAAGCCGAGGAAGATCACACTGCTAAGATTATACAAAAACAAGAGGCTAGACATTTAATGATACAGGTAGCAGTATTGAAATCTGAATTAAACTCTAAACTTAGTCAGAAAGCCGCTCAAATATACCAAACACATAGGAAACATGTTTATGAAAGTGGGGAGAAAGTGGGCAGACAATTGGCTCTTTCTACACGCTAGAGAAATGTCAGGAATAATATCCCCTCAATAGTAGATAAAGGACAGACTTATACCCACCCAATAGATATTAACCAACAATTTCAAAGGTATTATCAAAATGTATATTCAGTAGAAACTCCAACTACCGAAAAGGATATAACAGATTATCTGGATAGCTTTCTTACCAATTCTGCAGTTATGAAGCTATTAGACGATCCTACCAAGGAAGAACTTGAAAAAGAAATTACATTAGCAGAGGTTGATGCTGCTTTGTCACTATTATCTTCAGGTAAAGCAGCAGGCCCCGACAAATTACCGATTGACCTGTTTAAGGTCCTCAGCCACCAATTATGTCCTATTTTACACAACTTATTTCTTGGGATTCAATACAATGGTGTCCCACCCTCCTCTTGGGATGAGGCTACCATAATCGTTTTTCCTAAAAAGGGAAAATCCCCCGAACAGCTAACTTCGTACCGTCCTATATCCCTGATTAATTCGGACTCCAAATTGTATGCAAAAATTCTGGCACTTAGACTCAGCAGGGTCATTGAACACCTTGTCTCCCCGTGGCAGCATGGTTTTATACCTGGCAAAGGAACCACCGACCACACCCGTAGGGCAATCGCCTTATTTGATGCCACAGTTGCCACGGGGGGACAAATGTCAATGATCCTGCTGGACGCCGAGAAAGCTTTTGACCGCGTCTCATGGGACTTTTTTTGGGAAATTATGAAACGCAACAATTTTGGCCCCAAATTGATCCAATCCATTAAATCAATGTATCTTCGCCCCAAAGCAAAAATTTTAGCAGCTGGGTCATTATCGGGACATATTAACATCGCCAGGGGCACCAGGCAGGGATGTCCTTGCTCACCCCTACTTTTCGCTCTATATATTAACCCCCTTATTTTGAAATTATTAGACAGCAACATTATTAAACCTATCATTAGTCATCAGTTCGAAACCAAAGTGTCGGCCTATGCCGATGATATCACAGTCATTACATCAAACCCGACTGAGGCTATTTGTGAAATAGAGAAACTCACCACTGAATTCGGACGCTGCTCGGGCTATTCTCTCAATAAAGGAAAAACTATTATTTTATGTACTGACAATACTATCTGTCTGGATCAACGTAGAGTTGAAAAGGCCACGTACCTGGGTGTTGTTCTTTGTACAAACATTAAGCTATTGCCAAAAATTAATTTTGATCCACTGGTGGCTAAGATTAAGAGTGATTTCGAAAGGGTTAATAGCCTCCAGCTCTCTATCATAGGAAGAGCCAACTACGTAAAAATGAACACGCTACCCAGATGCCTCTATCTATTCCGGGTGATCCCGCTAGCCATTGAGCAGGAAATGTTAGTGTTGATTAATTCTCTTATATCGAAATTCATATGGCAAAATGGGAAGACCCGAAGATCACTCGCATTCTTATCACTCCCGTTTGATAGAGGCGGCCTTACTATACCTAATATAATTCTATATCATTGGGCAGCATTTTTAAAACAGCTTACTCCTATGATTAGTGGCTTTAACTTAGAGAGCCCAGCAGGCGTTGAAGAAATACCTACAATATATGAGCTTCTCTTAGGTCAGGAAGCTAAGGGTTTACTCCTACGGAAAACCGAGGCAAGAAATTATAAGGACTTCAAGCGTGAAGTAATGGCTAGCGCACGAAGAATATGGAATAAAGTGCTTAAATATATCCATATCGGGAAGATCAATCGGTATACGCCGCTTTGGTGTTCAAACCTTACTCAAGGTCAGGATTTTGTTTCCATTGCAAAGAAATGGGATAAGTTAGGAATCAGAACAATCGGGGAGTTTTTAGTAAACAATCTCGATACTACCTTTTTTGATTTGAAATCTAAATTTAATTTACCAAATGGAGATTTTCTAAAATTTGCACATCTATTTGCTACACTAAAAGCCAAAGAGTCCCTAATTTCTCTTCATAAAGTTGAAATTTTGGATGCAGTACCTAGAATAAACACCACGATCGGAACCTTGTATAATATTTTGTTGAATAAACAAAATGATGATCTTGACAAAACTGAAAAGAAATGGGCTATGAAATTAAATAACCCTAATGTAGACATCCTTAGAGTGCTTGAGATGAGCCAGAAGCAACTTATGGCTAGTAATCTTAAAGCGCAATTGTACAAACTGTATTTGATCTTTATTTTACCCCCGCTAAATTATTTATGTGGGGTAAACGTGAGAATGACCTATGCCCTAGATGTACCCAAGGACCGGCAACCCTTATTCACATGTTTAATAGCTGCCCGGAATTGACCTTGGTCAAAAAAATGCTAGTATCTTTCTGGGAAGAAATATTTAACCATAAAATATCAGAATCAGAAACTTTGTTTCTATTCGGCCATGATTGTTCTTTAAATCTAACTAATTCTGAAGAAAGATTAATCTTTATAGGCACAGCTGTATTAAGGCTAATTCTATCCGCCAGTTGGAAAGATGCAGATCCACCTAGTTTTCAGATGTGGTTAGCGCGTTTCCTAGCGGTCTATACATTTGAATCCGCTATATTCGAAACAAGAGGAATCAGGTCTAGGGCCCGCGGGGTGGCTCTTTGGTCCCCAATTGTAAATTGGAAAGCGGGCATCACTCCTAGTGGTATTGGTTGATTTATGATTTATAATTTTACTTCTATCTCATGTTTCAAGTGATTAATGGTCTACTGAGATTTCATTTAGTTTTAATTAATGTGTTTTTTTTTCTCTCTGATTATTTGCTCAGTATGCTTTACCTCCTGTATAACTTCTTTTATGTTTTGTTAATTTTTGTTATCTTTGTAAAATGACTCTTGCTTTTCCTGGTATAAAAAAAAAAAAAAAAATGGGGTCTCTAATTAGCAGTGGTTTGCACCCTGTCCAGGTTGGTACCCTCACTCTAGGCAGAGTAAGGGAACCACATAGCTAAGATAACCCCTTGAAGGACTGGGCTATTTAATGCCCAGCGGTGCCAGGGGACAACACCTAGAACCTTCGTGAGATACCTGTTCTGGCGCACTAAAGACAGAGACACGGGACACTTCCTTGTGCGTCAAAGATCAGGGTTTATTACTGCAGGGAGGCAAAAGTCACAAGAAGTACAACAGAGTGTAGGTTCTGGGAGTCTGCTCCCTTTGCATATGTGAGTCGCTCTCTTTTATACAGGATTTTGTCATTGCACAATATGTAAGCAAACGGTTACAACTCATTTCCCACAGTAAAATTCAAAGGATCGCTTTCATGTATTCAGAGCACCGGAACATAATTACATTAACATCACCAGTTACAACTGTAAAAGCACATCTTCCCACCATTAGGTACATTCCACTTGAGTTGTAAATAAACAAGAGAAAGAGACAAGAACAGCTGCAAGGAAGTCAGACAACAGGGAAGAGGGAGTGTGAGGATAATATTGGATGCGTAATCGTAGCCTAAAAGGACTTGATCCCAGCACGTGCGAGGCTGAAACAATAGACCGGCACGGCAGGATCACCTCCGAGCGGAGACAACTGCTTTAGCAGTGTCCTCCCCCTACCCATAAAAGACGCATGAAAAGGCATATGCTTCTTCCATGAAGCTTGGGAACAAAAGGGTCACGATGCGGACAGTTGCCTGTTCGCTGACTACGTCAGGGCAAGCAACAAAATGGATGCCGTATCTAAAATGGAACCCGAGCGTCCATTTAAAGAAACCTGTAATTGTGAGGAACTCTTCTGAGTAGTATGGCGAAAACGCGTACACTTACACAACTCGTCATTTACGGTTCATTGATACCACATTCGTCCATATTCGGCGGTGCCCAAAACGTCGTAACAATTTTTACGGAACCTCAGACGCTCCTTTTGCCCTCATGTAGGCAAGAACTAGTCGAAGTCGGAGTCGATCTCGATATTCATCAGATCATTCAGATGTTGTTGGAACATAACTCTATCCATCAATGCCTCCTTGGAAACAGGTGGCCTTCTTATACACGTTGTGGCACAAAGGCCACATAAGGCAGGACCACACTGTACACAAAGACAACACGTGAACAGAAATGTCACGACAACCCCTATAATCATCAGAATCTTCCAACCCCAAGTCGACATTAGACCCCAAAACCATCCTAGAAGCGTCCAATCTCCCTCGTCCTCGTGTATGGACTCCGAGATTTTATGCAACTTTGAGATGGCTTGATAGACAGTTGGAGCGTTATCAGGTATAAAAATGCAGCAGCTCGAATGGATGACCTTACACACACCACCTCTATCTGCTAGTACAACGTCTAGAACCATACGGTTCTGTAACGTCATAAGCCTATCCGCTTGAAGCTCTGCTGTCAGGTTACCAAGGGCACTTGCAGTTATGTTAGCAGTTGACTCTACTACACGAGTTAACAGTCTCAGATTTCTGCTATTGACCATGAGGCCCCAAAACGGTAGAAAACCCTTGAAGAAGTCTCCTGCTTCTTGACCGGAAGTATCCTCTTTACTAATGACACCTCTCACAACTCTGGTTTTGTGATAGTCGGCAGCAACAGTGAAAGTAGGGGGCAAGAGATTTGCAATATAGCAGGTACCTGAGAAGTCATGTGGTAACCACGTATATGCTCGGTCATAACATACAAAATAGGTACCCTTGGCAGTCAGAAAGACAGGGGAAGAGAGCATCGGTAGAACGTAAGTATCCACACAAGCACTCTTCCCAAGCTGGGCTCTTGGATTTCGGCCACGACCTTGCAGACAAAAGTGCCCTAGGTGAGGTACAATCCAGATTGGAGATGAGCTTTTAAGCTGCCTATCACCCACTGATATACTATACTCAGCCTTACTAAGGTACTTATAGGTTTGCACCTCCTCTTCTGGGATAAGTGACGTATCGAAGATATCTCTATTTAGATCGGCAATAGCTATCATTAGAGACTTGTGATACGGGCCAGGACCAAAGTTTGCTGAGCGTGGCTCTCGATGGGGGTAGGAATCTAGTGCACTACGGAACATGGTTTGGAATGCCCGAACTGACCCTTGGGGGCTGTACGGAAGGACCAAGTATGGGATACCCCTGTCCATGGTATGTGGCATTAGCCCACACACCCAACAGTTTGTAGTATTTACCACCAACTGATGCTGATGCAAAAGTTGCACAAAGGAATTGTTTCTAAATTCCGCACGTCTGACTTGTTCATGTTGAGGCAGTAGGTGAAAAGAATGTGGAGAAACAGTAGAGACGGCATTTAGATCATGAGAAGGAGAGGTGGGTAAGGCAGAAGGCAGAAATGATAGAAAACCAAAATATACTCCACCCACCAGCAGCATAGAAACAGTTAGGAACAATATGAAAACCTGTAATAAAATACACTTTGCTCGAAATGTGCTGTACAATTTAGATCTTTGCACCGTCTTTTCCTCTATCTTCGTCAGCTTGGAGAACTCCATCCTCTAACAACCGTCCGCAACGTTCTTGACGCACTTCGTTCTGGGTAGCGATTATCAATTCCCAGGGGTTCCCGGAAATCGACAAAAGAAATTGACCTAATGTCAATAACTGCTAAACAGAAGGAAGTGCCCGTGCGGTCCTACGGCCAACCCAGATGGCAGGTTTTTAATCAGTTAAATAATCAATTTCATATATGTCTCCTAGCTGTTCTGGAAAAGAAATACATACATAATAAAATGTCCACAATGGTCAAGGCAGAATGTGAGGGGGTATTTTGAAATCAAAATGATAACAATTTATTCATTCTTATTGCGTGTACGAAGAAAGTATCGGTTTCTTCCGGGTCGAGTCTGATCTTCAAACAGTGGATTGGATGGCGAAAGAGTGTTCGATTGTCCAGGCAATTGTTCAGTACTTGTATTCCCCGATGTTGAAGGAAAGGAAATTGTTTGAAAGGAATCAACAGGGGTGTCAGATAAAACTGAAGTGTTCCCTATGGTCTTAGCTTCGCTAAATGGGACAAAGCGCTGGGGAATGTCAGTTTCAGACGAGGCAAAACCTTTACGTATCCATGTGTCTGCCGGCAGAGGAAGCGGAACCTTCTTGGTGTGGGTGGCATGCACCCAGTGTTTCCGTCCCTCCAGTCGAACCGCCGTCCTCGTTGCTAGTAGCACCTGGAAGGGTCCCACAAATCTCGCGTCAAGATGGCGTTTTCATCCGAAATTTCTAGTGAGGACCCAGTCCCCTGGTTGGAGCCGATGACCAGGACCCTCTGTTTGTGACGGCAGAGCCTCAAAGACCTGTTGATGAATCAAACTCAATTTAGCAGTCAGATCATATAGATAATCAATTAACATTGGATATTCAAGTCTGTTCAATTCTTTAGGCCTCGGAACCCCCCAAATGTTCGCAGGACGGCCGAACACAATCTCATATGGGCTAAGCCCTACTCGTGAGTGTACAGTAGCCCTGGTCCATAAGAGAGCTAGAGGCAAAGCGTCAGGCCATGATAAACCAGTTGTTGCCTGAATTTTAGCAAGTTTTAGTTTCAGGGTGCCATTGTATCCTTCCACCAAACCCGCTGACTGAGGATGATTAGCACTATGAAATTTCTGGGATATTCCTAAACCACGACACACACTCTTCATCACGCTTCCCACAAACTCACTTTCGTTGTCCGACCATACAATCCGAGGCATGCCGTACCTGGGGAAATACTCTTTGAGCAGAATTTTAGCTGTGGATAGGGCAGTATTATCCTTAAGAGGGTAAGCCTCAATCCATCTGGAGAACGCACAAACCACAACCAGCACATACTTTAAATTATTGCATCTCTCCATGTGGATGAAGTCTAATTGGATAACTTCGAAAGGACATGTAGGAGGGGCAAAATGACCAGGTGGAGTGTGGGTGCCCTTACCGGGATTATGCATCAAACATATCATGCAATTCTTAACCACTCTTTCTGCACATTTAGTAATCCCCTCATTCTTCCATACAGGAGACAACAACTTGCATATGCCCTTCGAGTTAATATGTGCTGTGCCATGGGCCATTGTAACAACAGCAAGCACATATGCATCCGGTAACATCCATCTCTGTTTCTCTGACAAATCAACCCAACATCCATCCTCATCTAATGTTCCCGTGCTTTCTTTCCACTTAGTCTTTTCCATTTCAGTGGCCTCATTCTGTATTTCCTTCACACTCTCCACTGTGTCCTCACACATACTAGTTTCCGCAGGCCATCTCACTGAACTTGTAACATACATTCGATTTGTCAGATCTTTCGCTGTCTCCTTAGCAGTCTCATCTGCAAACGCATTACCACGACCAACATCATCTGTCACTTTTCGATGCGCACTACATTTAATTATGGCCACCTGTTTAGGCAATGTGAGTGCATCTAAAAGGTCATTCACTAGCTGTCCATGCTGAATCTTTGTGCCATGCGACGTTAAGAATCCTCTTTCTTTCCACAATCGCCCAAAACTATGTGCCACACCAAAAGCATACTGGCTGTCTGTGAACACATTCACCCGCTTTCCTCTGGACAACACACACGCTCTCGTCAAGGCGACCAACTCAGCTGCCTGAGCCGAGTTCTGATTTAATCTCGTAGATTCCACAACCGTTCTCAACGTCACTACAGCATACGCAGTCGTCACATCACCATTCGGTAACTTAAAACAGGAACCATCAACATACAAAGTACCATCGGGATCTACCAATGGAGTATCTTTTAGGTCAATACGACCTTTCGTTTCCTCTTCGGTTCTCAGATAACAGTCATGTGGTGCTATATCACTCAACTCCGTATGGATCGGCAATAATGTTGCTGGGTTCAACACATTACACCGTTTTATCCGTATGTGACTAGCCAGTAACGTCAGCTCATACCCAGACAACCTTGCACTCGTCAAATGTTGAGTTTTCGTTCTGTTCAAGAGAGTGTCAACTGCATGCAGAACCATCACCGTCAGCATATTATTCATGACCAGACCTGCGGACTGTCGAATGGATGCCGCAGCTGCCGCTGTTGCTCTTAAACAACTCGGCAAAGCTCTAGCTACTGGGTCTAAGGTCGAAGAAAAATATGCGCATGGGCGCTGTTTGTCACCAAATTGTTGCGCCAGAACACTCAACGCACAACCATCCCTCTCGTGAACGTACAGTGTAAACGGCTTACTGTAATCAGGAGTACCTAACACAGGAGCCGAACACAACGCACCACGTAATTCAGAAAAACCTTTCTGACCTCTCCAGTCCATGGCAAAGGAGTCGGAACATCCTTGCACGTGAGAGCTAACAATGGTTTCGCCAATAGTGAAAAATTTGGGATCCATTGTCTGCAGTATGACGTGATACCTAGAAAGGCACGTACATCTCTCTGAGTTTTTGGCACAGTCATTCGGGTAATCGCTGCAATTCTCTCTGGGGTCAACCTTCTTCCTTCTTTTGACAATAAGTGACCTACGTAGGTTACTTCTTGGCAACAATATTGCAGCTTGGAAGGTGACACCTTGTGATGTAAGTCACATAAATGCCGCAACAATGATACTGTAGCAGTTCTACAAATATCTTCGGTATCAGCGGCGACCAACAGGTCGTCAACGTACTGAATCAAGGCTGCGCCTGCCGGTAATATAAATGAATCAAGTTGACTTTTAAGGGCTTGACTGTAGATCGACGGACTCTCACAATAGCCCTGTGGTGCGCGTTTCAGTCTAAAACTGCGACCACCTAATGAGAATCCGAATAGATCTCTGCTTTCCTCAGCAATCGGGATACTAAAGAAAGCATTCTTTAGGTCGATCACCGTGAACCAGGAGGCAGACACTGGAATCAGGGTTAACAAAGTCGTGATATCAGGGACCACGGGGTATTGTGGAATCACGATTTTATTTACTTCTCTCAAATCGATTATGAAACGGTACACAGGAGGTTTAGATGGATCAGTTCGTTTTAAAATGGGTAACACAGGACTATTACACACATTTCCCCGAGTTTCTACAACGACATCCTTTTCGATCAGATCGTGTACAATCGTTAATAGCGCTCGTTCTCCCTCAATGGAGATACGATACTGTGGTATACGTGGCAATCGCACATTTGGTTTCAGCTTGATCATATAAGGTGGGATGTCCAAGAGACCTACGTCATTGGGACCTGTGGCCCATAGAGACGCAGGAAGGGAGCTCAATTCCGGTGGGAGTTTATCGATCGACAAGTACATAGGAGAGATTACTCTCCGACCTAATGTAAGCTCCACTCCTTCAGGAGAGCAATACAAAGTCGCGTATAACCGTTTCAGCAAATCCAGACCCAAAAGATTCTCACCACAACCAGTAGATAGAATCAATGGAGCCTCTAGCTCACGAGGGCCAATTGCAAGGGGCAAAGGGCTAGAAACAGGATTGCTAACAGGGGCGCCAGAGAATCCAACGGAAACATTTGTTAAGCCGGACAAAGGTGCGCCAGGGAGTTTCGAATGCATGATGGAACTTTTCGTCGCACCAGTGTCTAGCAGAAAAGGCTCAACTACGCCAGATGTAGCAACTGCGACGTAAGGCCCACTCTGATCAACCGGAACTGATACTACTCCCTCTCTCTGTCGGTGGCTGTCCTAGTAACGATCGTTTACAACAGTCTCATGTTCAACGTAATAGTCGTCCGCGTAATACTGCGCTGATTTATCGGACCTTACATTTCGCTGGTCAAAACAATTATTCGCGTCCGAGGACGTATTAGGGCGCTCAGTCTGATTTTGAAAGGCACCGCGACCTCTACCTCGAGATGCTTGTTGAGGACCACCACAACCCCCTCATGCCGACACACCATTAAGGCGGTCACGCAAAGCGGGACAATCATATTTTATATGTCCCTCTCTTCTACAATATGCACACTGGTTATACCCAAGCATAGATCTGAAGTCAGAGGAGTCAGGACGTGACTGCATTCTGGAGGATTGCGATTGTGGTCTATATTGCTGTTGCAAATCAGTGTGATTTGAACGCGGAGGATACGCTTGCTGCAACAAAACCTTCATTTTGAGCTCCTTCGTTTTCTTATCTACACGATCACTTTCTTCTTTTTCCCTATTCTCATAATATTGAGCCGTTGCTAATATCTGTGCAGTGGTTGAAACAGCCCATGCACTTTCTGAATTTTTCAATTTGCTGCATAGTTCAGGCAACAAATTCAACACGAATTTGTCAACAAACAACCGTTGGCCTCCCTCAGTGCCCATATCCTGACCACTATGATCGACAAATGCCTCTTCGAATCTAGTAAAGAAATCAGAGACACTCTCGTCCTTCTTCTGCTTACAAGCTGCTAATTTATCCCAGTTTACCCTCATCGCCGGCATAAGCGTTTTCATGAACGTAATTATTCTCTGGGGCAGATCCGAAATTACCTGCTCAGGCTTAGCCCCACCAACTTGTCGGCCGTCAGCCGCTATTATTGCAGCCCAATCACCGCCTAACTCATTCGCATGATTTTCCTGACGAATTTTCGCCCAAACCGGCTGTGGTACAACATTACCGAACAGCATGTCGATGTCGGCAAGGTTCATAATAGTAGCATCTACCAATTGAGACAACTCCTTATAGTAACCCGCCGGATTCTTGCGTGGATCAGGCAAGGACTGTTTGACCTGCAATACTTCTGATCGCTTCCATGGGAGGTGTATCCAAACTCTCTGGAAATATGGAGGAACCACAGGATTAGCATTAGGATCACCTGGCATGTATACTGGCGGAACTTCTCTCATAGGATACTGACCAGGAGCCGCTTTCCAAGTTTCTAAGTCGTCATCATTAAATGACACACGAGAAGGCACTGTGGATCTAAAGGATAACAATCGCTCTAAGGCACGTCGTACATCGCCACCTACAATCATACCGTTCGAAAACTGACTCTGAAGTTCAATCATATCGGGCGGTACGTTATCTAAATTGTCATTATACCATTGTTCCCTCAAAAAGTTACACATTTCTTCTAACACGAATCTCTGTGTAGGCTCATTAAACTGAGAAAACGTCTCGAAAACCATGCGTGGAGGGTAGTTGGCAGGATGTCTTATCCACCTATGTGCCATTGTCACTAACGTCTCTTTCTCCCTTCCACTAGGGATCTGACTCCGTCTTTGGGGAGTTTCAGAAGTACCGGATGGAAATAACTGACCAGAAAGCGGTGAATAAAGGGTAGCAACAGTGTTAGGGATACGATTACGAACAGAAGGAGAAAGGAGAACAGGAGCCACAACGTTTGAAGTGAAGGCAGACACAGCAGAAGCAGGCAAGATAGTCGGGGTGGCAGGGACAAGAGGCTGAGAAGGTACAGGCAAAGGAGCAGTAGGAATAGAGACAGGTGGTGGGACAAACGTAGGACCAACAACGGGCTGACCCGCAGCCGCCGGAACAACGGGAGGGACAACAGGAGGAACAACAGGCGGAACTACAGGAGGAACTACAGGGGCCGTAGCACCCTGTGCATAAGGGGGCGGCGATTTCATCAAATATGCTAACAAGGGATCCTCCTTTGGATCCTCTTCTTTCTTATCCTGACTAGTTGGTAAAACCGGATAACATTTGTCTATCCTCATATGATGTAATCTAGTAGAAACTTCTATTTCTTTTTCTTCTTTATCTCGCTGACATTGTTGTACAACTTGCATTATCGGGACCATACCGTCTCTTCGATTCTTTTTAGACTGTTTGATTTCTTTCTGCTTGGCCTCTTTACGCCACAACCGAAAGGAATCAAACATAGCTGGCCTAGCTTTCTTTTTAAACAATTTAGCTTCAAGATTATCTAAAATCGCAAGTTCAAAACTTCCGTGCGGTGGCCAACTAAGGACACCATCTTTTTTCGTGTAACGGACCCAATATTTATTATATATAATAGGGCCCACACCATGTCGACTATAGAGCTCATATATCGGAGTTCCAACTGGAGGTATCGGACACGAGTCCTCCAACCGGGAATCCTTGTTGAAACATTTAAAGAAACCGAGAAAACAACTATGGCTAGGCATCATGTACACTAACCTAGTATCAAACTTCAAGGGTTACCGAAGCACTAATTCTTCGTGGAAAACAAAACCCTCGGTTTTTGGCAATTGCAATTGTCAAATAACAACTAAGAACCAACAACTAAGAACCACAAATGCACTGGAAATATGCAAACAACAAAGCTTCAACAAGCTGTAACAACAACTAAGGACTGGGAGCGACCCACAAATACTTAACTGAGGGCTTCAATGGCGTCACCAGGAAGGCCCGTCTATCGTCTCGCTGTACGAAAGGTCTACGCCAGGCGTCGAAAACAGGTCGACAGTCGGGGCATCGGTCCGTCGCAGCCGTCAGGAGGCGGGAATCTTCGCGGGAAAAATCTTTGGACCACTTATTTCGACAACAGGATCGATGAAGCGGGGTGCACCTTTTCCTCGGAGATTTCACACGAAGTTCCTCACAATCGTCAGGCTTTGGACCGGTACCGCCGATGTCGCCCCGCGTTGGGCGCCAACTGAAGGACTGGGCTATTTAATGCCCAGCGGTGCCAGGGGACAACACCTAGAACCTTCGTGAGATACCTGTTCTGGCGCACTAAAGACAGAGACACGGGACACTTCCTTGTGCGTCAAAGATCAGGGTTTATTACTGCAGGGAGGCAAAAGTCACAAGAAGTACAACAGAGTGTAGGTTCTGGGAGTCTGCTCCCTTTGCATATGTGAGTCGCTCTCTTTTATACAGGATTTTGTCATTGCACAATATGTAAGCAAACGGTTACAACTCATTTCCCACAGTAAAATTCAAAGGATCGCTTTCATGTATTCAGAGCACCGGAACATAATTACATTAACATCACCAGTTACAACTGTAAAAGCACATCTTCCCACCATTAGGTACATTCCACTTGAGTTGTAAATAAACAAGAGAAAGAGACAAGAACAGCTGCAAGGAAGTCAGACAACAGGGAAGAGGGAGTGTGAGGATAATATTGGATGCGTAATCGTAGCCTAAAATGACTTGATCCCAGCACGTGCGAGGCTGAAACAATAGACCGGCACGGCAGGATCACCTCCGAGCGGAGACAACTGCTTTAGCAGTGTCCTCCCCCTACCCATAAAAGACGCATGAAAAGGCATATGCTTCTTCCGTGAAGCTTGGGAACAAAAGGGTCACGATGCGGACAGTTGCCTGTTCGCTGACTACGTGAGGGCAAGCAACAAAATGGATGCCGTATCTAAAATGGAACCCGAGCGTCCATTTAAAGAAACCTGTAATTGTGAGGAACTCTTCTGAGTAGTATGGCGAAAACGCGTACACTTACACAACTCGTCATTTACGGTTCATTGATACCACATTCGTCCATATTCGGCGGTGCCCGAAACGTCGTAACGATTTTTACGGAACCTCACCCTGATCAACCTCTTAGTAGCTTGGCGTGAGCAGTCAGGCTTATCTCAGAGGCAAAGTGTAGAACATTTATGCATACACACACAGTAACACAGTGAAAATACTATGAAATGAGTCCACATCAGTTTAGAACAAGCAATGGTAATACATCGATTTCACCTATGTAATGAATAAAGAGCTGTTTTCATCAATCATCATCTGGAAAAAGGATATGGCTCCCTGACAGGTAACACAGTAGTGGAAAGGATGTGGCGCAGCGACCAGAGCTGCTAACTTGAGAGCTGGGGATCCCAGTTCGAGTCACAGTGGCACCGTGCAACATCCTTTGATTCTATGCAAATCACTTATTCTCTCTGGATGATACATTGTTATATTAATATGCTGGAAGAATAACAGGCAAAGCTTTATAAAAAATATAGTTCCATCAAAATGGATGTTAACAGTATTTCGGTGGTGGGAAACTGATAAGAGAAGCAGATATGGAACAGGCATTGGTAAATGCAGGAAATTATGCTAAAGTCAATAGAAATGGAGGAAAGGTAAGTGGCATGCACAGGAACCAATGATAAGCCAGGAAAGAGAGGAGGCGTGATGTAAGTACCCTTTAGGTTTTATGAAAAACAATAGATTTCTCAAGCACTGCGCAAGCGTTGTGCAGGCGTAACCTAAAAATAGCCACTATTTATCTGAGTAAAAAAAGACCAAAATGACGAAAGTCCAACATATACAAATAAAGATACCACTTTTCAAAGGTTAATAAATTCAGTCCAAAGAAATCTATGATGTGGTTGTTTTAGCACAAAGTACCTTTGATGCTTCAAAATCAAAGACAAAAATAGGTGCAGGGGAGGTCAGGCACAAGAAAAGCAAAACGATGGATTGGTTCCTTCCTCCCTGGGGAGGTGATGTGTTGGTTCCTTACTGCCAGGAGAGGTGATGCATAGGTTCCTTACAGCAACACATTGGGAATGAGGCTTCAGTCCCATACTATCAGGGGAGGTGATGTGTCGGTTCCTTACTGGAAGGAGAACAGTTGCGTCGATCTCTGGACATGCAGCCTTGGTTCCTTTCTGCTGGGCAATGTCGAAAAAGAGGCAGCGTAGAGGGATGATGCTTTGAAAATACAGATGGGCTGGTTCTATTTCAGCGGTGGCGATTTTTTTCAGCCGCGGTACAGGGACTACATTGGAGTAATAGCAGGGAGCAACAGACGTCGGTGACACATTGTTTGGGGCTCACAATGCAGTGATCTTTCTGCCGCAAAACAGACGATGTGTCGAATCTTCAGCCGCATGGCGGTGCTGCATTGAGAAAACAGGTGCTGAGAGTCGATGCATAGATTTTCTCACCAGATTACACTATGAAGGGCCCAGAACTGGAATTGTCAACACTTGACAAATAAGTAATCTCAGCAGAAGAGCCCAGGCACTGGTAGAAGAAGTCTTTGATGGCTCTGAGACATCTTAACAGGAGGCAAGCACGCACAAGCCCAAGGAGAAACTTGGAAGCAGAATACAGAAAGCAAAGTCCAGTTCTTTTACTCCCAGGACAGAAGCAGCAAGTGGCAGGCAAGCAAAACAAACCCGCAGGCAGAGTGTCGGTCCCTGCTACAGTATCAAGCTCTTCTCCCTGACAAAATGTCCTTTAGTCCAGAAGTGTTCTGATTTGAGGTTGTCAGAAGTCCAATACTTATACCCTTTAGTTCCTTTGAAGTAGGCAAACTTTGAAGGAAAATCTTTGCAGTGCACAAGACCCTGCCTTTCCCTGACTTGGCTCCAGACACCTTACAGGAGACAGCTTTGTGCGAGGACAGGCACAGCCCTATTCAGGGGTCATTGACAACTCCTTCCACCTTCCACTTTAGCTCAGGAAGGCTCATCGGCCTGGTGATGGCCCACCGGGATATGCAAGGCACACCTCAGCTCCCTTTGTGTGACAGTCTAGAGTGAATGCAGAAGAGCCCAACTGTCATCCTAACCCAGACATGGATTCTACAGACAGGCAGAGATACAGAATGGTTAAGCAAGAAAATGGCCACATTCTAAAAATGGCCTTTTAAAACACGCAATTTAAAACCAACTTCACCAAAGATGTATTTTTAAAATTGTGAGTTCAGAGATTCCAAATCTCTATCTACCCCTAATGGGAAATTACACTTCAAAGGTGTTTCAGGCAATCCCTATGTTACTGTTTGGGAGAGAAAGTCCTTGCAATACTGAACAAATTAAATTAGCTTTATTTCACTACTAGGACATCTAAAACACAACAGCACATTTCCTACCTTTTGAATACACTACACCCTGACCAGGGCTGCCTTGGGCCCATCTTAGGGGTGACTTACATGTAGTAAAAGGGAAGGTTTGGGCCTGGTAAGTGGGTGCACTTATACCAGGTTGAAATGGCATGTTTGCAGGGCTACTCATATCAGTGGCATATTCAGTGCTGCAAGCCCTCTGCAGGCCCACTAGTAGCATTGAGTTACAAGTCCTGGGCACACCTGGTGCACTTTACTGGGGAATTACTAGTAAATCAAATATGCCAATCATGGATAAACCAATGATCAATTCAATTTACACAGGGAGCATTTGCACATTAGCACTGGTTAGCAGTTTAGCAGTGGTAAAGTGCCCAGAAACCTAAAACCAGCAAAAACAAAAATGTAGACCACAGTCAAAAACAGGAGGTTAGAAGCAAAAAGACAGGGAAAATTGCATAACAAATGCCAGGTCTAACCAGTCCGTTGAACTAGTTGATGACATTTTGATCCTTTAGATCATGGGTACTCACAAACTTTCTCTCGGGGGCCAAATTTACAGTGTGGTATCTCTCTCTCTCTCTCCCTCTCTCCCACTCCCTCTTCCTCTCTCACTCTCCCATTCTCTCACTCTCTCACTCTCAACCTCTCACTGCCACTCTCTCTCTCGGTCTCCCTCTCTCTCTGTCTTCCTCTATCTGTCTCCCTCTGTGTGTCTCCCTCTCTCTGTCTCCCTCTGTCTGTCTTCCTCCCTCTCCGTCCCTCAGTCTCCCTCTGACCCTCTCCCTCCCTCCCGTCTCCCTCTCTCTCTCCCTCTGTCTGTCTCCCTCTCCCTCTGTCTGTCTCCCTCTAGCTCCCTCCCACTATCTCCCTCTGTCTCCCTTCCTCTGTCTCCCCCTGACTCCCTCCCTCTCTCTCTGTCTCCCTCTCTCTGTCACCCTCTGTCTCCCTCCCTCCCACTCCCTCTGTCTTCCTCCGTCTCCCACTCCCTCTCTGCCTCTGTCGGTCTCAGTCTCTGCCTCTATCTGTCTGTCCCTGTCTCTGCCTCTGTCTGTCTGTCCCTGTCTCCCTCCCTCTGTCTCCCTCTCCGTCTCTTTGTCTCTACCTCTATCTGTCTGCCCCCTTTCTGTCTCTGCATCTATCTATCTCTCTCTGTCCCTGGCTCTACTGTCTCTGTCTCCCTCCCTCTTGCTCGGTCTCCCTCCCTCTTTGTCTCCCTTGCTCTCTCTCCCTCTGTCTCCCTCCCTCTGTCTCCCTCTGTCTGTCTCCATCTGTCTCCCTTTGTCTGTCTCCCTCTCTCTGTCTCCCTCTGTTTCCCTCTCTGTCTCCCTCCCTCTCCGTCTGACTCCCTCTATCTGGCTCCCTCCTACCTCTGTCGCTCTCCTCCCTCTGTTGCCCTCCTCCCTCTGTCTGTCTCGCTCCCTCTGTCTCCCTCCCTCCCCCTGTCTCCCTCTGTCTGTCTCCATCTGTCTCCCTTTGTCTGTCTCCCTCTCTCTGTCTCCCTCTGTTTCCCTCTCTGTCCCCCTCTATCTCCGTCCCTCCGTCTCCCTTCCTCTCTCTCTCTCCCTCTGTCTGACTCCCTCCCTCTGGCTCCCTCTCTGTCCTTCTCTCTCTGTCTCCCTCTCTCTCTCTCGGTCTGTCTCTGTCTATCTCTGTCTCTGTCTCCCTCTGTCTTCCTCCCCCTGTCTTCCTCCCTCTGACTTCCTCGCTCTGACTTCCTCCCTCTGTCTGTCTCCCTCCGTCTGTCACCCTCTGTCACCTCACCTCATCTTCCCTGGCGCACACACACACAAACACACACACATACACATGCAGCTGCACCCCAGTACTTTACAGGTCTTTAAAAGACTGTTTACTTGTTTATGAGGCTTTGTTGTGAATCGCCCGGCCCCCATTGAGCAGAGTGTCTCGGAGTCTGCGCTGCTGCGGCGGTGTTTGCTGACACTCTTTAATTACTTTTTTTTAAATAACACCGGTACAATGTCTGCAAGGTCCGCAGTCCCCCAAGGAAGGCCCGCGGTACCTGTGCCTGTGCTTTAGATAAATAGTACAATCAGCATTAGTTGAGAAGGCACAGTATGGGATTCAAATATATGCAACGAGTGGTTACTCACTGGGCACTAATCAACCTATTGATTAAAAATACACGTCAAGGGTGCCTGGAGCCTAGAGTAATAGCTCAGGCAGCTGCCAAGATGAGTAGGGGAAAGAGTGTGGGAAACCAACCCCTGAAACTACCCTAACCCATGATGGTGAGACACCTGAGGAGGATGCTGCTGAGCCGCCCAGGGAAGACATTGTCGCCTTGGGTGACCTGCCTGAACTTTCTGGTTGGCAAGTGGAGGGTGGGCCCACCAGGAAAGAATACTGCAAAGTGCAGAAAGAGTGTGCCACCCTAGAGGGCTTGAAGCAGCAAGCTGAAGCCCAGGTAATTACCTTAGGTATTTTGAGAATTAACTCCTATATCGCAAACCAAAGGTTCTTGATCTGGTTCATGGTTCTTTGGATGTGCTGGTGGCCCCCAAGTGTTACATGGCCTTCCTCCAGGGGTTGGCTCATGACATTCCCCAGACAGGATATCTGCAAGACAATACCCTCCCCTCCCCAGACTTGTTAACCACCTCAAATGGCCCCAGATGAAGACAGCCTTGGATGCCTTCTGTAGGTCCTGTCTTACCTGTCAGGCCAGGGGGAAGTCAGGAAAAATTCCAAGGCACCCCCGACCCCATTACCCATTGTTGGCACTCCCTTTGAGAGGGTAGGCTCAACGTTGTTGAAGAATTAGACTCCATGACAGCTTTAGGCAGCAGGTTCATCCTGGTATTGGTGGAGCATGCCACTTGCTACACAGAGTCCATCCCTCTCAGGTCAGTGACTGCATCTGTGGTGGCCCAGGCCCTGATTAGGATTTTTATCCTTGCGGTGTTCCTCAAAGAGGTAGTGTCTAACAGAGGCACTAACTTCATGCCAGCATACATGAAGTTCATGTGGGAGGAGTGTGGGGTAAATAATACGTTTCCCATACCCTCACACCCTAAAACTAGGCCTGGGATGTGACCTCCGCTCCGTTCGGGGAGTTTGCGGAGTTTTCTGTGATCCGCGGAGCTTGCCGACTGCAGAAAACTCCACTTCATGTAGTACAGCGGAGTTTTCTTTCCCTGCTCGTGCCCGAGAATTGTAAGTGCACAAACTGCCACTCGGGTAGAATTTCTACCCGAATGGCAGGAAAACCAGCACGAACGGCAGTTCGCACTGCACTCTGCCACTTGCAAAACTCCGCAGAGGTTTTTTTTATCACTTCACAGAGTTCCTCGTAGCAAAACTCAGTGAACTACGCCCAGGCCTGCCTACAACCAACAGTTGTGTAAAGGGATTCAACAAGACCCTAAAGAACTACTTGAAGCCATGAGGCATAAGACGCGCATCCTCCTGCCATGCCTTACCTTTGCTTACAGGGAGGTGCCACAGAAGGTAATTTGATTTAGCCCCTTTAAACTCCTCTATGAATCCTCTCTTAGGGGACCTCTTAGCATTGTCATAGAGGGGAGTGGCCAAGCTCTTGGGATGTGGTTAATTACATTCGGGCCTCTGGCAGCCAGCTGCACTTCTACTGGTAGAAGGAGAAAAGCAATTGTGAGGCCAGTCTGGTATGGCCTGGGAGCCACTATAGTAGAGTTTTAACCTGGCCAGAATTTATGGGTTACGGAGCCTGTGGAGCCCAGAGCTCTCCAGGATCGCCGGACAGTCCCATATGGGGTGAAGGAGCGGAAGGGGGAGTCCACCTACCTCGTTCATCTCAAGACCCCTAGAAACCCCTTAACGGTGCTCCACATGAACCACCTCAAGTCACTCATTGGGAGGTCCAAAGTGAGCATGCTTCTGGTGACAGATGAGGTCAGGAAGAGACTTGGTCTCCTCTTCCACTCCTTCATGTCTACCCAAGAGCACGATGGGTGGTAGAGGGTGTCATCCTCTCCCATACACTGACCATAGAACAATAACTGTCACCAGCTGCTAGGGCAGTTCACCTCTCTGTTTTTCCTCACCCCTGACATCACACCCCTGTGCTGCAATTACATTGACACTGGAGACAGTCTGCCTGTTAAAAATATGAATTACAAGCAAAGGTGAGGGCCAGTACCATGGCTTAGGTCTCCAAGATGCTTGTGTTAAGTGTGATTGAGCCCTTCATCAGCCCCTGATCCAGCCCATTGGTGCTGGTGCCCAAGGCTGCCCCCGAGGGCACCACTACAGTACTTCAATTCTGTATGGTCTGCAGGGGGCTCCATTCCATCATGCAGACTGACACACACCCCATTCCTGGAGCTGATGAGCTCATTGACAGGCTGGGCACTGCTAAGTTCCTGAGCACCTTGGATCTTACAACAATGTACTGGCAGGTCGCTCTGACTGAGGGGGCAACAGAGAGGTCCACCCTCTCAACTTTAGAGGGCCACTTCCAAATTAGGATGATGCCCTTTGGCTTAAAGAATACCCTTTCACCTTCTAGAGGTTGGCCATCAGGGTCCTTGCTGAGAAGGAGGCATGCTGTGCTGCCTACCTAGATGAAATAGCTGTCTACAGCTCCAGCTTGGGGGAACATCTCTACCACCTCCAGGAGTTGTCTAACACCTTGCAGCTGGTGGGCCTGATGATCAAGATTAGTAAGTGCCAGATAGGGCAGGGTTCCATAGTGTATCTGGGCCACAAGGTGTACAGGGGAAAGGAGGAGCCCCTCCAGGCCAATATTGAAACTATTCTGGCCTGGCAACCCCCTAAAATACAGACTCAGATGAAAGCCTTCCAGGGCGTGGCAGGATCTATAGGTGGCCTACCAGAAAGCCTTTGATACTCTCAAGGAGCCATGTGGGCAGCACCCGTACTAAAGGCTCCTGACGTTTCGAAGGACTTCATTATGCAGACAGATTCTTCAGAGCATGGCATAGGGGCTGCCTTAGCACTGTTAAATGTGGATGATCTAGACTAACCATAGCTTTTATTAGAAGGAGATTACATCCAAGGGAACAGAGGTAGAATGTGATTGAAAGGGATGCCTTTGCTATGGTCTAGTCACTGAAGAAGCTGAGACCATGCCTGATTGGGACTCACTTCCGGGTACAGACAGACCTCAGACCACTCAGATGGCTCATGCAAATGAGAGGTGAAATTTCCAAACTGCTTAAGAGGTCTATCTCACTACTGGGAATGGACTTTATGGTAGAACACCATACTTGGACAGACCACACTAATGGTGATGGTTTATCCAGGCTCTTCCATCTTAATGATGAGAAATCCAAAGAGGTTGGGTAGTTCTCCTCACTTTCAGCTGGGGGCACATTTTTGACTCGTCACCCTTAGGGTGGTGTTCCTCCAAACCTTTTGGCTTTCTCCTCCATTTTTGCTGATTTCATTTTTGCTTGACTATGGACCCTGCATACTTTACCACTGCTAGCCAGTGCTGTCAAGTAAAGTCAAGTCAAGTACACTTTTATTGGATTTCCTAAAAAATCTTAAGAGTAGAAAATCACCATTATAAAAGAATACATGAAATGTACATTTTTAAAACTTGTGTTAAAAAGTGAAAAGACAAGAAGATCGTTCTGCGAGCAATTGACACTGATTGAGTTAAAAAAGTTAAGGTATACTGTCAAGGCAATATAAATAGGACCATGTATAGACTGTATATACTAGGGCAACTTAAGTTAGTTCACTTTTATTGTCCAGTACTTTTGCTGCAATTTTCTGGAAATGTATGGCTCTACAAGAAAGTTGGATCAATGAAACTCCAAGACATTGAATGACTTTGACTCTGCAAGTTCTTATTTGTTCCTTCCTTAAGACTTCCCGAAGGACCATTTTTCGGATTTCTGATAGAAAGGGGCAGACACAAATTAGGTGCAATAATGACTTATACCCTTGTCTGCTCATGCGGCATTCCTTGGATTGCCAGGAATATTTCCATTTCGGAGTCAGGTCTTTCATTGGGAATGACTCTAGCCACAGCAGCGTCAAGTAATGCTTTTTCTGGAAAGAAAAAAGTGATCCAACAAGTATGGTTGAGGTTTCAGCATCTGTTATCCTTGAATCACTGCCCATGCATGTTGTTTCTTTGAAAAGACTGGTTTATCTGTTAGTAAAGAAATCAGTTTGATTGCTTTGTTCACTAAGGATTTGAAGGTGGAGTACGTTGTGAGGGTGAGCCAGGCTTCCTCCAGCTGTAACGCGGAGAGGGATTCCTTTAGAACTTTATTAATTGAGTTGTTAAGGCTGGCTTGTTTTTCAATTTCTACCCAACAATGATGGGCTAGAGTGTTATTGTCAGCATCCCTCTCCCCCCATTAGTACTTCACTAGTGCATCTTGTCTGACAGGAATCTGATTTTTTTAAGCCATATTCTAATCGGATATGAGCTTGTGAAATGTGTTTTGGGATTGAAAACAGTCTCTTAAACAAGCATTTACAATGCAACGGTTTCGGCTTTGGAAAAGTTTGAGCTATTGGCATTGTAAATGACAAAATTTGTATTTATGTGTTGGTTTTGAAAACAGATAAATGAATGGCATTGTCATTTACATTGCTAATAGCTCTAACTTTTCCAAAGGCGAAACCGTTGGATTGTAAATGCTTGTTCTGTAATAATGGCCCATAGGGCGTTATACCATATGCACCCTGAGTTGTCGAGCTAGGGATCCGCTAAAATGGGGGTGGGGGTCTTGTCCCCATCTGCTCTCCGTGCCTAGCCACGTCCCGGGCCTGCAACAGCAGAGACATCTAGAAACCAGAGACCGTATTGACCGTCTCGGCCCGAAGCCTCAGGGAGAATCCCTGCAGATTAGCCGGCCTGACAATTGTTCCACTTAAGAGCTAAATAAATATTTCCACCCACGGCTTGTTCCGTGTCAATACCAATTTATAGAGATCCACTGTAGGCAGACACCGTCGGCTGCAGGCTTCAGAGTGGAATCTGCAGATCTGTGGTTAGTAAAGAGTAAACACCAAGTGACGCCTTTCCTTATAAGGAGTGCGCACGTTACGTCAGTTTTATAAATACAACCGTCGCTGACGTAGTGTACATCACTTACCAATCATAGTGTATGTGCGCGTATGATGTTAAGATGTGGGCAGATACGATAATGGAGTTATATCTGCACCTTTTTGTCTCTTAAAGACAGAATGCACCAATTAATAAGCAAAATTGACTCCTGAAGGCAAATGATAATTCTTTGTCAAATCTAATTACAAAACAAAAGTTGAATGAACCTTTGAAAATCCGCTTTACAAGGAGAAGCTGACACTGCAATTATATTTTCTAGATTTTAACATGGGCACAATCAATCAAAAAGCATTAAACTTTAATGACAGTGTTAGCCAGCTCTGATAATCAAATTAGATTCTACGTGTGGAGTTATTGCAATTAAAGGAAAGTTACCATCTCAGAGCTAAAGCGGTGTAGTCATCTGCAGTGCAGACTAAGTCATGGTGAAAGAACATTAGACGAAACTATAAATGTTGACATTTATCACATTTATAGCCATTTGTCAAATGTCATGATGCAATAACAGTTCGTGCAGAGAGCCTGTGATTATGTTAAAGTTAAAAAGGAAAAGTATTGGGAGATGATGACACAAAGTGTGAGGGGTGGGGAGGAGGCAGTGGCATTTCGTGTCCCATCCCCCCCACCCCCTTTCCCACAGAGTACTGAGCCCCCCTTAGGACTATGGGTTGTCTCACTCTTGTTTGTGAGCAAGGGGTTCTTACCCAGAAGGACTAGGGCTACCCGTGCCCCCTATTGAGAACACCCCCCACACAGACACAAATCGAACTTTCCTCCTCTTAAACACCGCCGGAACTAAAGCGCTCATCGTTCAGCAAGAGCGGCCTCGGCAGTATATAAACTAAATATCGCTTAGCTGTGCAGTGTGCCCTTCTATATGTTTATGTGCGTGCGTTCACCAGCTGCAAGGACGTTCACGCTGTTTACTTCTCCGGGGGTCGAGGGTTTGCGCTAGCATTGCGTCCTGTTTTATTCCCGCCTTTGATGTTTTGGTTACATTCAATATATGGCGCCCATTCATTTTTATTCAAACCATGAACAGGATGGCCCTGCTCTAGTGTGCACTGTGCCTGTTGAACTCAACGTTCACAATTTTGTGAATATTCAATGTAACCATTAATATATCAGCGCTGTTCGTAATCAACTCCAAAACATCCTTCCTCTGCCACTACACAACTACAATACTAGGAAACTCACCGCCGCTTTAATCAACCGGAATCACCTTCGTGACAATCTATGCAAACGGGATGATCGGGACGCTAAATCTTTAACATCTGCAACTAGATGTATAGTAACCATTAGTCATAGTGCGGAGTATATAATTACTCTTCATGTGTTGTTTTGAACTACGCACTCACCCGTAGTGTATATGAAAGGTGACACTACATAAGGCTGTACAACTACTTCAAGGTCCACACTTCTTTTCTATGTAGTCCGTTGCGAAAATAAACTATAGACCGCTTGTTATACCTGAAAAACTATTCAGTAACAACATTTCAAACCACGATTATCTCTCAAATTACTTCCAAGGTACTGGACCCGTGTACATAAGAGTGTGTTCTTAATCTCCAACTGTTCCCGATATACCGCTAAGATTCCACATACGTTGCCACTATAAATAATAAACAAAATACATTTGTAAACTCTCTCTATCGACCATTCCTGCCTCCTAGTCTCTTGTTAGATCGTGTATTTTCGCACTTACTTTGAAGTGTTACACGATTGTTCTCAACGTTTGTTGTTCCCGCTGCTGACTGCTGGCTACGCTCCGCTTTGCCTGTTATTCACTTCAAACGCCAAAACCTCCATTACGGCCAGTTAACCGTACGTGCAACATCACGTGACGAAAGAATGCTGGGATTTGTAGTTTAAATTTCCGAATTACGTTTAAGACCCTTATCTGGCCCCGATTATACATATTGTTCATTTACTTGCGTATCTCTTGCTGATCATCCCTTCCAGTACCTAAAAAATACTGAAAAGGAGCCCCATCCTTAATCGTGTGTGTAATCCTCTCTGCCCTTTTGTGCGAACATACATGCAACACCCAAATGTTTTCATTTTTAATCACAGAGACCTGCGGACGGAGTCGTGGAGAACGTTCGGGCTCAAAGGCTCCGTAGAGACGACCCCAGTGTGCGCCACACACTCTTGCAGCCGCTCAGCTGCTTCAGAAGGCGAAGCTTTTCCGGTAAACACTGGGAGGTGCTCACCTGGAGTAGTGAGGCTGGGTACGTGATGTGGCATCCCCGGCTCGAGTCTCTGCGTCGGCTAAACATCGTGTGATTCTGTGCAAACTACTTAATCTCCCCGTGCCTAAAACCCTTGCTCAATGTATCTAGTGCTCACGCTCCAATACCTTCGGGACCAGTTCGCTCTAAATAAAACTGCAAAACAATCTTAAAACAAGCCGAGCAACATCGCAAAATGCATTTGAGGACACATACACTTGTACCAGAATGTGTAACATAAACAGGGGCACAGCGGCAGCCACTTTACCGTTCTGCTCCTTGACGCTTCAGTTTGCTGCGGAGGTCGGATTCCGCCCGGGATCCAAGTAGCCAATAAAACAAGGTCATTTTGGGATTCGGGGGCGTGTTTGCGTGCTCTCCCCTTCCCATTGGCTGGAAGGTAAAATTCCAGCCAATGGGAAGAGGAGAGGGTGTGACTTAAAAAAAGACACGGAAACGCCCCCGAATCGCGTCAAGGCGGGCCCTGAACTGAGTGACGCTCCTCTCCTCCAATGGCTGGCCAGGATTTACGAGGCCAGCCAATGGAGAAGAGGGGCGTGTTCAGCCCCCATACTACAGACAAAAGATTTCGGCTCCGCCCACTGCTTACGCAGTGCGACGGTAGCCGAAACCTAAAAAGTGGATTGTACTGTGTTTAGAACTGCAGAGTCTTTGAGATTCAAGATTTCTGAGCCAAAGGATATGGAGGGTAGAAGTTTAGCCATGCCTTTTAACAGGTGCCCAATAGAGCAGCCTATGAGCTTATTTTTTTGTATTTTAAATGCGAACTGCAGTTGTTTATTTTTTGTACGGCCTTGATCCGGGTGTAGCTTATAATTGAGGTTACGATCTATTTGAAATCTTAGATATTTATAAGAATCCACCCGGGTCAAGAGTTGTTCATCCAGTTTCCAAATTAATTTGCAGATTTTTTTTATTTTGGAATGTTTGGAGAAACACAACACCTTGGTTTTTTGATGGTTGATAGTTAGTGAGGTCGACACGATATAGGCTCCTAAACTGTTAATTAGTCACTGCAGGCCTAATGGTGTTTGAGCTAATAAGACGATGTTGTCCGCATAATGGAGACAATGTGTGGGTATTTTGCCCAATTTTGGGGGGTCTGATTGACTTTACCAAAGATGCTTGTCGAGGCCGGTGATGTAGAAGTTAAATAGGCAGGGGGCTAACATACACCCTTGTTTTAGCTCGTTGAAAGTTGGTATCTTGTTGGTAATACTACACCGTCTCTTTTCCTGATTTGAGCCCAAGTTCGTAAGTACATAATTAAGGCCTCCAGGAGTTTTGGTGGTGCCCCCCAATTTAGCATTTTTGTCCAAAGCTTGGCCGTTTTGAGGTCGATAAAGCATGCATATAGGGGCCTTGACTTTGCACGGGCTTGGTTGGCAAGAAGGGTGACCGCGGAGATGTTTGTGAGGGTACCCATCTCTGCCTGGAATCCTGTTTGCGTGTAAGGGATGAGATTTGTTTGGCTGACCCAGTTTTTTAAGTCTGTCAACAAGTTTGATGCGTACATTTTTGCCTTTACGTTGATTAATGCTATCAACCTATAGTTTGATCGATCAGAACGAGCACCTGACTTATGAATTGGGTCAAGAATACTACCCCACCAGGAATCGGAGATCGTGCTGTAGTTTATAGCATGGGAAAAGAGCGGAGTGAAAAGACCAGACCAAAATGAAGGATTGTACAGAAACAGGGCATTTGGCCCTGGTGCACCATCGGATCTTACATTTTTATGATTTTATCACTTGCTCTTGTGAGATCCGAGGGGAGAATTTAGGTAATTCAGAATTGGGGATGTCAAGTCCTATTGAAGATCCGTGGTTTGCGGTGCCTGGAATTAGAGTTTCAATGTATAGACATTTGATATATGCTCTCCAAGTGTTCTCCATGATTTCTGAGTTGTGGTGTCTGGTTCTGCCGTTTGTTAACTGGTTGATGATTCCCCAGAAAAGCTTAGAATCTCTTTGTTAGCAGGAGTAATAAAGTTTCATTCTATCAATGTGTAGTAGTGACTTATTTTTATTTTTAACTTTTTGTGAGTATCTAATGTGTGAATTTCGAACTAGGCTCTCTCTTGGAGTGACAAGACGAGGGCACTATGTGCTTTTAAAATACCCCTCACACACTAAGAATCCCTTAGTGTCATGCTTCATCATAGGGGTCTTCCCGTCCCTCTACGGGGCGGGGCGTGCTACGACCTACGGACTACGTGGGAGCACTGATTTTGTTATGACAAAGGCTATGTGTTAGTGCAGTGTGGGTGTTATCAGTGAAGTGTAGGGACCTAAATCTGTGAGTGCAAGATAAAAAGTAAAAATTCCCTGGCTAGTAGAAAAAATATATTTTATTAACTTCTCTGGCTGGGAACGTTAAAAAGGGGTTTGTGTGGTAGGGTTATTAGCTCACTACCTGGTCGACATGTTTCATAAGCAGTCCCCTACTGCTTATTCATCAGGACCTCTAGTGGTTCCTACAAAATAGTACTCAGTTCTAAAGTAGTATGTCTAACATCCTACAAACCGGTAGCAAAAATTGGCCACCTGTTTGAGCTTCTGGGCATGAGTTGGCCCTTAGTGAAGCGTGAAAAATGTTGACCTATTGTGGTCTCTGTAAAGGAAGAAGGGAGAGAAAAAATGCAAGACATATTGACAAAATGGTTTTCGCATTGTTCTCAAAACACTGTATTCTGTTGAGGTTCACATTACTGTTGGGTGACCCCGTTTGTCTAGAGCGTAAGGGTCACGCTTTTTGTAGAGAGAGGGAACAGTTGTATGCTCCTTTTTTACCCGTTAGAAAAATGTAGTCAGACGAATTTCATTGGCCACACAAATATGTGGACAGATTCAATTTCACGAAACACACACACGCGCGACTCAATACACTCAAGTTGCACCATTACGATAAAGGACTTGGGGATTCATGTTCTATATTTCTCGATCTGAAGGACCGTTGGTATTGTTATTAAAAAAGGCGGATTTGATTATCATTGTCAATAAAACAGATAAGAGGCATGCATACATACTGGTTTGACAAATGTTATGTGCCCCATGAGCTGGCAGGCGAAGGGTATTCCACGTGGTAAACTGTGAAAGAAAACAGCACCCTTTCGTCAGTGACACATTGCCCAGACAAGTTTTTTTGCCTTGGTGATGTAAGTGACCGAGTTTAGAGACTCGTGGTCTGAGTCTTGGTACTTACGTTACCAGATTTTGTGCAATGCCTCATTCCTACCCTTGTGCCGCTCCGAGGAATGGGAGCGACCCGTGTCTGCCGTTGTTATAATCCAAATGCGAGTGGTGTTGTCATCTCCGATTGAGGGTAGCGCTGACAACTAGTGTGCTGACCCAAGATGGCCGCCAACCGCGGAACAGAGATTGGGAGGGAGGATGATTTTGGAAGTATTTCTTCTGTTTCGATGTTGTCTTATGAGTTAGACCCTAGATCGAAAATGTCTTATCTAAGGTTGCCCATTATGTAATATATTCAATAAAATCACGAAGTTATATTTTAAATTAATAATGTCTAATCAGTAGGTGCCCATTGTGCAATATATTCTTTAAAACATGGTTCTCTCAGAGAGGCATTATCCTCTGGTGAGGATATGTGGCAGTCACTGAATCTCTGTGAATGGTCAAATGATTGAGGCATTGATTGAAGGGCATATTTGGGGTAGTCACAAAATTCTCTTAATGGCAGGTGAATAAATAAGAACTGGGTTGCAAGTTGGTTACATATTTGAGTGTTTTACTTTGCACTAGTGAGGGTGCAAATCAAAAAAGACACGAGTAGGATACTCATGCAGATGACAAGAACTTTTCATGGGCTAATTGGACAGGTGGAAGGGGTGTTATAGTTGGCCCCAGGGAATTTCATCGTTCAGGCCATTTTTATTAGAGTTAATGCGTCAAACCCACCTATGTTCCTTTTCTAGGAGGCGTTCCTCATTGTCAACCAATTCGATTATTGTCCATGAAATGTCCTCAGGTTTGTGGCCTCTTTCTAAAAAATGGCTGGTCAGTTTGGTACTTGATTTTTTGCATTTTATCATGCTTTTATGTTCCCCTATTCTGATTTTTATAGCCCTACTCGTCATTCCGACGTATTCCAGGTGACATGGCAGGTGATGAGATACACCACATTGAGACTGTTGCAGTTGCTGAAGCATCTCTGCTCCCAGGTTGTCCCATTGCGGAAAATCAGTTTATTGCTTTTTCTGGTCAAACAACAAACTTTGCAATTCCCACACGGATGGTGTCCTTGTACAAAGTTGGGATTTTTTTGAGAGTTGATTTTTTCTGTTCTTGGTCTCGTGTGTACCAATATGTCTCTTATGCTTCGTGCCTTTCTGTGGGAGAAGATAGGTTTTCGTATCTGTAAACCTCCACTGTTGAGAATTTTCCAGTTCTTGTTGACAATTCTTGTCACCTGGTTCGAGCTTGTGTTGTACGTCGTTATACAAATGGGTCTTTGATCTTCTTCCTTTTGTACCTTTTCCTCAAGTAGGCTCTCTCTGCAGTTGTTTCTTGCCCTTTTATATGCCTGGTTAATGATCTTATCCGGATATTGACGGGTTTCCAACTTTTTCTGTAGGTCTCTGGACTGAAGTTTGAAATTCTCAATTTCTGTACAATTTCTGCGTAGACGCAGAAACTGACCATGCGGTAAATTGTCCCGTAGGTGTTTGGGATGGAAGCTCTGGTACATTAACAGGCAGTTCTTAGAGGTACTCTTGAAGTGGGTGGTGGTCATCAGCCTACCATTCTTGGGGAAGATGTTCAAGTCTAAGAATACAAGATTACTGTTTGAGATGGTGCTAGTAAATTTGAGAAAATCATCCTGGAGGTTCAACCAGGTAAGAAACTGTTGGGAGGTCCTTTCATCTCCATCCCAGATGATAAGGATATCATTGATGTACCTTTTCCAGGTCTTGATGTTGTCTCTGAACGGATTTCGGGGGTTCAGTATCCTTGTTACCTCCAGATGATTCACATAGAGACCAGCTATGCTGGGAGCAAAGGTGCTCCCCATGCTGGTCTTGTGCTTCTGGAGGTATATAGTGCCATTGTATTCAAAGAAATTCTCTTTTAATGCCAAAGAGCAACACTCCATAATCACATTTCGTGGGGTTTGATATTCCCAGTCGTCTTCAAAAAGGACATCTTCGATGATTGAAAGGGTTTCATTGTGTGGCAGACTAGTGTATAGGCTCTCCACATCACAGCTGATTAGGAGCTGGGTGTTGGGATCAAACCTTAAGTCCTCTAGTAGGTTCAGCACATCTTTTGTGTCCCTGAGGTAGGTTGATGTCCGTTGGACCATTGGTCGGAGAAAAGCGTCAGCAAATTTTGAGACCGGTTCTAAAACTGAACCAATCCCTGAGACGATGGGACGGCCCGTGGGATTGTCCAGGTTCTTATGGATCTTTGGTAGAGTGTACAGATACGGGGTCTTAGGTTTTTTTTACATAAGAAATCTCCTTCTTTTTTAGTGATCCAATTGTGGGCCAATGCCTCCTCCACCATTGTATTGATTTAGATTGTTATGCTCTCAGTGGGGTCCGCTCGGAGAACTTCATAGTTTCGTTGGTCTTGTAAGAGTCGCATGCATTCATTGTGGTACTGTATCTTGCTTTGTATTACCGTAGCACCTCCCTTGTCTGCTGGTTTTATTATTATTTCTTTGTTGTTGCTCAGTTCTTGTAAGGCTTTCCGCTCTTCATTGGAAACATTCTGGAATACTCGTGTGTTTGATGGATTGAGATCTTCGAGATCTCTCATAACAGCTTTCTCGAATGTAAGAAGTTCAATTGGTAGTGTGTTATCCATGGGAGTGAATCTAGATTTTGGTTTTAAACCGGTGTCCCCTTTTTCTGTTACATCCTCTTTGTCTTTAAAGAAGACTTGGAGTTTAAGGCGCCTCGTGAATTCCTGCACTTCTTTGCAGAGATTAAACTTGTCCATGTTGGCAGTAGGGACGTACCCTAAGCCCTTCTCCAGTACTCTTCCCTGGGATTCAGACATTTCGATATCTGTAAGGTTGACCACAAGGCTTATTTCTGTTTTTTTGATGCCCCTGTCATGCTCCTTGTGGACACCCTCGGCGTTTCTTCTTCCCCGGTGTTCCAATGTACATTTGTTCCTCTTCTGTTTCTCCCTTTGTTTCGTCCCTGGCGCGAGCCTAAAAAAGACGTTTGGTCAAAGTAGCCATAGTCTTGCTGTTGGTATCTACTATGAATCTCCTGCCAATCTCAAAAAACATCTTGAGGAACTTAACAAAACACTAAATGATTTTGAGACATCACTTAAACAAAGCAAATATGAAAAACTAAAGAAAGACACAAGCCGGTGGACAAAGGAAAGAATTTATTCCTACATAAAAGACGACTATAGACCGTCACGCGACAATGTCACAGATGACGAATCATCCGATGCGGGATCCAACAGTTCGGACTCGAGCAGGGGCAAAAGCCCTAGATATCAAGGCACGAGACAAAACTACCGACGTCCCAACTATCGAGGCACAAGAGGATGGAACAACTATCCACCACATATGAGGTATCCTCAACAGCAATATGGCCCACCACCTTTCCAACATCCACAGGGGTTATTTCCTCCCTGGGGATACCAACAGCAAGACTATGGCTACTTTGACCAAACGTCTTTTTTAGGCACGCGCCAGGGACGAAACATGTCGGCAGTGAGCTAATAGCCCTACCACACAAACCCCTTTTTAACGTTCCCAGCAAGAGAAGTTAATAAAATATATTTTTTCTATTAGCCAGGGAATTTTTACTTTTTATCTTGAACTCACAGATTTAGGTCCCTACACTTCACTGATAACACCCACACTGTACTAACACATAGCCTTTGTCTTAACAAAATCAGTGCTCCTGCGTAGTCCGTAGGTCGTAGCACGCCCCGCCCCGTAGAGGGACAGGAAGACCCCTATGATGAAGCATGACACTAAGGGATTCTTAGTGTGTGAGGGGTATTTTAAAAGCACATAGTGCCCTCGTCTTGTCACTCCAAGAGAGAGCCTAGTTCGAAATTCACGTATTAGATACTCACCAAAAGTAAAAAATTAAAATAAGTCACTACTACACATTGATAGAATCTTTTTGTTTATACATACCAGTTAGGAGGGTAATTCAACCATTACCACTACACTTCCTTTATTGTTGCTTTGGGGTAATAAAGTTTCAACCAGAGTTGTTCGTGATACTCTTTCTTGGCCGCCTTTGTATCCCTTGTTAGGGCTTTTTTTGATTTTGTTATTAAAAACAGGAGTTCCTCAGGTGGATCGGGGCTCCGGGTCAATAATTGTCTTAGGTATTTATTTATTTGTTGTTTTTGTTTCCTAAGACTTTTGGTGAACTAAGCTGCCCCGGATGATCTTCCTGTTTTGCTGTCATAGGACTGGTTAGAAAATATATGATTTTGTTCTTGAATAAAGGACTCCCAGGCTTTTATGCTTATGGGTTCGGCTTTAAATTTCTCCAAAAAGGACGGTGCAAGTGCCCATGATGTCATTGATACTGTCCTCTTTCCACATAAGGAGTATAAGTTTGTAGCATTGCATGTCTTAAGACAGCGCTTTGGCAGGTTTGGCGACATTTCTTAACAGCGTGAAAGATTGCGGATAGTGGTTACTCTCTGCCTTATCAATAATTTGAAAGTTCGTAATACACTGAAGAAAATCATGGTCCGTGAATGTTTAGTCGATAGTTGAGGCTGATTTTTGAGAGATCCTTGTGTATGCCGCAGGGCAGTCTGTCAAGCTTTGACCATTAAGCACACACATAGAAAGGTCAGCCAGATTGCCCTCACAGCTCTTACCAAGGGTATCACATCAATTAGAGGCCTGTGGGGGTCCTTTAGTGCCTTTTTCCTGTATTGCAGTAGGTTCATATTGAAGTCTCTTGACAGTATGATATTGGCGTCGGGGTACGCAAGCTTTAATGACTCCAGTGATGTGATTAATTGTTCGGTTCTTGACCTTTTGTGTTTATGCACGGGGTGGATGTAGATCTTTAGGATAAACAAACTATTGAGAGGTGGTGCATCGAATTTGTTGCATAGCAACCAGGTGGAATCGAGATCTACGGCAGAGGTGTGCCATGGAATATCGGTCGAGATGAAAGTGGAAAGGCACCCTTTAAATCTTCTATGATTGGTGACTTTCTTGGCCGAATTTAGAAATTCCTTGTTGCCTACTATTGGTGACGGGTTTAACTGCCATGTTTCTAGGAAGAGGAGAATGTTGTACTGTGTTACGAAGTCCATGAAACCAGGATTCTCTAGTTTTGTGCTTAAGCAATGCACGATCTATGACCAGATATTACAGCCCTGGAGGAAGTTTGAGGCTGCAAGTGAATTTGTTCATGCCATTTCATGGGACGTTCCGGTCGAGTTCAAATGCCGGGATCCCAAGGGCTTGGTGGCTTCTGGATGGGCAAAGGTGGTGGTAATTTTCCTAGCAATGGAGTCTGTACCCTTTAGTGGGCTATTATTGTCGGGCCTTTAGCTCCTTTTAACATGCCTGCTATATGGTTTGGTGGTTGTAGCAGGCTGGTATAACGATGGAGGACAATCTTTTTAAGGTTGATGCCCCACTTGGCAAATTGATCCCTCTACTGATAGATTTGCTCAATGAGGGAGTTATCTGCAAATGTAGCTGGTGAAATTTCTTGACCCATAAGTTTCGGGTTCTGATTAAATTCCATACTAACTATAGTAACCAGTGCTGAACAGCATATGCTCCCTTCATAAAACATGGTAACATTGGCTTATCCCCAATTGTTATACTTAAATTACTTGTAATCCGCTAGTAAACTGATATGTGCCTAGGGCCTGTCAATTAAATGCTATTCTTGGGCCTGCAGCACTGACCTATGTAGCCCTTTAAACATGTCTCAGGCCTGTAAATTTAGTCTGTGTGTGCAGTTATTAATGACATTACAACCTGGCAAAATAAAACTTTTCCCATGCCAAACCTTTCTTTTTAATACATATAGGACACCCCTAGGGTGGGCTGTAAAACACATAGAGCAGAGGGCACTGTACTTAAGAATTAGGACATGTAATTTTAAGTTTTACATGTCCTGGTACCGAAACCCCCCTACATTTGCTATTCTCTACTGGAAGGACTACCTCTGCCACAGACTAACTTTGGAGTCATCTTATTACATTTAATACGCTGTAATTTCTTAATGGGAACAAGTAACTAGTTCATATTTGGTGTATCTAAAACAGTAATGAAAAATCCTCTCTTATTGTAAAGTCGGAATATAAATTACAATGTTGAAAATGCTACTTACAAAGTAGGCATTTTCCTGCTTTAGGCATTTAGTGCCTGTAGTCTGTTCCTGTATTTTGTTTTTACTTTATTGCTGTTTGAAGTGCTAAATAAATACTTTACACATCACCTGTAGGTTAAACCTGATGGCTCCGTGCCAAGCTACCAGAAGGTTGAGCAAAGTTTAAATTTTAGTTTGATTGTGACTCACGCTGACAGGGATTGTGATTGCTACTTGTAGGGTTTCACTCCCTAAACCAATAACACAGACTTTCTCACAGACGTGCAGCCATTACAGTCAAAACACCTAGAAGGACTACCAGTAGAAGTCACCAAAAGTCAAAAAAGAAAAAAACACAACTGGAGAAAATGGAAAGATAATGAATAAAGAATCACAAAAAATGTCTGAAATGTTCTACATGTTATTAAAAATGGTAAGATTGATCCTCCTATAATTAACGATAGTAATGTAAATGGTGCTGACTCAAATGATACACCACAGTTAAACCAATCTCAGAATATACATCATGTTAAGGCTTCTATTTCTCAAGCCGTCAACCTCCCCAGCAAGGGGTTAAACCACTTAGCATCAGAATTTAAGACATTTTTCACATATAGTGATTATTCTGTCTAATCCTATATTAATGTCAATAACCATGATACTGTTTCATTAATGCATACACTAAGTAATTCTCTCTGCACCTCATCAGTTATTGAAATTACTCATCATTTTCAAAGGGGACACAATCCATTGAACAGGCAAACAAATTGTGGCTGATATTCACTTACCCACAGCTACAATTCGAATCCTCAGCAGAAATCAAGCCGGCACATGTTCCAAATAATGAGACCAATTAATCACAAGCATTGAGTCTGGTCAAAATTAGTTCCAACAATAATTTCAATTGAATGCAACCTTCTTCCAAAAATGAATTCCATTCCACTCATATTAAACCAAAATGCCTAGTAACTGACCCAGGAACATCTTACCCATTAGACACAAATCTCTTTGCTTCCAGTACTAAATTAACTTACTCTTTAAAAACTCACACGTCCACAAACACAATGATTGTCCAAGTTCATTCTGAAGGTAGAAAGTAAGTCTTGGAATCAATCGACCTTTGTAACATCACATAAAGATGTATCTTGGGCAGGGTTACCAGGAAAGCCAAATGAACGTTAGTTGAACAAGGATTTCAGGCTGTCTTTAACAAAGAAAATTATTCTTCTCTTCGGAATCTAGCTGGTGAAAAAAAATCTTGTAAGTTTAAATGGCCTAATTGTTTGTTTATAGGACATCTGGTTGACAAAAATTGTTTCTATCAACGGATTATGATTGGGACTATGGGAATATAACTTTTCCCTGCAAAAGTATACAATATACTAAAATAAGTCTAGGTCACACCTTTCTCAGAACAATTACCTCCTAGTGTTTAAAATGTATGTCCCTCCAGGACAACAAAGTAATCTCATATTAATTCAGATATTCAAATTCATTGGAATCATAATTCAAAAGAAACAAACTCACATATATTAATAGTTGGTGATTTTCAATGCAAAGATCTTGATTACCATGTTGACACCTATAGAAATAAAGACTTAAAAGAAGGATTGAATATCTCTGAATCACTTTTTCTAAGAAATCACAACCCTGATATGAGTGATAAACTTTTACTCAAATGTCTCAAAATTATATGTGTGTTCATAATTTATGGAAGAGTTGAGTCTGATATACATGCTAAATTCATTAAAAGAGGTTTTCCAGCTTCCTCAATAATAGACTGTATAATTTCAAGTTATGAATTATTTAGTCAAATCTTAGCAGCCAACTCGCTACACCTTAATTATAGTCAGCATTCCATTTTTTGTTGCCCTTGATTTCTAACTACATCATTTCTCACACTAACTTCTGGAGGTCAGCCATGGGCAAATTGATGTTGGCTCAAAACATAGATGACTGGAATGAAACACAACTAATCTCTCTCTCTCTCTCACTCTCTCTCTCTCTCTCTCTCTCTCTCTCTCTCTCTCTCTCTCTCTCTCTCTCTCTCTCTCGCTCTCGCTCTCTCTCTCTCCCCCTTCCTTGGACTTATCAAAGATGCTTCAGATGATCTATTAACCAAATACAAGAACTAAATGTTGAAGGCAACAAGCAAAACCACCAAAAAGGATACAAAATTATAAAAGTTCCAATAGATACAAAACTATCCTTTGATATAAATAAGCTCAACGAAAACAGTTTGTGCACCACTCCGTAACCCAGAATAAAGAAGACCAGGATTTGGAAAAAAACAGGAAAAGGAATTGAATTGCTCAAAAAACTCATCAGGTGGCCCTGCGAGGTTACCCTTTCGATACCGTCTCTTTCCCTGGAATTTGCAGGATGAGAAGTACAGAGAGCATATAGGGCATTCAATCGACCAGTATTTGGCGTTAAATGTGGGGTCGGTAGCCACAGCTAAACCTCTATCGAGGCTATGAATACGACCATATGGGGCAAAGATATATCGTATTGCTCCTCGGCACGTCAGGCCCGGAAGGAGACGCTGCTGAGGTCTGAGGCCCATATTATTGAACTTGAGTGGGACAGTAGGGCGGAGTTGTTGATAGCGAGACAGACGCATGTGGATTTGTTGATGAACGAGGTCCGATTGGCATGGTTGGCGTCCCGTAGCAGGATTTACCAGTGGGGGGATAAGTCTAGCAAGCTACTCCATCGGCTGTGCCAACTGGTTCTTCCTGGTATATCGGGACCTGAGGGGCAGATTCTTAGAAATCCTTCTTAGATTGCGGAGAGCTTTTTCACATTACTTCGCGGAACTCTTTGCCGCAAAGGAATCACTACCAGAAGATATGGTGTGCAGACTCATAGGGGATTTTCCACCCCGAACCCTCTCTATTGAGGCTCAGGCAGAACTAGACCTACCACTTACAGAAGAGGAGTTGTGTGCAGCCCTAGGAGACTTAACCACATGGATGCTGCACATATTCCTCTGCTGTGCTGGACAGCAATAAAAACGGGTGTGGTCATGACGAGCTCAGCTCGTCATGAGCACAGGAGCACTGTACTGCATGACGAGCTGAGCTTGTCATGAGCATGGAAGGGGTTAAACTCCAAGAAAGCCCTGGGCCCCAATGGGTACCCTTGTGGGTTTTTTAAGAGATACTTTATGAAACTGGGACCCCATCTCCTTAGGGTGGTTGAGGAGGCATGGGAATGCTGCTGCCTCCCACGAGATTGGAGGCACGCCGAGGTGGTCGTGTTTCATAAACCGGGCCGACCCGCAGACCGACACGCTTCATACCATCCTATTTCATTATTGAATATTGAGGCTAAGACCTTGGCTAAGGCTCTGGCCAACCATCTTCAAGCCCATATTAAGTCCCTGATCCATCCAGACCAGGTAGGCTACATGCCTCAGAGAGACGCAACACAATATTCGTCAAGTGCATATTGCCATTGCCACTATTCAATGGTTGGGTTAACCAGCCGTTCTCCTATGACAGATATGGATAGGGCATTCAATTCCCTTAGTTAGACATATTTATTTGCCCTTCTCGATCACTTAAATATGGTTCCACGCTACTTGTCCTACTTAAAATTGCTATATACGGACATCACGGCCTCGGTCCGTATTGCTGGGTGTACTTGATTCACCTTCTCTATTGGACGGGGTAGCCGGCAGGGTTGCCCATCGTCACCAATTCATTTTGCCTTAGCTATGGAACCCTGGGGGGTGGGTGCGGATGGATGCCAGCAGGCAGGCTTCGAGTGGGCCCAGGGGCTATCGGACCGCATCTCATTATATGCCGATGATATCCTATTCTTTCTGACAGATCTTAATAGAACAGGCTGCTTCGTATCATGCTAATTTTGGGGGAATCGTCGGGTTTGTTCATGAACCCCTGTAAATCCACTCTGTGGATACTAGGGAACCAAATGGAACTTGGCATCTGGGCCTTGGCAGGGAAGGTTACTACAGCGGGAGTGAAGTACCTGGGAGTCTTTTTGTCCGACTTTCCAAGTGTGTCCTGGAATCGTAACATAGTCCCGGTTTGGGCGAGGGTACGTGAAGAGCTGAAAGCTTGGTCTCACATGCCTCTCTCTATTCCTGGTTGGTTGGCAATTTTTAAGATGGTGTCGCTACCGCACCTGCTTTATCAATTGCAGAATTATCCATACCCCATCCCCTCTTCGTAGTTTCGTCAGGTCAACTTGGCCCTGGGTCAGTTTTCTGGGGCAGGAAAGGCACCCTGAGTGGGGATGTGAACTTGCTTCCAATTAACAGACTGTGAAGGATTGGCCACCTCGGATGTTCAGTCATATGATATTGCCTCACACCTGTTGATACTGAATGAATGGTGGTATGGGGACAGGATGGACCCCGCATATGCAGTGGAACGAAGATACATGGAGACCGCCACTTTACATACTATCTTATACTCAGCCTCTCTGCGTAATACTCTGCCGTCGGACACAAGGGTGGTATTCCAGGTGTGGAAGCAGGCTTTTTTGGAAGATGGGGTGGTGGGGCAGGTTGAAGAAGGAGACACCACTATAGTCTAATAGGAGACTGCCACAATTGGCTGCCCTAGCAGGCTTCTGAGGCTGGGATAATATAGGGATCTATACCTTAGAAGATGTGATGCGGGCACGAATCTGAGGTCTTTTCAAGATCTCTAGCAGGAATATCATATGCTAAAGACCCAATTTTATAAATACCTTCAACTTAGGCATGCTATCCTCCCCAGTATTATGGGACTGGAGTCCCTCCCTGATTTTAGCCCTATCGAAGGCAAACTGACCTACAAGACCACAAAATCTCCAAAGTCTATCAGTCCCTAGTGACAAATTGTCCCACCACACTAGATAAAATTAAGGAGAAGTGGGAAGGAGACCAGGGCCCATTGGATGGAGATGATTGAACGGAGGCATTGGCCTCCCCTCGGGAGGCCGCGATTGCAATGCGGCTCCTGCTAATACAATTTAATTACCTACTCCGTATTATACAAGGTCAGGTTGTGGAGGGCAGGTCTGGTGGCATCCTCGACTTGTTTACGTTGTGGTCAGGTAGAGGGCACTCTAGTTCATACGATATGGCAGTGTACAGCGCTCACAAAGTTCTTGCGTTTCACCTAAATTAGTGCTTCTACATATTATTGAGGGTGTTGGGGGAAATATTTATAAACACCATCAAATGTTATTGGGCCTTACACTAGCTAGATAGGATATATCACGAAAGTGGAAGGCAGAGGTACCACCTTCCTTGTCCGCCTGGAAAAACGGTCTTGATTTTAACATGGGATTGGAGATTCCTATATTTAAGGCACGGGGTGCCCGCAAAAGCACCCAAAGATTTGGAAGCAATGGGCAGACTATCGTGGCCTATACTTGGAGCCCATTTCCTCTGGAGATGCTACGGCCTTGGGATGACAGTGCAGGACTGTGGGGCAGGGGACCAGTGGTTAAGTGGGAACTGTTTCTGATGCGGTGGGAGTGGAGGTGGTGCCTGGGATACAGTGCTGAGACAGTGCAAGGGGTGTTTCTAGATTGTTTTGCTGTTTCTTTCTGAAAATGTATATGTTAATGCCAACCTGTGTACGTTAAACTGTAGCAGATAGTGTCTGGGTTACAGACACTTGACACAAAAAAATATGTTTCCAAAAAAAAAAAAGGAACCTCATCAGGTGACTTGAAAATAAAAACTCAAGACAATTATGGAGAAATGTTGCTCTAAACTGTGGGTCACAAAAAGGCCTCTGCTATCGTTTCCATATCACCCTAATTACAGAGAGATTACATCACCAAGATATAGATAGAAAAACTTGTTGAATGTGTGGAAGAAACTGCTTCGGTTTTCCTATTATCTCATAATCAATAGTATTGTATTGTATTGTATTGTATTGTATTGTATTGACACTTGGAAAGCACACAGTAACCCTAAGAGCATCCTGGCGCTGAGCTACAGTACATTGCCAACAGAATGTGCTGCAGAGAAAGTCGGACTATATTATAGATATTTATACTCTAGGAAAGAGGCAAGTTTTTATTTTTTTGCGGAACAGCGTCAAGTCCTGTATCAGTTCAGTGGGAAAACCATTTCAAAGGCAAGCAGCTGCAAAGCCGAACTCTTTTCCCCCTGTTCTTGCTCTTTTTATCCACCCTATGCTTACTAGGTTGGCTGACGAAGAACGGAGGCTACGTGTAGGAGCATACCATCCAAATCTACTCTGCAGCGATTTGGGCCCAAGTCCATGTAATGCCTTAAACACGATACAGAGTGACTTAAACTGTATCCTCTGAGCCACTGGGAGCCAGTGCAGCTCCGCCAGGGCCTGAGATGTAGATGACCGTCAGGATCTCATTAGTGCAAGCTTTGCTGCTGCTGACTGAATTCTCTGGAGTCTCTCGATCAAATACCTCGGGGACTCCAGTAGGAAAGCATTGCAGTAATCCAGACGGCTCAGAATGACACTCCTTACCACTAAAGCTCTGGCCTGAGTTGGTGACATCGGTAGCACCTTCCGAAGTCCTCTGATAAGAGAGAAACTATTCCCCACCAGCTTGTTGACTTGGGGTTCTAAGTTCAGCTTATCGTTGAAGCTAACTCCCAAGTTACGTACCGTCTTAAAGGGTACCAGAGGAACATCCGTGGGGATAGGCCAAAAGTCAGTTGGAAGTACTGACGGCACTTTACCTACCCCACAGTGCAGAATCTCGGTTTTATCATTATGAAATTGCAGGGAGTTATCTCTCAACCAGCTTGCCATTTCCCGCATACAAGCGTGGAAATTTTCCAAAGAACCAGCATGATCCCCTTCCAGGGACAGAATAAGCTGAGTATCATCGGCATACCTCACCAGACTAATGATGATAGCTATCAACGGCCTCATATATGCATTAAATAATATAGGTCTGATTGCGGAACCCTGAGGTACCCCATGCTCAATGTCAACAAACTACTATTGAAAGGGGGGGGAGCCACTGCCTGCCGTCTGTTGGCCAGATATGATTGAACCCATCTCACAGCCACATCCACCACCCCCATTTACTTCAACTTCGCTAGAAGGATCGCATGGTTAACCTTGTTGAATGCAGCAGACAGGTCCAGCAGAATTAATATAGCCGATTGTCCCCTGTCCGCACGCATTCGAAGATCATCCAAAACGGTAATCAAAGCAGTCTCCGTCCCATTTCCTGGACGGAAATCAAATTGCTTATCCTCCAGCTTGTTCTTAACCTCAAGAAATTGAGAGAGTGTCTTACTCACCAGGTGCTCCACAATCTTCGTTGGATATGGTAAGAGAGAAATGGGCCTGTAGTTTTTTGGGCATGTAGGGTCCAGTGTTGGTTTCTTCAAAAGAGGTGTTATTATCGCCTGCTTCCAACAGGGTGGCACCGGACTACTACTAAGGGACTGTCTGCACAACTGGCGGAGAACTGGAAAGAGTTCGGGACCTAGCTCTTTCCAGATTTTATGGGAAGGGGGTCCAAAGGCAATCCTGAGGAGACACCTAAGTGCCACCTTAATGAAGTCCACCCCTTAGGGTACTCAAAGTGGTCCAAAAGGGCCCCCTGATTCAATGGAATAGTCCTGCTGGCCCTGGCCCATTTATTGTTTTATGCTGGTCTGCCATCCACCTCCTTTATGCCTGATAGGCCTTCTACTTTCAACCCTTCAACGATCCTACTTATCTTCTCCTCAAAAAAGTGTGCCAGACCATCACATAACTCCTGTGTGGGCAGGATCCTATTTGTTGTGCATTCAGGACTAGCCATGTCTCTCACTATTCTAGAAATACTTTTGATGGTATTAGGTGCCTTCGGAATAACACCAGCAAAGTATTCTGCTTTTGCAATAGCAATTTCTTTTCTGTAGTTAGCTATTTTCTCCTTCCATACAGCTTCTTCATTTTCCGCATACAGATTCCTCTATTGTCTCTCTGCCTGTTTACAACCCAACTTCTGGTTCCTCCATTTTTCATTGTACCACGGGGCAGAGGGTCTTCCCAATTTCCTAATATTCTTAAGAGGGGCAATCTGATCTAGCTTTCCATTTATGAGTCCACAGAAGGCTGTGTAGTTGTCATCCACCTGCTTCCTAGGGTCAAAAATGTTCTTTATGTGAAAGACCGGGGCCTTTTTTCCCTCTTTAGTAATTCCTTCCAATCCCCGCCTACAAAACTTCTTTCCCCCTTAGAGATGGATATATTCGTCCTAGGATTATTCACTCTAAACTTGACCAGGTGGTGATCAGACCAGGCCACCGGTACGATATTGTCCACTCCAATCGAATCATTCCCAGCAAAGATCAGATCCAGTACATGCCCTCCCTTGTTAGTCGGTTCTGTGACCCATTTCAACAGGTTCAGGTTCTCATAGGATTGAATAATGTTCTTATAGCCTGCATCCATTTTTCTATTGGTCCATAAGTTAAAATCACCTAGAATTAGCAGTCTGGTATGGGTGAGTGCCATATTGCTGAAAACATCAACCAAGTTCTGTTGATGTTGCACGCTAACTGCCCTCGGGGGTCTATAACAGACCATCCCGATCAGTACGTGACCTGTATAATCTTTTACAGCAAAGCCCAGTATTTCAATGCCAAACACCTCATCTATGTCCATTGGTGTGACATCCCATGATTCTTTGCAAATGATCCCGACCCCTCCACCTCTGCCACTGGACCTAGGTTTGTGGAATGCTTTATACCCCGATGGGCATGTCAAACCCAGCTCCAGATGAGATGCAGTCTATATATGAATGAACTGCTGTTTTTTTGAGTAGTTGTTACCTTGAAGGCATACTAAATATTACCACTTTTTAAATATGTGTCCAATTTCATGATTGTCTGTTTTTAAATTAAAATTCAGACCCCATAAATCTTATCACTATGTCAAACAACTATATGATTATTTACTTAAGTAATGTTTTTATGAATTTTATGAATTTGTGGCCTTACTTCCTGACGAAGGCGTCACAAACGTCGAAACGCGCGTCGAATAGTATACAGCTCTGCCTCAGCACTAATCATTGGATTGTACTTCTTGAAATATAATTGTCATATACATGATTTGTATTTTTAAATCTTTTTAATAGTGAACATAAAATGTTGAATATTTGCACTGTTTTTATCTTTATACATTAAGCATTGAATAAAACCAAATAATTCGTTTTTTTATTTACAAAAATTGTTTCAACTCAATTATATATGTTTGACATTTTTTGCACATGATTTATGAGACACATATTTTGTATTTACTTATGGTGTTTATAACTGTCTAGGAAAATATTTACATTGCGTTTTGCCCTGTCCTAGAAGGTTTCATATGTCAGGGGGTCTTTGTTACTTCATAAAAATGACTCCTCATCTATGTCCATTGGTGTGACATCCCATGATTCTTTGCAAATGATCCCGACCCCTCCACCTCTGCCAATGGACCTAGGTTTGTGGAATGCTTTATACCCCGATGGGCATGTCAAACCCAGCTCCAGATCTGACCCTGCATCCGTCCTGGTCTCTGTCATGAACAGAGCGTCCAGATTGTGTGTTTCTAACAGGATTTGAATCTCAATAAAATGCTTTGGAAGTGACCGCGAATTAATTAGGCCACATCTCAGCATGTCCTTTTTTAAGAAATTTGAGTCTGGCCCGCTGCCCTCTCCAATGTAAATTCCCTGACTCCACTCTCCCGCTCACCTATGATGTGTAGTTGGTCACCTGTATAACTGTATCCAGATTTTCCGGCAAGAGTCTCCCTCAAATCGGCAGCATGGCTGGCGCTGTGAGCGGTCGTTACGGGGACGGGCGCAGACTGGCTTGCCTTTGGCGCACCCACTGCAAGCAACCACTGCGCGGTCGCTCCAGCGTGAAGGTTTATGGGCAAGACTGCGCAACAACTAGAGCTCTGACCCACATACTCGACGGGCCCACTCTAACAGGTGGAGACCGCTAGGGTTCAAGTGCGCTATCGAGTTACTTTTAAAAAAGCTAAAACAATTAATAACAGTTCGTGAACACTTTGTTTTTTAAAAATACAGTGCAAATTCAGCGTGTGAAAATTAGCAAAAGTAAGGTGCTGGCCGCACAACCCACGCTCAAGAATAATATGACTTGTATCTTCCGCTGCGCTGTCGCTCCAGCGTGAAGTTTTAGGGGCAAGACTGCGCAACAACTAGAGCACTGACCCACAAACATGACGGGTCCACTCTAACAGGTAGACACCGCCAGGGTTCAAGTGTGTGTATCTTACTCCGTATGTGCAAACAAATAGTGAATTACAAAAAAAGAGCAATGTAATATGGAGGCATGGGACATGGGCCATGGCCAGTTTAAATCCAATAGTAATCATGAAAGGCGATCCATAGGCATGGGGTAAATTCTTGATTACTTTATATTCCTACTGTTATAAACAGGTTGGATACCTAGCTCCTGAATAGGGAGTATCGTTACACCAATATATAACAGAGGATCCATACAAACACCAGTAATCACAAAGAAATTACTCTCACCTACACCACAGGAAAATTATGTTTACAAATATATTAGAATATCTTCAAGATTGGACATACATGAAAAGAATACTCTCTGTAAACGATCAGGTTTTAGACCAAAATGTTCAGTAAGGGACAAAATTGCTAATGTTCAAACATTAATTGATAAATATATAAATTAGAAATATCAAATAATCTATACTATTTCATATACTTTTCCACAGCAACCTCAGGTTTCATGTTGCTATTGCCATTAGTCAGTGCATGCACAAAATCATAGCATCTTATGCTAGGCTTTTTACTACTTAATTTGTTTGACCAAGGTTAATACTCCCCTTAGGTCGGTAATGATGTGTGCCTATCAGGTAGGCTGATGTCCATCATATTAGGAGGATGAGATAGGAAATATGGCATTGCTTTAGAGGTTAACTGAATGGGACCATTGGAACTGCAATAATTTGGCCTTATACACTGCATGTTATAATGTTTTAGTTAGCCACTGGTCAAACAATCGCCTTTTAAATGCTTTAAAACATGTGTGATAAAGGGCTGCTGATCTTCTATTGACTTTTAGTACTATTTTGAACTGAGTAAAGGCCGATGACAAGCGTTGTTAAAATTGATTTAATTAAGTGTATTGCTGATCTTATGATATTTGTAATTGTGTCTGTCAATGAATTGGATATTGAGCAATATGTTTGTATTTTTTATTCTTGGAAATAAAGAATTTTGACTTGACAAAATTGCTAATGTACAAACATTCATTGATAAATATTTGTTATAGATCTCAAATGAGCTATACTACTTCATAGACTTTTCTATAGCATTCAGCAGATAGGCCAACTCTGTGGAGTAAACTCTCTGAGTGAGGCATCCCACCAAAACTATTGAGATTCACAATTGCATTGCACATCAACATGGTGCAGAGTACTGATGGGTGGTAACACAGTTCCAATATCAAAGATGTTCTAGGAATGGCTTAAAACAAGATTTTATATTGGCTTCATTTTTGTTCTCTTTGTTCCTTCACGATTTACAGTCTCAATTTCCTTAAGTTAAAAATTGTATCCCTCGATTAGGTTCCTGTACACTTCACCTATTTGATGTATGCGGACAATGTGGTCATTTGTGACCTAATTTTGATAGGACTACAACACAACTTAAAGGCGTTACATCATACCCTGAAAAACATTTCTTCAAAATTAACATAGCTAATATCTAAAACAAGGATGGTTGCTTTTAAGGGGAGAAAACAATGCAAACCTTTCAGTTGATACTTGGGTGAAGACAAATTCGAATTAGTATAGGCATACACCTATCATGGTAGAACATTCTCTCAAGATCTCAATAATAAACAGCACTTAAAGCACTTAAAACAAATAGGAAATAAAGCACCAGCCCAAGGGGGTTCACTAAAGAAATTTGACAAATCCTTCAGGAGAAGACACTTTATGCATCTATTGGGAATTATAATGTGAACATTCATCCCATTCCAAGCTATGCTCGAGAATAGACCCTATTGAAAAGTGGTCTTATCTGAATGAGGCATTGCACCTGGAATTTGGTCTGTCAAGTACATAAACTCTCGCTATCGCCAAAATAGTTTGTGTGGATTATGTAATAAATCATGGAAGAATTACACATTTTCAGTAAATGTAAGATAAGCACTAGATAGAGTAGAATGCAAAAGTGAATTTCTCCAGTCATGGTTTTCTGAACAATTAAGATTCTTTTTGAAAAACACCATTCTAAGGCTATGTCAAACTTTAGATAGCGTACATTGAGCTAATCTGAAATCTTATTAATCCTTTGTAAATAGTGTGCTATACAGATGGGATCAAGTGTAGGACTGGGCGGTAAATTTCGTTACGCTCGCAAAATTTGCGATATTTTGACATTTTCACGTTCCGTGGAGAGCGCGAAAATGTCAAAACGTTCGCAATCTGCAGCGAAGCAGATGTTTTTTCTTGTTTGCGCTTTAAAAATGCATTCTTGGGTGCACGTAGCGACTTACCGGGTCCCTGCGTTTGCAGACGAGTTTTCCTATCAGTTCACGTGCACCACGAGATGTTGGATTGTTGGTAACTGGTCACGTTATCACGCGCGAGTTTGCGATCGCGAACACGTCATTTGACCTGGAAAAGGAAATAAGCCTCACGAGCAAGATGGCCACGCCCATTAGCGACCGCATGGGCAAGTTAGGGGTACATTTTCCCACGAGCACGCAAAAACACATAGCGAACAGGCGGGAAAAACAATCTCAGCATCTTCGCAAAAGTTCCGCTTGCTCGCAGAGATTTTGCGCAATTTCGCGATAGTTTGCGAAAGTCAATTTCGCAAATTCCGCCCACCCCTAATCAAGTGTACATTTGCTTATCTCTGAAACACAGCATTAGAAGAACAATATCATTATTAAAATTAGGCAATTTACTCCTGAATTCCTATAAGGCAAATGGGTAGACCAGGACAGTGACCCTCTCATGTGTCAACTGTGTCAGAGAGTAAAGCAAGATCTGCAACACGTATTATACATTTGTCCAGTGCTCACAGACCCCCGGAGATGTTTCTCAAATGTATTATATTTTAAGTGCAATATAGCAAGATTAGATGAACATACATTTTATAATGGCACCACTTAATGAACAAGTATGTTATAACCTAATTGCGTTTTAAAGAGCTTTTTAAAGATATTTGAATTAAATTTGTATTTATTAGTTGTTGAAATCAATGTAGTTAACACTGCTTTTTTCAAATGGAATCATATATTGTTGACCTCAGCAGAGGTCTAAATTAAACTCTAATAAATGTGAAACTTGAGAGTACGTTCACCCCAGTAAAAATGCTAGGATTTAACCCACGTGCAAAATTACAGCACAGTAATTCCTCCAAAGTAAGAATTTGATCCTAACATCTAACATTCCCAGTACCCTTTCCACTCCTCAAATCATAACTCCTTGGAATCCCACCACAAAAAATGTTCTGGGACAGGTTGTGTCACATGGGGTACAATGTTTTTCTCCTCTATTGCCTACAGAATTCTCACACACATCTTTCTTATTCATCGCTATTCTTCTCCACCATTTACTCTTAAACAAGTGTTTTAATGTGAGTGATGTATTGGGGTTCAAGTTAGGTAGAATACGTATTTTCTTTAAACAACCTTATTTGTTCTCTTTGACTAATACAATTTGGCTTTTGATGACATCGTAATGCTGAGACTACCCATTCGTCCTCTTCTTGTTCTTCTTAATGTTGTAACCGATAAGTATTTTTGTAGTAAACATAAAATAACCAATAAACTACTCACTTACAAGAGTTCATAGAAAAAGTTGTTGATCTCTATTTTCAAATGCTGTACAGAGTTGGAGTATTTAAGGCATGATTTTAGGAGCTGAACATCGCTCATAGTCATAGATAGTACTGTCACTGCTGTATCCTGATTAAATTGTGTTTATTACACAGGCTTCAACAAGTGCACCTCTATAACGCTAAGTGCAACGCAAAATGGAGTCAATATCTCATCATTTGGAAATTTTTCGGTAACCAACATCACCTATGCTAATGGGACACATGTATCTTCTGCGCAAATATCAGGTTCAATTATAACAGACCTTCGGCCATGGTCATCATACAGCGTTGTCTTAAATAATGATACAGACACATGCTGTGTGAGCTTTACCACAGGTAAGTGATTGTTTCTGGGGCTACGGGTGCATGGGTAAGAGACTGGGCATCAATTCTAAGTGGTTATAGCATATTTGTCACAAATGAAACAAAGTGTTTTTATTTAGATATGAGTAGAAATTTAACTTGTATAAGCTATTGGTTTGTGTATGCAATGGGAACTGCATCAGAGGAAAATGAGAAATAAAGTCGCCACTCGCGTGTGTTGTAGTGGTGCAGAGTGGCTGCAGCGGCCCAGGGCGAGATCAGAGGTGCTTTAGGCAACTTCCTGCCATGATCACTGTATGATATGGCAACAATGGGGAGACCCTGTGTCCCTCAGAACCTGGGTATGTATATAATGAGCTATAATAGTTCTGTTTGGGAGAACCCAATTCAAAGCAATAACTCTGGTTGATTGATTCAACACACAGAGATTTGATTGATCTGACCCATATATCTTCTCATTGACGTTTTGACCCTGACAGAGCGTTTTTGGAATGTCATGGCGGGTATTCTTCAGGACAAGTGGACAAGTGGGAGTGTTGACAGCCCAAAAAGTAGATTACTCGCTGAGGCGTCCCTTGTTGGGTAGAAGCCATCATAGGATCTGCACGTATCAGGTCAGCACAGGGAGTGAAGATTGCTTCATAAAGGGAAAACCCTAATACGTTTTGGTATTTAATTCCAGAGCGTGGAGGACACAGCGTAAATGAGGTCCAACAGGTGGACCAGGCAACAGTCCTGGATTTAAGGCACTCGAGTTCAGTGCAGACTGCCATGACATTCCGTTAACGCTCTGTCAGGGTCAAAGCATCGAAGAGAATATATATGGTTCAGATCAATCTAATCGCTGTGTGTTCACCTTGTATATATACACTGCACCATCACTGAGCACTTAATGTCACTGTATCTGTATATCCTTGGGATGTGTTATGGTACTACCATTAGACATGGTCAAACTTGACACCCACCTCTCCCCTTGCTCGCTATTTCTAACCAGGCCAGTGTCTTTCTAGCCCTGTCTCCGAGTTCATATAAACAGTGCTGCATATTGACGTGTTTGGCCAACATATGTTCTCTTGCTTTGCTCCTATACTCTTCTTGTTTTATTGTGAGGTGATGCAACGTGTCTTCTGAGGGCCTATCGGTGCTATCTAGTTCTAGTTGACAAAGCTCATCTTCCAGTTGGGCTAACTGGCTATGTTTTTTCTGGATGTAACTCACCTTTAGGGACAATGCAGGCCCCTTTAGGACCACTTTATAGGACTCCCACAGAATTTGCACATATGTTACTGAGCCAGCATTTTCGTTAAAATAATTACAGATTTGCTGACAAAGTTCTGTTTTTATATCCGGAATTTTCAGTAACCACGGGTTTAGAACTATAGTGGATTGTGGCTGCCTCTCCCAGTGTTTACGTTCAACTATAACCAGAGAGTGATCTGAGATGCCTCTTGGCAGAACATGGGGGGTATGAAAATTACCAATGGAGGCTGCTGTGTTGGGAAGTAGTCAATACAAGATGAGCTCCTGTGTGCATTTGAATAGTAAGTGTATTGGATATCATTGGGTTTCAAGGTACGCAACACATCTATTAAACCCATGGCTGTAGTGAATTCTTTTATATGTACATTGGGACGTATCCCCACCCGCCGGGGGTATCTATCCATATCAACCTCCATGATCATGTTGAAATACCCTCCCAGGACCAGCGTGCCCACTGGGAGGTCAGTCAATATTTTGCCGAGAGCTGTTAATGCTTCCTTACAAAATGCAGGAGGTAGGTATACTGAAATATATTAAGCGCTATTCCCTCCCACTGGGCCTTTAGGACAGCAAATCTACCCCCTGGGTCCGCCCAGGTATTCTTCACAATAATAGCTAGGTTCTTCTTAACTAGCATCCCAGTTGCCCTGGATCCAGTGGTAAAGTCAGCGTATACCAGGCGTTTGTAACCCCATTGTGTGAGGGCTTTGCTTTTGTTCCCAATCATGTGTGTCTCTTGCAACAGCACTATGTCCGGGGCCTGTCTTTTCAGGTACTGTTGGACGATTACCCTTTTAATTTCATTGCCCAGTCCGTTTACGTGCCAGGTAAGTATAGAGATCGACAAATCCATTCTACCCCCCATCATCCGATGTGGTGACAGTGAGAGTGAGACAATTTAGCAGAAGTGCATGCTTAACAATCCCCTCTGCTGGTTCAGTCAAGGCGTGACCTGGCTCGTCTTCCCAACAATTGAAATCAATGTGAACTCTGTATGTGGCAGTATGCATAGACTACTTTGTGAGTCAAACTTTCCTAAAGACAATAAAAACCCATCCCTCCACCCCCTTATCTCCCCCCTCCATGCCTCCTGCCCGTGGATTCAGAACTACCCACTCCCTAACTAGGCAGAGTGCCTCTCCGCCTCCCGAAAATACCTAAAGGCGTGGGTTTGCGGTCCCCTCTTCCCCGCCTTTAGCTATGAGTGGTATACCGCCATTCTCTTAGCTCCCAGCCTGACCCATGTAGCAACAAAATAACACATTTCACAAGTGAGTCTCTGTGACAGTAACAGTGCTATATCAAGTGTCCTCCGGACCAGTAAGTCACTATTATAATAGGAACATTCTCACCAATGTCTTGGAGCATACATGAAATTTTCCTGCAGTCCCCATCCTCTACACGGCTGTACCACTGAAGTTGCAGCTAGATGTCCTTAGCACTAACGGAGCCTTCTTCTGAAAGAGTCCCACTGTTCTCTCTGTGCATCCTTGATCCTGCATTTCGATATCGTCGGTGACCACCGACTCTTCGCCATCCCTCCAGCCATTCCCATGCGTCCTCTGGCGAGGCGAAGAACCACTTCTTTCCGTCTGATTCCACTCTAAGTTTCGCTGGAAACAACATGGCGTATTTTACTTCTCGGACCCGAAAACCTTTCTTCACTGCCTAAAAACTTCGCCCGTGGGCCTGGACCTTGGCCGTGAAATCCGGGAAGAACATTATTTCGATGTTCTTTACTTTGAGTGGGGGCCCAGCCGTGCCGTTTGCAGAATGATATCTCTGTCTCTATATTTAAATACACGGGCTATTAGTGGTCTCGGAGGGGTGCCGGGTTTTGACTGCCCTTCCGGGACTCTATGTGTTCTTTCAATTGAGAAATATTTGGAAAGACTTTTGGGCTGCAGATGTTTCACTATAATGTCCTCCACAAAGAGATCCACCGCTGGCCTCTCAGTCCGTTCCGGCACACCTAAAATGCGGATATTATTTCTGCGGGCCCTTACTTCATAGATATCCAGCTGTTGCGCCATCCTCGCGTGTTGGCTTTGAAATTCGACAACCTGGGTTTGGAGTTGTGCCGTGTCATCCTGCAGTGACGATGTGACTATTTTGGGGTCTTTAACTTTCTCGTCCATTTTTCAAAAGTCCGCTCGCAGTAGGGATACTTGAGTGGTAACGGAGTCGAGGGAGGAGCGCACTCCACTAATGGCTTCCAGCACGTCCCGTAGGGTAGGTTCTGACTGCGGTCCCGACTCTCTTTGTGACCCCTGCTGCTCCATTCCCTGCGTCTCCCGGTCTTCCCCGACCTTATTCCATGCCAACTTTGCGAGTTAGTCCTGTACACTCGCTTTTGGTCCCCTTCCCGTGGCCATGTCGGGCTCTCTTACCTAAGAGGAAATATTAGGTAGGAGGTGCCGGTCAGACACCTCCAATCACCTGGGCAACAAGGACAGTACTATTGCAGGCCCACTGTCAATTTTATCTGGGACTATCCTACAGGGACCCTGTTATCGCTGTAGTATAAGACTCCAGTAGGTAGGTGTCAGGTATGTGTGGATGCCGTCTGTGCATCTGGGCTCTATCAGTAAGTGACCCTCCCAACTGGGTTGCTTGGGCGTAGAACTCTCTGGTCTTCGGCACCCCGCAGCAGTAAGGCCTGCAGGTCTTTCTTGACCTTTACAGCTGCATCAGTCTCCCCCAGGGCATCAGGGAGGGGTCAGTCCGCAACACTGGCACCTTTAGCGCGATCCTTGCTATCAAAGGGACAGTGGCTTCCTGCCCATTCACTACTTCAGTCCTTAGCTATCCTGCAGTGGTTACCCATGCCTCTCCCAGGAACCACAGGGGTGAATGTCAGCCACCACCGTAGCACAAGTCTGCCCTAAACTGCTGGAGGGCGAGCTGTGTGTGATCGCGCCACAGGCAGGAGCAGTGGGGGGGGGCCCAGACCACAAGCCGCTATTAGGCCTTGGACTCACCTTACCACCTCCGTAGCCTGCAGTCCACGGGGCTTTGCCGAGAGCACCAGGCAGCTCAATTCACGCTGCGCCACCTGCCGGGGCCGGGATCTCTGGCCACAGCGTATGCAGCTCCTTGTCTCCCCTGCTGACAGTTTATTGTGGCCTACGAAGCCGCCAGCAGCCGCCCAGGGGCATTTGGAAGTATGCGGCTGTGCCCGCCATAGGCGACATCTATCCCTGCCTCACTTATCAGTCGCACCGCTGACTGTGTCCTACCTCCTCTTCTGCAAGCGAAGCCCTGTTCTCTTCTGTGGCGACGCCTGGGCTCCAGGCAGCTTCCTTCGTTTCAGGCCTTCCAGGCCGCCAAGCTGGGAACTCTAGTAGCAGCCTCACCCGGCGAGTCCTGCACCGCTTCACCCGCACGCCACGTATCCTCCCTATAGGCTCGGACTTCCACCACCGCCAGGTACGTCAGCTGCCCCACTGCTCGGGGGAGTCCTCACCGGTCAGATAGTGGCATACTGCACTGGGATCGCAGGTATATCGCCCAGGGGTTAACATGCCGCCATTTTCGTCAACCGCTGTCCGCCGCAGATTTTCCCCGGATTGTCAACTCTTAACGGGGCCAATGCAGCCAGTTTTCTGCCCACGTTGTTCTTGGGGCTGGAGAGCGTATTTTCTCTGATTATGCTGTTTTTTGGGGTCAGGATGATGCCGGATATACTACGGGGATGCGGAGCTCCTCCAGCTTGCCCCCATTTTCTTCAGCTGCTAGCCACGACCCCACACACTTTTAAAGCCAAAACGAACCATTATTCTAGTGACGATGAGTGCTCCTGTCCATTATGCCCTCAGGTTGATGAGACAGTTGAGCATGTTATATTTTTTGCGCAGGTTGCCTAGTAATTAGATATAAGTGGATTTTACCTGTTTGCCACATCTTTGGGACAATGCAGTTCGAATTTTAAAGAGCAACACCAGTCAATGTATTGTGTTCTCTGTCTCTCAATTTCTGATGCATATCTGGAGGTTTAGACAGAAAATCTTATTGAACAAGTTGGGGCAGTTTTTATTTTGAGTTGCCACCATTTTTATTGCTATTTAATGGGCATGGTGTTCTTAAGTTTTAATTGATTTTAATCTGTATGTCATGTTCTATGCACATTTGATTACTAGGCAGTATGAAATAATGTATGCAAAGAGCTCCACTAAAAGCTCGGCTGGATCAATTAACCCTTTTGGTGCTCATGACAAAATGGTTCCGTCATGAGCACCAGTGCCCGGTGGGTGGAATTTTGTGGATCCACATAGATTCCAGAACTTTCCATCACAGAAATGTGAGGAAAATGTGTTTTTTTGACAAAGTTTGAGGTTTGCAAGGGATTTTGGGAAACAGAACCTTGTAAGAGCCACACAAGTCTAGTCTTTCACAAATGTATAGGTTTGCTAGATTTCTGTAGTAACTGCGCTGGAAGGGTTCAATCAGGGTTTATTCCAGAATAGCTACACAGCAGACAGGAGAGCAGGATGGTTACACGTCCAACTCCAACTGCTCTCCAAACAGTTTGAATACAGAGAACCCAGCAACAAGGCAAACAGGCAACAACCCAACATTCTACAAGGTGAACATTAGAACAAGGCAATGCAGCATAGAGCTGCAGTGCTAACAGAGATAGGAGGGAAGATACAACATATCCTCCCTTCTCAATAAAACAAACGAAAAAGAAAACTAAAAATAAAAACATCAAAACAAGAAATACCTGAGAAAAGATGTAAAAATGAAATATTTCAGAGATGGTACCTGTTAGGAACAATTCTTGATCTTCTAAGGGAAACCCCAGAGGATCCAGCAACCTCAAGACATTGAGGTACAGTTGAGGAGGATAGAGCAACATTCCTAACATTGACAATTTTTCCAATATTCAACCACTTTCCTCCATCATCTTGTACAGTATTCCTACCTACCCTGGTGATGGAAATGGGGGAACCAAACTTGCTCTCACCCTTTTTTACAGGTAAGGAAGATTTCACACGTAAAAGATCACATACAGCAACAGGAACAGTCTTGACAGCTTTCCTGTTATCAAACCAAGACTTTGGTTTGGATTGAGAGCTAGCAACAGTTCCTCTAACTAATTCCATAAGGCTGTCAGCATCTGGAACAGATTTGATCCATTTGTTCATCCAGGCGGGTTTAAAACTAGTGTTTGCTCTCCTTCCCCTTAACACCTTTGCTGCGGTGGCTATTCCGCCGCAGCGCTAAGGGGGCGGGGGGTCGTGCGGCGTGCCCATGCTGGTGACGGAACCGCTCCGTCACCAGCCTCGGTTGAGCTGTGCTTATGACAGAGCGGTTCCGTCATTACCCCGCCCGCTCAATAGAACGTGCCGCGCATGCGCGAAATCAGTGCCGTGCAGGCGCGTTGGGCGGGCCATGATGGTACCGCTCCGTCATCAGCACAGCGCCACTGCGGCTGATGACGGAGCGGTTTCGTCATCAGCACGGAAAAGGTTAAAAGCTTGAAAGGCGACACTTTGGTTGTGTAGTGTGGGATGGTCCTGTAGAACCAAAGCATGCTATTAAGGGAAGAGGGGATATCACAATTACGAGATCTAGCCTACCTGATGCCGTCTCCCACAACCCTGTTCATTCACTCAACAAGTCCATTGGACTGGGGGTGGTCTGAAGAGCTCTTGGCATGTCTAATGTTGCATGACTGCAGGAAAGATTCAAAATGAGCACTGGTAAATTGGGTATTATTATCCGTCACCATGGTATCAGGGAACCCCTCCCTCATAAAAACGTCCTTAAGAAAAGAAATAATATTAGCAGAGGCCTCTTTAACCAGTTTTACTTCGGGCCATTTTGAGGCATAATCAACAAGCACTAAGATAAAAGAAAACCCTCCAGGGAAAATTTCCAGAGGGCCTATGATGTCTAACCCCACCTTGGACTAGGGTCCAGAGGGGCATTCAATCAGAAGAAGCGGTGGTGTAACCACCTTCAACCCTTTATCAGCTTATCGGCAAATAAAACACATATCAACAAACCCATTAGCCTCACAGCCCATGGAGGGCCAAAATAAACACTCACTGAGACGTCGCTTGGTAAGCGTGGACCCTATGTGACCTTCGTGTGCTTTAGTAATAATACTTTTTCTGAGGGTGTGTGGGGGAATAAGTTTGTCATCACGTAACAAAATACCACCCTCCAAAGAAATCTTGGATTCCACCTTCTAAAATGGTTGTAGACATTGAGGATGAACGCATTCTCTGGGCCATCCTGACCTGACAAACTCACACACACACTGCAAGTTATCATCTTCGGTAAGAGCCTTCACCCAACTGTCTTCAGTACTTACACAATGCTCAGGTAAGTCAAGCGAGGCCGCAAGACAATCATCAGTTTTTATAAGTAACAAGGGAGACCCAACAGATAGCTAAGTACCATGGGTATAACAACGTTTTAGTGAACAAAACGGTCCTTAGCTTATTTCAAGATCAACAAACCAATGCTGTATAGAAACACAATGGAAAACTATACGTTTATAAGTAAAAAATCAATCACAGTATGATGATGATGATGATCCCATGTATCTTATTGAGCAATAGGGATCGAAACGTCGACACCCATGAGTGGGTTCATATTTACAACATTGATCAATAAGATTGTTTATATTCCACTCCAGGCGATACTGTGATTGATTTTTTACTTATAAACAGTACCCTGTCTTTGCTCTCGCTCTTTGCCTGATAGACACCCCTTTCACCCTTATGCTATCTTTCTGTTTCCTTCTTTTCATGTACGACACAGGCTTGTGTCTTGTGATTACGAATGTATTACTGAATTGAACATTGCTTCTTTATAAAATAAACTCCTTTCCCGGCTGGGTTTGGAAATTTTATAACACGTATAGTTTTCCATTGTGTTTCTATACAGCATTGGTTTGTTGATCTTGAAATAAGCTAAGGACCGTTTTGTTCACTATAACGCAAGACAATCATCAGTCTTCCTCCTCCACATCAGCAAGAACAGACTCCTCTTTGTTATTATTCATGGGACAATGGGACAAATAGTCTGCTCTGAGATTTCTACCTCCAGAAACATGAATGACAGTGAATTGGTACTGCATAAGACGAGATACAATACAGAGGATACTAGGAGAACAAGACTTACAAGTGCTGCCACCAAGTATACTAATAAGGGGCTTGTGGTCGGTCTTCAACAAGAAACGTCTGCCCCAGATATAGGGATGGAACTTTTCAATGGCCCACATGGAAGACAAAAGTTCCGATGACCGAATACTGAAGCTCCCTATTCCTTAGCACTCTGGAAGCAAAAGCGACAGTGTTTTCTCCACTACAGCAATTCTAGTTCTACATAGCCCCTAACTCCACTTGACTTGCATCAACAGTTTTGCAAGAGGATAAATCTGGGTCAAAAGGCTTGAGCGCACTGCTATTAGTGAGAGAATCTTTAAAACACTGCAATGCAGTCTCATACTCATCAGACCATGCAAACACTACTCCTTTACTAAGAAGGGCACTAATGGGTCGTACAAGAGTAGCATAATTTGGAACGCACTTTGAATAGTACTCAAGTAGACCACGCTAAGACTTGACTCCAGTCTTATCAGATGGAGCGGGGGCTTGGGTGATTGCATCTAACAGTCCTTGCCTGGGCCTAATTCCCTCACCAGAGATTAGATGGCCTAAATATTAAATTTCAATGCTGAGAAACTTGCATTTTTTAGACTTCACAGCCAAACGACGATTCTTGAAAATACCAAGGACACTCTCAAGCAATGCATTATGAGTCGGAATATCTTTAGAGTGGATTAGTACATCGTCTTGAAAGACAAGTACTCCATCAATCCCACCTAACATATTTTGCATAATTCATTGAAAAACAGAAGCCACAGTGGCAAGTCCGAAGGGCATTCACTTGTACTGAAACATGCCCATGGGAAACACAAATGCTGTAAGAGGACGCGAAGAAAGGTCCAACTCAATCTGATGATAAGCGCTGGCTAGGTCCAGCTTTGAGAAGTATTGGGACCCTCTTACACTGACAAACAGGTTACATATTTTTGGCAGCGGGTGAGAGCCAACCTAGATCTCCCTGTTGAGGGACCTCAAGTCCATGCAGACACGCAATTTGCCACATTTCATGTGCGCAATGACCAAGGGTGAAAGCCAGAGTGACAACACTGTAGGTTTGATTATCCCTTGATCGCACAGAAACTTGAATTCTCTCTCAAGGTCGTCCCTCACGCTGAAAGGTACACCCCTCAATTTATATTTAACAGGATGGGCCCCATCTTTAAGAACAATTTTGTGCTTGAAACCACTCACAGTTCCCAGATCTTCTCCAAAAACGGATGGTAAAAATTCTTTCTATTTGTAAAGATGTTGATCTTCAGAGACTACAAGGACTTGTTCAGATGTACCAGGTTTGAGAACCATCCCAAATAATCCTTGATGGTACCACCCCAGGGTGTTCAAAGCTTTTATGGCAAAATACATTTTCCCACTAATTTTCCTATCCTTGAAAACAAGCACATCTTAAAAAAACCAAGGCCAATCTTTCGTCCTTCATAGGACACCGTCGATCGATCTGGAGGTTGGAGTGGTCTGTTACCCATGGCTCGTAGAAGAACGTGTGTGTTAACAACGTTATCCTGGCACCTGAGTCAACATGCAGATTTAGTGGTTTACCCCCATACTAATCTCAACAATGGGGTAAACACATTTGCATGAATCATTTACATTAGATACAAATTTGTGAGACTCAGTACTAACAGAAATAACCTCAGAATCAGATTCTTGATCAGGTTCTAATACACATGCTATAGTTCTTTTTTGGTGGTTCTTTTTTTTTAGGCAAACCTGTGCAAAATGCACTACTTTTTTACAATAATTACAGAATGCATTAGCTTCAGGACACTCTGCTCCCTTTAAATGGGGAGGATTGCCACCGCGATAACACATCTGTTTGGTGTTGTGAAATTCTGGTACGCTTCTCCCAGGATTTGAGTTCTTGAGTGTGTTACTCCTAAGAGAAGCATGCTTAGAGTCAGTTTGTTTTTCCTTAGCGTTATTGATAATGGCATTAACAGGATAAGCAGGTTTTTCTCAAGAGAGGGATTAGCAAGCGAAATAAGCTGTTGGCGAATCTGTTTATCCCTAAAATGACACACAAATTTATTGCGGATTAATTGGTCTGTGAAAGCGTCAAACGGACAAACAGCAGCAAGTCTGCGTAGGCTAGAGATGTAGGAATCCACGTCCTCGTTTTCAGACTGGTGTCTCCTAAAAAATTCGCGATGGAGAACAATCAAACTAGGTTGCTTATCAGACCTCATTTTGAGTTTGGATATCGTGTCTTGAAAGTCATCAACATCATCACCAGGAAGATGAGTGATTTCAGGAAGATGCTGGAAGATTGATCGACCTTCAAATCCAAGTAAATGAAGAGGGAGGCATTTCTTGCGTTCTCTGCTAAACCTTGAGGCACCAATGGCTCCAAGGAATGTCTGAAAAGCATCAAACCAAGGGCATCATTAGGATGGCAGGTGGACTTTCCGCCCACCATCCTGATGGTAAAAGGAACCGCCCGCCATATGTGCGCAGGTCCCGTGGGTGAGATTAGGATGTGCCCGCCAGTGTATGGGCAGGCGGTGCTCAGCAGCACCCGTCGCAATGCCAAAAATGCATGTCGTTCATATGCATGCACAACGTGGCAAGCACCACGCAGTGCCTGACATATTGTGCATGCACATACAGGGGGGTACCATTACCCCCATGTGCATCACCCACCCCCCCAACATCCAGGGGCCTGCAACAGACCCCAACCTCGAAAACCGCATGCCTTTCCATGGCGGCAACGCCGCCACGGAAAGGCTGCCCCTGCCTGCATCCTGATATGGATGGCGGTGTCTTCCATACACCGCCACCATATTGAACACTTTTCCACCTGGTCGACGTGTCGACCGGGCGGCAAAGCGGCGGACAGTGTTCCCGTTCGCCGCGGTACCCCACGCCATACTAATCTGGCAGGGGAAATGGGTGGCGTGCAGGCCTGGATGTAGGGCAGATCGCCACTGCTATGCGGGTGGTGGCGATCCCACCTACATCCTAATGGGCCGCCAAATCTCCCATCTGACGAGACGTTCGCCTGGAGATTCAAGAAAAGAAGGAGTTGCAGACTACATAGTTATGCAAAAAGAGAGAAAACAGGAAGAAGAAAAAGGACAAAGAAGGAAAATAAAGTGAAAAGAAACACACACAAAATAATATGAAAGTGTTGTGTGCAAGTATATATATATATATATACACACAACAGAGAAAAATAATTCGCACAAAGAACGATGATCTTTGACAGGGTGTGCGAATCATCGTAAAAAGTAGGTTATACTGGTCTGCTGTAGACAGAAAACTCTCCCAAAAAAACAACTAGATTGTAAATGCAAAAAGGTGTGTGAATCACCGTTGTGTCACCCACTACAGAAATGAGTAGCAGCGCCGATAACTTTAAAGCAGAAAAGATGTACTGATCGTCGTGAAAACTTTAAAGCAGAAAAGACATGCATTGTCGTGATCGGCTGCAGCCAAGAATGAAGCAAAACGTTGCTAGACAACCGCTTGTGTGGTTGCTAGGTAATAGACATGACTGTGACATAGAGAGGCAGTGGCGTAACGAAACTTGAGGGGGCCCCCCTGCAAACTACATGGACGGGCCCCCCTCCCATCCTCCGTGCCAGTCTAGAGCTCACAGGCCAGCGACCCGTCATACTGCAGGGGGTGCGGGGCGATTGTTACGCCACTGTCACCAATGCACCCGTTATAAGTAACACTGGATGGTGGAGTCAGAGGTTGGGCTTAGTCTGCCAGCAGGGTATCATAGGTGGCGGTCCATTCATTACGGGGTCCCTGCCATCGGTAGACCGGCGAAGTTTGCCCAATGTTAGGTGGGTTTCCTGATGCAGACTCCTGTCATGATATACAACATCGGGCCCACTCATTTTGACAAAAGTGCATCCACTGCTCCTTCTCGTTTCCATTTTAAAACATTAGACAAAGCGACACTGCAGTATTTCAAAAGCAGATGTAACTACAAAGAGCATATTTTCATAATACATTTTTATTAGTAGACAATAGCAATCTTAAGAGGCATTGCATAGCTTCATACACACTTTGACCCCAATTCCATCACAGCCTCTCTCTCTCTCTCTCTGTGAGTCCGTCTCTCTCTCTCTCTCTCTGTCATTCAGTCTCTCTGTCAGTCAGTCTGTCAGTCAGTCAGTCAGTCTCTCGCTCTTAGTCTCTCTCTTAGTCAGTCAGTCTATCTCTCTCTATCATTCAGTCTCTCTGTCAGTCAGTCTGGCAGTCAGTCTCTCTCTCTCTGTCAGTCTGTCAGTCAGTCTCTCTCTCAGTCAGTCAGTCTATCTCTCTCTGTCATTTAGTCTCTCTCATTCAGTCAGTCTCTCTCAGTCAGTCAGTCAGTCTGTCAGTCAGTCAGTCAGTCTCTCTCTCTCTCTGTCAGTCAGTCAGTCTCTCTCGCTCTATCAGTCTCTCTCAGTCAGTCCCTCTCTCTGTCAGTCTCTCTCTCAGTCAGTCTCTCTCTCAGTCAGTCTCTCTCCCTGTCAGTCTCTCTCCCTGTCAGTCTCTCTCCCTGTCAGTCCCTCTGTCTGTCAGTCCCTCTGTCTGTCAGTCCCTCTGTCTGTCAGTCTCTCTATCAGTCCCTCTCTCTATCAGTCTCTCTATCTCTCTTTTTCTGTCAGTCTCTCTCAGTTAGTCAGTCTCTCTCAGTTAGTCAGTCTCTCTCACTTAGTCAGTCTCTCTCTCAGCCAGTCTCCCACAGTCTCTCTCTGTCAGTTTCTCCCAGTCAGTCAGTCTCTCTCTATCAGTCAGTCTCTCTCTCTGTCAGCCAGTCTCTATCTCTGTCAGTCAGTCTCTCTCTCTGTCAGAGTCTCAGTCTCTCTCTGCCAGTCTCTCTCTGTCAGTCAGTCTCTCTCTCAGTCAGTCTCTCTCTCAGTCAGTCTCTCTCTCTCAATCAGTCTCTCTCAGTCAGTCAGTCTCTCTCTCTTTTAGTCCCTCTCTCTGTCAGTCTCTCTCTGTCAGTCTCTCTCTGTCAGTCTCTCTCTCAGTCAGTCTCTCTCTCAGTCAGTCCCTCTCTCTGTCAGTCCCTCTCTCTGTCAGTCCCTCTCTCTGTCAGTCCCTCTCTCTCTCAGTCTCTCTGTCAGGCTCTCGCTCTCAGCCTCTCTCTCTGTCAGTCAGTCAGTCTTCCAGACAGTCTCTCTCTCCTTCTGTCAGTCTCTCTCAGTCAGTCATTCTCTCTCTCTCGCAGTGAGCCCGTCTCTCTCAGTCAGTCTCTCTCTCTGTCAGTCAGTGACTCTCTCTGTCAGTCAGTCTCTCTCTCTGTCAGTCAGTCAGTCTCTCTCTCTCTGTCAGTCAGTCTCTCTCTCTCTGTCAGTCAGTCTCTCTCTGTGAGTCTCTTTCTCTCTCTCTCAGTCAGTTTCTCTCTGTCAGTCAGTCTCTCTCTCTCTGTCGGTCAGTCTCTCTTTCTCTGTCAGTCTCTCTCTCTCAGTTAGTCTCTCTCTCTGTCAGTCAGTCTCTCTCTCTCCCAGTCAGACTCTCTCTTTCCCAGTCAGTCAGCCTCTCTCAGTCAGTCAGTCTCTCTCTCTCTCTGTCAGTCTCTCTCTGTCAGTCTCTGTCAGTCAATCTCTCTCTGTCAGTCAGTATCTCTCTACGTCAGTCAGTCAGTCTCTGTCAGTCAGTCAGTCTCTCTCTATCTCTGTCAGTCAGTCTCACTCTCAATCAGTCTCTCTCTCTGTCAGTCAGTCACTCTCTCAGTCAGCCAGTCTCTCTCTCTCGGTCAGTTTTTCAGTCAGTCAGTCTCTCCGTCAGTCAGTATTCAGTCTCTCAGTCAGTCAGTCAGTCTATACTTTTTCTCCACTCTCTATTCTCTATGTCCATTCTCTCTCTCAACTCTGTCCACTCTATCTCTACTGTCTCTATCTCCACTCTCTATCCACTGTCTCTCTCTCTCCACTTTCTCTCTCTACTCTCTCTCCACTCTCTCACTATCTCTCTCACCACTCTCTCTCCACTCTCTCCCTCCACTGTCTCCCCCCACTCTCTCGCTACTCTCTCTCCACTCTCTCTCTCCACCCTCTCTCCCTTCTTTCTCTCTCTCTCTCTCCACTCTCTCTCTCTCCACTCTCTCTCTCCACTGTCTCTCTCCGTCTCTCTCTCTCCATCTCTCTATCTTCACCCTCTCTCCCTTCTCTCTCTCTCTACTCTCTCTCCACTCTCTCCACTCTCTGTCTCTCTCCACTGTCTCTCCCCACTCTGGCTCTATTCTCTCCCCACTCTCTCTCTCCACGCTCTCTCTCTCTCTCTCCACTCTCTCTCTCTCTCCACTCTCTCTCTCTCTCTCCACTCTCTCTCTCTCCACTCTCTCTCCAATCTCTCCACTCTCTCCACTCTCTCTCTCCAATCTCTCCACTCTCTCCACTCTCTCTCTCCAATCTCTCCACTCTCTCTCTCCAATCTCTCTCCACTCTCTCTCCACTCTCTCTCCACTGTCTCTCCAATTTCTCTCTCGACTCTCTCTCCACTCTCTCCCTCCACTGTCTCCCTCCACTGTCTCCCTCCACTGTCTCCCTCCACTCTCTTTCCACCCTCTCTCCACCCTCTCTCCCTTCTCTCTCTACTCTCTCTCCACTCTGTCTCTCTCCACTCTCTCGCTCCACTCTGTCTCGCTCCACTCTGTCTCACTCCACTCTGTCTCGCTCCACTCTGTCTCTCTCCACTCTGTCTCTCTCCACTCTGTCTCTACTCTCTCTCCACTGTCTCTCCATTGTCTCTCTCCACTTTCTCTTTCTACTCTCTCTCCACTCTCTCACTATCTCTCTCTCTCCCTCCACTGTCTCCCTCCACTGTCTCCCTCCACTCTCTCGCTCCACCCTCTCTCTACTCTCTCTCCACTCTCTGTCTCACTCCACTGTCTCTCTCCACTGTCTCTCTCCACTCTCTCCCTCCACTCTCTCCCTCCACTCTCTCCCTCCACTCTCTCTCTCTCTCTCTCCACTCTCTCCACTCCCTCTCTCTACTCTCTCTCTCTACTCTCTCTCTCTACTCTCTCTCCACTCTCTCTCCAATCTCTCCACTCTCTCTCTCCAAACTCTCTCTCCACTCTCTCTCTCTTGCTAACTCTCTCCACTGTCTCTCCACGCTCTCTCCACTCTCTCCCTCCACTGTCTATCTCCACTGTCTCTCTCTACTCTCGCTCCACTGTCTCTCTCCACTCTCTCACTCTCTCTCTCTCCCACTCTCTCTCCCTCCACTCTCTCTCCACTGTCTCTCTCCACTCTCTCTCTCTCTCTCTCTCTCTCCACTGTCTCTCTCCGCTCTCTCTCCACTCACTCTCTCCCTCTCTCTCCACTCTCTCTTCACTCTCTCTCTCTCCACTCTCTCTCTCCTCTCTCCTCTCTCTCTCTCTCTCTCCCCACTCCCTCTCTCCACTCCCCCTCTCTCCACTCCCTCTCTCCACTCTCCCTCTCTCCACTCTCCCTCTCTCCACTCTCTCCCACTCTCTCTCCACTCTCTCCCACTCTCTCTCCACTCTCTCCCACTCTCTCTTTCCACTCTCCCTCTCTCCACTCTCCACTCTCTCCCACTCTCCCTCACTCTCTCCCCCTCCTACTCCACCTCCGCCTTGCATCCTTTTCTACCTTGCACCATTCTCCCCTCTGCCTTGCAGCATTCTCCCCTCTGCCTTGTACCCTTCACCCCTTTGCCTTGCACCCTTCTCCCCTCTGCCTTGCACCCTTCTCCTCTCTGCCTTGCACCCTTCTCCTCTCTGCCTTGCACCCTTCTCCACCTCCGCCTTGCACCTTTTCTATTGTGCACCATTCTCCCCTCTGCATTGCACCATTCTCCCCTCTGCCTTGCAACCTTCTCCCCTCTGCCTTGCACCATTCTCCCCTCTGCCTTCCACCCTTCTCCCCTCTGCCTTGCACCCTTCTCCCCTCTACCTTGCACTCTTCTCCTCTCTGCCTTGCACCCTACTCCACCTCCGCCTTGCACCCTTTTCAACCTTGCACCATTCTCCCCTCTGCCTTACACCCTTCTCCCCTCTGCTTTGTACCTTTCTCCCCTCCGCCTTTCATCCTTCCCTACCTTGCACCTTTCTCCCCTCCGCCTTGCACCCTTCTCCTCTCTGCCTTGCACCCTTCTCCTCTCTGCCTTGCCACCCTTCTCCCCTCTGCCTTGCGCCCTTCTCCCCTCTGCCTTGTACCTTTCTCCCCTCCGCCTTGCACCCTTCTCCCCTCTGCCTTGCACCCTTCTCCCCCTCTGCCTTTCACCCTTCTCCCCTCTGCCTTGCGCCCTTCTCCTCTCTGCCTTGCACCCTTCTCCTCTCTGCCTTGCACCCTTCTCCCCTCCACCTTGCACCCTTCTCCTCTCTGCCTTGCGCCCTTCTCCCCTCCGCCTTGCACCCTTCTCCCCTCCGCCTTGCACCCTTCTCTACCTTGCACCATTCTCCCCTCTGCCTTACACCCTTCTCCCCTCTGCGTTGTGCCTTTCTCCCCTCCGCCTTTCATCCTTCCCTACCTTGCACCTTTCTCCCCTCCGCCTTGCACCCTTCTCCTCTCTGCCTTGCATCCTTCTCCTCTCTGCCTTGCACCCTTCTCCTCTCTGCCTTGCGCCCTTCTCCGCTCTGCCTTGTACCCTTCGCCCCTCTGCCTTGCACCTTTGTCTTCTCTGCCTTGCACCCTTCTCCCTTTCACCCTTCTCCCCTCTGCCTTGCACCCTTCTCCCCTCTGCCTTGCAGCCTTCTCCCTCTCCGCCTTGCACCCTTCTCCCCTTTGCACCCTTCTCCCCTCTGCCTTTGCACCCTTCTCCCCTATACCTTGCACCCTTCTCCTCTCTGCCTTGCACCCTTCTCTTCTCTGGCTTGCACCCTTCTCCTCTCTGCCTTGCACCCTTCTCCTCTCTGCCTTGAACCCTTCTCCTCTCTGCCTTGCACCCTTCTCCTCTCTGCCTTGCGCCCTTCTCCTCTCTACCTTGCACCCTTCTCCCCTCTGCCTTGCCCCCCCTCCCCCTCCCCGCGGACGCCCATGGTGCTTCTAACAAGAGTGCTTACCTGAGGGCCCCATTTTGCTGCCTCATTCCTTCTCATATGAGCTTTGCCCTGGAGAATGCTCTCTCTGGGGGCCCCCGCCCCCGCCCCCACCCCCACCCCCACCCCCACCCTTATTAGGGTCCTGACTCTGAGCAGTGCTCTGTGCTGCCTCCTACTCTCTGGGGTCCCCACCCTAAGCTTGTCCCCGTCTCTTCTCTTCTCTTGTGGGGTAGGCTTTGCTTATGGGGAGGAGAAAGTAGCGGCCGGGCTCTGAGCTGCCTCAGAGGAGCAGTGGAGACTGCTGTCTCTGGGGCCCCCACCCCATCCTTGTCCCTGTCTCTTCTCTTGTGGGGTGGGGCCCCCACCCCACCTTTGTCCCTGTCTTCTCTTGTGGGGTGGGGGCCCCACCCCACCTTTGTCCCTGTATTCTCTTGTGGGGTGGGGCCCCCATCCCACCTTTGTCCCTGTCTTCTCTTGTGGGGGGTGGGCTTTGCTTGTGGAGAGGAGAGAGTGGGGGCCGGGCTCTGTGCTGCCTCAGAGGAGCAGTGGAGACTGCTATCTCTGGGGCCCCCACCCCACCCCACCCTTGTCTCGGACCTGCCTCCAGCTCTGACTGAAGAGAAACAATGTTGATACTTTGTTTCTCTTTAGTCAGAGGGAGGGGGCGAGGGGCTCGGAGCAGGCTGCAGGCTGCACCTGCTTCAGTCACAAAGGGAGAGAGGCTTGCTTTAGCGCAAGCCTCTCTCATAGCTTTCCAGAAGAGGTGAGGGGGCCGGGGGCCCCTTAATTAACTGAACAGAGTGTGGCCCCCCCCCGCACCGCGGGGCCTGCGGGGGCGTTTGTTATGCCCCTGTAGAGCGGATTCCAGCATGGCATGGTGTGAAAGTCAAGCAGGTCAGGCAGATTGAGAACAGCAAGATACCGTTACATCAGACAGGGTTTCGTCGCGGAACTGGTACAATGGCTAATGCAATGGCGCTGAGCATGATTGGCGAAAGCAGTCTATTTAACCACCGGGGACTATATACCTGTTTTGTCGACTTTAAAGCGGCATTTGACCGTGTTAATAGGAATCTGCAATGGGCCAAATTGAAAAAGCAGGGTCTGCCGGAGTCAATCCTAATGCCAATCATCGACCTGTATAGCAACACCTGGATGCAGGTAAAAATCAATAATGGGCAAAGGCTAACCAGGAAGATACACACCTTTGATGGGTTGAAGCAAGGTTGTGTGTTGGCTCCCCACATCTTCAATTTATTTATGGCCGACTTAACGCCAAGGCTCGATCTGATCAATGCCCATCCTCCTCGGCTGGGCACGCTTCGTGTAACACACCTATCCTACGCCGATGATGTGGTCCTGTTAAGCCAGACTCGAATAGGCCTGCATCGGCTACTACAGGAGCTGACCCGCTACACAAAACAGAACATGATAGAAATAAATAGCGTGAAAACAAAAACTATGGTCATAACCCGACGCCATAAACCACCACCAACCTTTACCATAGACAATGTCAAACTGGAAGCAGCAGGAAGTTACAAGTATCTCGGGATACTACTGGATAAGCGTCTCAATTTCCAGGCACAATTCAACAGCATGGAAAAGAAGGGCATGGCCCTAATGCACGCCTTTGTGAGCTTCGATACCGAACTCAAAGGTCCTTTGGTCTCGCCATTGTTAACAATAATGAAAGCTAAACTTATACCAACGATAGCCTACGGGAGCATATTGCACCATGGCAAGAGTGCACAACTTTTGGATAAAGTGCAAATGAAAATTTACAAGCGTGTCTTCGCGCTACCAAGTAAAGCATCCCCGGCCCAGGTTAGACTGGAACTTGGCTTGAAATCTCAAGTGCTACTGAGGAAGTATGAGACCATAACATTCTGGTACAATATCTGGATGCACCAAGAGATCATGATCTATCGTGCTATGTGGGAAACCATCATCAAATGTCCAAACTCAAACTACGCCAAGTACCTTAAAATGTCAATAGAATCAAAAAATCTGGCTGGACTTTGGGAATCCAAGCTCCAAGTATCTCAATTCAAACAGGTGGTCAGGAAGGCAGCCATTAAACACTCATTGTTGGACAACAAAATAGCTTTCAGTCTCCGGTCACATGCCTGGATGACTATCCAATCATACAAAAAACTAGTGCCGGCGCACTTCCTGGACCTGGCCTTTTCGCCTTATATCAAATGCAAATATCTTAATATAAGGTTGGGTTGTTTGCCAACCAATGCCGAGCATCCTAAGTGGAAGTCCCAAGAAAGTGAAGGGTGCGGGCTATGCGGTGCAGCAAGACAAGACTTTATCCACCTGATTTGCATCTGCCCGGCTCTTATACAGGAACGTCGGAATTGGTTGAAAGCCAAGTTCAAGCAGTTTGGAATACGTACCTGTAGGTCTGCGATTATACAAACATTATGCACCACAGACCCGCAATTCATTTGTAGATCAATCAAATGTATTGAGTATTTTGAGAAAAAGCAAAGAACATTGGCAAAACCTTGAACTTGGAATTGTTATTTTTTACCCCAGAAAGACACTTGCTTTTACCTCCAATTTTAAATTTGATCATTTCCCATTAGTGTACATTTTCAGTGTGTTTTTAGCATATTATCATATTTGTATCTTTGTAATGGTTTTAATTAACTATACAATAAAGTTTTTTCACGATTTCATGATTGAGGGCTACGTAGATTGAGGCCTACGTTGCTAGACAACTGTTTGCCGTGACGTGGAGAGAATTCCAGCGTGGTGCGTGCACAGTCAGGCAGGTCAAGCAAATTGAGACCTACTGCTACCCGAGCATAAGAGAAGACAGAAGTTATGGGATCAATGTCTGCGCATGCGTGAAGCTGAAAGTCAGGAGAGCGGGCACTGTAAAAACAGCCTTACAACCCAGGAGAGATGGCAAAACGGAAAACAGGAACAAGACCGCACAGTAAGTCTGAAATTACTTTTGAATGTACAACGGCAGTCTTGAGTCGAAGAAAACGTCCCAGGGCTGTGCTTAGCATCGTGTGGTGCATCGAGCGGTGCGGTGAGAGTAAATCCGGAGATATGAATTAAATAAGAACAGTCTTACTACCGGTTGAAGAGGTGTTGAGAAAATACAGATCCAAACGATAAGAAGAGATGCATGCAAGGTCCAGCGTGTGACTGTGTAGCTTAAAATCATCACCACAAATTGTAGTAACTGGCTCAGTAGGTGCTGGAAGGGTTCAATCAGGATTTATTCCAGAACAGCTACCCAGCAGACCGGAGAGCAGGATGGTTACACATCCAACCCCAACTGCTCTCCAAACCGTTTGAATACAGAGAAGCCAGCAACAAGGCAACTAGGCAACAACCCAACATTCTACAGGATGATGCTTGGAATGGAACATTAGAACAAGGCAATGGAGCGTAGAGCTGCAGTGCTAACAGAGATAGGAAGGAAGATACAACAGTTTCCCTAGGTGCCGGCAGCACTAGGGTTGAAAATCCACAACTAGGCACTTTGACAAAAGGGTCAGTTTTCACTGTAAAAATGTGGTGTGTCCATGTTACATTTTGGACCGTTTCATGTTGCAGACACTAGGTCTGCCCACACAAGTGAGTTACCATTTTTTTGGGAAGACTTTGGAAAATGTGGGGTGGGTGGAATTTTGTGAATCCACGTAGATTCCCGAACTTTCCATCACAGAAATGTGAGGAAAATGTGTCTTTTACACATTTTGAGGTTGGCAAGAGATTCTGGGTACCAGAACATGGTGGGAGCCACTCAAGTCACCCCATCCTAGGTTTCTTTGGGTGTCTAGTAATATAAAATCCATAGGTTTGCTAGGTTTCTCTAGGTGCCGGCTGAGCTAGGTTTCAAAATCCACAGCTAGGCACTTTGCAAAAAAAGGGTTGGTTCTCACTGTAAAAATGTTGAGTGTCCACTTTGCATTTTGGGTAACCCTGGCAGAGCTGGAAAAGCGGGACTAGGCAGATTTCCACAAAGTTGGGGGAAAATCTCTGTGGAACTCCGCTCCGCTCTGCCACCCGCCTCCACCCCCATTAAGAATTAATGAAAACTACATTAAAGATGAAAAAAAAATAGACTTACCTTCAATGCGGCGTCCCCGGGCTGCCGTCCTCCTCTTTATCACCGTCTCAGGGTGATCTGTGCATGTCCATGCGCATGTGCCCATGCGTACGGATTTCTCGCAAGGAATGCGCATGCACGTATGCGCAGATCACCCTGAGGCGGTCGAGAAAGAGGAGGACGGCATCCCGGGGATGCCGCAGTGAAGGTAAGTATATTTTCATTAATCTTTAATGTAGTTTTCATTAATTCTTAATAGGGTAGTGGAGGCTGGGGCTGGTCAACTCCGCTTCGCTGTGGAGTGTCTGGAGATTTGCCTTCTCCACGGAGTAGGGAAACCGCAGCACACTCCACGGGCGAAGAGGAGTTCTCCGCCCATTGTTAGTTTTGGGCCGTTTCCTGTTGCAGGCATTAGGCCTCCCCACAGACGTGAGGTATCATTATTATCGTTAGACTTAGGGGAACACAGAATTGTTGCAACTATTATTTCCTATTGACTTTTGATGCATTTCTGCCTTCCAAATGTAAGACAATGTGTAAAAAAGAAGTCACTTTGAAAAGTTTCCTATAATTCTCATGCTAGTATGGGTACCCACAATTTCAGAGATGTGCAAATAGCTATTGTTTCTAAACTCCATATTGTGTTCCCATTTCGTAAATACATAGGTGTCTTTCATACCGATTTTCCACTGTTTTTATTTTCCCAAATTAATTGCTATATACCCAGTACACAATAAAAAAAACATTGAAAGATGCTACTCAATTATTGGCTCTGGGTTCCTCTGTTTCTTGGTTAACCTACAAGTCCTATATATCCCCACAACCATACGGTATATTGCTTTAAAGAATCTGTCATAGTTAGTTGCAGGTGAAAAGATTGGCAGAAATGGATGTTTATTTCAACTCACTTACAATTTTTCCTATTTTCAGCTGTTAGTTTCTATAAATAAACCTTGAAGGATCTACACAAATGACCCCTTGCTGACTTTAGAATTCTGTCTACTTTTCTGAAATGTATAGCTTTCCAGGATCCATTATTGCTTTCATACCAATTTCTACCATTAATTGGAAAGAGGTTGAAAGCACAAAAATGGCAAGAATAGACTATGTCCCAGTAAAATGCCAAAACTGGGTAAAAAGTTTTGGTTTTCTGACAAACGTCTGTCAGTCCCTAAAAGCTGGGAAGATGTTGATTTCAGTACCACACACCCTTTGTTGATACCATTTGCAGGGGAAAAACCAGATGCCTTCAACTGCAGCACTTTTTTTCCAATTTTCCCCCCAAAAAACAGATGTAGCTGTATTTTGCCTAATTTCTGGGTCCCCTCCAGGGGAATCAACAAAACCTGGGTACCTATAACATCCCCATGATGTTGGAAGAAAGGGATGCAAATTTGGTGTGAATACCTTATGTGGTCAAAAAGTTACAGGGGCCTAAGCACAAACTTCCCCAAATACCACAAAAAAGCGTTAGCACAGGGGGGAAAGGCATAGCAGCGAAGAGGTTAATGAATTGGAATCCTGTGCTTATTGTTTTATTTTTTATTTCTTTATTGTATCATGTTTTTATTTATTCTTTCATGGCCATGTGCCGCAATAAAGATTTATTGATTAATTAATTGAAATAAATTATTATGATATGATTGGACAGAAGGCCAGCATGTGTGGGTATTAACTGTCAGGAAAACGTTATTTCTTCTTTTTGTCACTTTTTGTAACACAATAATGACCAAGATCAACCATTTTATATTTATTTGATGCCATTTGTTGTGAGTGTATTGAATATTATCTTCTTAGCCTTTTTCTCGTACCAGTACTTACTGAGCAAGGAGAAGATAAGCCTTTCCAAGACACTCTCAGTCTACTAGAGAAATTTGCATTCCAAAATTTCCTTAACTTCTTTCATGCCCTTTACACAGGGCCCGTCTCCTGTGTGGTCTAAAAAAGGTATGCTCACTAGTGGAACTTTTGATTTTTATGTGTTTGCTCTCGCAGTTTCAGAACTTCTTTGGTCAATAAAGGAGTCATGGCCTCCCTGCAAGGATGGATGAAAGGACAATTGGTCCCCTACTCACAGTTTGGGTAGTACAGAATTGGGGTGCATTGGGTCCCTCTTTCCCATTGTGCCCTGGTGCAACTTCATGTACTGCTAGCATTATAGTTCTGCACTGGGTACTACACACAGTTCATTTGCATAGTGTTCCTTCATGTTGGACAAATTAGATGGGATGGGGTTGGCAACATGGGAACAGATCACTGGGCAGTTGCTTCTTTACTCCACGTTTGTTGCGGGACCAGTGGCAGTGATTGGGTCCTGAGCTGAGGGGGGAATTGGAGCAGTGAGCCTTTGCTTTACCATCAACAGAGGACAGATGGTCACTTGTTAGTCTTTCCTCTTGTATGCTTTCATGCTGCAGAAAAGGCAGATGACCTGTTTATATCCCTCTTTTTTCTCATTTACCTACAGATGGCTTTGATGAGCTCAGACTGATACATATGAGCTGTTATTAGGTAGTCCCTTCAGCTGCTTGTTCCACTGAGATTAGTACATTTGTTCTTGTTTTCTTACCATGTTATTCAAGGTGTCCTTATCAGCTCAGCAGTCTTGTGTTTCAGGGTTGTCTCCATCCAGTACAATGGTTCCTGGCCTCATTGGTCCCTTTTCCCACTTAGTGAGTCTAGTGCTCTCTATTATTGGCAGCACCACTTGACTGTGGTGCTAGTGCATATTGTGCTCACTACTCATGAGGCTCTGTGCCAGACTTGGTGTCTGTCGGCAGCTTTAGGTGTCTGTAGCAGGAGCTCACAAAAGAAGGTCATGGCATTTGGTGGATGCTTAAACCATGCCACTGATTTAGATATGGCTTTGCTGATGTGGTAAGGTAGTTACAACTTCCTATATGCCTTCAGGTGAGGGACTTAGCCTTCTGCTAGTAGATTTGTAAACAAGTGTCCTGTTGCCACTCTTGGTGGAGACTGAAGTTCACATCAAGTCCACTTCGATGCATCTTCGGAAGTATTGGCTTCTCGATTTATGCTTGTTGGTTTCTGCTGTTGATGTTAGAGGGTTTGGATGGTGTATAGTGTCCTATTGTTTTACCGATTGATTCAGCACTCATTGGTATTCTAAATGAGAGCCTGGAGAGGCATTTTCAATGTCTATTATAGCATTGCCTGGTGAGCTTTGATCGTCTGATGTAGTTGATGTCAGATGGCTACAACGGTTCCTGGTATTATTTATTTATTTATTTTAAACTTTCTTTATTGTTTGATCACAAACAAAAAAAATAAGAAGAGTGCAGGTTACAAGTCTGACAGTTATCATCACAGTACCCTTAATCAGATCATCATGCAATTATAGAAATCAAAAAACATATTCCAGTGCATCACATCGCTGTTACATTTTTTGTCCACCGAATCATCCGATGGTATACATTCGTCCCTGTGGGCATCTCATACCGGGGTACCAAATAGCTCCTGAAGTCGACATCAGTCCGTTTGTGCTATCCGCCCACATACATAACAGGTAAGTCATCTATGCAACAGCACATTGCGAGCATTACACAGCAAGGATTTGCTTCTTTTCACACTCATCCCCTATGACCTCTACACCTTATATTCTGATCCGTTTATGGAGAAACTGGTCTCTACGGCACAGCCAGCTCGGGTGCACATGGTTGTGCCATCAGGTAACATGTTAGTGGAGACCAAATGTCTCTGGGTCTGGAAGCGCTAGGCAATAGTTCAGCATAGTTGGTAAGCTGTTCCTGACAGTAAATCATGTCGTCAAGCCAGGTCTTGAACTTGGGCGCCCGTCCCCTGTCACACCTACATGCCACCCGTCTTTTGGCCATGAGCAGCGCAAGGGCTACATATTTGCGATGTGTCACCTGCACCTGTTTAACATACCCCAGCAAGGCCATCAAGGGTGTAGGCTCAATGTGCGTATCAATCATCAATGTTAAGGCCTCGAAAACATGCCTCCAAAAGTCACTCACCCCTGGGCAATCCCAGGCCAGGTGCAGGAAGTCAGCGTTCGGAGCATGACAAATGTCACATCTATCTGTGTTGCGTTGCTTATATCTGTGCATCTTGGCTGGTGTATAATATAATCTATGCAGGTATTTGTGATGAATTATACACAGACTACTGCTAGCCGAGACCCGTTCAGTTTGCCAGCAGCAATATTTCCAATGCTCCTCCGTCAGGGGGAAGCCCAGCTCCTCACCCCAGCGCGCGCGGGACGGTGTGGTCAGTACTTCCCTTTGTATGTGCACTGTTCGATATATGGACGAAACAAGGCGTTTGGCCATGGCATTTTGGAGGATAAAGTGTAGTGGTGCAAGCGCCGGGGGTTCATCTGGGAATTCCGGAGCTAGAGACCTGATTCCCTGTCTTAGTCTTATGTATAAAAAAACGTCCAACGGGGTTTGCCGTATGCCCTGAAATATACTCTCAGTGTCTAAAAACTGTCCATCTCGGTACAAGTCGCCCTAGGTAGTGACTCCCACTCGTTCTTTTAATTCATGAAATACTGCTTCCTGGAGAAGGGGCATCTCTGGGTGATACCCAAGCAGCAACAGCGGGGAGTAAGTCATAGGGGCGTTCAACATTTGTCCAATGTGTCGCCACGCCATAATCGTGGTGTTAACTGTGGTTTGCGTCTTCTCCCATGTATCTGGAACTGCATACAGTGCACCTTCAATCGGTATCGGGTGTGCAAGCCTATGTTCAGCCGCCACTTGTGGCATATAGTTTGGTTGGTTCACCCAGAATAATACATAATGGGCCTGTGCGCTGAGATAATAAAGTTCAAAGTCTGGGATCCCAAACCCCCCCTTCGAATAGGGCCTTATCAGATCATCCCATTGCAACCTTGGTTGCTTACCTCCCCATACTAGCCGTATCAGCTCCGTTTTAAGAGCCGCAAAGAAATGTCTCCCCGGATAATATGGAATATTTAAGAAAAGGTAAAGCAGTTGGGAAAGTATCACCATCTTAACCAGGGAGGACCGACCCGCCATAGAAAGCGGCAATGTGATAAAACTGGCAACATTGTCCCTTATGCGATTTAGGGCGATCCCATAATTAAGACGCATCAGCTCGTCTATATCCCTGGTAACCCGGATACCCAGGTAACGCAATTCCTCTTCGCACCACTCCAACGGATAATCTAGAGAGAAGCGCTCGACAGCCGCCGTCAGCGGAAAGAAACAGGACTTCCCCCTGTTTGTCTGGATCCCAGACATTTTCCCAAAAACAATGAACTCCCGGAGGAATGGGTTTAGATTATGCTTAGGGTCTCTGACATATAGAGTGATATCATCAGCATATAATGAGATCAATATCTGCCTCATGTTACATCTTAAAGCTTTGTCATTATGGCCCTGCATCAGCCGTGCCGCTAGCGGTTCATCGATAAGGCGAAAAGTAAGGGAGACTGGGGGCACCCCTGTCGGGTACCTCTGGTAATCAGGAAAGCAGGAGATGTGTGTCCGTTCATAAGGACCTTAGCACCCGGCCGGTGATACAACAGTCGAATCCAGGACAGAAAAAAGAGGTGGGAATCCCATTCTTTGCATGACAGCAAAAATATAATCCCACTCAATGGAATCAAAAGCTTTGGTGGCGTCTAGAAAGACCGCCGCCGAGGTAGATCTGGGGAAATGCTATTTAGAATAGTAAAGAGTGTTCTCAGATTGTGGGAAGTGGCTCTTCCTGGGACAAACCCTGACTGATCTGGGAGGATAAAGTGTTCCAGCAGCAAGCGAAGCCTATTAGCAACAAGCTTCCCCAAGGTATATCTCTAGGTCCAGATCATCCTCTCTAGTCGATATATAGAGCTCGGTATAGTGACGTGTTAACTCCAAAAGGATACTCTCTGTGTCTCAGCAAGTTACCCCATCTGGACCCTCCAGCTCTACTACATAATTTGAGTAACGTGGTTTCCTGATTGTGTCCATTAGTGCTTTCCCAGGTCTTTAACCTTCTTCGTATCGACAAGCTACCCAGTGCTTGCCCCTAAATTGTGTTACCCTCTGTGCCACGTCCATGTATTCTGTAAGTGTCTCTCTGAACTTATGTTGTGTATCCCCATCCGGTCCCAAAGCTAGCGCTTCCTCTAGTGTCTTTACCTCTGAGTCCAGCCTACGGAGCGTGTTGGTAATGTCTTTGAGAACCCCAGCTCCTTTTGATATACAAAAACCATGAAGCGTAACTTTGAATGTTTCCCATATGGTCTCAACACACTTCACCGTGATTTTGTTACGTTAAAAAAAGTCCCGGATCTCCTCCCTCAATTCCTCCTGGAAAACTACATCCAACAGTATACGCGTGGAAGGCTAAACTCTGCCGATGACAGTGTAAGTTTAACTGGTGCGTGGTCTGAGTATCTCATAGCTAGGTGTTGCACTTTGTGTATAGCTGGCTCAACCCCCTAGATATAATCCAATAATCCAACCTCGCCCACAATTCAGCCTGTGCTGTGCAATGTGTACCATCACGTTTCTGGGGATTGGCATGCCTCCATGCATCTAGTAACTGGTATTCAGCTAGTGTGTTTTGTATAGCAGTGCGCGCTTTGGTATAGTGGTGAGGGGTAGGGTGTGATCTGTCCATGTCTGGACTATATGTAACAGTGAAATCCCCCGCCCAAAATGATATGACTGGAGCCTATCACATTGATCTCAGCCCACAATGAGGTAAAGAACTCCAGGGCATCTGTATTGGGTCCATAGCAACATGCCAGAGTCACTGATTCAGATCCCAGTCGCCCCCAAGCTAGGCAGTATCTTCCCTGGGCATCACAGGAGGTTCCAGCCAACTGGAAGGGCACTTGTTTTTTAATCAGTATCGCCGTACCCCTTGCATAGGATGAGTAGCTGAAGAAGACTCTATGTTCTGCTCTCCTACTCGCAAACGTGTTAGTCCTCTGGGGAGTGAAGTGAGTCTCCTATAGCATAGCTACATACGTCTGTTGCCTATCCAAGTATGCCAGGACCTGTCTCTTTTTTCTAGGATACCCCAGCCCTCTGACGTTCCATGTAACTATATTCAAATGCACAAGGTCAATGCTAGCCATTGAACCAGGTCTGCAACAAAGTCGGGCCTTGCCCTTCAAATGTACTGTCCGTCAACCATATGTGTGCACTGCATATTATCATATTGCATGTCAAGTGATACGTCTGCTGCCACCTTGTCGATCCTGTCAGCCGAGTAAAAACCCATTCTCATTACATATGTGATACAAACTCGAAGTAACCATGTCCCCCCTGATTCCCACCTCCACCCACTGAAGCAGCCCCAACTTGCCAAAAAAAATGTCCCAACCATCTCGAGCATAAACAACCAACAATCCCCACAAGAATCTGCAGTGTTCATCAGTGGGGGAATACCAATTGGGGGCGAACCATAGGCTACAGCAAAATAACCTCCTTCCCCCAAGGCCCCCCATAGGTGATATATCTGGGCCCTATAGGGTAGAGGGTGCCCGGTATTCTGTGATTAAGCTCAACATTGCCTACCAGTTACATAGGGTGTTTGTCTCTCAGGGTAGGTCCGACTGTGCCATATCCGTCCCTTCGTGTCGCTAGTTTCAAAAACAGATTTAAGTGATCAAAGAGAAAGAACAATGATCAATCAGAATTAGAGGAACTACTTCATTGCGAATCATCTTCTGCTCCCGTCGAGAAGGATTGCTGTGACGCCGATGCAGGTCCAGAGGCTCGATTAGTATGCTTCACATGCTTGAGAAATTCTTCCACCTGTTGTAGGATGGTAAAGAACCGCTGCTTCCCTTGGTGGGTGACCCTAAGTCTTGCAGGATATAATAACGCATAATCGATCTGAGCCAGTCTCAATTTGTTCTTTACCTCTATACATTTGCGTCTTTCCTCTTGGACAATAGGGGTGAAGTCCGGGTAAATGGAGAACTTGTTACCGTCATAATTCAATTGTTGCTTGCTTCGTGCCACCCGTAATGCCAGATATCTATCCCTATAGTTCAAAGGTCTTGCAATTACAGGTCACCGGGTGTTGCCAGGCGGTGGCCTCGGTCCCAGTGAGCAGAGGGCACGTTCTACTATGAATTGATTGGATATGGATTCCGCGCCTACCGAAGACAGTAACAGCTGCTCCACATAATCCTCCATCTTGCCCTTGTTGGCGGATTCTGGAATCCCTACTATGCGAATATTATTGCGCCTGCTGCGCGCTTCCAAGTCTTCGTTCTTGGCAACGATCAGTTTCATGAGCTTATCCATCAGAGCAAGTTGCGTTATGGCCATGGCTGTCAATGTCTTCGGTGTCTGATATGCGCCTTTCTGCTTTCATCAGCCTGTCCTTGTGCCCTTCCAGTTTATGAGCGATTGCATCCATCCGCGAGGACATTTGATCTACTGTCCACAAGGGTGGTGAACCCCTGGCGCACATCTAGTAAAATACTTTGGACATCCGGCTGTTCGAGCAGTAGCAGACCCCCCCCCCAAGCGCCTTGAGACCCTTCCGGGTGAGTAGCGGGCTATACAAATGATATGATTGATTGATTGATTGATTGAAGCCTGCGTCGACGCACTCGTCTGTGCTTCCTCTCTCCAGTCAAAATCTTGCTCTTCCTGCGAGCCTTTAGCAGTGCGCCTTGTCACCTCAAAATTCAATTCAGGTTGCCTTGTATCTCGCTTGCCCATGGTGCCTCTGAGCTCCCATTCATCTTTCACCCGTCGATTCCGCACTGCGCTGCAGCGCTGGTACTCTGTTCCTTCGATCAGCTCAGGAGCAGGCGCATATCGTAGCAAGAGGGGCAGTATCCTCGTGCACTCCACCTACGAGGTTAAGGCTGAGGACTCTGCTGGTCCTCCAGTCCGCTCTCGCGCCAGATATCAGGGCCCTTATGTCCCAGCGAAGGTGCCTTAGTTTTAGTTTGGGATTTATTCCCCTCACGCTCTTAAACAGGTTTCCAATTCCCCTGCGCCTCACAGTTCCAAAGCCTCCCTACACTCCCTTAGGGTATTTGCAACAGTACTTTTGCAGGAGCGCTGGAAGGCCACCGCTGTGCACCCATGCCGTGTCCCTCAGCGCAAGCTTAAAATCTTAATCAGCACCGCAGGTGGCCGTCCGACCACTCCCGCGCATGCCTCACACAGTGTCGGGCGGCTTCACAGCCCCTCGCACGCCGTTGCACAGCTTAGCACAGCCGATGTCTCTCGCTCCAGGCCACAGGGATAGGGGTCGCTTCCCTCTCGTATTCCCTGGAGCACTCAGATGGGCTTGTCAGAGGGGCTGAATTCTCCACTCCTAGCGCCTTCAGTCAGTCACAGGTCAGTGCCACCTCATTGATGCAGATAGTATAATACGGGCCAGTACTGTCCGCTACGCGTGCCAAGAATGCTTGTCTAGGTGCAGGGTATCAGCGCGCTGGCCTTATGCAAGGTCAGCCCGCCACTCACGCTGATTTGGAGCAGCTGCCGGTGGGGTAATCACTATGGCCGCCACCACCTCTCAGGCCTGCGTAGCTGCAGCACCACTCACCAGTCTGTTTTCCCTTGCGTCCCGCTGCTGCTTTCACTATCGGGCATCCTGCGCGGTACGCATCTGTCCATCAGGGCACCCGCATTCCTCTTTCAGTTCTGCCCTAGGACGATGTTCTCTGCTCATTGATCCTCTCCTGTGTACCTTGCAGGCTCTTCCGTGTGGGGCCTAGGTTCCTCGTGGCAGGCCGCAGGCTCGCGTAGGGGTCCGAGCCAGCACCGCACTCTGCCACAATCGCTCCTCCTCTCTAGGCAGATTCTTCTCCCCAGCGCGACAGCAGCAGCACTGCTCCGATTCACATGAGCTTTTCACCGGAGCCCCAACAAGTCCACCGCAACCGATCCCTTAAAAGGTTCCACCTTCGGCAATTAGGATAAATACAGGATAAGTGTCCCAGGCTACAGGAGCCTCACTGGTGTGTGGCCATTCTGCTTGTGCGCCACCTAACGCCCCGTTCCTGGTATTATGGGTAGCCAGCTGCCTCGTACAGCTTCTACTCTGCTCCAGTTGACCCCATGGTCCTAGCTGCCCTTATATCTGTGTGATGGCACCTGCTTCAGTCCTATGTGGAGCTATAGACAATTTTAATTCTCTACTCCATCTGAGACTACACCTATTATTATCACTGACATGAGAGCACTTAATACAGGCAGTGAAAAGATCCCCACTAAAGAGCCCCTGATTAGTGGGTCTGCTAGGGATTGCACTGCTTGCCTAGGGTGGGACTGAATCCTGTAATGAAGCATGCCACTGTGGAGAGTGATGATTCTTGTTCCTGGAATCATTTTTTCTTTGCTTTCCGATGGAGCTGATCAAATCATAGACCATACTATATAGATTTGGAGTATCGAGCTAATATATATTTACATCTCTGGTCTCTATGAAATATTGCATTACACCTGTGTTGGCCCTCCTAACATGGTTGGGAACCAATTTTTGATTTTTCCTTGCTTAACTTATATGATTTTTTGCTCCTTGATTAGTCCTGGATTGAGACATGAGAGACTGTCTTCCACCTGTCCAGGTTATGTCTGCTCTGCTTTCCTGTTCAATTGGTGACACCTACAATCTCAGCAGGTGGTTTGAGTCAGGGCATGATTCCATGCCGACACAGCAGCATCGTTCCTACCTCAAGCTCAGGCAGCTACATCATCTCTGATTACGGTTCTGTTGAAATGGTTATAAGCCGTGATGTGGAGTGGATTTACCTGCAGTTTGCCTTTGTGGCCAAACAGTTTGAATTGGACCTACAGCTCTTGTTCCTACCCATCAATGTGTTGGCAGCAAGTAGATTGTTTCCGCTTGAGTTTACCCATACACCTTGCGACCCCTGTTACTAAACACTTTACACCATTACACCTTAGCATCCCCTTCAGGGGGCTAGGTGGATGGGGGCAGTAGTCTAACATCTTTGCACATCACTATTGTCCTGTATATCCTGCAAGCCGACAACTTTCTACTAGTCAAGGATTTTAACCATCACTTAGAGGACCTTTCCAATGCAGAATCGCCGTGTTAACTGTCGGCCATGGAGTCCTTAGAATTCACAACCCTACACATGTAGCAGGACACACCCTGGACACCATTTTCACGAATATCTATGATTTATCAGTAGAACCTCCTCTGGCGTTAACTTGGACAGATCATCTGGCACTAACATATTCTTTTAGAAGGCCAGAAGTAGGAAGCCAGCCCCAACATAGAGAAAATATTCGTAACGCTTGGAGGAAAGTCACTCCTGCAGCGTTTAGTCGGGCATTCAGAACCCCCTCATTCGAAAGCTGCGTTGGAAGTGACAAAGCCCTAGAAAGATGGGAGGCCTCCATTAGCGACAACTTAGACAGCATTGCCCCTCTCAGAGTAGTGAGCACTCAGGAAAGGGCTGCAACATCCCCCTGGTACTCGGAATGCCTTAAAAAGGAAAAGGCCCTGCGTAGAGGTAGCGAGAGAAAATGGAGAAGAACTAAACTGCCAGGTGACAAAGTGGGCTATAAATTGGCACATAGATTCTATTTAAAAAGCTGTAATACAGCAACAAGAGATCATTTAGGTACATGAATACGTGAGGCAAAGAGCTCCTCTACAGAGCTCTTTAAGATCCTTAAGGAGTTCACGAACCCCAGAGCGAATAGTCTCTCTATCCCACCTAAGCAAAGGCTTTGTGATGATCTAGCCAACCATTTTAAACAGAAGATCGATAAAATGTATAGTTCCCTGGGTGTAGGAGAGGTATCGAACGGGATAGTCCCTCCCCGGAGTGATACTTCATTACCCAGGCTCGATTCTTTTGTAACTATCACCACAGAGCAAGTGAAGTCAGTACTTGCGCTTAATAAATCAGGCTCGCCGTTAGACCCGGCTTTGCCGTTTATCTTCCTCGCTCTCGGAGATCTGTAACATTTGTTCGGCCATGGTTACATTTCCCAGGAAATGGAAGAAGGGGCACATTAAATCTCTGCTGAAGAAGGAGCTGGCAGACCCGGTAGACCTGCAAAACTATAGTCTGATTTCCTTCCTTCCGTGATGTTCCATGGTCATGGAGACACTGATTAATCAACAACTCTATGGTTATTTGGAGAAGAATAATCTATTGGACCCCTCCCAATCGGGCTTCTGAGCGGGACATAGCACTGAAGCTGCCTTGGCGGAAGTCATAGACACAATAAGGATGTCATTGGATAAGGGGATCCTTACAATGTTAGTGCTCCTTGACCTGTTGGCGGCCTTCGACACCATCTCACATAGCATCCTGCTGGACAGGCTGTGCGAGATTGGTGTAGGAGAAATGGTTACAAAGCTTTCTGACCAACAGAACATATTGTGTCCAATTGGATTCATTTGTGTCACAGACCACGTTATTGGACTAGGGAGTCCCCCAGGGGTACATTTTAAGTCCCACCTTGTTCAACATCTATGTGGCTCCTCTGGCAGCCATCATTAGATCTTGTGGTTTTGAGATGATCTCGTATGCGGACGACACTCAGGTGATAATCCCCATTGAGATGGATCCCGTGGCAACCAGAGCTAAGTTTAAGTCCTTTATGTTGAAAATCGCCACATGGATGAGGGAGAACTTCCTTCAGCTAAACTCCAACAAAACAGAGATTATTTTGTTTAGGAAGGCTGAGGAATTATGGTCTGCGGACTGGTGGCCTATAGAACTTGGGGAAGCTTCTAGCCCAAAAAAGCAGGCAAGGAACTTGTGAATTATGATTGACAATAAACTCTCTATGGAGGATCATGTGAAGACGGTCTTAGGCACATGCTTTGGAATAATGCGGATGTTGAGAATGATTTTTCTGTGGCCAGAAAGACCCTAATATAGGCACTGCTAGTCAGTAGACTAGATTACGGTAATTCACTCTTAGTTGGAATGAGGGAGGATCTATCATCAAGGCTGCAAGTAGTTTAAAACAGCAGCGCGGCTGGCGCTCAACAAACCAGTACGTACCTCGTCATTATCTCTCTTTCGACAATCGTACCAGCTGCCCCTTAGGAAGAGAGCGGTTTTAAGGTCTTGACTGTAGTGTTTAAAGCCCTCAAGGGATGGGCCTGGCATACCTAAGGAAGAAGCTAATTCCTTTTGTCCCCGTATGCCAACTTAGATCGAGTAATCGGAAACTGCTCTGTCCCTGGAAAATCAGTAAAACTAAAATGGGTGGGCAACCTCTCATTGCACCCCCTTCCACTGGAATAGGCTACCAGATGAGATCCGAGCTTGCACACCATGGCATAGTTTAAGAAACAGCTTAAGACATGGATGTTCTAATTGTCATGAGTCGCCGGTAGTGTGCCGCCAAGGCGCCAAGAGATCCCTCTGGCGATAATTTGTTGTGCAATACAAGTCCTAATAATAATAAATATTAATCTCAGGTTTCCATACTTCCTGTCCCAGTAATAATGATAGTCTGCCTTCCACTATGGCCCTTCTAAGGCTTGATTTGTCTGCTATCCTTGGGGAGGTCAAGGCCATGGACTCATGGGAGCGCCCACCCTCTGCACCCTTCATCCTTTGTCGGTAACCTGGATTTGGGAGCTCTCTGAGGTCAGCATCTGCATTCTGCTTGGGTATAATTTATTTCCATTGTAGGGTATTTGCAGTGGGACAGTTTACTTATGCATGCATATGTGGTATTTCTTTAGTCCAAATGTGGTCAAGAGGCAGTGACAAGCATAAAGCAAATATATGTAGGAAGTGTGAGATAGTGGCTCTATATATACTAGACCAGAATAAGGTACAGTGTGTATAGAGTCCACAAACCCCAGAGGTATAACAGAGGTTAAAGCCAGGTGTGACCTTACTCTCTAAAGTGGTAGCTTGGTCGAGCAGTAAGGCAGTACCAGAGGACAGTGTAAAGCATTTGTTGTACAAACTAAGTCAGCAAAAGGTTTCACACACTCAAAGACTGAACTCCAGGCCAATTGTTTTTATTTCAAAAGATATAGTTGTTTTATTTCTAGAACCAACAAGTATCAAAAACATACTGTTCACATTATGAGAGGTCTCGGATGAGTACTTTGCTGGAAGGCAATAAACTTCGTAAAGACAATAGGTACAGGTGTTGCAGTATTCAACACAATTCTACACACAATTTTATGGCAAGACCGGAGGCTCCTATTATGCTTTCTTATCTTGCATTTAATTAAACAGCAGCCAAGATAAGTAAAAAACTACAGTTCCCAGAGGGCCAGGAACACACTGGGCCATGGGAACGAGAAATAACGAGAATACAGTAACCAATCACAGTAGACCTATTAGATAAACACTCTAACTGACTGCGCAGCTTCCTCTTTTCTTGCTGCTCGCAGTCAGATAAGTGTCTATCTTTGCTCACAGTTATTTATATTTATGGCTTTTACATTTATTGTGCCCGTTTTTCTTCTCATATTTGTTTATTGGTAAAGCGCGACCTCGCGCTACTGCTTTCACGCTCTCCGCGTGTATTTCTGGCCGGCCCCGGTGCGTTGTTCCCCGCTCCTCCCCCCCCCCGTTTTTGGGCCTCGCTTGGTTCCTTCCTTGCGCGCGCTGCTTCGCGCGTCTTTCCCGACCTTCCTCACCTCTTCAGGGCTCCTCTGGTTCCCGGCTCCTCTGCGCTTCGGTATTTCAGCTCCGGTGCTCTGCCTCACTGCGTGTGAAGCCTTTCTGCTGACGCTTCTGCTCGGCCCGCCCCCTCACACGCCCCTGCTCTCATTTTAACCCTCGCCTACCTCCTTGGTTCTTGCTGTCTCAGCCTCCTAATGGAACTCGATAGTTCCTCTGAAGAAGTACCTGCACAGGACTCCCAGTCCTTCAGGAAAGACTTGAATAAGTTTATTAATAATTCTGTGGAGACTGCTGTGGAGGTTTCAATGAAAAGAATGTCAAAAAACATGGAAAATTCCATGATAAGCATCATGTCCAAAGTTTTGGCCCAGTCTGCGGGGGAAAGCAGAAAAAGAAAGGTGGAACACTCTGCTCATTCTCATGTCCCTAAAAAAGCGTCATTGTCTTGCGAGTCTTCCTCGCACTTGATTGAGGACCCAGTTCCTCCCAGGCCTCCTGCTAAGGAGGGGTTTGTTGGCTCCGAGGGCAAGCGCAAACAAAAAGCCAAACATGCAGAGTCTCCTAGAAAAAAGTTGGTAATTTCCACCATTTTGGACACAGACGATGATGATGATGCAAATTTTGATGACGCTGATCAATTATTTGACCTCTTTGACACTGGTGACCCTTCCCCCCCTCCTTCAAAATCTCATTCAGATTCCTTTTCTTTTGAGCCAGTCTTCGACTCCGAGGGCCTTCCTATGTTCGATCCCTCTACTATTCGACACCCGAATTCTACCGAATGGCTCCCTTCTCACCATGTCGGAGAGTATATTTCTGCTAGATTACGTCTCCCTCTGGAGGCCCCTGTCAGAGCCAGACTCAAATCTGAATGCCCTAAACCTTCTCTTCCCGACAAAATCACTTTGGTTCCTTCTATCGACCAACCTCTCCTCACTTTCTTTTCCAAGTTTGGCAAAGACCCCCGCAGAGGGGTGGACAAGGCTTGGTCCACTTGCCAGGACAAATTATTGGATGTTGTGGGCCCGCTAGCCCGTATTTTTGATTTGGCTGAATGCTCCCGCTTGGAAGGTACTGACCTTTCTGCTGAAGAAGTCTCCATGTGGGCCCAACGCGCCTTCTGTCTTTTGGGTAATGCAAATTCCGCAATTACACATGAGCGTCGCAAGGGTCTCCTGATCAAATTGGATCCCAAACTCTCCAATCTAGCTCCTATGGATCCTGGCCCCAAGGCAAACGGTCTCCTCTTTGGAGAAAATTTGGTGCGTGACCTCAGTAGATTCGTTTCTACTTTTGCTTCTTTGGACAAAGCTCAGCAAACTGTGAAAAAGGTTTTCGCCCCTCGGGTTTTTGGACGGGCCGGCAGAGGCAGGGGCCGCTCTTCCGGCCGTCCCTATCACCAAGGCTCCAGAGGTGCGTCCACCAACAACCAGGACTACAAACCCCAATTCTATCCCCAACGTGGACGTGGCTTCCGTGGGAGAGGTCAACGAAACTACCGCCACAACTCCAACCAACAAGGTAAGCCTTTCTTCTTCCCCTCCTGTCGGGGGCCGCTTAAAACTGTTTCTTCAAAAATGGTGCACCCTCACTGCAGACCCTTGGGTCTTACACACGGTACAGGGATTCCTAATAGAATTCATTTCTCCTCCCGTTCAGTCTTCTCTTCCTCCCCCTCCTGTTTTTTCACTTCTCGTGGCATCTCAGATCTCCGCCGAGATCAAGGTTCTTCTCCAAAAAAGGGCAATTCAAGTTTTTCCCTTCGACTCCTCAGGCTTTCTAAGCTCCATTTTTCTAGTTCAAAAGAAAAACAAGAAGCTCCGCACAGTCATCAACTTGAAGTGGTTCAACCAATTTGTGGTTTATCGCCATTTCAAAATGGAGACCATTTTGCACCTGAGGGACACCCTTCGCCCCAACGATTGGATGGTCCGTTTGGATCTTCAGGATGCTTTCCTCACGGTTCCTATTCATCACTCTCAATGGAAATATCTCCAGTTTCAGTGGGCAGGTGTCAACTATTGTTTCACCTCTCTTCCCTTTGGCTTATCATCCGCGCCCTGGTGCTTCACAAAACTCTTGAAACCAGTGGTCGCCTATCTTCGATCTCTTGGCATCAGACTAATTATTTACTTGGACGATATCCTCCTCATGAATTCCGACCACCAGTCCCTTCTCTCCGACCTGCGGGTGACTCGGTCGCTTCTTCTGGACCTGGGATTTCTCATCAATCTCGACAAGTCATCTCTGATTCCATCTCAGAACATGGAATTCTTGGGCTTTCTCGTGGACTCTGCTGCAGCGTCCCTGCGCCTGCCCCTCTCCAAAGTTTCCAAAATCAAAGCGGAGATTGTTTCCGTTCTTCAGTCCTCTCTTTTGTCTCTCCGATCCTTAGCGAGGATCGTCGGCCTCCTTTCCTCCTCCATTCAAGCCATATTCCCTGGCCCTCTCCATTATCGCGCTCTTCAGCGCCTCAAAATTCAACACCTTCGACAAGGCCTTGCCTATTCAGATCTAGTGTCTCTCGATCCCGAGTCTCGTACCGAGCTTCAGTGGTGGATCGACCATTTAGATGCGTGGAACGGACGCACTATCTTCGCCACTGCCCCAGATCTTGTCTTAGAATCCGATGCAAGCCTGTCGGGCTGGGGCGCCCGATGTGGACCAATCTCGACTGGAGGTTCATGGTCCGCCGAGGAGTCCAAGTTGCACATCAACTGTTTAGAGATGCTTGCAGGTTCCTTTGCGATCAAAAGCCTTACAAAAAACAGGATCCACTGTTCTATCCTTCTTCGTATGGACAATGTTTCTGCGGTCCGCTACATCAACCATCTAGGCGGAACAAGGTCCAAACCCCTGGCGGACTTAGCAAAGAGTCTGTGGGAGTTCTGTCTCGCACATCATCTTTCCTTGACCGCAGAATATCTCCCCGGAGATCTCAACAGTGTAGCGGATTGGCACTCGAGATTTCTTCGAGATTCCAGCGATTGGAAGCTCTGTCCATCCGTCTTCCTGTCTCTTTCCCATCTTTGGGGCCCTTTCTCTATCGATCTTTTTGCGTCCCGGCTCAATTCACAATTACCCCGGTTCTACAGCTGGCGCCCGGACCCCTTGGCTTTGGCGACAGACGCTTTCCTACAGGACTGGTCTCGTCACCTTCATTATGCCTTCCCTCCTTTTCTGATGATCAACAGGGTCCTTTCTCAGGTTCGCCGCCAGTCTGCGTCTCTGGTTCTTGTGGCCCCCTTCTGGCAAGCTCAAGTGTGGTTTCCGACTCTTCTCGAGATGGCAGTGGATTTCCCTGTCCTTCTTCCCTCCTTCGAGGATCTTCTGCTCAATCCCCAAGGCGTTCAACACAGTCTCATCCTAGACTCCTCCCTGCAGCTCTCGGCCTGGAAAGTTTCCGGCCTTCCACTTCTGACGTCCTCATTTCACAAGAGGCTTCAATCTTTATCAGCCAAGCCTGGGCTCCTGGCACATCCAAAGCTTACAAATCCGCCTGGTCTCTTTGGTCAAGCTGGTGTTTGGAAAGGGACCTCGATCCCATTTCAGCCTCTCTGAATTTCATCATTAATTTCCTCGGTTCTCAAGCCAGTGCCGGTAAGGCTTACCGCACTATCAATCTCTATCGTTCAGCCATCTCTCTCTACCATTCCCAAATCGATGGCAAACCGGTTGGCGCTCACCCTCTGATTTGTCGCCTTCTTAAAGGCGTTCGTTGTGCAAAACCACCGTTGGCTAAGTATACCTCTTTATGGGATGTTACTGTGGTTCTTAAATTGTTTTCTAATTGGCCTGACAATTCTGCTCTTTCTCTCAAAATGCTATCCGCCAAACTTACCATGTTACTGTGTCTAATTTCTATTAAGAGAGTATCTGATGTTAAGGCTCTAGATGTTTCTGCTCGCCAATTTTCTCCTACAGGTGTCCTGTTTCAGATACGCAGACGTACTAAAACTCATTTGGATTCTGTGTTTTATCCTTACTTTCCAGATCATCCCAAATTGTGTGTGGGACAATGTTTAAAAGTGTACGAACACCGAACTGCTGATCTCAGAACGCCCTCTCATTCTCAACTCCTCATTTCCTTTCGTAAACCCCATCTTCCTGTCTCCTCTCCTACCCTCGCCCGTTGGGTTCGTTGGGTCATGTCTCTTGCCGGAATTGATGTCTCCGTTTTCGGGGCTCATTCGGCCAGGGGAGCCATGGCTTCTACAGCCTTTTGGTCTGGCTCTCGTTTGGAGGACATTTTGAGATCAGCAGACTGGTCAAATGACAGTATTTTTCGCATGTTCTATTGTAAACCTGTACATACTGTGGCTTCTGATGTTGTTAATATGCTTTAAACAAGCATAATAGGAGCCTCCGGTCTTGCCATAAAATGTAGATTTTTCTAGTGTTCATGACGGAAAATCTTAATTTTATTAAAGACACGGAGGCGAGTATTATCCCGCCGCAACATTTTTAACATTGTTCTCCCTCCCTACAGCGAATCCAGCCCTGCCGCCGGCTTCATCTTAGAAGATCTTCACTTCGGCTACTTCGTTCTTCACCTCCATCTTCTCCTTCTCCAGCGCTCCTGCATCATCGTACTGGACTCCTTTTTGGTCTTCCTTGGATTCCCCTGCTTCAAGACTTATGTTCCTGGACTTTGGCTATATCCTTAATTTTATCTATTTTCCCTTTGTTTAATGTCTATACTTGATCTGCTCGCCAGCGAAAAGAGGAAGCTGCGCAGTCAGTTAGAGTGTTTATCTAATAGGTCTACTGTGATTGGTTACTGTATTCTCGTTATTTCTCGTTCCCATGGCCCAGTGTGTTCCTGGCCCTCTGGGAACTGTAGTTTTTTACTTATCTTGGCTGCTGTTTAATTAAATGCAAGATAAGAAAGCATAATACTCGCCTCCGTGTCTTTAATAAAATTAAGATTTTCCGTCATGAACACTAGAAAAATCTACATTTAGCATTGAGCTCAACGGATTTCTTTATATAAACACAGGTGATTACTTTGTAGATTACTTTGGTAATTCCAGGACTGTCTCCTAGCTTCAGTTCTGGGGTCTAAGCTGAAAACAGTTTAGCAAAAACGTTTCTGGTATTGTAGTGATTTTGCAGGAATAAAAAACAATTTTAAAAGTTCACACTTAGAAACTTCTCAACAGAAATCTGGCAATGTTATCCAATGGGAGAAAATTCAGGTTGCAGGTCAAGTACGATCTTGTTACTTTTGTAATCCAGTACTGGTCTCCTGGGGCCAGCACTGGGGTCTCAACTCAAAACAGGTAAGTAATAACGTTTCAGTATTTCGTATGATTTTGAAAGAATACTTCTAGTTTTCAAAAGTAGACAGAAGAAATTTCATAGAAAAGCAGACTATGGATTCCTATGGAGAAAATACAAGTTACTAGTAAACCCGCTAGGGATTACTTTTGCGTTTCAGCACTGGGCTACAAGGTACAGTACTGGCTCCTCTCCTGATCACAGGTGAGTATTTCGGAATTCGGATGATTTATCGGATGAATATTTAAAGGTTTCAAAAGTAGACAGAAGATTTTTCGAGTCAAACCAGTCAATGTTATTCAAAGGCAGGTAAGTGAGTTACCGGTTTCCTGGTGAGTACTCCACTGGTGAAGTTGTGGTTCTGGGCATTGACTCGGGGGTCCCCCAGGGTCAGGTAGGTACAGTTGGTTCACCCTCAGCAGCGCAGGGGCGGCCGGGTGCAGAGGTAGTTAGGCCCAATGTTACCCAATGGGGGACAGGGGGCCTCCGGTTGGTGGCTGCTGGCTAGCAGGCTACGCGGCTGTGGGAGCTGGGCTCCTGGTCACTTGCTCAAGGCAAAGGGGGCTCAATGTTATCCAATGGAAAAGGTCAAAAGGGAACAAAGGCTGCGGGCTCGGGGGCGGAGACTCTCCAAGGGCGGCCTGCCTGTCGAGAGGTAAGTTGGGATCTTGGAGAATAGGTAGGTACCCCAAAGGGAAGCACAGCCGGCTGTAGGGCGCCTGGTGCAGGGGTGTCTTTGGGTGTCAGAAAAGCTTACCCTCAGCTGGTCGCGGTTGGGGGGACCCTGGTTCTGAGTCTGCAGGCATCGTCTGGTTCATCGAGGAGGGTCTTTGGGCACTGGACTTCGGGTCCAAGTCAAGTCAAGTAATACTTTATTCGGTTCGAATTTTCAAAACCATAAAAGTACAGACATACATAAAAATGGTCCAAAAGTCGAGATACATCATTTAAAAAAATAGTTACAATTAGAAATGCAGAAATGTTAAAGACATTGCAGGATAAAAACCAAATGGTTGGAACATGAACTACACCCAATTGATCTTTTTGCCCATTCTCATTGCAATAGTTAAAAACTTGGCCACATTATAGATTTCCCAGATATTAGTTAGCATCTGGAGATATAACACCGCTGGTTTGACCTGCCTGAAACCTTTCCCCTTCAGCAGGGGAACGGTCCAAGTCACCGGGGGGATGTCCTTGTGGTCTTGGATCACTCGGGCACGGGCCGGGCTCGGCGGGTGCAGAGTGGGCCGGTCCGGAGCTTCCTGGCTGGCACCAGGGGGGTTGTTGCAGCAGAGCCTCTGCTGATGGGAGTCCCAGCATTTAAGAGGGTCAAGGCAGGTAGGTCCTCTGGGTGTCCCAAGGTTGCTGTCCACAGGAGTCGCCGGGATTTAGGCAGGAGAAGGTTCCAAGATCGACAGGTCGGTAGGGCTGGGGCCAAGTCAGTTGTTGTCGTCCTGTTGTTAGCAAGTGCGCGGCGGGTCTTCTTCTTCTTGATCTTCTTTCTTCTTTTGGTATCGGGATCTGAGGAAGGAAGGTTCAGGGAGCCCCTAAATACTGAATTTAGTGGCGTTACAGGTAGGGAAAGGGCAGGGACCAATAGGTCCCTGTCCTGGGGTGAGTACACCCCCTAGCTTGCTCCTCCCCTGTGGAAGGGGGGCAGGAACCTAGCTGTGATTGGGCAGGGCTCCCCATCTTCAAGATGGCCGTAGCCCGGGGTAGTGCTTCACCTCGTCTCCCCCACCTAAGCGTTGGGGTGGGGTTGGCATAGGCTGGAACACCCCCCTTTCTGACGTACTTTTTTCCACCAGTCTTCCCACCAGAGTGTGGGTCGGTACTGATGGGGGCCATTTGCTGGGTGCAGCAAATGTTCTGGAGAAACTCACAGAGGCGGCATGCCTTTGAAGCTTCCCCCTGCCCATCCTGGGGGAGGAGACCTAGCACCTCGCCCAGGATGTGCATTGTTGCAGGCTCAGGAGAGCGTGGGGCTCTCCACCCAATGGTCCAGCAACATGTCTGCTGTGTGGTAGCCTCTGCAGCCACTCCGCCCAGACGTGAATTGTGGGTTAGGTTTTCAGGGGGCATCTCTAACATGCCCTCTGGTGCACTTTACATTAAATCCCACACTGGCATCAGTGCCGGTTTAATGTGCTGAGAATTTTGGCACCAAACTTGTCAGTCTTCATTGTAGCCATTATGGTGCTTTGGAGTTCGTAATGACAACCTCCCAGCACCATATACTCTTAATGGCATCACTGCACTTACAGTGCCCAGGAATGGCCCTGGGTACTGTAGGGGCACAGGGCTCATGCACCTGTGCCCACACCTCTGGCATAGGGCACCCAGCTAGAGGGGTGACTGAAGTATGCCAGGGCAGTGGGTTCTGTGGGCATGGCACATAGGGATGTGTGCCATGTCGACTCTCTGTTTAGTTCTGTTACTTACACACTCAGCCTGCAAAGGCAGTGTGTGGGTGTCTGAGTACAAGGCCCCTGAGGGTGGCACAAAGTGTTGCAGCCCTCAGGGGTCTTCTCTGGTCACCATGCCCTGGGTGCCTAGGGTACCATTTACTAGGGGCTGATAGGTGGCCAGAGATGCCAATTGGGTTTTAGTTTCAACACGGTTTTAGGGAAGGAACAGAGGCCCTGGGTACCTGGTTGGCAAGAACCCAGTGCACACTCAGTCAAAGCACATCAGCAGTTCAGAAAAAAGTGGGGCCATACCAAGGCAAGAAAGATGGCACTTTCTCACACAACCCCTCCAAATGAAAGGTGATGAAACTAACCTTGCCCTAGGGAGTCTTCATTGTCTAAGTGGAAGAACCTGGAAAGTCCATCTGCATTGGCATGGGCAGTCCCTGGTCGGTGTTGCACTTCAAACTCCATACCCTGTAGGGAGATGGACCATCTCAATAGTTTTGGATGTTCCCCTTTCATCTGCATTAGCCATCTGAGAAGTCTGTGGTCAGTTTGAACCTGGAAGTTAGTTCCAAACAAGTAGGGCCTCAACTTCTTCAGGGACCAAACCACAGCAAAGGCCTCCCTCTCAATAACACTCCAACGCTGCTCTCTGGGGAGTAGCCTCCTGCTTATAAAAGCAACAGGTAGGTCTTGGCCGTCCTCATTGATCTGGGACAGGACTGCTCCTATCCCAGCTCTGAGGCATCAGTCTGCACTATGAACTGCTTGGAGTAGTCTGGTGCTTTTAGAATGGGTGCTGAGCACATTGCTTCTTTCAGGGTGTCAAAGGCCTTTTGGCAGCTAACAGTCCAGTTTACTTTCTTGGGCACTTTATTGGGTGTGCGTTCTGTGAGGGGAGCCACAATGGACCCACATCCCTTCACAAACTTCCTGTAGTATCCAGTCAAGCCAAGGAATGCCCTGACTTTGGTCTGGGTGGTTGGAGCTGCCCAGTCCATGATGCTTTGGATCTTAGGCTGTAAGGGTTGGACCTGGCCTCCAACAACAAGGTGGCCCAAGTACACCACCGTGCCCTGCCCTATCTGGCATTTGGATGCCTTGATAGTCAGTCCTGCAGATTGTAGGGTTTGTATAACCTTCCCAAGGTGGATCGGGTGATCCTGCCAGGTGGAGCTAAAGACAGCAATATCATCAAGATAAGCTGCACTAAAGGACTCCAATCCAGTCAGGACTTGGTTCACCAACCTCTGGAATGTGGCAGGGGCATTCTTCAACCCAAAAGGCATTACAGTGAACTGATAGTGCCCATCAGGGGTGAAGAATGCTGTCTTTTCTTTGGCTCCTGGGGCCATGCCAATCTGCCAGTACCCTGCAGTTAAGTCAAAGGTGCTGAGGGATTTGGCTGCCCCTAGCTTGCCTATCAACTCATCTGCTCTTGGAATGGGGTGAGCATCTGTCTTGGTGACAGAGTTGAGCCCTCTATAGTCCACATGCAACCTCATCTCTCTCTTTCCACCCTGTTGATGATGTTTGGGGACCAGAATCACTGGACTTGCCCAGGGGCTCTCAGAGGGTTCAATTACCCCTAGCTACAGCATCTTGCTGGCTTCAGCTTTGATGCTTTCCTTGACTTGGTCTGATTGTCGATAGATTTTGTTTTTGTCAGGGTTACTGTCACCAGTGTCCACATCATGCACCAGCTGGTCAGACCAGGGGTTAAGGAAAAGATGCTATCAAACTGCTGCAAGAATTGCTTGCAGTCAGTCTGCTGTTGGGGAGAGAGGGTGTCTGAAAGGACCACTCCATCCACTGACCCATCTTTTGGGCTGGAAGGGAGATCAGGGAAAGGTTCACTCTCTGCTTCCTGTTCCTCATCAGTCACCATCAGCATGGTGAGGTCAGCCCTGTCATTGTAGAGTTTCAGGCGGTTCACACTGCTGTTCAGGTTGAAAATCAACCATTACAGCTTTTTGGTCATACCAGTGCTTCTGCAGCTCCTGGCTGGCCTCCAGATTCTTGGATGCCTTGTCCATGTACTCAGCCATTCTGGACCTTAGGCCAAGCGCATAGTCCACAATGTCTTGCTTGGGTTCTTGGAGAGGCCTCTCCCAACCCTCTTTCACCAGACAAAGTGGTCCCCTTACAGGATGACCAAACAGAAGTTCAAAGGGTGAAAACCCCACTCCCTTCTGTGGCACTTCCCTATAAGCTAAAAGCAGGCATGGCAACAGGACATCCCATCTCCTTTTGAGTTTTTCAGGGAGTCCCATGATCATACCTTTCAATGTCTTGTTGAACCTTTCCACAATACTATTGGTTTGTGGGTAGTATGGGGTAGTACACTTGTACTGCACCCCACACTCCTTCCACATGTGTTTCAGGTAAGCAGACAAGAGGTTGGTATATCTGTCTGAAACCACCTCCTTAGGAAAGCCTACCCTGGTGAAAACACCCAGGAGGGCCTTGGCTACTTCAGGAGCTGTAGTAACCCTAAGGGTAATTACTTCAGGGTACCTAGTAGCATGATCCACTACTACTAGAATGAATTTGTTCCCTGAGGCTGTGGGAGGCTCAAGTGGACCCACAATGTCCACACCTACCCTTTCAAAGGGAACCCCCACCACTGGCAGTGGTATCAGGGGGGCTTTTGATTTTCCACCTGTCTTGCCACTGGCCTGACAGGTAACACAGGAGCTCACAAACTTCTTCAATCTTTGGTTCATCTGGGGCCAGTAGAAGTGGCTAACTAGCCTTTCCCAAGTTTTGGTTTGTCCCAGGTGTCCAGCTAGGGGGATGTCATGAGCTAAAGTTAGGAGGAACTCCCTGTACCTCTGTGGCACTACCACCTCCTGGTAGCTCCAGGATTGGGGTTTCTTGCTTCAGCATTCAGTAACCCCTCTTCCCAATACGCTCTGTGGGTACCACTGACATCTCCCTTTGCTTCTGCAGCAGCTTGCTGCCTCAGGCTTTCAAGAGTGGGGCAGTCTCGCTGACCCTGGCACAGCTGATCCTCCCTAGTGAGTCCCCCTGGGCCAGGAGTCCAGCCTGGTAAGGCTCAAGCTCCATGGGCTCATTTCCCTCTAGGGTTTCCAAGTCCTCTCCCTGAGGAGAGGGGTCCTGAGAGGCTTGCTGTGTAGAGGCTGGTTCCCTAGTCTTCTTTATTTTTCTCTTGGTTGGTTGGGCCATACTTTCAGGCTCCAAAACTACTTGTTCCCCCTTCTTTTTGCTCTGTGCTCTGGTTTGCACTAACCCTGGGCGTAGTGGGCGTAGTGGGGCTCCGCGGAGCTACGCGGAGTGGGCGAGAAGCTACGCCCACTCCCGCACTCCGCGTAGCCCCACTACGCACCTCCCTCCCGCTCTCCTCTACATACATTATTTAAGCAAAATACCCTAATAAAACAATTTTAAAGCACTTACCGTGTCCGGGGCTCGTCCGGGGCTCCCTCTTGGAATCACATCGTCATGGATACCAATGCGCATGCGCGGGCGGCCGCGCATGCGCTTTGGTATCTATGAAGGGACGCTATTCCAAGAGGGAGCCCCGGACGAGCCCCGGACACGGTAAGTGCTTTAAAATTGTTTTATTAAGGGTAGTTTGCCTAAATAATGTATGTAGGGGAGGGCGGAAGGGAGGCGGGTGGCGGCCGACTCGGCTACGCACACGGAGTGGGCGTAGTGTTGCCGGCTACGCTGTCTACGCAAAATGTGTAGGAGGCAACACTACGCCTACTCCGTGGGCGTAGCCGATTCGGACGCCCAGGGTTAGTTTGCACACACACCAGTCTAGGAATACCCAGCATGGCTGCATAGGTTACTTGCTCAACCTCAGCCCAAGCTGAGGTTTCCAGGTCATTTCCAAGCAGACAGTCAGCTGGCAATTTTGGAGAGACCACTACCAGTTTCAGGCCAGTAACCTCCCCCACCCTTATGTCACCGTAGCCGGAGGGCGTTGGGTGGTAATGCTGTCAGCATTGGTGACTGGGTACGTTTTCCCAACCAAGTATTGCTCTGGGGAAACCAGCTTTTCCTTTACCATAGTGATTCTGGCACCTGTATCCCTCAGGGCTTCTACTCTAGTTCTATTAATGGAGGGGTATTACAGATACTTGTTACAGTTGGGTGGCCAACCAGCTACATTGGCAACTTCCATGTCCCCCAAAGAGACTAGACGGGCTTGAGTGTATTCCCAGATTTGCTCTGGGCACTCCTCTGATCCCATCTGTAGATTTACTGTCCCTGGATTAGCTGTAATGGGTGCCTTAGGGGCTTTATTGTAGGGGCAGTTTTTGTCTACAGTTAAATGTCTCAACTTTTACGGTTGTTACAATAGGCCTTGTTAAGATAAAAGTTCTTCCCACTATAGGGCTGAGGCACATAGGGAGTAGTTTGGGACCCACCCACCTGGACAGGTTTTTGGGGCCCTTTGGAAGACTCTGACTTTTTATCTTGGGGATTCTCACCACCTTTCTCCTGGGGAGGTTTTGTAACCACCTTCTTTTGGTCACCCCCAGTGGCTGTCCTGGTCACCCTAGTCTTGACACAATGGTCTGCCTTCTTTCTCAATTCTTGGGGAGAAATTTGACCAAGGTCTACCAAATGCTGATGCAACTTTTCATTTGTGCAATTACTCAGAATGTGTTCCTTCATAAACAAATTATAAAGTCCAGTAAAATCATGCACATTGTTTCCAGTTAGCCAATCATTCAGTGTCTTTGCTGAGTAGTCTACAAAATCTATCCAGGATTGGGTCTGGGTTTTGTGCACCCCTGGAGCCTAATTCTTTACTCCTCAGTAGTAAGTCCAAATCCCTCAATCAGAGTTTTCTTCATGAGGTCATAAGACCCTGCAACTGGCCCAGAGAGGGTCAGAAGCCTGTCTCTGCAGTTACCAGAGAACAGTTCCCACAGCAGTGCCCCCCAGAGAGGTCTCTTTAGTCTTCTGATATCACAAGCCCTCTCAAAGGCTGTGAACCACTTGGTGATATCATCACCTTCCTCAAATTTAGGGACAATCCCTTTGGGTATTTTAGGATCATAAGATTGCTCTTTATCCTTATTATTAGTATTGCTGCCACCAGAGATGGGGGCTAAGCCCACCTCTTTCCTTTCTTTCTCTAGAGCCAGGAGTCTGGACTCTAGGTCTAATCTCTTGGCCAACTTTGCTAAAACGTTGTCCTCTTCATTGGAGCTCTCCCCAATGTGTCCTCTGGGGCATAGTCCACCTGTGTGGTACCCAGGCTCCCTGAAGCTGACTCTTGGAGTTAAGGGTGTAGAGACCCTTACTTCCCTAGAGATGGGGGGCATTGGTATTATCCTCCTCCTCCTCCTCCTGTTCTTCCTCTGAACTGGCGTCACCCTGTTCAGAGGGGTGGCCTTGTACATACTCAACCAGGAGCTCCTGGAGCCCTTGTTTGGTTGGATGCAGGCCCATGACTATATTTTAAAGATTGCATAGGGACCTCAATTCCTTGAAATCCAAGTGCAAGTAAGGTGTGAGGTCGAGCTCTTCAACCAGGTCAATGTTATCTTCACTAACAGCTGGGTTCTGTTGAGACATTCTAAACTGACAGTTCTAACCCTCTACCCTAACTATAGTGGCTTTTTATTTTTCTGGAATACTAATGGGACTTAAGCAAGGCCCTATCAGACTTTTAGTATTTTGGAAAAACCAATCTCAGAATTCTAAAGGCAATTTATGAGTTCTGTCGTGTGATCAGATGGTAACCAAGTAGTCAAACAAATGCAAGTTTGTATCCCACCGCTGATCCACTAATGTGAGAAAGTGGCTCTAGATATACTGGACCAGAAAAAGGTACAGTGTGTATAGAGTCCACAAACCCCAGAGGTATACCAGAGGTTAAAGCCAGGTGTGACCTTACTCTCTAAAGTGGTAGCTTGGTCGAGCAGTAAGGCAGTACCAGAGGACAGTGTAAAGCATTTGTTGTACACACTCAGTCAGCAAAAGGTTTCACACACTCAAAGACTGAACTCCAGGCCAATTGTTTTTATATCAAAAGATATAGTTGTTTTATTTCTAGAACCAACAGGTATAAAAAATATACTGTTCTCAATATGAGAGGTCCCAGATGAGTACTTTGTAGAAAGGCAATAAACTTTGTAAAGACAATAGGTACAGGGGTTGCAGTATGCAACACAATTCTACACACAATTTAGCATTGAGTTCAATGGATTTCTTTATATAAACTCAGGTGATTACTTTGTAGATTACTTTGTTAATTCCTGGACTGGCTCCTTGGTTCAGACCTGGGGTCTAAGCTGAAAACAGTTTAGCAAAAACGCTTTAGGTATTGTAGTGATTTTTCAGGAATAAAAAACTATTTTAAAAGTTCACACTTAGAAACTTCTCAACAGAAATCTGGCAATGTTATCAAATGGGAGGAAATTCCGTTTGCAGGTAAAGTCGGATCTCGTTACTTTTGTAATCCTGTACTGGTCTCCTGGGGCCAGCACTGGGGTCTCAACTCAAAACAGGTAAGTAATTACGTTTCAGTATGTCATAAGGTTTTTAAAGAATATTTCTAGTTTTCAAAAGTAGACAGAAGAAATTCCATAGAAAAGCAGACAATGGATTCCTATGGAGAAAATAGGAGTTACTAGTAAACCCGCTAGGGATTACTTTTGCGTTTCAGCACTGGGCTACAAGGTACAGTACTGGCTCCTCTCCTGATCACAGGTGAGTATTTTGGAATTTGGAACTCGGATGATTTTATATGAATATTTCAAGTTTTCAAAAGTAGACAAGATTTTTCGAGTCAAACCAGTCAATGTTATTCAATGGCAGGTAAGTAAGTTACCGGTTTCCTGGTGAGTACTCGACTGGTGAAGATTTGGTTCTGGGCATGGACTCGGGGGTCTCCCAGGGTCAGGTAGGTACAGTTGGTTTACCCTCAGTGGCCCAGAGGCGGCCGGGTGTAGAGCTAGTTAGGCCCAATGTTATCCAATGGGGGGCGGGGGGCCTCCGGTTGGTGGCTGCTAGCTAGCAGGCCACGCAGCTGTGGGAGCTGGGCTCCTCGTCACTTGCTCAGAGTAAAGGGGGAAGCAGGATAGGACAAAGGCGGCCCAGCCAGCGGTACTTGGACGGCTGGGTGTAGGGTGTTTGTGAGCCATCGGGCGCTCAATGTTATCCAATGGAAAAGGTCAAAAGGGAACAAAGGCTGCAGGTTCGGGGGCGGAGACTCTCCAGGGGCGACCAGCGCGTCGAGAGGTAAGTTGGGATCTTGGAGAACAGGTAGGTACCCCAAAGGGAGGCACAGGAGACTGTAGGGCGCCGGGTGCAGGGGTGTCTTTGAGTGTCGGAAAAGCTTACCCTCAGCTGGTCGCGGTTGGGGGGCCCCTGGTTCAGAGTCTGCAAGCGCTGTCTGGTTCATCGAGGCGGGTCTTTGGGCACTGCATTTCGGGTCCCAGACGCCGGGGGGACGTCCTTATGGTCATGGATCACTCAGGCACGGGCCGGGCTCGGCGGGTGCAGAGTGGGCAGGTCCGTAGCTTCCTGGCTGGCACCAGGGGGGTTGTTGCAGCAGAGCCTCTGCTGATGGAAGTCCCAGTCTTTAAGAGGGTCAAGACAGGCAGGTCCTCTGGGTGTCCTAAGGTTGCTGTCTACAGGAGTCACCGGGATTTAGGCAGGAGAAGGTTCCAGGATCGACAGGTCGGTAGGGCTGGGGCCAAGTCAGTTGTTGTCGTCCTGTTGTTAGCAGCTGCGCGGCGGGTCTTCTTCTTCTTGATCTTATTTCTTCTTTTGGTATCGGGATCTGAGGAAGGTAGGATCAGGGAGCCCCTAAATACTGAATTTAGGGGCATTACAGGTAGGGCAAGGGCAGGCACCAATAGGTCCCTGTCCTGAGGTGGGTACACCCCCTAGCCTGCTCCTCTCCTGTGGGAGGGGGGCAGGAGCCTAGCTGTGATTTGGCAGGGCTCTCCATCTTCAAGATGGCCGGAGCCCGGGGTAGTGCTTCACCTCGTCTCCCCCACCTGAGGGGTGGGGTTGGCATAGGCTGGCACACCCCCCCTTCCTGACGTAGTTTTTTCCACCAGCCTTCCAGCAGGGAGAGGGAGTCAGAACTGGTAGGGGCTAGTTGCTGGGTGCAGCAAATGGTTTGGAGAAGCTCACAGAGGCAGCATGCCTTTGAAGCTTCCTCCCCCTGCCCATCCTGGGCGAGGAGACCTAGCACCTCGCCTAGGATGTGCATTGTTGCAGGCCCAGGAGAGCGGGGGATCTCCACCCAGGGGTCCAGCAACATGTCTGCTGTGTGGCAGCCTCTGCAGCCACTCAGCCCAGACGTGGATTGTAGGTTAGGTTTTCAGGGTGCATCTCTAAGATGCCCTCTGGTGCACTTTACATTAAATCCCACACTGGCATCAGTGCCGGTTTAATGTGCTGAGAAGTTTGGTACCAAACTTGTCAGTCTTCAGTGTAGCCATTATGGTGCTGCGGAGTTCGTAATGACAACCTCCCAGCACCATATACTCTTAATGGCATCACTGCACTTACAATGCCCAGGAATGGCCCTGGGTACTGTAGGGGCACAGGGCTTGTGCACCTGTGCCCCCACCTCTGGCAAAGGGCACCCAGCTAGAGGGGTGACTGAAGTATGCCAGGGCAGTGGGTTCTGTGGGCATGGCATACAGGGATGTGTGCCATGTTGACTCTCTGTTTAGTTCTGTTACTTAGACACTCAGCCTGCAAAGGCAGTGTGTGGGTGTCAGAGTACAAGGTCCCTGAGGGTGGCACAATAAGTGCGGCCGCCCTCAGGGGTCTTCTCTGGTCACCATGCCTATGGTACCATATACTAGGGGCTGATAGGTGGCCAGAGATGCCAATTGGGTTTTAGTTTCAACACAGTTTTAGGGAAGGAACACAGGCCCTGGGTACCTGGTTGGCAGGAACCCAGGGTACACTCAGTCAAAGCACATCAGCAGTTCAGAAAAAAGTGGGGGCATACCAAGGCAAGAAGGATGGCACTTTGTCACAGGAAGGGTAGCTGGTTTGTGGACTGGAAATTCAGTATGATGTAGTGTTATTGAAAGAGGTGCGTCTTTCCTAAATTGCAGCAGTGTTGAGGCCATCTTAATGTATACAGGGATGTTGTTACAGATTCTATGTACATGGATTGAAAAGGCCTACTGCTTTGTACTTTCCTTTTTACACTTGTTAGACTGCGGTTTGATGGTGTCATGTCCTAGTGTCCCAAAAACCAAGCAGAGATTGTGAGCTTGTCTGAAAGATAATTGGGGTGCTGGTGATTATGGCTTTTTAGATGATGCATCTGGTTTTAAAGATGGTGCGGGCTGGTAAGCAGAGCCAATGCAGTTCTTTCAGGATGGAGGTCATTTGATCATACTTCTTCAGATCCTGGAGGAGACAATGCACTTAAGGAATGCCAGAGTGGCTTCTGGGGGGCCATATAGGACAGCATTACCACCAAACAAATGCAAAAGTATAAGGGTTTGAACAGAAGTTGTGATGTCAATTTCGGCAAGAAACAGTTTCAGTTTTTTAAGATGAGAGAGCTGGCACAAGGACATTTTCTTTGTTTGTAGGAATATGTTCCTTGAGTGAGGTTAATATCCAGGGTGAATCCAAGTGACTTGGAATTCAGTGAAAGTTGGGGCTTGAAACCGTAATGGTCAATGTCATTGAATCAGGTCTGCACTATTTCTTGCTTTTTGTTTTTGGCAAATAACAGTCAGTACAGTTTATAAATAAGTTTATTTAACCCCTTCACCACGGCACAAATTTATCAGCGGCTCAGGAGCGTGGGGGGTGAGCGTGGCGCTGCTATGCTCGTGATGGAACCACGCCATCATAGCCGCGGGCGGCGTATGCTCAGGACGGCGTGGTTCCATCATGGCCCCGCCCGCTCATTAATTTGCCCACACAGGCGGGGAATTAATGTCGCTTGGGCGTGGCGGCAGCCGCATGATGGAGCCAAGCCGTCATGAGGACACGTTGCCCGTGTCTCATGGCGGCGTGATTCTGTCATGTGCACGCAAGGGGTTAAGATACTGTTCCTTAAACCATAAGTATCAGATCAATAAGAAATAGGGGCCTATTTCGATGTTGGTCAGAAAGCTTCTGACCGACATTGATGGTTTCAATTCGGACCACCTCATTACAATCTAGGCAGTTGGAATTGAAACCAGCTGGCCATTCCGGCTGTATTCCCGTGGGCTCAAGGAGCCCGTTGGCCAGTCAGAGACTGGCCTGTAATCCCAATGGATAGCGTTTCTGCTGTTAGGAACACGATGCTCGGTTTCGGGCAGGCTTTCAATATGGCCTTTCCGACATTGAAAGCCTGTCGAAAAGTGAGCTTGGGGGCTTCTAGCAGGGCTCCCTTCACTCTGGGGCCGCTGGTTGGTATTACCCTGTTGATTCCCGCACTGTCTAGCAGGCACCTTGAGGTGCCTGCCACGAGGTGCAGGTGGTATGAACATAACCTCCCATTTCTCCATGGGAGCTTGTGCTACGGCCAGTTTATGGCCACTGCACAATCTCCCATAGAGAAATGGGGGTATGCAACTGCACCATGTGCGTTCGCATTGTAAATGCAATGTTGGGACCGCCGACCAGAGGTCAGGCGGTCCCAAGACCATAACGGTGTCAGTCGGAAGCAACTTTGACTGACATCGGAATCGTGCTCTAAACATTACAAACTCTTTAAAAGTCGAAATATTAATGCATTATAAAATCTACAAACAGTTACAAATGACTTATTACAAGCATGACAGCTTTTAAAACCATAAAAAATTCTTACCAGTGGACAAGCGACATCAATACATTGCATATAAAACAGAAATGCTCTTGTTACCAATCTCATCCTTTTATTGTGTTTTAAAAACACAGGTTTTAAAATGTTCTAATGGGCATTTAAGAAATGAAAACAGTCTAATACAGTATGTAGGGTTGTTAAATGCATATTTAACTCACAACTACATAAATCTTCTGAAATTTTAATGGATGACCTTCCGGTCAGGTGAGATTGCAGCCGATGCAGATCAATTCTAAACCTTAGGATTGCATTGCATACCTGCTTGGGCAAATTGTGCAAATAAGGGAAAGAGTTACTGAATTCCCAGACTTCACAGATGTCAGCAATAGAGGTCTTTTTGTGCCTTAGGCATGCCAGATAATTAGCTTTGCCTGCCCCTTGCATCTGTAATACATTCTTTGATAGTACAGTACAGTAAGCAACACTGCTCCGACTCCTTGTCCTCAAGACTACGAAGCTCCCAAACAGCATCCTGCAATGTTAATGTGTGCTTTCTTTTTGTTTTGTTTGTTGTGAATCTCTGCATTGTATCTGCTGTAAAGCGTTCCGATACCCTCGGGTCAGGCCAGTGCTATATACAACTTCTTAAATAAATAAATAAAAAATTTTTTTGTGTAATATTTCCACCATATCAAACAAAAGCTTTTTAACGTCTCCGCTACAAATCAATTCATTTTGATTATTTCATCTCTACATTAGGAGGCTGATTTTAGCTACTCAAATAGTGTTAATTTATCATAGATTTTCAAGGAGCAGACCGGAGTCGTCATTGACCATGATTGTAACACGGTTTCTATCCTTATTGCCTAGGCCATATCTCATTTTGGTAGGGAGAGCAAATTATTTAGACATAACCCCTTCATCTTTGCCCAACCTTGATACCCGGCCAAACCCAGTGCCTTTACTCCATATATAAATTGTGGGAGAATCATAACCCCAAGTGCAGCGAGGACTGGGTAGAATGATGGACCACCATATTCACTTTTAGATGTTTTCAAGCCACCAATGGTTGAACAGGCTTCAGATTTCAGTGTATCAATGTGTAAAGTCCAGTAGAAAGATTTATTTTATTTTTTATTTTTATTTTTGACACTTCTAGAGCGCACTGTTACCCGGAGGTGTCCTGGCGCTGGCTGATCGCTAGTGGGGATGAGCAGGGGCATTAGCGAGAAAAAAGCCATGTTTTGAGAGCCTTCCTGAACTTGAGTAGGTCGGGGATCTGTCTTAGATTGGCCGGAAGCGCGTTCCAGGCATTGGCGGCGCCTAGGGATAGACTTCTGCCTCCCCAACGAACTTTCCTAATTCTAGGGATGACAACCAGCCCCTGCTCGGCTGATCGTAACGCTCGGGCTGGTTTATACCACTGGAAGAGAGGAATCAGGCAGTGGGGGCCAATGTCGTGCAGTGCTTTAAAGATCACACAGAGTGATTTAAACAGGATTCTTTTCCGCACTGGCAGCCAGTGTAGTTTAACTAGGTCATGGGAGACTGAGGCGAACCTGGACGTGCCTGTGATCAGGCGAGCTGCTGCATTCTGCAGGATCTGAAGTTTGTCTAGGAGACCCTGCTGAGCATTTAGAAGGAGCGCGTTGCAATAGTCTAACCGAAACATCACCAGTCCGGTCACTACTGTCTTTTTATGTTCTACCGGAAGGAATGGCAAGACCTTCCTGATAGTTTTAAGCACAAAATGCGTAGCAGAGGATAAGGCATTGATTTGAGGCCTGAAGGAAAGGGATTCGTCCATCAAGATCCCCAAATGTTTTACCTTGGTTACTGGGGTAGGTGGAAGCCCCATTTCTTCTGGCCACCAACGGGGTGACCAAAAGTTGTCTTTGGTCCCAAACAGTAACGACTCTGTTTTTGCGGAGTTGAGCTAAAAGGCAGTTACCTGCCATCCAATTGCTCACTTCCCGCATGCAGCATCTGAACCGATCTGCAGTGGTGTCTAGATCTCCCTGGCGCAGCGACACCACAATCTGGGTGTCGTCAGCATAGGAAGTAAGATTAAATCCGAAGGATCTAATAACTGGCGCCAGGGTGGAGACGTAGACATTAAACAAAGTCGGACTCAGGGATGACTCCTGGGGGACTCCGCAGGGGAGCACAAATGGCTCGGATTGGAAGTCCCCCAAGGCCACCGACTGAGTCCTCCCGGCCAAAAAGGCCTTCAGAATATCGAGTGCCTTCCCTGAATCCCACTGGCCCTCAACCGGTCCACCAATAGTTTATGGTGGACCGTATCGAAGGCCGTTGATAAATCAAGCAGGATCAGGGTGGCTCTGCCCCCGGCGTCCAGCACCATTCGAATGTCTTCGGCAGATTTTATCAGTGCCGATTCTGTGCTGTGTCCGGCCCCAAATCCGTGTTGGGATGAATCCAGCCTTTCTCCAGAACCTAGGAAGTTGCTGAGCTGTGTGTTCAGTATGCCCTCCATGATTTTGGCGGGGAGGGGGAGCCTGGCGATGGGACGAAAGTTATTTAAGTCCATGACGTCCAAGTTGGATTTTTTTAACAGGGGCAGGATAGAGGCTTGTTTCCAGCGCGAAGGAAATTCCCCCTTGTCTAGCATGATGTTGAACAGGGGAGTGAGTCCAGATGCAATAGTAACATGGGCTATTTTAGCGATTGTGGCTGGGCAAGGGTCGTGGGGGGAGCCGGATTTTATTCTCATTAGCCGACTTGATACCTCCTCCTCAGTAATGGGGGAGAAGTTGTTTAATAATTCAAAGTTCCTGCTGATTTCCAAGTGCGTAGCAGGGGTGAGATCCGAGACAGTGGACATAATTTGGCTGTTTAGCGGGTGGAAGATTTTTTCTACCTTGCTCAGGAAGAAATTGGCTAGGTCCTCACATAATTGGCGACTAGGTGGTATATCTATAGGTTTAGGGGCTGCCAGTGAAGACAGGGTGCTAAACAATTCTTTAGGGGAGTTAGTAGCTTCTTTAATGCGCTTGGAAAAGAACTCGCATTTGGCCTGGTGGATCCTTTCCCTATAGGTTCTCAGTTCTGCATTAAGCAGTTTCTTGTCATCCTCCCTGTAGTTTTTCCGCCATGTTCTTTCTAATTTTTTACAGCGTGTTTTGTGGTCCCTGATTTGTTCCGTATACCATGGGTCCGAAGGGTTAGAACGGGTGGAGCTAAGTGTGACTGAGGGTGCTAGCTGCCGACAAGCGTCATCTAGCCATCTAGAATAATCTGCAGCTGCTTCCTCTACATTGTTTGGGGTGGGCTTAAAAGATGATGTCAGCAGGTCTGTTAACATTGTGCCTTCTATTTTTTTCCATTTCCTGATCTTTTTGAGTGGGATTTTGGCCTGCGTGGGTTTGGCAATGGGGGCTGAGGTGATATTAAAAAAGACTGCCGCATGATCCGACCAGGAAAGCGGCTGGACTGCCGTCACATCTAAATTAGGAAGGTTGGAAAAAATACCATCCAGAGTGTGTCCTGCCTTGTGAGTCGGGCCGTGGACCAATTGTGTTAATTCAACCCCCTGTAGTAGATCTAGGAGAACCTGCGTGTCAGGGTCTGAGTCTTTTTCGAGATGAAAGTTCAAGTCCCCTAAGAGTGTAAAGGAGTTGGCGCAGATGGCTTCCTCTAATAGGCTGCTCAAAGCTGTGAGGAAAGGTGCTTTAGCGCCAGGTGGCCTATAAAGTAGGCAGCCTCTAAGAGTGAGGTGGTCGGAGACAGAGAGTGAAATTAAAAATCATTGCTTCCTCTAGATTGGTCGCATCGGAGTTTACTATCCCTCTGAGGGATTTATGAGAGATAATGGCCAACCCCTTTCCTTTTTTTCTTTCTCTGTTCATTGTGAGACAGATATAGTCCTGGGGGGTAGCCTTAACGATGTCTGGACCTGAAGCCGCATCTGTCCATGACTCCGTTATGAAGGCGATCTTGACTTTAGAGTCCTGTATGAGCTCCGCCAGTTCGGTGCTATGTTTTACCAGAGATCTGGCATTGAGGAGCATACAATTGGTAATACTGGATTTTTTTTGTTTCTGGGTCCATGAGGGTGGCCTTGGGGGAAGGTAGGGAATGCCAAAGTACTTTGGGAAGAATTTGTTTGCAATTGACACAGTGATGGGGGAGGGGCTGCCGGTCGTCCTCCAGTGCAATGGTGGTGCACCCATAAGTACCAGTGTGGCTGCCCAATGACAATAGAGAAAGAAATCATCTCCAAATGCTTGTATTCTAATGTTTCCTCAACTGGGGTATCCACAATAGCACATCCCTGCTTCACTTTCTTCTTGTCAAGTGCCATCATTTTCATTTAATTAAAATATATTACTAGCTCTTTTTTCCCACTAGCATCTATTTTTCTCCAATTTCCTTTTGAGATCAGTAGTAGTGCTACCACAAAAAGGAGGCAGAAGATGTGAGAACCTCCCATTTGTGCTAAAAAATTACTTTAACGAGTGATGGGGCCAGCATACATCCTTGGCGCAAACCATTCTCCATATTTATTTTCCTTGAGAGGCTCCCCACTTTGTCCACTATTACTCTTGCCCAGTTATTTGTATGGAGTTCTCTCAAGATTCTTAGTATTTCTCTGAGATTTCCATTGTTTTTAATTCTGTCCAAAAGGTTTCACAAATTATTGAGTCAAATACTGATCTAAAGTCAACAAAACAAGCATAACGGGCTCTCCCCAATTCAAATGATTTACAGGCAATCAACCTAAGACTAAAACAATAATCAGTGATAGAATTAACATCTTTGAAGTCCCCTTGTTCTATTGAAATCAAGTTACCTTCTTAAATCCATAATTTAAGACTGTTAAAAAGTATCTTCTCATATATCCTGGCCCCACTTCCTTAAGGGTAATAATAAGCCTATCGTTTTTTGGGATGATGGGGTCACCCTTTTCATATATGGGACTAATAATAGCCCCTTTTCAATTTATGGGGTACACGCCCGTGGCTAATAAGAAACAGCATTTACAACGCGCTCATTAACACACATTACCTCTACAAAGCATCCATTACAACAAATTTGCCTTTGCCATGCATGTCTTTACCACACAAATATTTGCCATGGATATGCGAATACCATGCATGCCTTTACAAACCAAAATATAAGTATTTCTCAGGAGGTAGGTGTATAATATAGATAGATCTATATATATACTTAATGACAAACAGTGCTACAGGCGGAGTGACATGGTGACGGTAAAAACATCATGGGAACTGTTTTACTCCAGCTTGATAGCATGGAAGAGCACGGGTCTCCTATCTATTGATGAGTTCACCTTTCTCAAAAACGACCACCCGGTGATGCCTGTGGTGTATTTTATACCCAAAATTCATAAAAACATTGAAAATCCGCCGGGTAGGCCCATCATTTCAGCCTGTGGAAGCATAATGGAAAATTCTAGTAAGTACGTTGACTTTTTCCTTCAGGAACATGTGCGATCCTTACCTTACTTCATTTTGGATACAGGTTGACTTATTGCGTAAACTAGAGAGTGTGGTTTGGCAGGAAGACTTTATGCTCATCTCGTTGGACGTCTCTTCATTACACACCAGTATCCATCATAGAGATGGATTAAAGGCAGTAGAACATTTCCTGAAGAGATGGGCCATATGTTATACTGAGCCTAACAAAATGTTGATGGCGATTATCACTATGTGCCTAGAGAATAACAATTTTTGGTTTTCAAAGCAGGTATGCCAACAGATCAGGGGCGTGGTGATGGGGGCCTGTTTCTACTCTAGCTATGCTTGTTTGCATATGGGCTATGGGAGGAACAGGTCCTCACGTCCACGTGCAAGGAAATCATGAATAGTCAGATTATACTTTGGTAAAGGTACATAGATGATTTGTTAATCATATGGAAAGGAACTGAAGGTGAGGCTCTTGAGCTCATTGACAACTAAACGTCAACAACCTAAATTTAAAACTTACCAGCCACATTAGCAAGTCCTCTGTTTTCTTTCTTGATGTCGAGATTTTTATCTCAGATAATCAGTGAAATAAAAGGCTGCATAGAAAAAGTACAGCTGGCAACTCATTGCTTCACACAGAAAGCCATCATCCAGCCCATCTAATTTGCAGCATCCCCTATGGGGAGATGCTGCGAATTAGAAGAGTGTGCAGCCTGGATAATGACTGTATTAAGGCCCAATCTGAATGTCGTTCCAGATTTATTTCAAGGGTGTACAGTCCTAGTATAATCGACAAAGCTATGATTTAAGCAAATGAACAAGGTAGAGCACAGGCATTGGTTAGCAGGATCACGGATAATAACATCCCTATGGTTGATCAGCCTTTGGGACTCATTTTAACATATAGTAATCAACAACAGACTATCAGAAAGATAATCAATAAAAATTGGGCTCTAATAAGGAATGACCCTGTACTGGGAGAGAGGCTAACTCGCTCTCCAAATGTAACCTTTAGAAAAGCCAACTCTATGAGCAATACGCTGGTCTCTAGTAGTCCAGAGGTTAATACAACTACCTCGTGGATTATGGGCAGCAAGGGTTTTATCAAATGTGCATCCTGCAAAGCATGTAAGCATGGGGTGAATAAGACAAAATTTCACACACCATTTAAACACAGGCCTACCAAGATAGATAAGAAACTGACCTGTAAGACGGAGTTTGCAGTATATGTGCTGGAGTGTCCCTGTGGCCTGCGGTATGTGGGCAGTACCCGGTTGCAGGTCCACAAGTGGATACTCCAGCACATACGCACAATTAACAACGGGGATGAGTCATATCCAGTTGCCCGTCACTTTGAAGAAGTACATGCTAAAAATCCAATGAACTTCGCTACTTTGTAGTGGACTGTATCCACCCAATGAGAAGAGGTGGTGATCGGGACATAAAACTGAGAAAACTGGAAACCAAATATATTTTAGAAATGGATACTAAGAACCCTAATGGATTGAATTCCAACGAAGATTTTTGTACATACTTATGAGAGTATAAGAAGTTTGCTTTTTAGATATTTATCTTCGCCAATATCTGTTTATATATATTGTTGTCGCTGCTGAAAACTGAAATGTATTTTAGATTCTAATTCATTAGTCACTATTTTGCACAGTTAGGGTTTATGGTAGGAACACTTTTTAGCACATATGCACTTTAATCATGGATCTTTCACAATATAAGTCATCGCCCACTTGGGCTCTATTTTTGCGTTCAATAATCATTGCTATTGTTTATATACACTGGTAGAATGTGCAATGAATAGCAATTATATGCTGCTATATCTAATGAAATGAGAATGGGAAATGATTTTAATATAAATTTTCACTTCTCCTTTACAATAATTCTAGTATGGTGTAATTTTATTAACAATTGTTTATATTTTAATGTCATATAATTATTTATGATGATGCACAATTGTTTTTATCCTCGAGTTTTTAACACAGATGTTATTAGATCGTGTATGAATTCTTGAATTAGACTAAAAAGGTAATGGTCTAGATTGTGGGGTAGGTTTATTAATATTATGTATTGATAACAGTAAAATTGCACTGAATTATTGGCACTATTTGCACATTCTCGGCATGTATTATACATCTATAAGAGAAAAGCTATACAATGCAATGAACATAGTCTGTTTACCATGATTATTGTTTTGAAACTTGCACTGTCACTTTAAATGGGTGGCCTGCACCATGTAGCGTGCCATGTGATCAAGGTCCCACGAGGACCAAAAACGCGTAATGGCGGCGGTGCTGGGCGGAAAATAAACTTCAAATAAGCACTATTCTTGGGTTTGCTTTGTCTCTTCCTAAGAAATTGTGGAGATGTGGGACGAGTACAAGGAGATTTATATATATATATATTACTTACTGGCGGTCGCCAGTAGATAGTTATAGTTAAAACCTAGTTTCCATAGGAAATCCGCAACATTCTATTTGGAATAACTTTGGCGCCAGTGGACGAATCTTTGCGAATTTCTCCAAGAAAATGGCCTGCTCCGCTCCGCTCTGCTCCTTCCCTGAAAGTTTGGGGGTGATTCGTGAAGCGGGTGCCGAGAAAAAAGGGGGGTCCCAAAACCTTTTTTTCCCAATGCAATTTCCCATAGGACCTTTAGCCAGGGCTACATCCCGAACGGCTGAACGGAATTACACCAGCCTTGGCAAAAAGGTAGAGTTCTGTTCGCAGATCACGCTTTTTGTTGAATCGTGTAAATCCGTTCAGTAGTTCGTGAGAAAATCATAAGTAAAATCATAAGTATATCTATAGAAGCTTAACGTACTCTTTACTGTACTCTGTATAGTAAGCTTATGGTACGCGTACCTTACCGAGCACGAGCTGTATGCTAAATGGCTGTCAACTGTCTGTCAACACTGCAAACCAGGAAGTGTTGGCAGCCAGCTTGTGCCTCTAAGGCCCCCGAGCCCCGGGGACTGCCACCCCCTGGGGCTTTTTTTTCTAAGTATGTGGGGGGGCTCATGGCCCCCTGCAGCCCCGGGGACCACCACCCCCTAGGGCTTTAATATTTGTGATTGGGGGTCTCTAAGGCCCCCCAAGCCCTGGGGACCACCACCTCCGGGGCTTCGTTTTATATAATAAAACCTGGGGGGGCTCAAGCCCCCCCACACGCCCTGGGGACCGCCACCTCCCCGGGGCACTAGTATGCAAATAGGGGGGGTCTGTGACGGACCCCCCAGCCCCGGGGACCACCACCCCCGGGGGCTTCGTACATGTTGGGAGGGGGCCCACGCGGCTCCCCTCCTGGAGCACTTGATGGCCCTGGGGACCTCCACCCCTCAGGGCCGGCTCCTGCAGTGTCCCGGGATGCCCACCCCCGGAACACTGCTGTTTGCTGTGGTAGGGCGGTAGCTTTGCGGCTCCCACCCTACCACAGAAAACTTCTTTGATTTTTGAAAGAGAAAGCAGGAAACCTGCTCTCTCTTTCAAAAATCAAAGCTGATTGCTTTTCTGTACGGAGAGCTGCATGTTAGCTGCTCCCCATAGAGAAAAGCAATGCCGGCTCCCAGGGGGCTCCCTTGCAGAGACGTGTAAAGAGGCCACTCCCCTTTTTACACCTCTCTGCAATGGAGCCCCCTGGCGCATACTGGAGGTTGCTGGTGGGCTAGTTGGCCCCCAGGGACCCCCAGTATGCGAGGGGAATTAGTTCCCCCTCTAAAAAAGCACCAGGGGGCTGCGTTGCAGAGAGGTGTAAAAAGGGGCGTGGCCTCTTTACACCTCTCTGCAAGGCAGCCCCCTGGTGCATACTGGAGGTTCCTGGTGGGCTAGTTGGCCCCCAGGGACCTCCAGTATGCAAGGGGAATTAGCTCCCCCTCTGCAAACACGCCAGGGGGCTGCATTGCAGAGAGGTGTAAAAAGGGGCGGGGCCTCTTTACATGTCTTTGCAAGGCAGCCCCCTGGCACGGTTGCAGATGGGGAAATAATTCCCCTTGAATACTTGGGGTCCCTGGGGGCCAAATAGCCCACCAGTAACCTCCAGTATGCACCAGGGGGCTGCGTTGCAGAAAGGTGTGAAAAGGGGCGTGGCCTCTCTACACGTTTCTGCAAGGCAGCCCCCTGGCGCATACAGGAGGTTCCTGGTGGGCTACTTTGCCCCCAGGGACCCCCAGTATTCAAGAGGAATTATTTCCCCCCCTTTGCAAATGCGCCAGGGGGCATGTTTGCAGAGTGGTGCCTTAATGGGGGTTTTTTTGGATCGGCAGGGTAGCTTACCCTATGCATATCCTGGGATTTAATTATTTTTTTATTTTGGCCTTGGGGGTCCTTGTGGGACCCCCTGAGCAGGCCTAGGGGGTCAGTAACCTCCAGTATGCGCCAGGGGGCTGCCTTGCAGAGAGTGTAAAGAGGCCACGCCCCTTTTCAAAACAGTCTGCAATGCAGCTCCGTGGCACTTACTGGAGGTACCTGGTGGGCTATTTGGGTCCCAGGGACCCCCAGTATTCAAGGGGAATTACTTCCCCCTCTGCAAATGCACCAGGGGGCGCTTTTGCAGAGTGGTGCAGGGAGGGGGTGGGGCTTGAGGTGAGGATTGCACTACTCTGCAAACGCTCCCCCTGGCGCGTTTGCACAGGGGGAACTAATTCTCCTTGAATACTGGGGGTCCCCGGGGGCCAACTAGCCCACTAGGAACCTCCAGTATGCGCCAGGGGGCTGCATTGCCGAGAGGTGTAAAAAGGGGCGTGGCATCTTTACACGTCTCTGCAAGGCAGCCCCCTGGCGCATACTGGAAGTTACTGACCCCTAGGCCTGCTCAGGGGTTCCCACAAGGACCCCCAAGGCAGCCCCCTGGTGCATACTGGAAGTTACTGACCCCTAAGCCTGCTCAGGGGGTCCCACAAGGACCCCCAAGGCCCCCCAATTTTTTACACCTCTCTGTAACGCAACCCCTGGCGCATACTGGAGCTTCCTGGTGGGCTAGTTGGCCCCCAGGGACCCCCAGTATGCGAGGGGAATTAGTTCCCCCTCTTAAAAAGCACCAGGGGGCTGCGTTGCAAAGAGATGTAAAAAGGGGCGTGTCCTCTTTACACCTCTCTGCAAGGGAGCCCCCTGGTGCATACTGGAGGTTCCTGATGGGCTAGTTGACCCCCAGAGACCTCCAGTATGCAAGGGGAATTAGTTCCCCCTCTGCAAACGCGCCAGGGGGCTGCATTGCAGAGAGGTGTAAAAAGGGGCGGGGCCTCTTAACATGTCTCTGCAAGGCAGCCCCCTGGCATGGTTGCAGATGGGGAAATAATTCCCCTTGAATACTGGGGGTCCCTGGGGGCCAACTAGCCCACCAGTAACCTCCAGTATGCACCAGGGGGCTGCGTTGCAGAGAGGTGTAAAAAGGGGTATGGCCTCTCTACACGTTTCTGCAAGGCAGAACCCTGGCGCATACTGGAGGTTCCTGGTGGGATACTTTGCCCCCAGGGACCCCCAGTATTCAAGAGGAATTATTTCCCCCTTAGCAAACGCGCCAGGGGGCACGTTTGCAGAGTGGTGCCTTAATGGCTTTTTTTTTTGGATCGGCAGGGTAGCTTACCCTATGCGTATCCTGGGATTTAATTTTTTAAATTTTGGCCTTGGGGGTCCTTGTGGGCCCCGCTGAGCAGGCCTAGGGGGTCAGTAACCTCCAGTATGCGCCAGGGGGCTGCCTTGCAGAGAGGTGTAAAGAGGCCAACCCCTGGCGCATACTGGAGGTACCTGGTGGGCTAGTTGGCCCCCAGGGACCTCCAGTATTCAAGGGGAATTAGTTCCCCCTCTGCAAACTCTCCAGGGGGCTGCCTTGCAGAGATGTGTAAAGAGGCCACGCCCCTTTTTACACCTCTCTGCAATGCAGCCCCGTGGCGCATACTGGAGGTAGCTGGTGGGCTAGTTGGCCCCCAGGGACCTCCAATATGCAAGGGGAATTAGTTCTCCCTCTGCAAACGCTCCAGGGGGGAGCGTTGCAGAGAGGTGTAATGAAGCCACGCCCCTTTTTACACCTCTTTGCAACGCAACGCAGCCCCCTGGCGCATACTGGAGGTTCCTGGTGTGCTAGTTGGCCCCCAGGGACCCCCAGTATGCAAGGGGACTTAATCCCCCAACTTAGAACACGTTACTGGGCATGTTTGCACAGTGGTGATGGTAGGGGCGAGGCTTGAGGTGACATGTGTGCAAACATGTGACACATGTGTGCAAACACGCCCTGTGGCGCGTTTTAGGTTGGGGAATATATACCTCTTCAATCCAGAGGTCCCCTAGGGGCCAACTAGTCCAACGGGTAACTCTAGTAAGTGCCACGGAGCTGAGTTGCAGAGTGTTGTAAAAAGGGGGCGTGCCCTCTGAACACCTCTTTACAACGCAGCACTCTGTCGCAAACTGGAGGTACCTGATGGGCTAGTTGGCTCACAGGTGACCTCAGGATTGAAGAGGATTATATTCCCCAATCCAAAACGCGCCACAGGGCGTGTTTGCACACATGTGTCCTCAGGCCCGCCCCCTTCGTTCACTATTGAGCTAAATATTCCTCTAAAATCAGCCGAAGCACGAATTCCGATTTACTCACCTGTTATCACGAGAGACGTCAGTGCTGCATCTTTGAGCCCAGGACGGACCCTGAAATGTATATGTAACCATACTTACAGTAACTTGAATTTCCTCCCACAGGCTAACATTGACATGTTTTACTTGGAAATTCTTCTAAGTGCGGAGTTTTGAAACTTAAAAAAATTCCTCTAAAATCAGCCGAACTACGAATTCCGATTTACCCACCTGTTATCAAGAGAGACCTCAGTGCTGCATCTTTCAGCCCACTACTGATCCTGAAAAGTAATTCTAATCGTAGTTACAGTAACTTGAATTTCCTTCCATATGCTAACATTGACTGGTTTCACATGGAAATTTTTTTGTGTGGAGTTTTGGAAGTTTAAAAAAATCCTGTAAAATCAGTCGAACTACGAATTCCGATTTACTCACCTGTTATCACAAGAGACGTCTGTGCTGCATCTTTGAGCCCAGGACACACCCTGAAAATTAAATGTAACCATACTTACAGTAACTTGAATTTCCTTCCATAGGCTAACATTGACATGTTTTACTTGGAAATTCTTCTAAGTGTGGAGTTTTGGAACTTTAAAAAATTCCACTAAAATCAACCGAACTACGAATTCCGATTTACTCACCTGTTATCAGGAGAGACCTCAGTGCTGCATCTTTCAGCCCACTACTGATCCTGAAATTATTAATTCTAATCGTAGTTACAGAAACTTGAATTTCCTTCCATAGGCAAACATTGATACGTTTTACTTGGAAATTCTTCTAAGTGTGGAGTTTTGGAACTTTAAAAAATGATTCAAAAATCAGTCGAACTACGAATTGCGATTTACTCACCTGTTATCAGGAGAGACCTCAGTGCTGCATCTTTTAGCCAACTACTAATCCTGAAAAGTAATTCTAATCGTAGTTACAGTAACTTGAATTTCCTTCCATAGGGTAACATTGACATGTTTCACTTATAAATATTTCTAAGTGTGGAGTTTTGGAACTTTAAAAAATTCCTCAAAAATCAGCCGAACTACAATTTCCGATTTACTCAGCTGTTTTGAGGAGAGACCTCAGTGCTGCATCTTTCAGCTCAATACTGTTCCTGAAAAGTACATTTAACTGTACTTACCAGTAACTTGAATTTTCTTCCATAGGATATCATTGCCTGCTATATAAAATGTATATAAATTAAAAAAAATTAAAAAAAATAAAACTATTACAATTTCAATATTACACTGAGAGGAGGTCTGTCACTCTTTCACAAGGATGATGTCATCAGTGATGTCATCAGTGATATAATTTGAGATGTCTTCGGTGATGTCATGAGTGATGTCACTGACCATGTCATGAGTGATGTAATATGTGACGTCATCAGCAGTGCACTGCGGGCGCGCGAGTCATAGTTAACTATATCAGGGGAATTTCAATGGTTTTGTATGAGTGAAGTGTCCAGCTAACTATAACATGTGTGAAACCTATGGTTTTTCAGTGAATTTCTAAGGTTTTTTTAAATGCTAATTTTTAACTATAACATGTGTGAAACCTATGTTTTTTTCAGTGAATATATATATATATATATATATATATATATATATATATATATATATGTGCGCTCGCGTGTACAAATATTCACTGAAAAAGCAACATTATAGTTAGACTCAGATTTCACTCATACCAAACCAGTGAACTTCAGCAGTTATAGTTACCTGAGCTAACTATAAATTACACCCCTCGAATGCTCTGCTTTTGGCATCACATATTACATCACTCATGACATGGTGACATGGTCAGTGGCATCACTGATTAAATCTCAAATGACATCACTGATGACATCAATGATTATATCCTCCAGTGAGTGTGTGTTTCACAAAAGTATCTGAGACTTAAAGATATATACTATGCTACTGCATGAGTTAAATTACTAACCTTTCTGTATTACTAATGAGTGATACTATTTCTATCATACGTCATCTGAGTGTCTGTGTGGCTATTTGTATGTGTGAGTGGGTTTCTGAGTAGCTGTCTGGGTGTGTTAGTGGCTGTATGGATCTCTCAGTTGGTGTGTGAGTGCCTGTATAGGTCTATCAGTGGGTATGTGAGTGACTGAATGGGCCTGTGAATGGATTCGTGAGTGGTTTTCAGGGTTTGTGAGTTGCTATGTGAAGGGGTGGATCTCACTGACCATGTCATACTCATAAGTGATATAGTATGAGAGGTCAAAAGCAGTGCATTGCGGGTTATAAGTTATAGTTAGCTCAGAGACTTCTGAATTCCTCTGGTATTGTAAGAGTGAAATATGAGCCTAACTATAATTCCCTGTAACCTTAGGTTTTTCAGTGAATTTCTTTGTTTTTGTAATGTTATTTCCTAACTATAACATCTCTTTAACCTTTATTTTTTCTGTAAAATTGGATGGTTTTTAACGTTATTTCCTAATTATAAAATCCCAGCAAACTCTGTTTTTTTGTGTGACTTTCTAAGGTTTTCTTTAAGTTTATTTCCTAACTGTAACCTGTAACCTTTAAGAGTGGGTGTGTGAGTGGTCGTATAGGTTTGTGAGTAGGTGTGTGAGTGGCTGTATGGGTATGTGAGTGGGTGTGTGAGTTATTTGGTAGGGCTGTGATTGGCTGCATTGGTCGGTGACTGCGTATTTGAGTGGCTGTATGGGTTGATGAGTGCGTGGCTGTATGACTCTGTGAGTGGGTGAGTGAGTTGCTCTGTGGGTCAGTGACTGGGTATGGGAGAGGCTGTATGGGTCTGTGAGTGGGTACGTTAGCTGTGTGGGTGTGACGGGTCTGTGAGTAGGTGTATAATTGGCTCTATGAATGGGTGTATGAGTGGCTGTATGGATCTGTAAGTGAGTGTGTGAATTGGGTGTGTGAATTGTTTTCTGGATATGTGAGTGGCTGTAGGGGTCTGTGAGTGGGTGGGTGAGTGAGTTGTTATGTGTGTGTGTGAAGGTCTGCATGAGTCTGCGAATGGGTGTGTTAGTGGTTTTGTGGGTGTGTGATTGGCTTTATGGGTATGTCAGTGGCTGTGTGGGTCTGTGACTGTAAATGAGAGTGGCCGAATGGGTGTGAGTGAGCATCTGAGTGGGTGTGTCAGTGTGTCAGTAGCTGTCTGAGTGACTGTCCATATACCCAAAAAGAGTTGACAGTTTAGTAGAAAAGGTCCACCAAACTGCAGTACTTCATACTGGTTACTTTGTAAGTGCTAACTCATTGGGTAAATGTGTAGTTCATATTCTACACTATAGCTACATAATGGACCATGAGGAAATGTCTTCAGTAACCTTGTGTGTATTTTGGCAAAGGGATAGTTCCTCGTGCACCAGAAATCTGGGACTAACATGAATTCTCATATAGGGAAGACAACGAAAATGCAAAGAAGTAAATCTCCACCAAACAAGGTTTCTATTAACTATATAAAGCAAGTGCATCTTTGTACTATTTAAACTGAAACTGATGAGAGACTCACCAACCGTGCCAAAGACCAGTTGGGTCAAAGTGTGTCAGAGTGAGTGTCTGGATTAATAGGATTTCTTTGAAAAACTGAAGTTCCTGGAGTGCAGCATACCTTACTATCAGAGTGGAAATCGGGGTAATTGTCAGACCCCCACGCTGGCACCAGCTGCAGAGTGCAGTACTTCATTTGACAGCATTGCTATAAGATAATTACTGCAACAGCACCCCGCATTTCACTGATACATCAGTGCTTGGTTAAGTGCTGGAGGATGGGATCGGAGGCTCCCATCCATACAGGAGTTCTCCCCAGGGTGAGCTACATTGTTTCAAGGATATTTGAAACTAATCATACCGAAGCGGCCCCTTGCTTACTACCATGAACATGACTGCAGCATGTACTTGACCATGATATGGGCCAGGAACTATCACACAGAAATGACTTTTAAATTTGACGCTTGCTATGAGACTTGATGGCATGTGTGCATCAGGGTGTCGTATAAACTACAATTGTCAAACTTGGGCAAACCAGTTGAATGCACGATTCAGTTACATCGTTTCAACTAATTACATCACTGTTTGTTTGTGCTGCAATTAAGGACAACAGATAATTGTACTCACTCATCGTTAAAGCCATGGATGGATAATTACAGTTGCAATGAAGAGCTACTCAAATGAGAATTAGAATTGCAAGCATTCATGATTTGAATTACAAAGCGCACACAGGGACTGTTCTTAGATTTTCAATTCCTAACGATGGTGTAAATTGGAATGTCACCACGATCTTAGCAAAAAAATTCATGCAATCACTCCTTAGCAATAATCTGATGAAGTCAATAAATTGTCAAATAATGGAGTGAAGCGCACAGCAAGCTCTTCGCAAAGCAGGTGACTACAATGAATGAATGAATGAAGCCTGATTTATATCGCGCTACTTAGCCCAACGGGCGTCAAGGCGCCTAACCACAGGGGTGTACGGTCCGAGAGCATGCTTACTGGTAGGCCTTGGTGAAACACCATGTCTTTAGGGTTTTTTTGAAGAGGGCCATAGAGGGTTGGGATTTAATCTCAAGAGGAAGGGCGTTCCACAGTTTAGGGGCCACAGATGAAAAGGCCCTGCCGCCCCATCTGACCTTGTTTGTTCGAGGGACAGAGAGAAGGTTCTTACTAGCAGAACGTAAGCATCTACTGGGAGAGTAGAGACTCAAGAGAGAGCTTATGGCTTCTGGGCAGCCGGCGGATAAGGCACTGAAAACCAGGCAAAGTATTTTGAAGGAGATCCTTGACTGGATCGGGAGCCAGTGGAGGCTCTTGCTAGCAAGACAATCGAACTAATACATCACAACATCACCTGTAACAGAAGAAAAAGTGAGGGCTGTACCAGAACTGTCATCTGTGCGGAAACATATTTGAAAATTATACATGCTTATAGTTAAAGCCATGTGTGGATAATTAGAGTACTAACAAGGAGCGCCTCTAATTGAGTACTTTCGTGCAAGTACTTATGACTTGAATCATGCACAACAAAACAGACTTTGTCAATGCCACAGCTATGAGTACTTGAATTCCTAATGACTTTGTCAAGTGCAGCGATTCCACGTTCCCAGACAAAAGCAACCCATGCCGGAAATCAATACGTACCACTAATGTGGTATTACTAATAGTGGTGAACAGTACAACACATTGTCATACAAAGGAGTTTTTTTTTTTTTAAGTTTTTATTGAAAATTAACAAGAAACACAACAAACATCTCAAGGCTTGATGACAATTGATCAGTTGGTCATGAGTCCGCGCAAAAGGCGCACCAGTGTAACGGCATATATCATACAGTCAGTATCCATAATTAAAAAAGGGGGGGCAGCGAGGAGACAAGCTAAAAAACAATTTAATAGTCAATATGTGGAATGTCAATCATGGGGACAAATGGGAGGTTGTTTTTTAAAAACATTTGCAAAACATTTGTGAATCCGTTGAGGTTTCACAGCACGTTTTTCATTTTGCTTTTTGGCCTTAGTGGTGTCCCTGGGGGACGTCAGCTCCAGGGCTAGGGAGTCAGGGTATTCCTACCAGGCCGTTTTTTATCTATTTTTGCATTTTATTTTACTCAGCTGAGTTTGAGCCCCAAGATTGCTGCTAACACTTCCAGGTTAAAGTGTTGGAAGCCAATTAGATCTTTGCACATGACAAGGTCGTAAATGTTCACGGAGGCTTCACGCTTCTAGATATACAAATTTGGATTTGTTTAAATATCTCAAAAACTACTGAACAGATTTACACCAAATCACAAAAAACACTCTTTCTTGACCAAGATCTGGGCTTCTGCCAAATGTGGTGTAATTCCTTTCTGCAGTTCGGGCTGCGTTGGTCTAAAATCCCTATGGGATTTAACATGGGAAATAAACTACTTTTGACTCACCTTTTTCTCAGCCCTCCACTTGATGGATCACTCTGAAACTTTAAATGCACAATGAGACCAAGCCACAAATCTTTGGCAAAAATGTTGTGAACATTCATCAGCCGGTGCTAAGGATATAGGCAAGGGTATATTTAGGTTTGAAGGTGGTTAGAGTTTTTTGGGTGGCAAGGATTTTTTAGGATTTAGGTTGGGTAGGGATATTTTAGCTGTAAGGGTATTTTTAGAGCTTAGGGTAGGAAGGGATATTTTGGTGGCAAGGGTATTTTTTAGGGTTGCGGGTGGCCAGGGAATTTGGGTGGCAGGGTATTTGAGGTTTTAGAGTAGGTAAGCATTTTTGGGTGGCAAGGGTATTTTAAGTAGGCCTGGGCAGTAAATTCCGTTTTGTTCGCGGAATTTGCGGAATTTGGGTCATTTTGCGTTCTGCGGAGAACGCAAAATGGCCCAAAATTCTGCCTTCCGCGACTTTGCGAAATGTTTTGCATGTTCGCGTTCTCAAATGCGTGTTCGCAAGATATTTCCCCCCGAGCACGCAAACAGCTATTGCGAACATTAAAAAAGGATCGCGGGGGGGAGGAGCTTTGCGCGTTTCCATGATGGACGCGTGAGCTAAGGGCTCCCGAGACCCTTTCTGCCTCCCGCTATTATCCTGTGAATGATCCTGATTATGACGACGGGTACTTTTCATTGATGCCCTGCTGATGTCCACGTCCTTTTCGAAAATCGATTTGGCCGCCGGATACTGGACTTACTGCACTCTGAAGTTTGCGGCCTACATCGTATGCCAACCGGGGGCTTGAGTCCCCGAGGTACCCAGGTGGCAATTGAACAACAACGGCTGATGTGCCACGCCCTCTGCCCCTGGAGTACTTTCGGTTTCGTTTTTGGTCGCTGTTGTGAACGCCCTGCAGCTGATCGGCGCTCCGGACCTATTATTGCTGCCGACCTTCAGCCAGCGCTGGATCCATACCCTCTCGCCGTTCCGAGCTTGCCGCAACGGACATCATTTTGATCAGATCCTACAGATCCCGTCGGAGTTAGTTACCCGTCATGGCGGGCAGGGCGGTTGTCGAGAGGCGCACCACTAGAGGCCTGTCCGGAGGGGGGGGTCGCCCAATCCCAAACTATTGATCGATTTACTCGTCCTCGGGGCTCCCCGGGCGGGTCGAGTGGTGCCCTAGAGGAAGCTGGTGACGGTACTCCTGAAAACGAGGAGCCGACTCTGAAGGACATTATGGGCGCCATTGCGAGTGTTCAATCCACCATGAGCCAGCAATATGAAACCTTGGCAGCTAAGATAGATACAGTGGCGATTGATGTCACCCTCATCAGGGCGGACTTGGGGAAAACTAACCAACGTGTTAAATCCCTTGACATGAAGACTGCTAGTTTGACCACGGATGTCTCGGATCTCCAGACCACAGTCCGCAATCTCCGTACTACCTCTGATCTGTTTGCCAGTCGGCTGGAAGATTTCGAGGGTCGGGCCAGACGCAACAACGTTCGCATCGTGGGTGTCCCGGAGAACTCCGCTGACCTGCCTGTTGATATCCTGGTGGAGGACCTCGTGTTGAAACATTTGGCACCAAAGGGCCTTAGTAAATTCTTCGCTGTGGAGTGAGCTCATTGTGTCCCGGGTGGGAAGCCGAAGTTGGGAGCCGCTCCGCGGCCCATATTTGCCAGGCTTTTCAATTTTCGTGACAGAGACGCTATCCTGCAAGCTTCACGAATGAATGGACCCACTAAATTTGAGAATGTATCGATTAGTTTCTACCCGGACTTTACTCAGGCGGTGCAGAAACAACGAATGGGCTTTACGGGAGTGAAACGGCGCCTCAGAGAACTGGGACTGAAATATGCTATGCTTTTCCCGGCCCGCCTGAGGGTCGAACATGAAGATCGTGCGTTCTTCTTTGACCGCCCTGAGGTGGTTAGTGACTGGTTGGACACTTTGTCGACGCGCCAGGAGGGCCCAGAGAACTCGAGGGGCGCTGAAGGAGGCTTTGAGGACCTGGAGCAGTGAGTCTACATCGGCGACCCTGATTCCATGGCAGTGGCTCAGAGACTTTGTTCTGTTATGGTGTGAATGCCCGGGGGTGTGGGGGGTTTAGGGAATCTTCCTCCTCTGGGGACTTTTTCTCTCTTTTTGTAGGTTAGATAATGGGGCGACAGGCACACTGCAAGTTGGGGTGGCTTTCAGGTCTACCGCAGGGGCACAGGGAGGGGGTTTGTGTTTGGTGGGTTCACTGGGGGTGATGGGGGGGTTCTTTCCTCTTTGTTTGTTTCGAGGCTGCGCTTTGTTTCACATTTGCTACTATGTTACTGTTCCAGGGTGGGGGGGGGCAGACCGTTTCCTTCTGGGATGGGGGGTAGGGGGCTTAGGGTGTTGAGCTGGAACGTTAACGGTCTTGGGGACAGGATAAAACGTGGGATAGCACTGCAGTACTTGAAGAGATGTTCCCCAGATGTAGTCTTGCTCCAGGAGACTCACTTGGTGGGTAATACATGTCATGCACTGAACAGACAGGGTTACCGTTTGGTGGCCCATTCCGGCTTCACCACCGGATCGAGGGGGGCGGGTATCCTGGTTAGAAATTCCCTCCCCCTGGAGATAGATGGCACGGTGTTGGATGACAGAGGCCGCTACGCAGCTATTGTGGGTAGATGGGAGGGAAAGTCGATCTCCAAATTGTCTATTTATGTTCCGCCTGGTCTGCAGTCTACTACATTCACCGACTTGGGTGGGGTAATTCTGGGGTTGCCTGATGGCTTGCTGGTGGTGGGTGGAGACTTTAATTCCGTGTTAAATGGAGAGAGTGATCGTAGCCCCCCCAGGCACCTCCCTGCATCGCAGCTATGGCTGGGGACATTTTTGGATGCTTTTGGGTTGGCGGACTGTTGGAGACAGCTGCACCCTGGCCGGCTTCAGTATACCTTCCACTCGGGAGCTCACGGAAGTCTCTCAAGACTCGATTATATCCTTGTGCCGGTGGTGCAGTTGGTCTCGGTGCGTGAAATCAAGCATTTGGCTAGAGGGATTTCCGACCACTCCCCGCTCTGGCTCCACATAGACGTACAACTGGGGGCTGGGGGCCGGATTGCCCCGATCAATCCATGGCATTTTCAGAACCCCAAAATTAGATCGGAGGTGGTCAAGTGTATGAGCTTTTACTTTTCTGAAAATGAGGGATCGGTGTCCTCCCCGGTCTCCCTATGGGAGGCCTATAAAACTGTGATCCGTGGTCAGACTCTGTCTTTGGTTGCTGGTGAGAGGAGGCGCAAAAATGAGGAGGTGGTGAACTTGGAGTCTGAGATTGCCGTGTTGGAGGAACGGTTGGAGTCTGGGGTTACACCCGAGAGATTGCACTTCTTGGCTCTTAAGCAATCTGATTACAGGGCCTTGGTGACTGACACGGCTGAGGCAATGAATCGTGTGCAACAGGGGCGTCTGTATGATGTGGGTGATAAAGCGGGGAAGTTGATTGCTTGGCTGGATAAGCGAGACAGACTGAATCGTGTGGTGCCTGTTGTTGAGAAAATTGATGGAACACGAGTCGTGGACCCGGTCGGGATAGTCGATGTGTTTGCCCAGCACTTTCGGGTTGTGTACGCGCCGGTCTCGAATATGCCGGAAGAGGACTCACACTTGTTACTTCGTGATCTTGTGTTGCCTGGTCTCTCTGAGTCGGACAGGGTGCTTATGGAGGCAGATTTTTCTATTGATGAGGTTGCGCTCGCTATACGCTCCCTTCATTCAGGGAAGGCCTCTGGTCCCAACGGTATACCAGTTGAGTTATATAAGCTATGCCCGGATAAAATGGCGCCGTATCTGCTTCGTATGTTTGCGGCATCGCGAGACCTTGGGTCCCTTCCCAGGGACCAGAGGCTGGCCTCCATTGTGGTTATCCATAAGGATGGCAAGCCCCGCGAGCGCTGTTCATCGTATCGACCGATTTCACTTTTAAATGCTGAACCCAAGATATTGGCGAAACTTTTGGCAAACCGACTGGTCACGGTGATTAGCGACTTGATTCACCCTGATCAGTCTGGGTTTATTCCCCAATGTAATACTGCGCTCAATCTTCGTCGTCTTCATGGCGTCCTTGCGAGGGCGGGGTCTCTCAGCGAGCCGGCCATCTTGGTTTCTCTTGATGCCTCGATGACCTTTGATACGGTCGAATGGCCATATTTGTGGGCTACTCTTGCTAAATTTGGTTTTGGTCCGAAGTTCATTGCGTGGGTCAAACTTCTGTATGAGCAGCCGTTGGCGCAGGTTGTGGTTAATGGCAGAGCCTCGGAACCCTTTGTTCTTGGGCGTGGCACGAGGCAGGGATGTCCTTTGTCGCCGCTTCTATTCGCACTTGCGCTGGAACCCCTCGCTGCTTGGCTCCGCTGGGAGCCTTCACTAAAGGGTATTCGGTGGTCTCCTGACTTCGAAGATCGTATATCACTGTATGCCGATGACATTTTGTTGTACCTGACGTCCCCCCGTAAGTCGCTAGGAGTCCTCTTTGATGTTTTGAGTTCTTTTGGACGTAACTCCGGGTTAGTTATCAATTGGACCAAGTCTTGTATCTTCCCACTAACCGGTGACTCCCCTTCTCTGCCCCGAGTATGCCCAATCCCGGTCTCTAGGGATGGCTTTAAGTACTTGGGGATCTATATTTCGCTTGACCCTGTGGTACGCTATGAGCGGAACTTGTTACCTCCACTTGCCCGGCTTCGGTCGGACGTTGCGGCCTGGTGTAGTCTACCCTTGTCCCCCCTGGGACGGGCAGCCCTGTTTAAAATGATGTCTCTTCCCAGTTTTTTGTATGCCGTCCAGAATACACTCGATCTAGTGCCGGCTAGCTACTTTCGTGAAATCGAGTGCCTCCAGAGGAAGCTAGTGTGGGCTGGCCGGCCTCGTATTGCGTTTGCCAAGCTGACGTTGCCCTGGTACGACGGTGGCATAGCGTTGCCTGATATTAAAAGATACTACTGGGCATCTCAACTGAGCGCCTTGAACCATGCCATGTATGGTCCAGTCCCGAATCCCGCATTTGAGATGGACCGGTGGCTGTTACCCGGGGGTGATTATTACAGGGCGCTCTATTCTAGAGGCGCCAGAAAGAACTTGACGGGGCCCACTGGAGTGGCGGTGCGAGTGTGGGGCAGCGCGACCGCGGCTACAGGATGGGCGGATAGGCTGTCCAGAGCTACCCCTCTGTTTGCCACGGAGAGGCTTGGTGAACTAAGGACGTCAAAGGGTTTCGATAGGTGGGATCTCATTGGAATTAGTAAAGTGGGCGACCTCTGGGTTAAGAATAGAGTTAAGACCTTCGCTGAATTGAAACAGGAATATAATTTGAATGACACGGAATATTTTCGCTACCTCCAGGTCCGTCATGCCATCGAGTCGGTTTTTCCGGCCGGTTCTGATATTCCGGAGTGCTCCCCCCTGGAGGACAGGGTGCTGGACGGACATGTTCCGGACAGCACTATCTCTCTTATTTATAAAAAACTCATCAATGATCGATCAGACTTGCTTGTTCAGCTTCGTAGTACTTGGACTAACGATGGGCTGGAACTGGATGATGAGGAATGGCAGGCTGCGATATCCTCTCCTAAAGAGGTCGCGATTCCGGCGCGTCTGCGACTCGTTCAGCTGAAGATTCTGCATCGAGTCTATGTCACGGGTCCGCGATTGATGCATATGGGTTTTTCTGCGGATGGGCTATGTCAACGTGGCTGTGGTATGCTTGCTACCTTCCTCCACATCATATGGGAATGTCCGGAAGTTGTGTTTTTCTGGCCGAGAGTGCATGCGGTAATGGGTGAGGTGACGGGTGTTGAGTTGCTGCCTGAGGCCAGACGCTGCTTGTTGAACATATGGGAACCGAATGATTGCACTGTTGCCCAGACTCAATGGGTCACGCTGGGTAACATGGTTGCGAAAAGGGACATCGCTCAATTGTGGGGATCTCAGAGGGCACCATCAGTTCGCAAATGGGAAGAAAACATGGACTGGTGCATGTTCAGAGAGAAAATTGTATATGTCTCCCGTGGCAGGCCGAAGAAATGGGGTAGGATATGGGACCAATGGAACTCATACCGTTGGGAGATATGTGATCCCCCTTTCACTGATCCTCCTGATGCTCCTTTCTCCCCTTGACTATGCGTTTCGGCTTCCTCCTGTACCGTGTTATTGCTATGTTTCTGGCTCTGAGTCCCCCCCCCCTTCTCCTGGTAGTTCTCCTGCTTTTTCGTATTGTTCTTTAATTGCCTCTCCCCGTATCCTATGGAACGGGCACAACAATCCAGGGTACAGCCTCGACTTTCTCTTCTTTTTGGTTATGTTTTTCTGTTTGACTGTATAAAAAATGAAACCTTTCCATCTTCTATCGTTATAGATTTGAGTAATATCGTGCACCATTGCTGCCGGACCCTCGGTTGTCGGCTGATGAGCTGTGTAATGCTATACTGCTTTTATTGTATGTCATTGGCCGGCCCTGGCGGTTGTAGGCCTGTAACTGTATTTCCTTTCTTGCTAATAAAGGTTTAAAAAAAAAAAAAAAAAAAAGAGGTTCGCCAAGAAGCAATTCCGCGTGTTCGCTGAGATTTTTTACCATTTTGCGGATATTTGCGTAACATGATTACGCAGATTCCGCCCACTCCTAATCTTAAGGGGGTAGGGTGCTAAAGGGTTTTGGGGCAAGGGTATTTTGAGGGTTACTGTGAGTAAGGGGAATATTTAGTCAAGATTTGTCAGCCGGCACTAACGATATAGACAAGTCAGAAACCGCTTTTCCTATGAAAACTAGATCCTAACTATAACTACCTACTGGCAACTGCTAGTAGATAATATATAAATATATTAGGGCATGAGCATTTTAAGGTTTCAGGGGTGGGTGAGGGTCATTGGGTAGCAAGGTTATTTTTAGGGTTTAAGGTTGGTGGGGGTTTTGAGGTGGCAAGGGTACTTTTAGGGTTTAGGTTTGGCAGAGGTATTTGGGTTGAAAGACATTTTTAGAGCTTAGGGTGTGTATGGGTATTTTAGAGCAAGGGAATTTTTGGGTTGAGAAAGGATAACGGTATTTGGGTGGTAAGTGTATGTTGGCGTTTATGGTAGGGAAGGGTTTTAGGTGTTAAGGGGACTTTTAGGGTTTGGGTGGATAAGGGTTTTTGTATGGCAAGAGTATTTTTAGAGTTTAGTGTTTGTAAGGGTATTTTGATGGCAAGGGTATTTTTAGAATGGGTATGGGTATTGGGGGGTAATGGTATTTTTAGGGTTTAGGGTGGGTAAGGGTATTTGGGTAGGGTGAGAAAAAAGCAATTCCCTTGACTTCAAATGGATTTTTCAATGCAGTAGTCGAATTAATAATTTTGTTACTTCAAATGGAATACTTATTCATATTTATTCAAAGGATTAAAAATGAAAGATAAACATCTTTCTACATATGACAAAGAAAACTATTTTTAAAAGACATTTTTTTTTAAAACAATTCATCTAAATAAAATAAATTACAACAATACAAGCATATTATAACCATAACATAGGGAAAACTCTACCACACTGGCTTTCCAACTACTTTTTATGACCCGCATAAAAAGAATGAGAAAAAGAGACAATACAGTAGTTTGACCTAACCCCTTGTCAAATACTCATACACATTCTGGAACATTGAATAAAGAGCCTTCCAAATCAATATTATGATTTATTTAACATTTGATCAGGCAAGGTTGTTCCTTGAATTGTGTGACCCCAGCGTCGACGCGTTTCAATGGTATTACATTTATTCTCCCATCTTTATCAAGACCATAACAAATCTTGTCTCTTATTCTTATATTTATGATGGTTTTTTCAGTTAGCCCTATACAGAATAGATAAATATTAGTAGTCAACTTCTTAATTAAGAACCCTTGACCATACAAAAATACTTGGTCATCCTTATCTTTTTTCATAAGCGAGGGATATTGTGATATAACCCACATCATTGTATTATTATCAAGACCATGATTTTAAATTTTTTATACGTTTTATAGCTAGAATCATCATATCACAGTTTACTGTACATAATTAGTTTGTCTACCTTCCTCAACCACAATTATTTTCTCATTTCATCTCACATAGTTACAAAAATTCTATAGATGAAACATTCTCTTATAAACAAGGACTTTCAGCATTAATACATATTAACATCATTCCTTTCTTACTGTACAGTTCCTTAACAGAAGCAATTTGTTGGTGGTCAACAATATTTTCCTTTCTAACATCCTTGCCATGTCTGGTATGGGGGACTGAATCTCATAAACGGAGAATTCTAGCCTTGGTCTCCTTAACCTCACTCCTTTCCTACAGCAACTTCCCTCTCTAGTGCTTGTTACTTTATAGGCGGCATATTTCTCATTATCACCCAATCAGATGTAAGCTATTAAATAATGCCCTTACCTCCTATTAGAGATTCGAGGCTGTGTCCACCCTCGGTTCCGTATTATTGTGAGTTGAACTGTTAAACTGCCTCTCTTTTTTTCCCACCGTTCTGTGTTCCATAATTGTTGCAGCAAAAATAGGGGAAAAGTAAAATGAGATATGCCTATTTTAATTTTTTGTAATATCCCCCCAGTTAGTTCTATTACAGCCTTTACCTGGTTCGAGATTCCACCTGTGGTTGACTTCTTCAACGTCGGAAAACATCTCTCCTTCCTCTTTTATTCCTCCTAGCGATATTCTAGAGAGAAGTCAAAATAAATAATACTTCCCTTATTATTGTTTCTAGACCCCCACAGCAACATTTAAACTCAAGTTTTACCAAGCAGAAACACCTCTAGTTACCTTATGTTTCTTTAAAAGTTGCTTGGTGAGGCAGTAGTTTTAAAGTAATGGAATCACCAAATTAAAAGCTAGAGGCTATCCGAATAAACTTATCAAGAACTCGCTCAAAAGAGCGAGATTCTATGATAGAGGAAGTCTCTTGAGCCTCAACAAAGAAAAAAAGAATGTGGCAATGGGGAGAGTAGTCTTTGTGACTCAATATTCCCATATGAGCAACCAGATAAAAAACATAGTGTATAGAAATTGGAAGATTGTAAACCATAATACCACAGCGATGCTAGAAAAACCGTTGTTTTCCTTTCGATGCAATAAAACAATCCAAAATGCATTGGTTAAAACTTACAAAACATCAGAACCAAAACAAACAACACTGAGCGGAGAAATTGCCACAGGAAATAACAAATGTGGGACATGCTCCGTTTATGCACAATGCAGTAAGAGCATTACATTTGCGGGCAAAATTCTAACTCCCACAACATTCAATAATTGCCGCAGTAAGAATGTGGTGTATCTCTTAATTTGTCCCTGCTCTCAGGGATATGTAGGTGAAACCAGCAGGGAGCTTCGCACCCGTGTACTGGAACACAAATCTGCAATTAGAACAAAGAAAGATAACGCCCCCCTGGCAAACCATTTTTGTACAAAGGATCATGAGTGTAATGAATTTCAATAGTTTATCATGGAAAAGATCAGGATAAATCGAAGAGGAGGTGACGTTGACCAAAAAAGAAAAAAACGGGAGCAGTGGTATATGTATTATTTGGACATAGTTGACAATACTAAAATACAGGGATTCGGCTGATAGCGAACATGAGAATTATTATATAATAGTTTAACACTGCACCATGATATTGGCACCTTCTTTGTTTTATGTCAGAACCTCCTCTTTTGACACGCTCAAAAAATGCCCAACATGAACATTGGAGGACGATCTACAACTGTCGTGTCCTGGAGATAAGCGTATCTTTGTTTAAGGGTGGAAGACGGATTTTATACGTCTTCCCGTTGTGTTGTTTCCATAACGAGTTCATTCCCAAAAAGTTAGCGGCTCCAAACTATATAAAATGTAAGTTTAGTAGAGGAACACTGGGATTGTTTATAAATAACAAGTATTGCATTTTGAGAAGCAATCACCTTGGTCCGGGCAAAGAGTGAAACACGGACTTTATACGTTTTTACGTTTGTGTTTATTTTTACAAACGAATCCATTGATATGAAGTTAGAAGCTTTAAAAAAAAGGCTCTACATAGTATGTGTCCCTCGTGACAAGTAAAACCAATGAGGCACAGAGATCCAGAGAGCTAATGGCGTCATGGATCACATGTATCACATGTAACCAAGAGCCAATTAGGTATGGCCTTTTATAAATGAGAACACGAATACGCCTGTGATGGCGTCCTAATTGAGGTGAAGGTGAAGCGGCAGGAGCAGCTCCCCGTATTCAAGGTACGAGTAGTTGATAGTTTGAGGAACAGCTGGGACGGGAGACTAATCCGGTGCAAGGGAACCTTTATTTAATCGACCTATAACATCTCTTTGGGCAGGGGTTTTCTTGGAAGAATGACGGCAGATTGATTAACGCCGCGTTTTCAACTATCGGCTGCTGGTGATTCGATTACTTTAAACCGACTGCCTCACCAAGCAACTTTTAAAGAAACATAAGGTAACGAGAGGTGTTTCTGCTTGGTAAAACTTGAGTTTCAATGTTGCTGTGGGGGTCTAGAAACAATAATAAGGGTAGTATTATTTACTTTGACTCCTCTCTAGAATATCGCTAGTAGGAATAAAAGAGGAAGGACAGATTTTTTCCGTCATTGAAAAAGTCAACCACAGGTGGAATCTCGAACCAGGTAAAGGCTGTAATAGAACTAACTGGGGGGATAGTACGAAAAATTTAAATAGGCATATCTCATTTTACTTTTCCCCTATTTTTGCTGCAACAATTATGGAACACAGAACGGTGGAAAAAAAAGAGAGGCAGTTTAACAGTTCAACTCACAATAATACAGAACTCAGGGTGGACACAGCCTCGAATCTCTAATAGGAGGTAAGGGCATTATTTAATAGCTTACATCCGATTGGGGGATAATGAAAAATATGCCACCTATTAATAACACGCACTAGAGAGGGAAGTTGCTGTAGGAAAGTAGTGAGATTAAGGAGACCAAGGCAAGAATTCTCCGTTTATGAGATTCAGTCCCTCATACCAGACATGGCAAGGATGTTAAAAAGGAAAAAATTGGTGACCACCAACAAATTGCTTCTGTTAAGGGACTGTACAGTAAGAAAAGAATGATGTTAATATGTATTAATGCTAAAAGTCCTTGTTTATAAGAGACTGTTTCATCTATGGAATTTTTGTAACTATGTGAGATGAAATGAGAAAATAATTGTGGTTGAGAAAGGTAGACAAACTAATTATGTACAGTAAACTGTGATATGATGATTCTAGCCATAAAATGTATAAGAAATGTAAAATCATGGTCTTGATAATAATACAATGATGTGGGTTATATCACAATATCCCTCGCTTACGAAAAAAGATAAGGATGACCAAGTAATTATGTATAGTCAAGGGTTCTTCATTAAGAAGTTGACTACTAATATGTATCTATTCTGTATAGGGCTAACAGAAAAAACCATCACGAATATAAGAATAAGAGACAAGATTTTTTATGGTCTTGATAAAGATGGAAGAATAAATGTAATACCATCGAAAACAGGTCGACGCGGGGGTCACACAATTCAAGGAACAATCTTACCTGATCAAATGTTAAAGAAATCATAATATTGATTGGAAGGCTCTTTATTCAATGTTCCAAAATGTGTATGAGTATTTGATAAGGGGTTAGGTCAAACTACTGTATTGTCTCTTTTTCTCATTCTTTTTATGCGGGTCATAAAAAGTAGTTGGAAAGCCAGTGTGGTAGAGTTTTCCCTATGTTAGGGTTATAATAGGCATGTATTATTGTAATTTGTTTTATTTAGATGAATTGTTTTTAAAAAAAAGTCTTTTAAAAATTGTTTTCGTTGTCATATGTAGAAAGATGTTCATCTTTCATTTTTAATCCTTTGAATAAATATGAATAAGTATTCCATTTGAAGTAACGAAATTATTAATTTGACTACTGCATTGAAAAATCCATTTGAAGTCAAGGGAATTGTTTTTTTCTCTTTGGTGTGGTACCTCATTTCCAGTGGCACACTTAAGGGGTCCCTCTCTCTCTTTTAATATATTTGGGTAGGGTAACAGGAGTATGTTTAGGGTGGGTAAGGGTATGTGGGTAGCAAGGGTATTTGTAGGGTTTAGGGTGGGTAGGTTTTTTAGGTGGCAATGGCATTTTTATGGTTTAGGGTCGGTAAGGGGTTTGGATGGCAACAGTATTTTTGGGATTTAGGGTAGTTAGGGGTATTTGGGTGGCTTAGGGTGTCAGAAGGCTCCAAACTTCGCAGAGGCAGTAGATGCTGTACCCAATCACCCTCCCACCAGTGACTCCGCCACTTGGGCGAATCCACTAGCAAAAGGGAAAAGGGGAAGTGGACAGAGAAGAGACACCTTGAGAACTTCTGGCACCTTCACCGATTGAGTAGATCAGTCTGGACCTTAACTTCGGTTACTGTAGATGCCTAATGCACAGAACAAGGAGGGAAAGAATAAACAACAACTTCCACCTACCAATATTCTCACACTATGAAATAATCAAATCTTATCCTACCAGTGGTTCCCAAAGGTATTGCTACTCTTCATTAGGATGTGTAGAAACATTCAGGGAGCTTCATGCCTGTGAGACAGAGACTAACGTTACTGTGTGACCTTTCCTGTGGGCTACGTCCTACGAACTAATACTCTCTCACTCTCACTCTTTACCTGTAAGCTCTCTGTATTTGCCCCAACTGGGGTTTTGTTAGTGTCTTGCAGCAAACATGCGGCTCCAAGGGTCCCAATGCTGAGTGGACTTTAGCGCGCAAAAAGGAACAAGGGAGGCAAGAAGGGGGGAAGGATAGGAGCAGGGAAACCGCAAGAAGGGAATAGTTACTCAGTATATAGTTTGCTGGCAACAGGGGATCAAGGGGGAAGCTGCCGCTGGCTTACTGTTCCTATCACAGCTCTCCGCAAGAGGTCAATGGAGTCTGTGGAACCTTCTGTGAAGGAAACCCTGTCGAACTTCAGCAGGGCGAACTGGCTCCCACGACGACGGCGGATGGAGAAGAACGTAGACTCAGTCACTGCAGCTGACGGAAGAACTTTTCTTCACAAACTGTAGACTGTCTTCAATGAATTCACCCAAAAGTAATTTTTGACAAATGTTCACGCACTTGGCGAGTAGCCCGATAGAGCGGACTCAAGAATTTGACTAAACTAACTCGACGAACTCCTGTCATGAAAATAGACACGGAGCCTCGAACTCTAGCTGCTACCTCAGAAACCCGAACAGTTGAAGTGCGCAGTTTGAACGCTGCGTGAGGCACACATCAACTAGCCCTCACGTACTAACTTCCAAATGGCTTCAGTGGCCACAGCGGCGGCCATCTTGGGAAGGACCAAAAACCCACTATTACCTGAACCTATTTACATGGTGCTGAAAGGAATCTATTTAGTAATACACGGGTACCAAACATTTACCCGACAAGGCTTTACTATTGTCTTTCCACCATTCGCCAATTTAGGAACATAGATAGATGCGATTTGTAAATTCCTGACAGTACCCCCTCTCAAAGACCGATTCATCGGTCCAGGTTTGAGAGATTTCCGTGCATGGAATCTCTTAAGGAGTTGTGGAGCATGAATTTGAGATGCAGGTTCCCACGACCTTTCCTCAGGACCGTACCCCTTCCAATCCACCAGATAAAATAGCCTACCTTTTTTGATTTTAGAGTCTAGAATGTCATGAACCTCGTACTCAGGGAGGCCAGAAATAACGAGGGTTTCAGGTGGTTTACCTAACCTCATGTGGGGTTTAGTCTTTTTTAATACAGCGACGTGGAAGACTGGATGGATCCCCAACTTAGCTGGTAATTTTAATCTCGCTGTTACAGGACCCATAACCTGCTCAACTGAATAGGGACCCACAAATCTTGGTTGGAATTTCCTATTCCCTTTTAAATGGAGGTTCTTTGTAGAGAGCCACACCTGATCTCCTACTTGATATTGCGGAGCGGGCTTTCTATGTCTGTCTGCACTTTTCTTGTAAACTTGTTTAGCTTTTATCAAATTTTCCTCTGCAGATCTATGTAAGGTGGTCATATTTGTCAACAAGGTCTGAACTGCTGGGACTTCTAAATCTTCCTGAGGGCAGAATGGATTGGGATGGCGCCCAGAATTCAAATAAAAAGGCGAGTAACCTGTAGAAACACTTTTAGCATTATTACTAGCAAATTCTGCCATCCACAAGTGATCTGACCAGTCACCACCTCTCTCGAGGAGAAACAAACGGAGATACTGTTCCAGTTCTTGGTTAATTCTCTACGTCTGTCCATCCGACTCAGGGTGATAGCTGGTAGATAACCTCCTCTCAATCCCCAAACCCTTAAGATAGGCTTGCCAGAAACGGGAGATGAACTGAGGACCTCGATCTGAAACCACTATATTGGGGACCCCATGTAGTTTTACAATGTTCTCGCTAAATGCTTGTGCTAACTCAGGAGCAGTAGGGGTACCGGACATGGCAATAAAGTGACTCATCTTGGTGAAAGTATCCACAATCACCAGGATAGAATCGAATCCCTTACTGACTGGTAAATCTACAATCAAATCCATCGAGACCGTATGCCATGGATGGGTCGGAGTAGGGAGTGGTTGCAAAAACCCTTGTGGAGCTTGCCGACTAGGTTTACCCCTGGCACACAATTCACAAGACTGTACATATTGCTTGACATGAGAGGACAACCCAGGCCACCAAAAATAGCGCTGAACTAAATCCATAGTCTTAGAAACTCCTTTATGACCGGCCAAAGGATGATCATGGCAGCTTTGCAAGGCCCTTTGTTGAAGAGTAGTTGTCGGGAGATACAAGGCTCCTTTGTAGTAGGGTAAACATTGGTTTAGCTCTCTCCCCTCACCCGATTGAACCCACTTCTGGATTTCTTCTGTAGATAACCCTTTCCGCACTTCTTCTTGAAAGTTGCTCAGGGAAAGAGCACAAATGATCTTAGTCTCAGGAATGATAGGTTGAGGTTCAACAGGATGTTCACAGTCGTCAGTATTCAAACGGGAAAGTGCATCAGCCTTTCCATTCTTTGTTCCAGGACGAAAAGTGAGCACAAAATCAAAATCTGCAAAGTACAAGGACCAGCGTAGCTGTCGAGGAGTTAGGGTCTTTGCGGATTTCAAGAATTGTAGATTCTTGTGATCAGTAAACACGGTCACAGTATGCTTAGCCCCCAGCAGATAATGCCTCCAATCCTCAAAGGCATCCTTAACCGCCAACAATTCTTTTTCCGCGATCGTGTAATTCAGTTCCGCTGGATTTAATTTTCTGGAGCGATATGCTACCGGATGCAACTGACCAGTCTGGGAATGTCGTTGGGAAAGAACACCTCCGATTGCCTGATCTGATGCATCTGCTTCTACAAAGAAAGGTTCTTCCGGATTGGCATGCAAAAGGATTGGGGCAGACACAAATCTTCCTTTGAGGTGACCAAATGCCTGAGCTGCCTCTCTGGTCCACTCGAACCGCACCCCTTTCTTTAGTAATCGAGTGATAGGTGCGATCAAGTGCGAAAAACTCTGAATGAAGCGCCAATAGAAGTTAGCGAATCCCAGAAATCGCTGTATCTCCTTGATATTCTGTGGTTCTGGCCAATCTTTAACGGCTTGCACTTTTCCTTGGTCCATGGTAATTCCATGTGGAGAAAGGACGAATCCTAGAAACTCCACCGTGGTTGCATGAAAAACACACTTTTCCAATTTTACATATAAATGATGTGTTCTCAAACGCTCCAACACCATTCTGACATGCTTGGGATGGTCTCGTGTGTTCTGAGAGTAGATCAAAATATCATCCAGATAAACAATAGCCACCTTGTCAATCAAGTCACTCAGAATGTCATTTATGAAATGCTGAAACACAGCAGGTGCGTTACACAGCCCAAAGGGCATCACACAATATTCGAAGAGGCCAAATTTGGTACGAAAGGCCGTCTTCCACTCGTGCCCCTCCTTCATCCGCACCAAGTGGTATGCTCCTCGTAAGTCAAGCTTGGTGAAAATCTGTGCTTCTTTGAGTTGGTCCAGAAGAACGGAAATTAAAGGCAGGGGGTATCGATTCTTGATTGTGACTAAATTCAAGGCACGATAATCAATACAAGTTCTCAGACTTCCTTCTTGCTTCTTTGGGATGAAAAATAACGGGGAGGATACTGGAGACTGTGAGGGTCTGATGAACCCATTGGCCAGATAACGGTCCAGATACTCCTTGAGATGGTTATTTTCAGCTTCAGTCAGGGCATAAATCCGACTGCAAGGCAGTACCGCTCCTGGGACCAGGTCAATCGTACAATCGTAAGAACGATGCGGTGGTAACACCTCTGCATCTCGTTCACTAAAAACCATTTTCAAATCCCGATATTCGGGGGGAATTTCTCCTGCATCAATTACACAAATTGACTGACCTCCAAAAGATAGTAAAGAAGCGAGGGAAGACTCCACTGAGTGTTCTTGGTGCCCATAACAATGTTCCAGACAGAAGCTTGACTGCATACTGACTGTTTGATTCGCCCAATCAATGGTCGGATTGTGTGTAGCCAGCCAAGGTAATCCCAAGATCAATTGGAACTGAGGGGCATCTATTAGGTTGAATTGCATCACTTCTCTATGCCCATCCGCTTGAATCAGCTCCAATTCTTCCGTATGACTGATAATTGGCCCAGACGATAAATTGGTTCCATCGACGGCTCTCACAGGTTCTGGTCTTTCCTTTTTTATGGCTTGGATTCCCATGCTTCGAGCATACTTTATATCACAAAAATTTCCTGTGGCCCCAGAGTCCAACATGATAGCCACTCCAGAAATCTGTCGTCCACGGAATTTTAAAGTCATGTGAAGGATTACATGTGGGATGCACGACTGTAGAGTGTTAAGGATTAAATGAGATTCCGGAGTCGTCTTGTTCTCCTGCACCACCAGAGCGACTCCGCCTACTGATGGCTCACCTCGTTTCCCTTAAAAGGTACTTTTGGGCGCTTAGGGCATTCCTTTACGAAGTGACCAGAGATCCCACAATAAAGACACAATTTCTTCAAACGCCTTTGCTCCTTCTCTTCTTTGCTCAATGGCCCACGGACTGCTCCAATTTGCATGGGTTCAGCTTCATTACTTCCTCCGGAACCTTTCTCGAACCGGGCTCGACCGAACCGAGGAAAATTTACCCTCCAATCTTTTCTCTTTTCTCCCTTACGCTCTGAGTTACGAAAATCCAATTCCAAAACTAAATCCACCAATGCGGACAACTCAGTGGGCCGATTCGGAACTTGTGCCAAGGTGTCCTTGATCTCATCTTTCAGACCTCGATAAAATAAAGCAGCCCGTTTCTCTTCTGGCCGGTTGGTTTCCACAATTAACTTGTTAAATTGCGTCAGATATGATATCAAGTCTTTAGAGCCCTGACGCAATTCCAGCAACTCATTATCAGTGGCCTGAGAAATCCTTCTCCTGTCAAAAATTCTGAGGAACTCAGTTTTAAATTTAGCAAAATCACAAAGGATTGGGTCATCTTCGCTCACCAAGGGCATTGCCCAATTGGCAGCATCCCCACTGAGATAGGACAAAATAAATGCTACTCTAGATTGAGCATCGGGAAAAAGGGTTGGGCGGCACATGAAGTGAAGGGAGCATTGAGTTAAAAAGAGCTGGGCCTTTTGTGGATCCCCGAAAATCTCTCTGGGGCTGCTAGAGGAATTAAAGGGGAGACTGAGTGGATTACCTGAGCTACCGACTTAGGATCTGGACTTACAGGACTGGTGTTGGACGGGGAAGGAACCTGAACGGGATTTCCCATTACTAATCCATCCATCTTCTGAGCCAACACTCTAGTTTCTTGTCGAGAAGCCTCCAATTCTAATTTTAAACTTTTATTTTCCTCCCTTACCGCTCCTATCTCTCTCTGAATACCCACTAAAATATCTCCCAAGTCCTTTAGATTTAAGCTCTCAGCCATACTGCCTGGGCGAAATGAATACTTGGGCACTTCAATCTGTCAGAAGGCTCCAAACTTCGCAGAGGCAGTAGATGCTGTACCCAATCACCCTCCCACCAGTGACTCCGCCACTTGGGCGAATCCACTAGCAAAAGGGAAAAGGGGAAGTGGACAGAGAAGAGACACCTTGAGAACTTCTGGCACCTTCACCGATTGAGTAGATCAGTCTGGACCTTAACTTCGGTTACTGTAGATGCCTAATGCACAGAACAAGGAGGGAAAGAATAAACAACAACTTCCACCTACCAATATTCTCACACTATGAAATAATCAAATCTTATCCTACCAGTGGTTCCCAAAGGTATTGCTACTCTTCATTAGGATGTGTAGAAACATTCAGGGAGCTTCATGCCTGTGAGACAGAGACTAACGTTACTGTGTGACCTTTCCTGTGGGCTACGTCCTACGAACTAATACTCTCTCACTCTCACTCTTTACCTGTAAGCTCTCTGTATTTGCCCCAACTGGGGTTTTGTTAGTGTCTTGCAGCAAACATGCGGCTCCAAGGGTCCCAATGCTGAGTGGACTTTAGCGTGCAAAAAGGAACAAGGGAGGCAAGAAGGGGGGAAGGATAGGAGCAGGGAAAGCGCAAGAAGGGAATAGTTACTCAGTATATAGTTTGCTGGCAAAAGGGGATCAAGGGGGAAGCTGCCGCTGGCTTACTGTTCCTATCACAGCTCTCCGCAAGAGGTCAATGGAGTCTGTGGAACCTTCTGTGAAGGAAACCCTGTCGAACTTCAGCAGGGCGAACTGGCTCCCACGACGACGGCGGATGGAGAAGAACGTAGACTCAGTCACTGCAGCTGACGGAAGAACTTTTCTTCACAAACTGTAGACTGTCTTCAATGAATTCACCCAAAAGTAATTTTTGACAAATGTTCACGCACTTGGCGAGTAGCCCGATAGAGCGGACTCAAGAATTTGACTAAACTAACTCGACGAACTCCTGTCATGAAAATAGACACGGAGCCTCGAACTCTAGCTGCTACCTCAGAAACCCGAACAGTTGAAGTGCGCAGTTTGAACGCTGCGTGAGGCACACATCAACTAGCCCTCACGTACTAACTTCCAAATGGCTTCAGTGGCCACAGCGGCGGCCATCTTGGGAAGGACCAAAAACCCACTATTACCTGAACCTATTTACATGGTGCTGAAAGGAATCTATTTAGTAATACACGGGTACCAAACATTTACCCGACAAGGCTTTACTATTGTCTTTCCACCATTCGCCAATTTAGGAACATAGATAGATGCGATTTGTAAATTCCTGACAGTACCCCCTCTCAAAGACCGATTCATCGGTCCAGGTTTGAGAGATTTCCGTGCATGGAATCTCTTAAGGAGTTGTGGAGCATGAATTTGAGATGCAGGTTCCCACGACCTTTCCTCAGGACCGTACCCCTTCCAATCCACCAGATAAAATAGCCTACCTTTTTTGATTTTAGAGTCTAGAATGTCATGAACCTCGTACTCAGGGAGGCCAGAAATAACGAGGGTTTCAGGTGGTTTACCTAACCTCATGTGGGGTTTAGTCTTTTTTAATACAGCGACGTGGAAGACTGGATGGATCCCCAACTTAGCTGGTAATTTTAATCTCGCTGTTACAGGACCCATAACCTGCTCAACTGAATAGGGACCCACAAATCTTGGTTGGAATTTCCTATTCCCTTTTAAATGGAGGTTCTTTGTAGAGAGCCACACCTGATCTCCTACTTGATATTGCGGAGCGGGCTTTCTATGTCTGTCTGCACTTTTCTTGTAAACTTGTTTAGCTTTTATCAAATTTTCCTCTGCAGATCTATGTAAGGTGGTCATATTTGTCAACAAGGTCTGAACTGCTGGGACTTCTAAATCTTCCTGAGGGCAGAATGGATTGGGATGGCGCCCAGAATTCAAATAAAAAGGCGAGTAACCTGTAGAAACACTTTTAGCATTATTACTAGCAAATTCTGCCATCCACAAGTGATCTGACCAGTCACCACCTCTCTCGAGGAGAAACAAACGGAGATACTGTTCCAGTTCTTGGTTAATTCTCTACGTCTGTCCATCCGACTCAGGGTGATAGCTGGTAGATAACCTCCTCTCAATCCCCAAACCCTTAAGATAGGCTTGCCAGAAACGGGAGATGAACTGAGGACCTCGATCTGAAACCACTATATTGGGGACCCCATGTAGTTTTACAATGTTCTCGCTAAATGCTTGTGCTAACTCAGGAGCAGTAGGGGTACCGGACATGGCAATAAAGTGACTCATCTTGGTGAAAGTATCCACAATCACCAGGATAGAATCGAATCCCTTACTGACTGGTAAATCTACAATCAAATCCATCGAGACCGTATGCCATGGATGGGTCGGAGTAGGGAGTGGTTGCAAAAACCCTTGTGGAGCTTGCCGACTAGGTTTACCCCTGGCACACAATTCACAAGACTGTACATATTGCTTGACATGAGAGGACAACCCAGGCCACCAAAAATAGCGCTGAACTAAATCCATAGTCTTAGAAACTCCTTTATGACCGGCCAAAGGATGATCATGGCAGCTTTGCAAGGCCCTTTGTTGAAGAGTAGTTGTCGGGAGATACAAGGCTCCTTTGTAGTAGGGTAAACATTGGTTTAGCTCTCTCCCCTCACCCGATTGAACCCACTTCTGGATTTCTTCTGTAGATAACCCTTTCCGCACTTCTTCTTGAAAGTTGCTCAGGGAAAGAGCACAAATGATCTTAGTCTCAGGAATGATAGGTTGAGGTTCAACAGGATGTTCACAGTCGTCAGTATTCAAACGGGAAAGTGCATCAGCCTTTCCATTCTTTGTTCCAGGACGAAAAGTGAGCACAAAATCAAAATCTGCAAAGTACAAGGACCAGCGTAGCTGTCGAGGAGTTAGGGTCTTTGCGGATTTCAAGAATTGTAGATTCTTGTGATCAGTAAACACGGTCACAGTATGCTTAGCCCCCAGCAGATAATGCCTCCAATCCTCAAAGGCATCCTTAACCGCCAACAATTCTTTTTCCGCGATCGTGTAATTCAGTTCCGCTGGATTTAATTTTCTGGAGCGATATGCTACCGGATGCAACTGACCAGTCTGGGAATGTCGTTGGGAAAGAACACCTCCGATTGCCTGATCTGATGCATCTGCTTCTACAAAGAAAGGTTCTTCCAGATTGGCATGCAAAAGGATTGGGGCAGACACAAATCTTCCTTTGAGGTGACCAAATGCCTGAGCTGCCTCTCTGGTCCACTCGAACCGCACCCCTTTCTTTAGTAATCGAGTGATAGGTGCGATCAAGTGCGAAAAACTCTGAATGAAGCGCCAATAGAAGTTAGCGAATCCCAGAAATCGCTGTATCTCCTTGATATTCTGTGGTTCTGGCCAATCTTTAACGGCTTGCACTTTTCCTTGGTCCATGGTAATTCCATGTGGAGAAAGGACGAATCCTAGAAACTCCACCGTGGTTGCATGAAAAACACACTTTTCCAATTTTACATATAAATGATGTGTTCTCAAACGCTCCAACACCATTCTGACATGCTTGGGATGGTCTCGTGTGTTCTGAGAGTAGATCAAAATATCATCCAGATAAACAATAGCCACCTTGTCAATCAAGTCACTCAGAATGTCATTTATGAAATGCTGAAACACAGCAGGTGCGTTACACAGCCCAAAGGGCATCACACAATATTCGAAGAGGCCAAATTTGGTACGAAAGGCCGTCTTCCACTCGTGCCCCTCCTTCATCCGCACCAAGTGGTATGCTCCTCGTAAGTCAAGCTTGGTGAAAATCTGTGCTTTTTTGAGTTGGTCCAGAAGAACGGAAATTAAAGGCAGGGGGTATCGATTCTCGATTGTGACTAAATTCAAGGCACGATAATCAATACAAGTTCTCAGACTTCCTTCTTGCTTCTTTGGGATGAAAAATAACGGGGAGGATACTGGAGACTGTGAGGGTCTGATGAACCCATTGGCCAGATAACGGTCCAGATACTCCTTGAGATGGTTATTTTCAGCTTCAGTCAGGGCATAAATCCGACTGCAAGGCAGTACCGCTCCTGGGACCAGGTCAATCGTACAATCGTAAGAACGATGCGGTGGTAACACCTCTGCATCTCGTTCACTAAAAACCATTTTCAAATCCCGATATTCGGGGGGAATTTCTCCTGCATCAATTACACAAATTGACTGACCTCCAAAAGATAGTAAAGAAGCGAGGGAAGACTCCACTGAGTGTTCTTGGTGCCCATAACAATGTTCCAGACAGAAGCTTGACTGCATACTGACTGTTTGATTCGCCCAATCAATGGTCGGATTGTGTGTAGCCAGCCAAGGTAATCCCAAGATCAATTGGAACTGAGGGGCATCTATTAGGTTGAATTGCATCACTTCTCTATGCCCATCCGCTTGAATCAGCTCCAATTCTTCCGTATGACTGATAATTGGCCCAGACGATAAATTGGTTCCATCGACGGCTCTCACAGGTTCTGGTCTTTCCTTTTTTATGGCTTGGATTCCCATGCTTCGAGCATACTTTATATCACAAAAATTTCCTGTGGCCCCAGAGTCCAACATGATAGCCACTCCAGAAATCTGTCGTCCACGGAATTTTAAAGTCATGTGAAGGATTACATGTGGGATGCACGACTGTAGAGTGTTAAGGATTAAATGAGATTCCGGAGTCGTCTTGTTCTCCTGCACCACCAGAGCGACTCCGCCTACTGATGGCTCACCTCGTTTCCCTTAAAAGGTACTTTTGGGCGCTTAGGGCATTCCTTTACGAAGTGACCAGAGATCCCACAATAAAGACACAATTTCTTCAAACGCCTTTGCTCCTTCTCTTCTTTGCTCAATGGCCCACGGACTGCTCCAATTTGCATGGGTTCAGCTTCATTACTTCCTCCGGAACCTTTCTCGAACCGGGCTCGACCGAACCGAGGAAAATTTACCCTCCAATCTTTTCTCTTTTCTCCCTTACGCTCTGAGTTACGAAAATCCAATTCCAAAACTAAATACACCAATGCGGACAACTCAGTGGGCCGATTCGGAACTTGTGCCAAGGTGTCCTTGATCTCATCTTTCAGACCTCGATAAAATAAAGCAGCCCGTTTCTCTTCTGGCCGGTTGGTTTCCACAATTAACTTGTTAAATTGCGTCAGATATGATATCAAGTCTTTAGAGCCCTGACGCAATTCCAGCAACTCATTATCAGTGGCCTGAGAAATCCTTCTCCTGTCAAAAATTCTGAGGAACTCAGTTTTAAATTTAGCAAAATCACAAAGGATTGGGTCATCTTCGCTCACCAAGGGCATTGCCCAATTGGCAGCATCCCCACTGAGATAGGACAAAATAAATGCTACTCTAGATTGAGCATCGGGAAAAAGGGTTGGGCGGCACATGAAGTGAAGGGAGCATTGAGTTAAAAAGAGCTGGGCCTTTTGTGGATCCCCGAAAATCTCTCTGGGGCTGCTAGAGGAATTAAAGGGGAGACTGAGTGGATTACCTGAGCTACCGACTTAGGATCTGGACTTACAGGACTGGTGTTGGACGGGGAAGGAACCTGAACGGGATTTCCCATTACTAATCCATCCATCTTCTGAGCCAACACTCTAGTTTCTTGTCGAGAAGCCTCCAATTCTAATTTTAAACTTTTATTTTCCTCCCTTACCGCTCCTATCTCTCTCTGAATACCCACTAAAATATCTCCCAAGTCCTTTAGATTTAAGCTCTCAGCCATACTGCCTGGGCGAAATGAATACTTGGGCACTTCAATCTGTCAGAAGGCTCCAAACTTCGCAGAGGCAGTAGATGCTGTACCCAATCACCCTCCCACCAGTGACTCCGCCACTTGGGCGAATCCACTAGCAAAAGGGAAAAGGGGAAGTGGACAGAGAAGAGACACCTTGAGAACTTCTGGCACCTTCACCGATTGAGTAGATCAGTCTGGACCTTAACTTCGGTTACTGTAGATGCCTAATGCACAGAACAAGGAGGGAAAGAATAAACAACAACTTCCACCTACCAATATTCTCACACTATGAAATAATCAAATCTTATCCTACCAGTGGTTCCCAAAGGTATTGCTACTCTTCATTAGGATGTGTAGAAACATTCAGGGAGCTTCATGCCTGTGAGACAGAGACTAACGTTACTGTGTGACCTTTCCTGTGGGCTACGTCCTATGAACTAATACTCTCTCACTCTCACTCTTTACCTGTAAGCTCTCTGTATTTGCCCCAACTGGGGTTCTGTTAGTGTCTTGCAGCAAACATGCGGCTCCAAGGGTCCCAATGCTGAGTGGACTTTAGCGCGCAAAAAGGAACAAGGGAGGCAAGAAGGGGGGAAGGATAGGAGCAGGGAAAGCGCAAGAAGGGAATAGTTACTCAGTATATAGTTTGCTGCCAAAAGGGGATCAAGGGGGAAGCTGCCGCTGGCTTACTGTTCCTCTCGCAACTCTCCGCAAGAGGTCAATGGAGTCTGTGGAACCTTCTGTGAAGGAAACCCTGTCGAACTTCAGCAGGGCGAACTGGCTCCCACGACGACGGCGGATGGAGAAGAACGTAGACTCAGTCACTGCAGCTGACGGAAGAACTTTTCTTCACGAACTGTAGACTGTCTTCAATGAATTCACCCAAAAGTAATTTTTGACAAATGTTCACGCACTTGGCGAGTAGCCCGATAGAGCGGACTCAAGAATTTGACTAAACTAACTCGACGAACTCCTGTCATGAAAATAGACACGGAGCCTCGAACTCCGAACAGTTGAAGTGCGCAGTTTGAACGCTGCGCGAGGCACACATCAACTAGCCCTCACGTACTAACTTCCAAATGGCTTCAGTGGCCACAGCGGCGGCCATCTTGGGAAGGACCAAAAACCCACTATTACCTGAACCTATTTACATGGTGCTGAAAGGAATCTATTTAGTAATACACGGGTACCAAACATTTACCCGACAAGGCTTTACTATTGTCTTTCCACCATTCGCCAATTTAGGAACATAGATAGATGCGATTTGTAAATTCCTGACATAGGGTAGGTAAGGGTATATAGGTGGCAAGGGTATTTTTGAGGTTTAGGGTGGGTATGGATAATTTTAGGGTAGTTAAGGCAATTAATATATATTTATATATATATACATTTATTTTATATATTTGTGCATACATATATCTATGTATATATATGTATATATATATATATGTATATTTTCAAACAAGAAATCGATGTGTCCCCTTTTCCACTAAATGGTTGCTCAGGAAAGATTTATTCTGATTCCCTGGAGAAGCAGAATAAATCTTTCATAAACAACTATTCAGTTTGTGCCTTGAGAGTACGTTTATCTGTGGACACGGGGATTTGCTGTTTGAATTTTCCTGCCGGTCACTCTACCGGCGCACGTATCACCTCTCTCGGGTCCTTGGTCAGAGTTGGAGCGTTTTTGTTGTGGATATATATTTACATATTTATATACATACATTTATATGTATACATGTACATATACATATATATATTGTTTTGTTATGCAAATATGTGAATCCATTGCAATTTCACTGCACTGTTGTTTTAAAAAAAAGTTTCTTGGCCCTGGCAGGGTCCCTGGGGACCTCAGTACCAGGGCTAGGGGGTCAGGGTATTCCAACCCTGCCCCTTTTCTTTATTTTTACAGTTTTATTTGGGACTTAGCAGAATCCTACCCCAAAGATGGCTACCAACACTTTTGAAGTGGTGGAAACCATCTGCACAAGATTGTTAATGTTCGCAGAGGCTTCACACATCTAGATTTACACATTTGTATTTCTTTTAATATCTTGAATACTATTGCACGGATTTACATCAAATCATAAAAAGCATGCTTTCTGGACTAAGATTTAACGTTCTGCTAAATTTGATGCAATTCTATTCAGCGATTCAGGCTATAGTTGTGTCTAAAATCCCTATGGGAATTAACATGGGAAACACAGCTGTTTTTTCTTGACCCCCACATGACGGATCACCCCAAAACTTTCCATGTAAAATATTACCCAGCAGCACACTTTTAAAAACAAATTCATGAGGATTTGTAAATTGCCGCTAAAGCTATAGGCAAAAGATGCTTTAGGGTGGGTAAGGGTTTTTGGGTGGCAAAAGTATTTTTAGGCTTTAGGGTGGATAAGGGTATTTGAATGGCAAGGTTTTTTAGTTCTGTGAGCATAGGGGTGGGTTGGGAGTCAATAAGGCAAAAAATATATATACATATGTATATATATATATATTGTATATATAATATATGCATATAAATATATAATGTATATAAATATGTATATATAATTATATTTTTACCCACTCAGAGATTCGCACATACCTACTCATAGACCCACTCAAACCCTTATGCACCAACTCACAAGCCCACTCGGATACTCATACACTCAGTCACAGACCCACACAGACACTCTTGCACCCCCTCATAGATCTACTCAGAGACTCATGCACTCATTCACAGACCCACTCAGAGACTCATGTACCCTCTCACATACCCAACTGGAGACTCATGCACCCACTCACATACCCAGTCACAGGCCCTTGCACCCACTGGCAGACCCACTCAGACATTCAAGCGCCCACTCAGAGATCAAGTCAGCCTTTCACACACTCACAGACCCACTTAGAGACGTATGCACCCTCTCATAGATTGCCTCAGAGACTTATGCACCCACTCACAGACCCACTAAGAGACTCATGCACCCACTCACAGACGCATTCAGAGAATAACTCACCCATTCGGATGTACAGTGTCACTTATATAGTTGTGAATTTTAAATGTGCTGTTGTCTATTGAATGCCTGCTTTTGTTTTGCATATTCATGACGTATTTGCGAATTAGGAAAAGACAAAACAAAAAAGTTACCTAAAAAGTAAATGAACTGATGCTTGGGAAATAGGGTGGCTCTAAGAAGAGCCTTTGTGTTTATTGTGTGTAGACCACAACTCCACATACAACTGGATCCAAGTTTTCAAGTTGTTGAGGAACATCCAGTTGCCTTTCTCTGTGAAGTGTACTCCATCACTTCTATATGTTTCCTTCATGTCAAAGCGCAAGTTATTGTAGATAGAGCCCATGTTATAGTCTCTGGGGAATACAGAAGCAATTTCATTGACATGTTTCCTGGCTTTGTCTATCTGTGGGCAGAACTTTTTTGGCCACTTCAATTTCTGCCTTTGGCATATGTTGAAGAATACCAAGGCGGTTTGAGGGGAAAGTACCATTAATCAAGGAAAGGTATCCTTCATTAGGATATCCAGTCCTACCCTAGTGAGTCATCGCCACCACATCACACAATCATGAGGTCCAGGTGTTGGCAATCCACGTGCCATTTTCCCCAACTACTGGGTGAGAAAATGTCCCACCTAGTCATGAACTATGCCAAAATCCTAATAATCGAGGACTTTAATTATTGGGCCAATGATACAATGGGTGGCACAAGCTTAGCCGAATTGACTGACTTATTCACAGGCCTGAACTGTGACAGCTCCCACTCACATCACAGGCCACACCCTTAACCAAGTCTGGACATCCAACTTGATGGTGTCTAGTTTCAGGATCTCCCCTTGCACCTGTTCAGACCATTATTTTATAAAATTCTCCCTCCCCATACAACACAAAACATAAATTAATTCATCCACCAATATCACTTAAACAATTGACAGACCCTTTGATCCTTAACATTTCTTCAAACCAAGCAGTGGAACTGTCAAACACTGGGTACGATTCATGCAAAAAAGTGTGGATAACACTTTCAATACATCTCCCTCAAGCTATACAGAAACCCATCCACGGATGTAATTTGTTTAAATGATATTGGTGGATGAATTCATTTTTGTTTTGTGTTGTATGTTGTAAATACATGTGAATTAATGTCGATTTCTTTTCCCTAAATGTATGTATCACTGTTGTATGGTTCTCTGGAATGAATAGGTGGCATTCCTATTCATACATTTAAGAATGTACATCAATATAAAAATAAATTCTTAGAAAAAAGGTTAAATAAATAACCAGATCAAATTGAATTATTATCTTTTGACCCTTGCTGAAAATAGGTGGCTTAAAAAGGTAAAGATAGCCAAGTCCTCATTTTTTCCCATGTCTTACAAACTAAGGCAGCCTATTTCTCCACCAAAAATTGAGCTCAGCTAAGAAATCTAAGAAAAATGTTGCTATTGTTACCGAGGTATCCAAGCCGAATAGAGTCATGGCAAAACCCGCCCCCACTCAAGCACTATGTGACTCACTCAACAGGTATTTTATTAAAAAAATTGTCACCATCAAGACGAACATACCTGCTAAATCGCTCCCTAAAGCTCAACCATCTATGCTCTGAAATCCACATTATCTGGAGCAGTTCCCTTCCATCTCCCGGGAAGCCATCTCAAACCTACTAATGAAGGTTAGATCGGGCTCTCCAACAGACTGCTGCCTTCTGCACATATTAAGTGAGGCCTTCCTCACATGTCCGGGCCCCCCTCTCGCGCTTCTGAACAACTGCCTCATTCAGGGGACAGTCCCTAATGCATTTTAAGAAGCGGAAAATGTTCTGATCCTGAAAAAAGCAGGGGCAGACCCTTTAGCCCTTACGAACTATCCCCCCATCTCCCAACTCCCCTATGTAGCCAAGGTCCTGGAAGCTCACATGGCAAACTGCCTCAGTTCTTTTGTTGAACGGTTCCACTACCTTGACCCCCACCAGGCGGGCTTCTGACCCTCCCATTCTATTTAGGCTGTTATTTGACAGTCCTAGATGAACTAAGGAAAGGGGCAGACAAGGGCACCACACAGGTTCTGGTTCTCCTTGATCTCTCCGCAGCATTCAATATGGTCGACCATGAACTACTGGCTGCCTGTGTCAGTAATGCTGGGATACAGGGTCTGGCTCTTATGAAGCTTATATCCGTTTCTAGAGGATTGCTTTCAAGCTGTGCGCCTCTCCCAATTCTCCTTCCCCAGAGTCAAATTGACATGTGGGGTGCCGCAAGCTTGTTCCCTCTCACTGCACCTTTTGAACTTGTACTTATACCCCCTTATTCACACCCTAGCCGAAAGGAAGGTTTGCACCTTCAACTATGCCGACGATCTCCAACTGATCTTTGACATTGATGGCCGCCACCGTCTCTAACTTTCAATCCACCATGCGACATATAGGCAGCTGGATGAACAGCAACCACCTAAAACTAAATTCAGACCATACAGAACTGATCCTAATTGGTGGGCCCTCAAACCCCTGGAATTCTATCTTCTGGCTAACTGAACTGGCAAACCTCCCCCTTCCTTCCAGATCAATCTAAAGCCTGGGCATCACAATTGCCAGTGACCTGTCAATGAAATCCCAGATTGGGCAGGTGGTCTCTTCCTGTTTCTTTCAGCTTCTAAAGAACAGGAAGATCAACAGAGTACTTACCACTGAAGCCCTGACCCAAGTAATATTGGCTTTAGTCATCTCTCATATTGACTATGCCAATTCACTCTACTTTGGTATGCCAGCATATCAATCAAAAAGACTACAACTGGTGCAAAATCAGGCTGCCAGACTAATCTACCACCAGCCTAAATGGCATCATGTCACCTTGTTCATGAAAAGATTACACTGGCTCCCAGTAGTCGAACGCAGCACATTTAAACTGGGATGCATCATTTTTAAAGCACTTCATGGCAAATGTCCAGTGTTTGTATCTTCTCAGGTACAGCAATACTCCCCTACTCGGGATCTTAGGTCTTCCCAGCTAAATTTTCTAGCTACTCCATCTTTTAAATGAAAGAAACTGCGGGGACTAAGATTTGCGGACTTGGCCCCTCTATTCTGGAACTCTCTTCTTCTGGACATCAGATCATATTCCCAATTCAGGAAACTTCTAAAGACCTGGCTCTTCCGCCACGCGTATGAATGAAGCACTAAGTGGTAGTGACCCCTGCACTCCAGCACCATGAAACTTTGTTGTGAATGTGTAAATTAGAAGTATCTTTAACATAACATAGCATAGCAATGCTTTCAACCAAAGGCAGCAATTGATGGCACTTAACCCTCTCTGGCCAATCCAAATAATATCCACATTAGATAAACCCAAGTCCCTGTTAATGCCACTCTTTCTAGCACACTCTCTAGCCCAAAACATAAAGCTATGGCCCACAATCCACACTCTAACCCTTTTAAAGGCAAGAAGGAGTAAAACACAGGAGAAGGCTAGAGCAAAATGTGACCATTTTCAAAATGAAAGGCAGTTAAAAAGGAGGTCAGGTCCTAATTTTAAAAAAAAGACATCATTGATTGGATGGTACAAATATGCAGGTAGCTAAAATTAGGTAGTGATTTTTCAGGTGATGTAAGTAGGTCTGTGAGTGGCTTTGGTAAAAATAAAAAATGCATTCATGCAATCTTGGATATACTTTTAATTGCAAGCAGTCAATTACACCCGCTGCAGTTGAGTTGGCCAGTAATGTGCTACTTCTAGAATGTGCTGTGAGCTTGTGACCTACTCTGGGTGTTCTAAAGGGTGTTGCTATGGAAACTCTGCTAAGAGAGTATGGAGGAAAGGGCATTAAACAGGCTGTAGTTTGTTAAAATGACAATGGTTTACACTTATCATTTATTATGGAGACTATTTTCTTAATCACATGTGTGTAATATACATTAGAGGAGTTGCAAAGTTGGAAGAGCAGAAAGCTAAATATATTTTGGACTCCCATACATATTTGTGAATTTGCTGTGAAGTTACGTGGGGGCCATTCTGAGGGTCTTGATACATTTGTGAATACGACAAACCCATTCCCAGATTGAGCTTCTTTACTGAAGTGTAAGAAAGGGTTTAGAAATAGTGACCATTGAGAAGTACAATAACAAAGGTAAAATATGAAAGGGACTTTTTAAGTTGCTATCTTTGACTGTCTCATTGAAAAACAATATGATATTCTTGGTAAAGGTAAATGCATGATCGAACTATCACAGCAGAATCTGTAGTGACTGTGGCAACTGAGTTCTTTCTTGACCTCTGATGGTGAGAGCAGAGTCCATTCTTCTTCATTTCAACTACTAAAATTATGTAAAATTATAAAAATAACCTGGGGGCTTAGCCCGTTTTGGGTTACCCCATCCACCTTAGTAGTATATGCAACTCAGACACCAATACACCCATTGCCACACAAAATCATGCTCACAAAATAACTCACACATCCATGCAACACTTATACACCCAGCCACCAACCCATACAGCCACTCAACCACACACTCACATATGTATACAGTCACTCACAGACCAATACATCTACTCTCACACACAATACCACTCACAAACCCACTTTCTGACTTATACAGCCACTCACATACACACTGTCAACGGTTACTGGTTACAGTTAGGAAATCAAACTTAGAAATCTTTAGAAATTCACTGAAAACAATAAAGGTTATAGGGACATTATATTTAGGAAATATAATACAAAAAAACCTTAGAAATTCACAGAAAAAAACAAAGCTTACAGGAACGTTACAGCTAGGCACACATTTCACTTGTACAACACCATAGAAATTCAGCAGTAATAGTTACCTGAGCTAACTATAACTCCTCTCCGCCATGCACTGCTTAAAACATCACATATTACATCACTCATTACTTGATCAGTGACATCACTGATATCAAAAATGACATCACTGATGACATTATCCATATAATCAAACTAATCACACCCCATACAACCTCATATACACATTGACACAACCACACAACCACTCATACATCCATATAGAACCATACAACTACTCACACACCCAGTCACTCATCCATAACGTCACTCACACACCCACTCACTCACCCATACAGCCACTCACATAACCATGTATTTACCTATACAGCCATTCACACACTCACCCATATAGCTACTTACACATCTACTTATTCACCTATATAGTCACTCACACACTCACGCATATAGCTACTCACACATCTACCTATTCACCAATACAGCCACTTAAACGGCCACACACTCACCCATACAGCCTTTGTGCATAGCCACTCACTCTCCCATACAACCACTCACACTCACACAGGTAAGTGGGAATGTAGTGGCTGTATGGATGAGTGAGTGTGTGTCTGAATGGCTGCATGTGTGAGTGACTGGGTATGTAAATTGCTGCATGGGTGAGTGAGTGGCTGTTTCAGTGGGTGTTTGGTTAAGTGATTTGGTGGGTGAGTGTCTGTATTGGAGAGTGAGTGTTTGTGAGAATGGCTGTATGGGTGAGTGAGTGGATGTGTGAGTGCTTGTATGAATGTGTGAATGGATATGTACGGTTGTGTGGGTGTGTGGGTGAGTGAGTGGCTGTGTTGAGAAGCTGTATAGATGAGTGAATGGGTATATGAGTGACTCTGTAGGTAAATAAGTAGGTGAGTGAGTAGCTGTATGGGTGAGTGTGTGGCTAGTTGTATGAATGGCTATATGAGTGAGTGAATGGTTGTTTGAGTGGCTGGACAAGTGAGTGAAGGGTGTGTGAGTGGCTCTATGGAGGAGTAAGTATATGATTAATGGCATGGATCTGTGAATAGGTATGTCAGTGGTTGTTTGGGTGTATGTAGGGTTACTGTAAGTAACCCTGAGGCCACTACGCTGCTGGGAGTTTTATCTGCTGCTATAGCGAGTTCTTAATGCTATTGCCGCTTGCACGGCGGTGGGTGTGTCGTGAGAGGACACTCTTTTTAAAAAGCTGCTGTATAATTTTTTATCTTTGGTTCTTCGTTCGGCGCAGGGTTTGTACCTTTTTATTAGCTTAACAGGGGTCGCTCTGCTCTTCCGGCCTCATCTGCTTTAGTACAGTTTGTCTACTGTGGGGAGGTGCACGGCTACGGGAGGGCTGGTGGAGGCGTTGCATCTTCTCGCTGGAAATCCTGATGCAGCTTCTATTGGCTGGGACCGTCTGAGTGATTTGGTCCCGCCCCTCTGGTAGCTGGCATTCTAGTTGGAGGGGGCACAGGATATAGGTGCATGGAGACGCGAGCGTGCTACACTGTAAGTAACCCTGCGGCCACTACGCTGCTGGGAGTTTTATCTGCTGCTATAGCGAGTTCTTAATTTTATTGCCGCTTGCACGGCGGTGGGTGTGTCGTGAGAGGACACTCTTTTTAAAAAGCTGCTGTATAATTTTTTTATCTTTGCTTCTTCGTTTGGCGCAGGGTTTGTACCTTTTTATTAGCTTAACACGGGTCGCTCTGCTCTTCCAGCCTCATCTGCTTTAGTGCAGTTTGTATACCGTGGGGAGGTGCACGGCTACGGGAGGGCTGGTGGAGGCGTCGCATCTTCTCGCTGGAAATCCTGACGCAGCTTCTATTGGCTGGGACCGTCCGAGTGATTTGGTCCCGCCCCTCTGGTAGCTGGCGTTCTAGTTGGAGGGGGCACAGGATATAGGTGCATGGAGACGCGAGCGCACAGCGGGCGAGCGCAGCGGGCGCACCAACGGCTCGCCAAAGTTGAGCCCCTCTGCGCATGTCAGCGCTAAGGAAGCGCTCAGCGCCAGCCATGCTGCCTCTCTTTTGGTAACAGGGGCCCACGGCCATGGCAATGCCTTAAGGTACTCAGCGGCCGAGTTGCATGCCCTTAACAGAGGTACTTGGAGTAAGGGTAGTTTGGGCTTGGTAGAATCTGCTGCTCCGCTATCGGACTTCATGACTAGGGAGCTTCTCCCCTGTGGACTGTTGAATGTCCGCTCCCTACCTAAGCATAGGACAGAAATTCAGCTACTGATAGAGGCACATGGGTTGGAGATACTATGTATGACTGAGACTTGGACGTGGCTGGACTGTAGGGTTGACTTTGGACTGGCCTGCCCGCAAGGGTTCAAACTATTGCACGTGCCTAGGCTGGAGGGAAAGGGGGGAGGGGTGGGGTTAATTTACAGAGACTCCCTGAGCCTAAAGACCATTGATATTGATCTGGTTGCAGGAGTTGAACTCCTGGGGTTCTCAATCAAGAGTGAGATGGGCCAATCCCTGACAGGTATTATCTGTTATCGACCACCAGGGTTCTTTAGTGTGCTGCAGCAGCAACTTCTTTTGGATCTGTTTACCAACATGGCGGCCACACGTCGGAGAATTCTAATTTTGGGCGACTTTAATCTCTGGCCGAACGGATCCCTTGATACGAGCCTGGCCAACATACTCCACTCTTGTGAGGGGCTGGGTCTGCGTCAACAAGTTACAGTGCCTACCCACTTGAGGGGTCATATGTTGGACCTTATCTTCACCTCAGATGATTAGCTATACATGGGGGAGTTTATCCCAATGGACTGGACTGATCAATTTTTGGTCAAATTCTATTTGAATATGGCCAATTGGGATAAAATGGAAGGTAAGCGGAGGATACATTTTTTGGGGAGGGATAGGAGAGCCCTGACACAGAGGAAAAATTATGATGAGGTGTTTCCGGTGGAAGATTGCTTTTCGCCGGAGGCTCAGGTAGATGAAAATTACCTCACCTTCTGTAAAAAGATCACTCTGACCCTAGACTCACTGGTGCCTCGAAAATCCTTTCAGAGTAAAGGAAGGCCATCTGCCCCCTGGTTCGGGGAGGAATTGAAAAAACTGAAGCTTGATTGTAATCCGGCTGAGAGAACCTGGAGGCAGAAATATTTAATCGAGGACAAAAAGGCCTGGAGAGCAAAAATACTGAACTACAGGAAAGTCATAAAAAGAACGAAGGCTGATTTTTTCGCCTCTGCGATTCTTAGAGCCTCGAATAGTTCCCGCTGTATTTGTAAAATTCTTAATACTCTGACAAACCCTGAGTGCTGTACCAATGACATTCTGCCATCTCAGAGACTCTGTGATAATCTTGCCAACTTTTTCCGCGATAAAGTTGCCTCTATTATTGAGGAGTTGGGGAAGACATCAGAGCCTCCGAGGATAACAATTGAACAGCTGGCCCTTATTGAGGATAGGGGTGGGCCGACAGAGAATGACAGCTCGAAGGAGGATACCTTGGAGGCTGTCTCGGAGTTTCCCCCTCTCCAGATCGAGGACCTTCGCAGGTTAGCGGAGAGTATTGTGTCAGGCTCCCCCCTGGACCCACTACCTTGCAAAAACTGGAAGGAATTCGGGGTGGAACTTTTCCCACTGCTGTGTAAGATCTGTAACCAGTCTCTTGCAGAAGGGGCGGTTCCCAGCCAGTGGAAGCAGGCACTTGTTACGCCATTGCTTAAAAAAGCCTCCCTGGATCCTGAATGTCTGAAGAAATTTAGACCTATATCTCTTCTCCCCTTCCCAGCCAAGATAGTGGAACGGGTAGTGAGTGGCACACTGTCCGCGCACCTGGAACGGGCAGAACATCTGGAGGAGGAGCAGTTCGGTTTTAGACCGGCCCACGGCACGGAGACAGCACTGGTGACCGTAATGGATGAGCTTCGGAGGCAGGCAGACAGGGGCCAGGCAGCAGTGTTGATTCTGCTGGACCAGTCTGCCACCTTCGACACGGTCAACCATAACATCTTGCTGAGGCGGTTGAGTGAGGTGGGAGTTACGGGAGTGGCCCTTAGATGGTTTCACTCCTTTCTCTCAGGGAGACAGCAAGCAGTATCCCTTCCTCCTTACCAATCTGCCTTTACTCCTGTCCCACATGGGGTCCCTCAGGGCTCGGCCATCAGCCCCATTCTTTTCAATGTCTATTTGAGACCCCTGCTGAAGATCATCAAGCGCCATAACATCAAAGTCATCAATTACGCTGATGATACGCAACTCATTCTCTCCCTGGAGGGAAATGAAATGAAATGAATGAAATGAAATGAAAAGCGTTTTTATTGAGCGCAACAGCTGCCCTGAGGCGTCCAGGTGCTATCCATCAGTCCATCTCAGCAGGAGGGTGCAGTCCATCTCAGCAGGAGGGTTTCATAGATGTTTAGGAGATATGACACAATAGCTGAAGGAAAATTCCCCACAGTTTAACATTGCTAAAACTGAACTGATGCACTTCGAAACGCAAAAGAACAGGGAAGGGCCTTCCACGAATCTGTGGCCCCCAGAGTTCCCCAACCCCGGCCAGCCGGTAAAAATAGTCCGTAACCTAGGGGTCACATTTGATTGTAACCTCTCCTTGGAGGTGCATGTGGGGAAAGTGGTGAGCTGCTGTCTGGGGATTATGCGCTCTCTAAGGAAGATTTTTCCCCTTTTACCACATCACGCCCGCGCCCTGATTGCACGTAGTACCATACTTAGTCGGGTAGACTATTGTAACGCTCTACTCCTTGGGTCCCCTAAATTTCTGCTAGACAGGCTACAGCGGGTACAATCTGCCACGGCTAAATTGGTATTAGGCTGGTCAAGGCGGACCTCTGCCCCTGGAGCACTGGCGGAGCTGCACTGGTTGCCTGTGACACAGAGAGTTTAATTTAAATCTCTGTGTCTAGTATTCAAAGCCTTGCATGGAAAAGGACCAACTTCTCTTCAGCAAATGTTTGAGTGGTACGTTCCGGGCAGAGAGCTCCGTTCTTCGAGAGGAATGTCAATAAAAGCACCACGCTTCAACAAAGTTAGAGCAGGGGGCAGAACATTTGGGGTGGCTGCAGCCAGGCTGTGGAACACTTTACCTCTTGAACTGCGGCAAAGCAGGGAGCTGCTTGCGTTCAGAAAGAACCTTAAAACCTGGCTATTCCCTAAGAACTAGGCCTGCGCATTGTCCCCTCCTGTGTTGATATGGTCTCGGAGTTACTAGCGCCAAGATGCCTGTTAGGTGGTTGTGCGCTTTAGAAATTGTATAAATAATAATAATAATAATAATAATGAGCAATTGTATGGTGTGTGTGGATGTGTGAGTAGTTCTGTGGATGATGTCATCAGTGATGCAATTTTAAATGTCATCAGTGATGTCACTGACCATGTCATGAGTAATGCAAAATTTGAGGTCATAAGCAGTGCATTAAGGGGCATAAGTTGTAGTTAGCTCAGGTAACTATAACTGCTGAATTTCACTGGTTTTGTATGAGTGAAATGTGATCCTAACTATAATGTTTTTTTAAATTTCAATTTTATAACTATAACATCCCTGTTACCTATGGTTTTTTAAAAGTTTTTCAAGTTGGATTTCCTAACTATAATGTCCCTGTAAACTCTGTATTTTCAGTGAATTGTTATGGTTTTTTACCTTGTAGTCCTATTTGTAGAGTGGTGGAGAAAGGTGGCAAGGTCTCCGACAAGCTCTCAGGAATCCCCTTGTGTCATGCTTACTGGAGGTAAAAGGAGGGCTTCTTGGTCCCAAAAAACCAATAGCATCTGAGAGGCCGTCAATCCCCAACCAGTAGTGCAGCAGGAGTTGTGTTTGCAGAGTGGTGCAGAAAGGGACAGGGCCTCCGACTAGCCATCAGCAATCCCACAGTGTGGGACCTCCTGTAGGTAACTGGAGGGGCTCTTGGTCCTGAAGAGCCCTCAACATCCAAGGGGATTTCATCCCCCAACCAGTAGTGTGCCAGAAGGTGCAATTGCATAGTGGTAGAGAAAGGTGGCATGGCATCCAAAGAACTCTCAGCAATTCTACTGTGTATTGCTGAGGTAACAGGATGGGTGCCTGTCCCCCAAGTACCCTCAGCATCAAAGGGGACTTCATCCCTCAACCAGTAGTGCATCAGGAGGCATGTTTGCAGAGTGGTGGAGAAAGGGGGTGGGCCTCTGATGACCTCTCATCAATCCCACTGTGTGGGACTTACTAGAGGTAACAGGATGGTGTGTTGGCCACCAAGCACCCTCAGCAGCCAAGGGACTTCATCTCCTAACCAGTAGTGTACCAGGAGGAACATTTGCGGAGTGGTGGCGAAACGGAGTGTGGTTTCCAGCAAACTCTCAGCAGTCCTGCTGTTTGGGATGTACTGCAGGTAACAAGAGGGCTTATTGTCTCCCAAGGACCCTCAGTAGCCAAGGAGGCTTCATCCTCCAACCAGTAGTGCACCACGAAGTGTGTTTGCACTCAGAGTGGTGGAGAAAGGTGGCGTGGCTTCTGATGACCTATTAGCAATCCAGCTGTTTGGGACTTACTGGAAGTAACAAGAGGGCTTGTTTACCCCCAAGGACCCTTGGCATCCAAGGGGACTTCATCCCCCAACTAGTAGTGTGCCAGGAGGTGCATTTGCAGAGTGGTTGAGAAAGAGGGTGGGGTCTCCAATGACATCTCAGCATTCCCACTGTGTGGGACTTACTGAAGGTAGTAGGATGGGAAGTTGACCCCCAAGGACCCTCATGACCCAAGGGGACTTCATCCCTCAACTGGTAGTACACCAGGAGGCATGTTTGCAGAGTGGTGGTGACAGCCGGTGGGGGCTCCGGCAACTTGCAGGCTATAATTGTTTTCAAATTTCAAATGTATTGCTGCAATTAAGGAAGGGAGGCCACATGGCCCCCCTCCCCTGGCCAATTTTGGTCTTGGGGCTCCATCACTCAGGGCCTGGCCTTTCCTTTTTACAATTTTCAAAAGGAAAGGGGGACATGGCCCCCCTCCCTGGGTCAGGTACAGCCCCAGGGGCCCCATCCCCCACCCTTTTGTTTACAATTGTGAAAGGGAAGGGGATGTACGGCCTCCGTCCCCTTGGCCCCTATCTGTTGGGTCTGGTATGTCCGTTGGAGACCTCGAGGGAGCCTGAATATTCCTGCAGTCTCAGCAGGCTCCTTGTCTCTTGCAGGAGCCAGAATTTCTTTGACACTTAGGGTGCTGCAAAACATGCCTTCTTCAGCGCCCTGCACTGAGTGGAGCCAGTCAGTAAAGTACAATAGTCCTGCCTCTGTCTTCAAATGTCCTGAGGCCAATACGCCCCTCCCCCTGAGGTCTCACCTGATAACAGGTGTGTCAAAACGATTGTCCTCTGGTTCCCTCCCAGCATCTCTGTGGGAAGGGAAACCTCAGCTCTCACCACGCGGGAACACAGTTCTCGCTTGATGACAGCCAAGTGTTTGCTCTGACTTGGTCGGGGGCTGTCAATGCTCCTGGCAAATCAGAGAAAACTGCTATACGCCTGGAGTGGGAACCCTGGGACATAGTAGGAGCTGGCCCTGGGGGTGTCTGTCCCCAGGGCCATTATTGGCACCAGGAGGGGGCCTGCAACCCCCTCCTTTCACTTTAATGGGCTGCTCTAGGGAGGTGGTGGTCCCCAGAGCCAAAAACAGTCCAAGAGGGGGGCTACACGCTCCCCTTTCCTCTTTATAAACAATCCTGCCTCGGGTAGGTGATGGTCCTTGTTGCATGGGGGGTCCAAGTGGCCTGCTCCATTTCTAAGTGAGCCTTTGGAAGGTGGTGGTCTCCAGGTCTTGGGGTCTGTGTGGGCCCTCTTCTGAGTTTTCAAAGCACTGGGGAGGTAGAAGTCCCCTGGGCAGGGATTGTGCTGTGCTGGCACAATGACCTGGGGGGTGGTGGTCCCTGGAGTTTCATTAAACTCTAGGAGGGGGACACAATGCAGCCCCTCCTTTATTTTTTATATGCCTCTTGGATTTGACCCACTGGGGTGCCTCCTTTAAAAGAAGCTTGGGATCCCTTGTATTTTTTTTAAATTTTGCCCTAATCTACCTACAAATTCATGGCAAAATTGAAAAAAAAATCTCTTTTTATTGCCTAGCAGGGTCACTATGGACCCCCCTACCATATCTGCAAGTAAGGCAGAGTCCCAAGATGGCTGGCAACACTTTTTGTTGGCGCCAACCAAATTTCAGCATGGGGGCTGTGGATCCATTGCAAGGAACCGCATTCCTAGATATCTATCTTTTTTGACCTTAACTATCTAGAAAACTAATGAACGGATTCAGAGCGAATCACAAAAAGCATGTTTTCTGGACCAATATCTAGCTTTCTGCCAAATTTGGAGTAATTCCGTTCAGCGATTCGGGCTGTAGAAAAATTCCTATTGGAAAATGCATGAGGAAAACACATTTTGCCGCCCCTCCCCATTTTTCTTGGCCCTACTTGATGGATCACCCAGAAACTTTCAACCCACCAGGCTGAACCACCTAAAGTGAAAGTTTTGAAAATTTCGTGAAGAATTGTCAAGCTGTGCCAAAGTTATTGGCAAAACCAATAACACTATTCCTATGCAAACTTGGTCCTAAATATAACTAATAACTACTTACTTACAACCACTGATAGGCTATATACATATCTCTCTCTCTCTCTCTCTCTCTCTCTCTCTCTCTCTCATATATATATATATATGTACCACACTTCTGATCCGTCAAATGCGTGTCGAAGAAGACAGGTACGGACCACAGCGTATGCATTGCAGTGAAATTTATTGCAGTAAAATTCAATCAGTCACCATGGTGCAAAATACAAGTGTCCAGCCTGACGCGGTTTGACCGCGTTGCAGCGGTCTTGATCACATGACACGCTGGACCAACACAATCATAATTAAAGTGATACCCACCAAAATAGCCACTCCCCTGAGCAATGACAATGGAGGAAAGACTTGATTTAAACATGGACAAACCTCGATAAATAATACAAATATAAATAGAAACATTATATGCTAAAACAACATAAATATATTAACAGCTAAATAATCTCTTTATTAAATCAGCGCTGTAAATAGGTTACGGTCATGTGATAAATATTGTGAACATAATCGTCAACAACATTACAACATAGTATACATAATCCTTCCTAAATGTTATGTAATTTCAAGTCGTTGAGCATTTTCGAGGAATCCAACTAAACAAATTAGTAACCTATTGTCAATGCTCTATACCTGCACCCAAAGTGCAAGTTCAAAAAAGTGCAAAAGTCGCTTAGTGTGCAAAATTATTCACATAAAATCATTGGCCGCAAATTCAGCTAAACATCCTATATCTATACAAATAAAGTGCAAGTGCAAAATAAATTCATGAATGGTGCAAATTCCGCAATGTAAACAGGTTCACTAACAAATAACAAGGATGCTGGAGATGTAAATCAAGAGCCCAGGTAAATAGCAGCAAGGTTAGAATAATAATCCAAATAGTCAGTTCATATAAGGGGGATAAACAGCAGCAGATAAGATCGTTAATCAACTGAGCAAGAATCACAATAAGATATTCATTGGTCTATAAATATATATATATAATATATCGTTGTCATGTGATCAAGGCAGGGATCTGCCGAAACGCTTCGGGATAAATGGTCGCACATATGAAATAAACTAAAAAGAAGCACCAAATTGGGTCTACCTCGTCTCAATGCAAGTCCGTGGTGAAGTTGTGGAGGAGGCGAGCTTTTGAAGCATATATATATATATATATATATATATATTTTTTTTTTTTTGTTGGGGGTTTGGTGTTAATAAATTGAGAAACCGGATACCAGTGTGCCAGCCTTTCTTTTTTCTGGAACCCAAGAATTTGGACACAGAAACGTGCGTGTATATTCAAGCGTCTCACCAACGCTGGCGTTTGGCACCCGGAGAATAGTGGAGCGACGGCGGTGACTTCAACTGTGCTGCAAACTAATATGGCCGTTTGCCCCGAGGCGGATTAAGCAAAGGAATTACAATCATCGGATTAAGGTGTGGCGGCTGAAAAACCCGACTACACACGAAAGCGGGAACGAGCGGTTCTGCCGAAAGGTGATTGGAGAGTGCGTCAGCTGCGACTGTGGTGATTGACGGTAACCGAGAACCAGAGGCAGACCCGGTGAGTGAACGCCAAATTAAATTTCTTAGAATACGCTTAGCCTCATCCCCGAAGGTCCCGTAACCTGAACACCAAACCCCTAACCTTAGTGACCACGTCACCACCCCTGTTACTAAAATAAATTAACACAGCAATTGAGCAGTGCAATACGAAAATGGCCAATGCGGAAGGTATCACAGGAGAAAGAGAGTCGGCGGCCAACTTCATGTTCAAAAGCTCGGCAACAAGATCAATGCAACCTACCAAATCTTCAACTCGTAATGCCCCTGCAAGTACCCTGAAAATGTTATTTACTAAATTAGAAAAAGCTCAAGAACGAGAAGTATGAAAATGGTGGGAGGCCACCTCATTAGAAAGGTACATAGAGTGTGGCAGGATACCGAGAGGGCTACGTATCTACACGGTACCCTCATATGAAAATCCGGATCCAGAGCTACTCAGAGACTGGGCAGAATATACGGCAGAGTCAGCAAAAGGAATGGTGCGAATGCTGATAAAGTACGCATGGAGTGATAGAGATAAAAGTCTGAAAGATATAACAGACCTGGAAGAACAAATAGCGAAAGAAAAAGACTCTAAAGAAAAAGAAGATTTGAGAGATACCATGAACAAAAGGATCAAAGACTATGAACTGACGATTCGAAAGAGAAAACAATCAAAATTCCTTAGAGACGAGCAAGATTACCTCACAGGGAGAATTTTAACATTCGCCAGAAAATTTGAGGCCACTAGAAAACGTATGGCCCAGACGAATGTAACATCTGGGGATCAAGACACTGAGGAATCTGAAGTCTCAGAAGGAGAGCAAACGGAGGGCATCAAAGAAAAAACGAAGGCAACTGAGGTCCCTTTTTTCGACGAGTTCGAGGTGATCAAGGAGACTCGTCTTCGCCCCCAACAGAGGAATCACCCTCCGGCACCCCAACAAAATCAAAGAGGAGGACGCGGAGGGGCAAGAGGAGCAAGAGGTGGGGCACAACAAGCAATGGCCTCCCCGAGAGTGACCAGGAGCGGACTGAACCGCAAAAGGTAATAGACAAACAAGAGAATAACATCATTAACCTCTCTAAGAGAGTACTAACAGAGGAGGAAGTTTCTATTCTCAAGAAAGGCTTAAGCTTTTGCCCAGCTAGTGACTTTGACCCTGTGAAAGTGCGGATTGACTTATTCAAGTACATTAGGAAACTCAAGTTCAAAAAGATTTTTCTTCAAACTGGAAAAAATGACATTATCAAATTGAACTCTGATGTTTCAAACGCAAGCCAAAATGAGACTCAAGCATGCGAAGCACTGGCAGAATTGCTCTTGACACCCACTCAAGAACTATCAGACAACATCCCAAATGTCGAGGTGCCATCACAGGGTATCATCACTCAAAAACGTGACCCCAGTACTATGAAAAATAAGTCCAAAAAGTTGCCTATCACAAATTACGATGCCATTGATCTCTTCAATGAAGCAGTTCTTGAAGACTTGGACAAGATCTCATCTGGAACAAAAAACAAAATAAATCACAAAACATCGAATATTTCAAAAAAAGAATGGCAAGCAATTAGGTCATTGAAAGAAGACGCAACAATCGAAATTAAACCTTCGGACAAAGGAGGAAACGTGGTGATTTTTGATCGTGAGCACTACCTTACAGAAGCACATAGACAATTGAAAGACAAAGATTGCTATACTCCTATACAGAGAACTGAGTACAATAAAAGCATCTTGTCTTTCCATGCTATGTTAGACAACTGGCAGAAAGAAGGTATGCTAACAATGGATGAGTACCTATTCTTGAAATGTGAAGCGCCAATTGTACCAACATTTTATCACCTGCCAAAGGTACATAAGCATGCTAAAAGACCTCCAGGACGCCCAATAGTGTCCTCTATTGGCAGCCTTCTTGAAAACACTTCTAGATTTATAGACTCATACCTGGCACCCTTTGTCAAAGACCTTTCATCCTATCTCAAAGACACCCAAGACTTTCTCAGTGTCATGGATAGTATAACATGGGACTCTGGAATGTTGTTGATCACACTAGATGTGGTCAACTTATATACATGCATTGACCACGAACAGTGTCTTGTTGCCATCAAATGGTTTTTAGATCGTAAACCTGAACATTTCAAGAATCACAGTTCCATGATTTTGTCTATGATTAGATTTTGTTTGTTCAACAACAATTTTTTATTTGATGGGACTATGTACAACCAAAAAAGAGGTACCTCTATGGGTTCGTGCTTCTCCCCCAGCTACGCGAATTTGTTCGTGGGCTGGTGGGAGAAGCATGAGGCATGGAAGGACTCTAATCAGAAATGGACTGAAAAAATCCTTATGTGGACCAGGTACATAGATGACCTGTTTATAATTTGGCATGGTGACCGTCAGTCAGCAGAAGAGTACATTTCAATCTTGAATACTAACACCCTTAATCTAAGGTTTACAAGTACTATCAGTCCTACCAGGATTAATTATTTGGATTTGGAAGTGTTTGTATACAATAACATCCTGCAAACCCGCTTGTACAGAAAACCTACTGCGGGTAATGCAGTTTTACATGCTAACTCATACCATCCCAAAAGTCTTGTCAAAAACGTACCTTATGGCGAGTTTTTACGCCTAAAGAGAAATTGCTCTTTAGAACAGGATTACAAACTCGCTAGAATCGAAGCACAAGAGAGATTTGAGGACAGAGGTTATAACAACAACCTTCTCAAACAAGCCAAGGCCAAAGCCTCTGGGGTCAATAGGAGGGATCTCCTGACTCCCAAGTTGAAAACAGAGGCACCTGATGAGGTACGAATGATAACAGAATTCAGTACCAAATCAGCTGATGTAGTTAACATCTTCCAAAAACACTGGCACATACTAACTGCTGACAAAGTGTTGAAAAAAAGTCTGCCAAGGAGACCACTAATAACACACAGGAGGTGTCCTTCTCTGGCAGACCATTTGGTCCATAGCCATTTTAAAACATCGGTCCAACCCATCAAAGTGTCAAATATAGTTGGCTTTTTTCCTTGTCTTAAATGTAAGGCTTGTAAATTCAGTGGCAAAATGTTGGAACATCCTAACCGCACAGGCGAGAAAAAACCAAATATTAAAATCAAACAGCTGCTCAACTGTAACTCAGAGTACACTGTATACTGCCTGACCTGTCCCTGCAAGCTGCGATATATCGGCAGCACGATAAAACCAGCAAAACTCAGAATTCTTGAACATATGCGGGCAATCACAAATAAAGACAAATCTTATCCCGTTGCCCGCCACTTCGCTGAGCACCATCAAAGCAAGTGGGAAAAACTCAGTTTTTACTGCATGGACCAGGTACCTAAACTAGAACGAGGTGGTGACAGGGAGAAATCCCTACGTATTTTGGAGTCAAAGTATATTATCAGTCTAAAAACCATGACTCCTTGGGGGCTTAACAATAATGAAGAACTGTGGGTTCATCTTTAGGTCCTGTGCAATGACCAATAATTAGAAACAATAACTTGCCCTGTAAATTCGTCTTTTCTCATGTAAAAAACTACAAGTCCTTACCAGAACAATTTGCACTGTTCTTTGAACTGCCCATTCAGGGCTGAATAACGAACACCTTGCACATTAAAAAGGGAAAAAATAAAAAGGGAAAAAAAATAATTTCTCTGTGCAAGTAATCCAATATTGGATAAAAGGAATTGTTGCTGTGTATAATAAATAGAATAAATCCTTGTACATAGATTGGTTATGCCATATGTTTTTAATGAGCACTATGCACTTTCACGACACTCGCCACTTTTCAGCCTGTGAGAATAATGCTATTTGCACATTACAAGATGGCCGCTGAATTTTTGTATGACATATGTCCTTCCTTTATGTTTATGAAATGTATTTGGGCGAATGGCTTTAAATGGCGACAATAACCATGCACTTTGTTACACTGACGAAGCCTGCTAAGGCGAAACTCGTCTGTAAGGGGTGAGGGGGGTTTGGTGTTAATAAATTGAGAAACCGGATACCAGTGTGCCAGCCTTTCTTTTTTCTGGAACCCAAGAATTTGGACACAGAAACGTGCGTGTATATATATATATATATATATATATATATATATATAGGCATCAATTACGCCAAAATTCATTCGCTGCCACTGAGCAGTGTACCTCAGTAATAAAGCGTCTTTAAAGGATCCCCCTCTGGCCTCTGCTTTTTCTTTGGAGTGAGATGTATGTCATGTTTTCTGCGCCAGCCAGAAGTGCAGTACAGATGACCCGGACCTCTCGCTCCCTCGAACATCCAAAGCGCTACGAAGCAGTGCGGTGCCAGCGTCGTCCGGGTCACTTAAGGAAGCAGGGCCATGTGTACTGCGCTTCTGGTTAGCGCAGAAAACATGACATACATCTCACTCCAAAGACAAAGCAGAGGCCAGAGGGGGATCCTTTAAAGACGCTTTATTACTGAGGTACACTGCTCAGTGGCGGCGAATGCATTTCGGCGTAATTGATGCCTTCCTCAGCGCCCTGCACTGAGTGGAGCCAGTCAGTAAAGTACCATAGTCCTGCCTCTCTCTTCAAATGTCCTGAGGCCAATACACTCCTCCCCCTGAGGTCTCTCCTGATAACAGTTGAGTAAATTGGAATTCGTGGTACATCCAGTAAGCGCCACAAAGCTGCGAAGCAGAGAGATGTAAAAAGGGGCACGGCATGAACCACAGTGGCGCCTACTGGAAGCACCTGGTGGACCACTTGGCCCCCCTGGTCCCCATGGTCCCTCAGGTTTGAAGTTGAATTTTTTCCCCAATTTAAAACGCGCCACAGGGCATGTTTGCACACATCACGTCAGACCACGTCCCTTCCCTTCACCACTGTGTAAACGCGCAGTGTCACCGTTCTAAGTTGAGAGATTAAGTCCCCTTCAATCCTAAGGATCCCTAGTGTCAAACTAGCCCACTAGGTAGCTCCAGTAAGCACCACAGAGTTGCGTTGCAGAGAGGTGTAAAAAGGGGTGTGGCCTCTAAACACCTGTCTGCAACGCAGCTCCCTGGTGCATACTGGAGATACCTGTTGGGCTATTTGGCCCTCCAGGACCATCAGTATTGAAAGAGAATTAATTCCCCAACTTAAAACGCACCACGGGGCGTGGCCTGAGGTGACATGTCTGCAAACATGCCCTGTGGCATGTTTTAAGTTAGGGAATTATTTCCTCCTCAATCCTGTGGGTCCCTGGGGGCCAACTACCCCACCAGATACCTCCAGTATGCGCCAGGGAGCTGCGATGCAGGGATGTGTTCAGAGGCCACGCCCCTTTTTACAACACTGCAATGCAGCTCCGTGGCGCTTACTGAAGGTACCTGGTGGGCTAGTTGGCCCCCAGGGAGCACACAGTTGAACTAAGGCCCCGCTCCCTACCTTCACCACTGTGCAAACGTGCCCCGTGGTGCGTTTTAAGTTGGGGGATTAACTCTCCTTGAATCCTGAGGGTGCCTGGGGCGCAACTGGCCCAACAGCTACCTTTAGTAAGCGCCACAGAGCTGTGTTGCAGATTGAAGATGTAGAGTATACTGATCAACTTTATGCAAATCATAAAAAATATATGTGCTGTTGCATATTACATATTGCAGTCAATGTATTACAATATATAAAGGTAGTTTGTTGAAAAATAAATTTAGAATTAAATAACGATTTACAAATTAGCATTTTAAAAATAAGGAAAATTCACTAGAAAATTATAGCTTTCACACACGTCATACTTGAGATTTAGCATTTTAAAATCTTTGAAATTCACTGGAATAAAACATAGGTTTAACACACGTTTTAGTATTAAAAAAACCTTTGAAATTCAATGAAAAAACCATAGGTTTCAGGCCTGATATAGTTACGAATTAGCATTTTAAAAACCATTGAAATTGACTGAAAAAAACATAAGTTTCAGGTGCTATCCACATATCGTGCATGTCACCTTTGGGGCATTTAATTTTTCTACCCCTGTGGATATATAAAAAATTGCCAAATGAAAGATGTTTTGCTCTTCTTGGCAGGTGCCTGAAGTTCCTGGTCATTTGAATCTGAAGAGGAATCCATTCTTCTTGTCATCTCTGGAACAATCCTTGGAGAAAACTGGAAAGGTCCTTCTTCCAAGAGAGTGAAATAGATAGTAAAGAAAGTGGGTCGGGTGTTTGAAGATTCTAGAACAGAAACTGCCATGAACCAATCAAAAGTGTCGTTTTCAAGTCACATAACTTTACGTGCGCGCACGGTGCGCGCACGTCGCATGTAAATGAGTATTACCTGACTTTCGTAAAACGTGAAAAGGAGGCGAGGAAGAGACTCGTTGACCCCCTAGACCTTCGCTTTGGGTCCCTGAAGGACCCCAAAGGGCAAAAAAAACATTTTTTTTTTAAATCGCGAGGTGCGCGCATGGTGCTCTCACCTCCGAGGCAGAAGAGAGTGAAAAACAAAAGTGGAAAACATGAAAAGGGGGCAGGGTAGAGACTTCCTGACCCCTTAGCCCTTCTCAGGGGGTCCATGAAGGATCACGAAGAGCACGTCAAAAAACAAAAAAAATAAAATAATACTTTGAGTGTTTAGCTGTTGTATTTATTATCATGTAAAAAACCATAGATTTCACACACATTATATTTAGGGATTAGCATTTGTAAAATCTTTGAAACTCACTGAAAAAACCATAGGTTTGACACACGTTATAGTTAGGAATTAGCTTTGAAAAAACCTTCGAAATTCAATGAAAAAACCATAGGTTTCAGACCTGATATAGTTAGAAATTAGCATTTAAAAAAACATTGAGATTCAATGAAAATACCATAGGTTTCAGGCCTTATATAGTTAGGAATTAGCATTTAAAAAACCTTGCAAATTCACTGAAAAAAACATAGGTTTCAGACCTTATTTAGTTAGGAATTAGCAAATTTAAAAACCTTGCAAATTCACTGAAAAAACCATAGGTTTCATGCCTTATATAGTTAGGAATTAGCATTTAAAAAACCTTTGAAATTCACTCAAAAAACTATAAGTTTTAGGGGAGTTATAGTTAGCTGGACATTTTACTCATACAAAACCATTGAAATTGCTCCTATATAGTTAGTTGTACTAACTATATTTCGCGCACCTGTAATCCACTGCTGATGATGTCACATATTACATCATTCATGACATGGTCAGTGACATCACTGATGACATCTCAAATCGTCGTGGAACAGTGCACCGCCAGGAAAAGAGTAACCCAGGGCGTAGTTCGCGAAGTAGCGCTACGCGAAGTATCGCGAAGTGCACTTCGCACTTCGCGAACTTCACGTAGCACTACGCGAGCTGCGTAGTAGCATGTTTGCACTGTGCAAGATGCTTTTTCAATGATTGCACAGTGCGGACAAGCATCCGGCACTGTGCAAGCATTGAAAACGGCATCTTGCACAGTGCGAGCTGTAGTTTTCTGCTGCTCGAGTAGATTATTACTCGAGCGGCAGCTTTCTCAACGCGAACAGGTAGTTTCTCATTGAGAGCGGTCGCGAGCATGCGCAACCACTCACAATGAGAAACCTGACCTCCCCGCGCTGAGAATCTCGCCGGGATGTCATTTTGCTTGCTCGCGGTCGCGAACATGACGTTCAGGACCGCGAACAAGCAAAAAATGACCGCTGCACTACGCTACGCTACACTACGCATGCTCCCACTGTGCTACGTGCAGCTCGCGTAGTGCGAAGTTGCGAAAACTTCGCAAACTCCGCGAGCGTAGCGTAGTGCTTCGCCCAGGGTTAGAAAAGAGCACCCTTTCTGCCCGCAAAAGACCGAACAAGCGAACCGCCGGAAGGCATCAGGGCACAGGCAGCCGCCAGGTACTGGAACCTGGTTCTGGACTTTAACAGACATCCAAAAGGTCTGTGAAGTAATCGCGCAGGAATGTGGCAGAAACAAATAACATCACCCACCAAAGGGAAAGTATTGGGAGTCAGTGTGAAAACTACAAGGACCAGAACAGCTCAAGAACACGGCAATGAGAATACGGCAACGCCCACTGGAGGGTTACCATTGACAATTAAATGAGCAACAACGTGGCCCCGGTTGTTGAATCACTGCCTCAGGATGTATGCCAGGCTCCTCCTCTGAAGAAGGCCAAAGTTATGGCTGAAATGCATTAGGACTACGCAGCTCCTCTTTATTAATAAAAACTTGATTTTACCGCGATGCGTGTGCGATTCACTTTCTCCCCTGGGAGAGTTTATGGAATACATTACGACATGGTCTAGTCGTGGAACAGCGCAACGCCAGGAAAAGAGCGCCCTTTCTACCCGCAAAAGACCGAACAAGCGAACCGCCGAAGGCATCAGGGCACAGGCAGCTGCCAGGTACTGGGACCTGGTTCTGGACTTTAACAGACATCCAAAAGGTCTGTGAAGTAATCGCACAGGAATGTGGCAGAAACAAATAACATCACCCACCGAAGGGAAAGTATTGGGAGTCAGTGTGAAAACTACAGGGACCAGAACAGCTCAAGAACACGGCAACGAGAATACGGCAACGCCCACTGGAGGGTTACCATTGACAATTAAATGAGCAACAACGTGGCCCCGGTTGTTGAATCACTGCCTCAGGATGTATGCAAGGCTCCTCCTCTGAAGAAGGCCAAAGGTTATGGCCGAAATGCATTAGGACTACGGAGCTCCTGTTTAATAATAAAAACTTGATTTTACCGCGATGCGTGTGCGATTCACTTTCTCACCTGGGAGAGTTTGTGGAATACATTACGACATGGTCTAGTCGTGGAACAGCGCACCGCCAGGAAAAGAGCGCCCATTCTGCCCGCAAAAGACCGAACAAGCGAATCGCCGGAAGGCATCAGGGCACAGGCAGCCGCCAGGTACTGGGACCTGGTTCTGGACTTTAACAGACATCCAAAAGGTCTGTGAAGTAATCGCGCAGGAATGTGGCAGAAACAAATAACATCACCCACCGGAGGGAAAGTATTGGGAGTCAGTGTGAAAACTACAGGGACCAGAACAGCTCAAGAACACGGCAACGAGAATACGGCAACGCCCACTGGAGGGTTACCATTGACATTTAAATGAGCAACAACGTGGCCCCGGTTGTTGAATCACTGCCTCAGGATGTATGCCAGGCTCCTCCTCTGAAGAAGGCCAAAGGTTATGGCCGAAATGCATTAGGACTACGGAGCTCCTGTTTAATAATAAAAACTTGATTTTACCGCGATGCGTGTGAGATTCACTTTCTCCCGTGGGAGAGTTTATGGAATACATTATGACATGGTCTAGTCGTGGAACAGCGCACCGCCAGGAAAAGAGCGCCCTTTCTGCCCGCAAAAGACCGAACAAGCGAACCGCCGGAAGGCCTCAGGGCACAGGCAGACGCCAGATACTGGGACCTGGTTCTGGACTTTAACAGACATCCAAAAGGTCTGTGAAGTAATCGCGCAGGAATGTGGCAGAAACAAATAACATCACCCACCGAAGGGAAAGTATTGGGAGTCAGTGTGAAAACTACAGGGACCAGAACAGCTCAAGAACACGGCAACGAGAATACGGCAACGCCCACTGGAGGGTTACCATTGACATTTAAATGAGCAACAACATGGCCCGGTTGTTGAATCACTGCCTCAGGATGTATGTCAGGCTCCTCCTCTGAAGAAGGCCAAAGGTTATGGTCGAAATGCATTAGGACTACGGAGCTCCTGTTTAAAACTTGATTTTACCGCGATGCGTGTGCGATTCACTTTCTCCCCTGGGAGAGTTTATGGAATATATATATATATATATATATATATATATATATATATATATATATATATATATATATATATATATATATATATATATATATATATATATAAATCCAAACAAACGATCTTGAACCTCCAACCGGTGGCGAACAAAAGACCAGCGAATCCCAAGTAAGGCAAAGATGTTTTATTGCACCATTTTCAAAAAGCACGCAGCGGACTGACGCTTTTCGGGCGGATGCCCTTGATCATATATATATATATATGCCAAGGTGTTGTGATGAATGTGTGGGTGTATGAGTGTCTGTATGGATGATTTAGTAGGTGCGTGACTGACTGTATAAATGAGTGATTAAACTGTCTTACTGAATACATGGGTTAGTGATTAAACAGTGTGAATGTGTGTATTAGTCTGTCAGGTGGTGTGTAGGAGGCTGCATGGGTTGGTGAGTAGCTACATAAGTGTCTATATGGGTATTGATTGATTGTCTGAGTATCTGTATGGGTGCCTGAGTGTCTGTGCGGGTGGGTGGGGGGGTGACTTAGTGCATTGATATGTGAGTGGGTGATTCACTAGGTGTATGGGTTCTAAGAGTACGTCTGTGAAGGGCTGTATGGGTGGGTGAGTATGGGTATGTTGGTGAGTGTTTTGATGTCTCAGTGGTACATGTGTGAGTAACTATATATGTGAAAGGCAGTATGTATGAGTGTTGGACCATATAAATGACTATATTTGAGGGTGAGTGATTGTGAGAGTCGCTGTATGGATGTGTGTGTGCTTGTGTCAGTGACTGTATAAGATAGTAAGTATGAGTTAGTATCTGTATGTATAAGTGAGGTGGTGTGTGAATAATTGTGTATGTGAGTAAATTGGAGTGTGATTGATTATTTGCATGACTGACTATGATTGTGAGTAATTCTATGGGTGAGTGGTGGTGTGTGACTGTATAGGTGTATGAGTGCATATGATAGTGCTGTATTGATAAGCGACTGCATGTATGAGTGACTGTGTGGGTGAAAGTAGATGTGTGTGTAGACATAGGAATCAGTGAGTGGGTATATAGTAACAGGTATTGGTGTGTCTTTGGTTTAAAAAATAGTAGTCTGTATTTTAGAGTGGGTGTATGAAAGGTTATATTAGGGTGTGAGGAGGTGCATCAGATTATCACATGGATGATGTCATCAGTGTTGTAATTTGAGATGTCATCAGTGATATCACTGACCATTTCATGAGTGATGTAATTTAGGACGTAATCAGCAGTGCAATGCTAATTTCTAACTATAATGTCACTAAACCTATCGTTTTTCAGTGAATTTAGAAAGGTTTTTTAAATGCTAACTTCTAACTATAACGTCTCTGAGGCCTAAGGTATTTTCAGTGATTTTCAAAGGTTATTAAAATGCTAATTTCTAACTATAACATCAGTGAAACCTATGGTTTTTCAGTGAATTTCAAAGGTTTTTAAATGCTCATTAATATCTATAATGTCCCTGAAAGCTATGCTTTTTTCAGTGAATTATTAAGATTTTTTAAATTCAAATTTCGAACTATGCCTACATAGGTAGTACATATGGAGAAAGAGGAAGAAAGGCGCATAAAGAAACAAGAGAAATGCAGAAAGAGGCAACATAAGTCCAGAAAGATGAAGAAAGGTAGAGAAAAAAGCAAGAGATATGCAGAAAGAACCAACAGAGGTGCACAAAGAGGCCTTGTTGCAAGTCATCCTGTGCCCCTAACATTTTGCTGACTGCTACTGGTGGTAACTGACTGCCTAACCAGGCTCGGAGCCAGTGCTTTGCTAAAAGACACTTAGAATGCAATGAAAACAAGGCAAGATGGCGTCCGCGTGAGTGGACACGTAAGCTGACGGCTCCTGCCTGATCTTGCAAGTCAGCGGAATGGAGGAACGACAGGGACAGTGATGGAGACGATAATCGCTGTTGTTTCTATTCTTGCTTAAGGAGCACTTTGAAACTCTTTCCAGCGTGTGAATAACTGTGAGATACTTACGGTGCCTTTCAGTTGACATTTCTTTGGACGGCAGACACGGCTGAAGCCTGAAGCGCTGTTTGCCCTCGCGGCAGGATTCCTCAAGTGCAGATGGACTTGTTGGGCAGCCGTTGCCGCAGCCTACCTCCGTTGAGTAGTCATTGTCTCCACCTGGGATTGCTCTCACATTTGAGTTGTAAGCCACGAGTGCAACGCAGGGATGCCGCCGAAAGTGACCTGAGGAAGACTGCGAGTCCAAGAGGATCATAACTTTAGCGGCGAGACTGAGGTGAGCAACAAAAATTTCGGTAATTCGCTGAGAACTGTTAAAAATGACTTGGAGGCCACGAGAGCCACAGCGGGTGGGTCTGACAATAGAACTATACCGGCAATTTTCTCCATGGCAAAAGAAAAACGGAAGGGGAAAAAGATGGTCTCTGTTTCAGAAGGTTTACTACAAGTACCAGAAGTAACCGCAGAGGATATGGTGCATAACCCAGAAACAACGGTTGTGCTGAGTTAGCAGTCGCAGTAAGATACTATTCCTGCTATTTCAGGCATTACTGTAGGCAATACTGTTATTGAGGGTTCTTTGGATATGAATACCTTGGAGGGTGCCGGAGGTGTAGATGCTTCAAAGCAGGGCGTTAACCAACTTGCTAACCTCCGGTTTGTTACCCCTCAGGGAGAGGAGCAAATTAAATCACTGGATGTGGATTCAGGAAATTTTTATTATTTATCAGAACAGTCTACATCATCCTGTGAAGATTTAGTTTTACAGTATTCCAAGCAGACGAATATGGCCAGTGGGAGCGTTCATAGTAGCATCTGCTTGGATAATTCTGTGGACTTTGCTGATGGTAGCCCTCATACAGTGCGAAAAAGACCCGAACTCAAAATAGATAAGGGAGTAGAGCAAAGTCTGCATGAGCCTACCAACTATGAATCAAACAACCACCCGGAAGAGGAAATGTCTTTGTCACTGATATATCAGTCAATAATGTCTCATCGTGATGAAACACGGGAGGAGAGTCAAAGGTTCCAAAACATGTGCCGCAAATTGCAGAACTCGGTTCAGCGGTTGGCTAAGTCTCATGCTGACTTTACGTCAAGGTTTAATGATGCAGAGACTCAGATAGCAAACTTAGAGGATGAACTGGCACAACAAAAGGATACAACTGAATCACTTTGCACCATCAAGGAGGACACCCAAAGGAAAATGGCATATTTTGAAAATCGCGCACATAGGAACAACCTGAGAGTCTTACAGATTCCAGAAGTAAAGGAAGGACAGGACCCTCGCAAGTTTATTGTGGAATTGTTTAAAAATGCTTTCCCAGATCTCAGCAGATGGGATTGGGATAGGGAGGTTTCCTTTTAATATCCGTCTTCACGCTGGACAGACTGAGGATAAGCCTAGAGCATTTATAATCTCCTTTCACAGTTTTTTGGCTTGTGAGGAGGTTTTTCAGCTTGCTCGCCCCAATAAGAAGAGAGCAGGGGTTGGTTTTGAAGTTTTTGTTAGGCACGACTTTTGTAGATACACAATAGAGAATCGCTGGCAGCTGCGTCAGCTAATTACTTAGTTTCAGGCTAAAGGGGTGCAGGCATACTTAATGAATCCTGCTAAGCTGAAAATTATTTTTCATAAACGCACTTGTTTTTTTACTAATGAGGGTATCTGAATTCCATTTAGAGGTATTAGGGCCAAGGAGTTATTAAATGTATGTTAATAGGGGTGTTTTCCTTTTGGGGTATGATCATTATTATTAAGTAAATTACTCCCGTTTCTTTCCAATATGAAAAGTAATAATGTGAAAATTGATTTCCTACCAGTCTCAGTGGAGGGAAGGATTTCCTTCTCTCCCGACTGGAGGAACTTACAAGTAAGGGCAGGGGATCACGAAAGCTTGACATCTGCAGGGCAATAAGTCCTAAAGCCTTGTTAAAGAGGGGAATTGGGGGGAGGAGGAGGAGGAGTGGGGGGTTGGGTGGGGGTGAAGGGTCACTGAGGTGGGGTAAAATGGGTGAAAAATCCACAGTCTCATAAAGGGAGAAGAGCAATAAAATAGAAACGCAGATATGAGTTGGTTGTTTATTCTTTGTTAAAAATGTTAATAGGGTATCAACTATCAGATTTTTTTGGCTCTCTAATGGTTTCTAGAGGGATTAAAATATGCTCTTTAAATGTTTCAGGCCTCAATAATATTAACAAAAGGAAGAGGATAGCTGCTGAACTGCGAAATATTCAACCGGATTTTGTATGTCTCCAAGAGACGCATTTGCCCTGGAGCAAACGCCATCTCTTAACAGATTTAGGGTTTTCAGTAGCTGCGGTTTCTCGGGAAACAGTAATGATCCGTGGGGTTGTGATCTTAGTTAAAACAAATGCTCAAACAGTGAGCCGCTGTTTGACAGATAAGCTAGGCAGTTGGGCCATAGTTGAATGTAGAGTGGGAAGCTGTAATTTTATAATATGTACCATTTATGGGTCTAACTTAGATGAGGCCTCTATCTTGGAGATATTAAATTTAGTGTTAGCGTCTTGGGCAACACAGCTGATTATATATGGGGATATAAATATTAATCTAACTAGTCAGTAGCTGATAGGCGGAACCCAATTGTATAGAGGACTCAAACCCCGGGTATTTAAGGCCCTTTACAATTTATTAAAAGATCATGGTCTAATTAATGCATGGGGCAAATTATGTCAGACCGACCCAGGGTACACGTTTTACTCTTTTCCACACAAAAAGATGGTTTGACTGGACTACTTTTTTTTAACTACAGCTTCTTTAGTTGGGGCTTTAATGCAAATATTTCCCAGGATTTCGTCAGATCATTCCCCAATTGTTCTGGAAATGGCAGGTTTTGGAATTGATGCCAAACCTAGAAATTTTTCTTTTGACTGAAAACTATGGGGCCGATTAGGATGGCGGACGGACTTGCGTCCGTCCGCCACCCCTGAGTAGGAGGGACCGTCCGCATGGGCAGCGGCGGTCCCTCCATGGCAATTAGGATGTGACCGCCACCCTGGCGGTGACATCCTGTATGTTTTACATTGCGGCGGGTGCTGCTTGAAGCAGCACCCGCCGCAATGTAAAAAACGAAAGCTGTGCATTTGCATGCACAAAGCGGCAGGCACCGCGCGGTGCCTGCCGCTTCGTGCACGCAAAGGCAGGGGGGTACCATAGGTACCCCCCATGTGCACCCCCCACGCAACCTTCACCCAGGGGGCCCGCAACGGGCCCCCAAAGTGATTGTCCGTATGCTTTTCCACGGCGGAAAAGCCGCCGCGGAAAAGCATTACTTTCCCTACATCCTAATATGGCTGGCGGTGTCTGATAGACACCGCCAGCCATGTTAGTGCTTTTCCGCCGTGGTCGCCTTCCGACCGCGGCGGAAAAGCGGCGGACACATTGTGAGACCCACCAGCCATCCTGATTTGGAGGTGGGCCTTTCAGGCCTCCTCGGCGGATTTCCCGCATACTCCGGGACGGCGGTGGCTTCCGCCGGCCCGGAGTATGCGGAAAATCCGCCATCATAATGACCCCCTAAGTGTGAACGATCACTTTAGGTAATATATGTCATAGTGGCTTATGGAATTTTTCGACAATAATAGACAGTCGGCTCGAATAGATATAATATGGGATTATTTCAAGGCTTGCTTTAGGGGCGAAGTACTGAGTTATGGTTTATTTCATCAAAAGAAGCCTAAATTAGAGATGCAGGGATTATATTCTGTTTTAAGTGGCAGAGGAGAAACTGACTCAGTGTATAGCACACCAGGGAAATAGTTTGGATTTAGAGAACACTGTTGTCAGGAGTCATGCTAAAATAAGGGGGGTATGGGACATGGAGAATGCAAGAAAATATTTGACTCATAAAAAGCAATGCCATGAGTATGGAGAAGCAGTTGGGAGATGTCTTGCACTTAAACTACGCATGAAAGAAGCCTCCCTTCACATTGCAATATTAAAGGATAGCTTAGGGACATTATGCTCTGACCCGCAAGGGAGTTGGGCTATTTTTTATCAGTTTTATACAGAGCTCTATACACAGCAGAGAGGGGGATGAAGTTGATAATTTAATGCTGAGGTCTTACCTCAATTAGATCCAGAGGTGGAAGAACAGCTGGATACCCCAATTACCATTGAGGAGTTAGAAATCGCAGTCAAGAGCTTAGCAGTGGGGAAAGCTGCGGGTCCTGGAGAGATTTAGAAGCTTTCTTTGATCAACTGAAATAAATGATGCTTGCCACTATTAAAGGCAGCTCAAACGGGGTTGGCTCCTAAATCTTGGGATGAAGCCACTATTGTGGTTTTTAGTAAGAAGGGTAAAGCTCCAGAGTTGCCCGGGTCATATCACCCAATTTCTTTACTAAAACTGCGACGGCAAAATATATTCGAACATTTTGTCCAACCGTCTCTCTAAGATTATTACTTCATTGGTATCAGTAAATCAACACGGATTTATTCCAAACAGGGGTACAGTTGCACATGTTAACATAGTGGTGACTCTTTTTGATATTGCCCATGTTGAGAAACGACAATTAGGGTTAATTCTATTAGACATGGAAAAAGCGTTTGACCACATGGAATGGGATTATTTGTGGAAATAAATGAAATACGCTGGTTTTCGGAAAGGTTTTATGACTGCTTTACAGGTCCTGTATGCTTCACCTGTTGCAAGAGTAGCAGCAATGGGTATGACATCAGATGTAGTAAAAATTACAAGAGGGACGAGGCAAGGATGCCCCTGTTCCCCTTTACTTTTTGCTTTATACATAAATCCGTTTTTGGACGTGCTATGTAGGAGTCATTTGATTAGGCCGTTTGTTGTACGGGATATTCTGCATTCAGTTTTCGCATACCGAGGTGACATAGCTGGGACTTCTGATGATCCTGCTACTGCCCTCCAAGAGATCAAGCGGTTAGCACTTGAGTTTGGCCAGGTTTCTGGCTATAAATTGAATGTTGCCAAAACACAACTTTTATGTACCGATAACATTGTATTATAAGATCCTAGAATAGTAAGAGAAGTTATATACTTGGGCATACAAATTAGGACATCAATGGTAGAACTTGTAGATGTAAACTGGGGGGCATTATTGCAAAATATAAGCGACTCACTGGAGAGATGGGGTCGATTTAATTTTACTCTAATAGGTAGAGGTAATATTATAAAGATGAAAATCCTACCTAGGGTATTATATTTATTTAGATCCATCCCCCTTGAAATATCGATAACTCAATGCAAAATTTGCAATCAGTTTGCTCTAAATTTCTCTGGGTCCCTGGCAAACCTCAGCGATCTAGCAGATTTATGACTCTTCCAACCGAAAGAGGTGGCTTGACAATACCAGATTTTCTTTTTTACTGTTATGTGTGTTTTTTTAAACAAATGCGTGTCTTATTGACTGACGAGGATGTGGGTAACATAGCAGAGGCTCCTTCAATATTTCAGTTGATTTTACGATGTTTATTCATAGAAATTAATGGCAGCTATTATAAAAGGACTAGGTTTAAAGTCTTGGAAGCTGCATTTAAAGTCTGGAGGAAAATACGTAAGCTAACTGATTTGGAAGAGCTAACTTATTATACACCAACGAATGCGTTAAAGCTCCTTCCACCTATATTCTGTGATATGGTGGCCTTAGGTTTGAGGTACAAGGGTATTGTTCAGACTGGAGATCTCTATGAGGATGGGGGGCTCATTACGTTATACGAAGATCTTGCTAGACAGTATAGTTTGCCTAACTTTCAAATTTTTTTAATTTCTCCAAATGCGTGACTTTCTCAGCTGTAAGCACTTGATATTGGTACCAAACCCTCATATTGAGGGGGTAACATCGCAGGGAAAAATAGGCGTGTTCTATAAAACATTACTTTCTTTTAGAGCGGATGATTTGGAGAAACAAAATGAGCAATGGGCTGTAACTCTAGGAGAAACTTACATATCTATAGGGGATGCACTCGCCAGATCTAGGGAAGATTTCTTATCTTCTAATTTAAAAGTAAACATTTTCAAAACTGCATTTAATCTATATTACACTCCCGCACGTATGTTTAAATGGGGAGATCGCTATGCAGTAAATGTTTGGGGGAGATAATGCAGATAGTCTCCATATTTTTTTAGTTGTGTTAAGCCTATTAATTATTTGAATGATATTGAAAAAAAAATTTCAAAAATCTTTGGGACTCCGCTCAATATTACTCCGGCTTTAATGTTATTAGGGATTAGACATGCCATAAAAAAAGGGGAACTCTTTTCATAAACATCGCTTCTTTTTGTTTGTTGCTATGACTGTTGCACGATTATGTATACTTTTGAGTGCTGGTGGGCTAAAATGTACAATTTAGCAAATTTAGAATTGAGCTTGTTTTCTATAAAGGTGGCAAGAAAATGAAAACTAGGATTGTATGGGGGGCCTTTTCCACTCAAATGAATGCATGATTTAATGCCTTATAGCTTAAGTACAGTATAACGGTTGCTTGGTCTCTTTGTTTTGATACTGTAGAAATACAACAAATAAAAAATAACAAAAATAGAATACAATGAAAATACCTATATACATACTAGGGTACACTATGGATTGGGGTACCCCCGAGATTGGCTTGAACTTCCCTGTAAGGCCCTAGTACATAATAGGGCAGGGGGGTAAAACTACCTCTAAGTCAAAGGTGCATAAAGACCCAAGAGCAGTACAGAAAGAACCAACAGAGGTGCAGAAAGAGGCAAGAGGGTTTCAGAAAGAGATAGGAGTGGTGCACAAAGAGGCAAGAGAGGTACAGAAAGAGGCAGGAGGGGTACAGAAAGAAGGAAGAGAAGTACAAAGAGAGGCAAAAGAATTGCTGAAATAAGAAACAGAGGTATAGAAACAAGCAAGAGAAGTGCAGAAAAAGGCAAATGAGGTACAGAAAGAGGCAAGAGAGGTACAGAAAATGAGGGATTCAAAAAAGGGAAGAAGGGTGCGGAAAGAAGAAAGAGGTGCAGAAAGAAGAAAGTGAGGTACAGACAGAAGCAAGAGAAGTGCAGGAAAAAGCCAGAGAGGTGCAGAAAGAAGAAGTGCATGAAGAGACAAAGGGGGGCAGAAAGAGACAACAGGGGACCAGAGAAAAGCAAGAGAGGTGCAGAAAGAGACCATAGAGGTTCAGAAAGAAGCAACAGAGGTGCAGAAAGAGGCAAGAAGGGCACAGAAACAAAAAAGAGAAGTGCATAAAGAAGTAAATGACGTACACAAAAAGGCAAGAGGGCTTTAGAAAGAGGCAAAAGCAGTGCAGAAAGAACCGAGAGATGTGCAGAATGAGGCAAGAGATGTGCAGAAAAAAGGAGCAGAAGTGTGCAGAAAGAAGCAAGAGAAGAGCAGAAAGACGCAGGTGGGGTGCAGAAGGAGGCAAGATAACTGCAGAAAGAGGCAAAGGAGTTCCAGAAACAGGCAAAAGGGGTGCAAAAAGAGAGAACAGGTGAGAAGACAGAGGCAAGAGAGGTGCAGAAAGAGTGAAAAGGGAGCAGAAAAAGGCAAGAAGGGTACAAAAAGAAGCAAGGGCAGTGCAGAATGCACCAACAAAGGTGCAGAAAGAGGAAAGAGGGATATAGAAAGAGGCAAGAAAAGTGCAGAAAGAAGCAAAAGAGGTGCAGAAAGAACTTCTGAAAAAGGCAAGAGGTGCAGAAAGAGGCAGGAGAGGGACACAAAGCGGCAATGGGGTACAGAAATAGGCAAGCGGGTGCAGAAAGAAGCAAGAGAAGTACAGAAAAAGGGAACAGGGGTGCAGAAAGAGGTAAGAGGGATACAGAAATTTACAAGAGAGGTACAGAAAGAAGCAAGAGCAGTGCAGAAAGAAGCAAGAGCAGTGCAGAAAGAAGCAAGAGAGGGGAGAAATGGGACAGAGGAGTGCAGGAAGAGGCATGAGGGATGCATAAATGTACAAAAGAGGTACAAAAAGAAGCAAGAGTGTTGTAAAAAGAAGTAACGGGTGAAAAAGGAGGGAAGAGGGGTGTAGAAAAAGGTAGGAGAGATACACAAAGGGGAAAGAGAGGTACAGAAAGAAGCAGGAGAGATATGAAAGGAAGCACCAAAGTTGCTGAAAGAGGCTCAAAGGGTATAGAAAGAGGCAAGAGAAGTGCAGAAAGAAGCAATAGAGGTATGGAAAGAGGCAAGAGAGGTACAGAAACAGGCATGAAATGTGGAGAAAGAGAGAACTGGGGTACTTAAAGAAGCAAGTCAGGTGCAGGAAGAGGCAACAGAGGTGCCAAAAATGCAAGAGAGGTGCAAAAACAAACAGGAGAAGTGAAGAAACAGGCAAGACAGGTACATAATGAGGGAAGAGAAACAAAAATTTACAACAGAGATATAAAAGGAAGCAAGAGCAGTGTAGAAAGAACCAACAGAGTTTCAGAAAGAGGCACGAGGGATACAGAAAGAGGCAAGAAAACTGCAGAAAAAAGAAAAAAGGTACAGAAAAGGGCAGGATAGGTGCACAACATGGCAAATGGGGTACAGAAAGAAGGAAGAGGGGTGCAGTAAGAAGAAAGAGAAGTGCAGAAAGAAGCAACAGAGGTGCTTAAGAGAAGTGCAGGAAGAAGCGACAGCGGTGCTTAAAGAGGCAAGAGGGGTGCAGAAAGAAGCAAGAGATGTACAGAAAGAAGCAACAGAGGTGCTTAAGAGAAGTGCAGGAAGAAGCGACAGTGGTGCTTTAAGAGGCAAGAGGGGTGCAGATAGAAGCAAGAGAAGTTCTGAAAGAAGCAATAGAGGTGCTTAAAGCGGCAAGATGGGTACAAAAAGAGGTAAGAGTGGTGCAGAAAGAAGGAAGAGAAATGCAGAAGGAAGCAACAGAGGTGCTGAAAAAGGCACAAAGGGTGCAGAAAGAGGCAAGATAAGTGCAGAAAGAAGCAACAGTGGTAGCGAAAGACGCAAGAGAGGTGCAGAAACAGGCAGGAAAGGTGCTGAACGAGGGAACAGGTGTGCAAAAAGAGGCGAGAGAGGTGCAGAAAGAGGGAAGAGAGGTGCAGAAAGAAGCAAGTGAGGTGCAGAAAGATGTACCAGATGTGCAGAAAGATGCAAGACAGGCGCAGAAACAATTGAGAAGTGCTGAAAGAGAATTGCTGAAAGAAGCAACAAAGGTGTCGAAGAAGTAAGAGAAGTGCAGAAAGAGGCAAGCGGGGTGCAGAAAGAAGCAAGAGCAGTGCAGAAAAAACCAACAGAGGTGCAAAAAGAGGCAAGAGGGATGCAGAAAAAGGTAAGATACATAAACAACGATCAAGACAGGTACAGAAAGAGACAGGAGGGGTGCAGAAAGAAGGAAGAGAAGTGGAAACAGAAGCAACAGAGGTGGTAAAAGGGGAGCGAAGTGTGCCTCAAGAAAAGTGCAGAAAGAAGCAACAAAAGAACATAGAGAAGCAACAGAGGTGCAGGAACAAGCAGGAAAGATGCAAGAAGAGGAAACAGGGGTGCATAAAGAAGCAAGAGCAGTGCAGAAAGAACCAACAGAGGTGCAAAAAGAGGCAAGAGGGGTACAGAAAGAAGTAGGAGGGTTGCAGAAAGAAGTAGGAGAAGTGCAGAAAGAAGCAATAGAGGTGCTGAAAGAAGACGAGGGGTGCTGCAAGACAAGTGCAGAAAGAAGTAACAGAGGTACATAAAAAGTCAACAGAGGTGCAGAAACAGGCAGGAAAGGTGCAGAAAGAGAGAGCAAGGGTACAGAAAGAAAGAAGAGAAGTGCAAAAAGAAGCAAGTGAATTGCTGAAAGAAGCAACAGAGGTGTGGAAAGAAGAAGAAGAGGTGAAGAAAAAGGCAAGTGAGGTGCACGAAGAAGCAAGAGAAGTGCAGAAAGAGGGAACAGGGATGCAGAAAGAGGTAAGAGGGATGCCAACATTTACAAGAGAGGTGCAGAAAGAAGCAAGAGCAGTGCAGAAAGAAGCAAGAGAAGTGTAGAAAGAAGCAAGAGAGGTGAAGAAATGGGACAGAGGAGTGCAGGAGAAGGCATGAGGGATGCAGAAATTTGCAAAAGAGGTGCGAAAAGAAGCAAGAGCGTTGCAAAAAGAAGTAACAAGTGCAAAAGGAGGCAAGAGGGTTGTAGAAAGAGGTAGAGGAGATACACAAAGGGGCAAAAGGGTACAGAAAGAAGGAGGAGGGGCATGAACGGAAGCACCAAAGATGCTGAAAGAGGCTCAAAGGGTATAGAAATTGGCAGGAGAAGGTCAGGAAGAAGCAATAGAGGTATGGAAAGAGGCAAGAGAGGTGGAGAAACAGGCATGAAATGTGCAGAAAGAGGGAACTGGGGTACTTGGAGAAGCAAGTGAGGTGCAGGAAGAGGCAACAGAGGTGCAGAAAGATGCAAGAGAGGTGCAGAAACAAACAGGAGAAGTGAAGAAAGAGGCAAGACAGGTGCATAATGAGGGAGGAGTGGTACAGAAAGAGGCAAGAGAGATGCAGAAAATTACAACAGTGGTACAAAAAGAAGCAAGAGCAGTGTATAAAGTACCAATAGAGGTACAGAAAGAGGCAAGAGGGGTACTGAAAGAGGCAAGAAAATTGCATAAAAAGGAAAGAGGTGCAGAAAAGGGCAGCAGAGGTGCACAAAGCGGTAAATGGGGTACAGAAATAGGGAAGAGGGGTGCAGTAAGAAGCAAGAGAAGGGCAGAAAGAAGCGACAGCGGTGCTTAAAGAGGCAAGAGGGGTGCAGAAAGAAGAAAGAGATGTACAGAAAGAAGCAACAGAGGTGCTTAAGAGAAGTGCAGGAAGAAGTGACAGCGGTGCTTAAAGAGGTAAGAGGGGTACAGAAAGAAGCAAGAGAAGTTCTGAAAGAAGCAACAGAGGTGCTTAAAGAGGCAAGAGGGGTATGGAAAGAGACAGAAGGGGTGCAGAAAGAAGGAAGAGAAGTGCAGAAGGAAGCAACAGAGGTGCTGAAAGAGGCACAAAGGGTGTAGAAAGAGGCAAGAGAAGTGCAAATAGAAGCAACAGTGGTATCAAAAGTGGCAAGAGAGGTGCAGAAACAGGCAGGAAATGTGCAGAATGAGGGAACAGGCATATAAAAAGAGGCAAGAGAGGTGCAGAAAGAGGGAAGAGAGATGCAGGGAAAGAGGCAAGAAGGGTGCAGAAAGAAGCAAACGAGGTGCAGAAAGAGGCAACAGAGGTGCAGAAAATGCAAGAGAAGTGCTGAAAGAGAATTGCTGAAAGAAGCAGCAAAGGTGTGGAAGAAGCAAGAGAAGTGCAGCATGAGACAAGAGCAGTGCAGAAAAAACAACAGAGGTGCAAAAAGAGGCAAGAGGGTGGCAGAAAAAGGTAAGAGAGATGTACAACGAGGCAAGACAGGTACAGAAAGAGACAGGAGGGATGTAGAAAGAAGGAAGAGAAGTGCAAAAAGGAAGCAACAGAGGAGCTGAAAGAGGACGAAGGGTGCTGCAAAGGAACTGCAGAAAGAAGCAACAGAGGTACATAAAAAGGCAACAGAGGTGCAGAAACAGACAGGAAAGGTGCAGAAAGAGGGAGGGGACAGGGATACAGAAAAAAACAAGAAAAGTGCCAAAAGAAGTAAGTGAATTACTGAAAGAAGCAACAGAGATGTAGTAAGAAGCAAGAGAGGTACAAAAAGAGATTTGCTGAAAGAAGCAACAGAGGTGAGGAAAGAAGCAAAAGAGGTGCAGAAAAAGGCAAGTGAGGTGCAGGAAGAAGCAAGAGCATTGCAGAAAGAACCAACAGAGGTACAAAAAGAGGCAAGAGGGGTACATAAAAAGGTAAGAGGTGTGCAAAGAGGCAAGACAGGTACAGAAAGAGGCAGGAGGTTGCAGAAAGAAGGAACAGAAGTGCAGAAAGAAGCAACAGAGGTACAGAAACAGGCAAAAGAGGTGCAGAAACAGGCAGGAATGTGCAGAAAGAGGGAATGGGGGTACAAAAAGAAGCAACAACAGAAGTAGGAAAGGTGTACAAAGAAGCAAGGGGGATACAGAAAGAGGCAGGAGGGGTACAGAAAGAAGTAAGAGAAGTGCAGAAAGAAGCAACAGAGGTACATAAAAAGTCAACAGAAGTGCAAAAACAGGCATGAAAGGTGCAGAAAGAGAGAGCAGGGGTCCAGAAAAAAGAAGAGAAGTGCAAAAAGAAGCAAGTGAATTGCTGAAAGTAGCAACAAAGGTGTGGAAAGAAGCAGAAGTGGTGCAGAAAAAGGCAAGTGAGGTGCAGGAAGAAGCAAGAGAAGTATAGAAAGAGGGAACAGGGATGCAGAAAGAGGTAAAAGGGATACATCAATTTACAAGAGAGGTGCAGAAAGAAGCAAGAGCAGTGCAGAAAGAAGCAAGAGAAGAGAAGTGCAGAAAGAAGCAAGCGAAGTGTAGAAATAAGCAAGAGAGGTGGAGAAATGGGACAGAGGAGTGCAGGAAGAGGCATGAGGGATACAGAAATTTGCAAAAGAGGTACAAAAAGAAGCAAGTGTGTTGCAAAAAGAACTAACGGGTGCAAAAAGAGGCAAGAGGGGTGTGGAAAGAGGTAGGAGAGATACACAAAGGGGCAAGAGAGGTACAGAAAGAAGCAGGAGGGGTATGAAAGGAAGAACCAAAGTTTCTGAAAGAGGCTCAAAGGGTATAGAAAGATGCAAGAGAAGTGCAGAAAGAAGCAATAGAGGTATGGAAAAAGGCAAGAGAGGTGCAGAAACAGGCATGAAATGTGCAGAAAGAGGAAACTGGGGTACTTAGAGAAGCAAGTGAGGTGCAGGAAGAGGCAACAGAGGTGCAGAAAGATGCAAGAGAGGTGCAGAAACAAACAGGAGAAGTGAACAAAAAGGCAAGACAGGTACATAATGAGGGTAGAGTGGTACAGAAAGAGGCAAGAGAGATGCAGAAAATTACAACAGCGGTACAAAAAGAAGCAAGAGCAGTGTAGAAAGTACCAACAGAGGTACAGAAAGAGGCAAGAGGGGTACTGAAAGAGGCAAGAAAACTGCAGAAAAAGGAAAGAGGTGCAGAAAGGGGCAGGAGAGATGCACAAAGCGGCAAATGGGTTACAGAAATAGGGAAGAGGGGTGCAGTAAGAAGCAAGAGATGTACAGAAAGAAGCAACAGAGGTGCTTAAGAGAAGTGCAGGAGGAAGCAACAGCGGCGCTTAAAGAGGCAAGAGGGGTACAGAAAGAAGCAAGAGAAGTTCTGAAAGAAGCAACAGAGGTGCTTAAAGAGGCAAGAAGTTACAGCAAGAGGCAGGAGGGGTGCAGAAAGAAGGAAGAGAAGTGTAGAAAGAAGCAACAGAGGTGCTTAAAGAGGCAAGAAGGGTACAGAAAGAGGCAAGAGAAGTGCAGAAAGAAGCAACAGTGGTATTGAAAGTGGCAAGAGGTGCAGAAACAGGCAGGAAAGGTGCAGAACAAGGGATCAGGTGTGGAAAAAGAGGCAAGAGAGGTGCCGAAAGAGGGAAGAGAGATGCAGGGAAAGAGGCAAGAGGGGTGCAGAAAGAAGCAAGCGAGGTACAAAAAGAGGCAACAGAGGTGCAGAAAGATGCAAGAGAAGTGCTGAAAGAGAATTGCTGAAAGAAGCAACAAAGGTGTGGTAGAAGCAAGAGAAGTGGAGAAAGTGGCAAGAGCAGTGCAGAAAAACCAACAGAGGTGCAAAAAGAGGCAAGAGGGATGCAGAAAAAGGTAAGAGAGGTGCACAACGACGCAAGACAGGTAAAGAAAGAGACAGGAGGAGTGCAGAAAGAAGCAAGAGAAGTGCAACAAGAAGCAACAGAGGTGCTGAAAGAGGACGCAAGTGTGCAGCAAGAGAAGTGGAGAAAGTAGCAACAGAGGTACATAAAGAAGCAACAGAGGTGCAGGAAAAGGCAGAAAAGATGCAAAAAGAGGAAACAGGGGTGCATAAAGAAGCAAGAGCAGTGCAGAAAGAACCAACAGAGATGCAAAAAGAGGCAAGAGGGGTGCAGAAATAAGTAGGAAATGTGTATAAAGAGGCAAGAGGGATACAGAAAGAGGCAGGAGGGGTGCAGAAAGAAGTAAGAGAAGTGCAGAAAGAAGCAACCAAAGTGCTGAAAGAGGACGAAGGGTGCTGCAAGAGAAGTGCATAAAGAAGCAACGAGGTACATAAAAAGGCAACAGAGGTGCAGACACAGGCAGGAAAGGTGCAGAAAGAGGGAACAGGGGTACAGAAAAAAACAAGAAAAGTGCAAAAAGAAGCAAGTGAATTGCTGAAAGAAGCAACAGAGATGTAGTAAGAAGCAAGAGAGGTACAAAAAGAGAATTGCTGAAAGAAGCAACAGAGGTGTGGAAAGAAGCAAAAGACGTGCAGAAAAAGGCAAGTGAGCTGCAGGAAGAAGCAAGAGCAGTGCAGAAAGAACCAACAGAGGTGCAAAAAGAGGCAAGAGAGGTACAGAAAAAGGTAAGAGGTGCAAAGAGGCAAGACAGGTACATAAATTGGCAGGAGGTTGCAGAAAGAAGGAACAGAAGTACAGAAAGAAGCAACAGATGTGCTGAATGAGGCATGAAGGGTGCAGCATGAGCGCAGAAATAAGCAATAGAGGTACAGAAACAGCAAAAGAGGTGCAGAAACAGGCAGGAAAGTGCAGAAAGAGGAAATGGGGGTGCAGAAAGAAGCAAGAGCAGTGCAGAAAGAACCAACTGAGGTACAGAAAGAGGCAGGAGGGGTGCAGAAAGAAGGAAGAGAAGTTCAGAAAGCAGCAATAGAGGGTCTGAAAGAGGTGCAAAGGGTGCCACAAGAGAAAGAGAAGTGCAGAAAGAATCAACAGAGGTGCAGAAAGAGGCAAGAGAGGTGCAGAAAGGGGCAAGAGAGGTGCAGAAAGAAAAAAGAGGGGTGCAGTAGAGTCAATAGGGGTGCAGAAAGAAACAAGTGAGGTACAGAAACAAACACAAGAAGTACAGAGCAAAATAATCCCTGAAAGAAGCAACAGAGGTGTGGAAAGAAGGAAGAGAAGTACAGAAAGTGTCAAGTGAGGTGCTGAAAGAGGCATGATGGGTGCAACAAGAGCAAGAAAAGTGCAGAAAGAAGCAACAGAGGTACAGAAAGAGGCTACAGAGGTGCAGAAATAGACAGGATTGGTGCAAAATAAGGGAACAGGGATCCAGAAAGAAGCAAGAGAAACGTAAAAAGAACCAACAGAGGTGCAAAAAGAGGCAGGAGAGGTACAGTAAGAGGCAGGAGGGGTGCAGAGAGGAGGAAGAGAAGTGCAGAGAGAGGCAAGAGAATTGCTGGAAAAAGCAACAGAGGTGTGGGAAGAAGCAAGAGAAGTGCCGTAGAAGGCAAGTGAGGTGTAGAAAGATGTAAGAGCAGTACAGAAAACAGCAACAGAGGTGCTGAAAAAGGCATGAAGGGTGCAGAAAGAGCAAGAGAAGTGCTGAAATAAGCAACAGATGTACAGAAAGATGCAAGAGAGGTACAGAAACAGGCAGGAAAGGTGCAGAAAGAGGAAACAGGTGTGCAGAAAGAGGCAAGGGGGTGCAGAAAGAAGCACGTGATGTGCATTAACAAGAAAGAAATGTGTAGAAAGAGGCAAGTAAGGTGTAGAAAGGCAAGCGGATGTAAAAAAGGGGAAAAGGGTGCAGAAAGGAGCAAGAGAGGTGCAGAAAGAATCAAGGCAATTTCAGAAAGAAGCAAGAGATGTGCAGAAAGAGGGAAGATAAGTGCAGACAGAGATAACAGGGGTGCAGAAAGAGACAACATGGGTGCATAAAGAAGCAGGAGAGGTGCAGAAAGATGCACTAGAAGTACAGAAAAAGGAGAGAGAAATGAAGAAAGAAGCAAAAGAGGTGCAGAAAGAGGCAAGATAGGTGCAGAAAGAGGCAAGAGCAATGCAGTAACAAGCATTGGCATGGCCAATAGGTCTTGCTTTTGGGACGTTCCAAGTTCCACGTGCCATGCAACAGTTGATGTTGTTGCACCAAAGATATTGTGCTGCATAACTAAATACTTATAAGGTCTCAAAAGTGAGACATATTTGCTATGCCAATGCTTGTTCTCTTTTATCATAGGGGAGGTAGGAATCTAGGTTGCAGGTTTGAATTTAATAGCAACAAACGGCAAAATTCAACAGTGAGAAATTTAAATGTCGAAATGCAACGCACTTTGTGAATATTACTAGCAATCAAAAGCTAAAAGCTCAGCATTTCCCCCATATTTATTATTTTAAATGCTGATGTTCGGAATGGTGTTCCTTTCGGTTACTTATCCTAATCACCCAGAACCATCCCCATACCCTCATGGCTTATCCAATGCTGTTATGTACCCTGAGTCATACTCCATAATGCAATGTTTGCCACCACAGACGTATGTTTCTGTGACTGCTGTGACTGGTATCCAGTCAAACAGTACTAATTTGCTCCAGAAGGATGTTTGCTTGTGACATGCACGTTGCAGATTTCTTGTCAGCAAGTGCATTAACCAACCAACCAGCCTTTCCAGCTATAAAGGTTGGTAAAAAAGTCTGCCTCCCTGAAACCCAAGCCGGAGCCTTGCAACAATGAAAGGTGACATCCATCCACAGTATGTTATTGTCATGTCTGTAGCCCAAAGTACTGGTTATGTACACATGACACAAATACTGAATACCCACATGACGCAAATAGCAAACACTGACCTGCCAGTGGGGGGAAATGGAAGGAACAGATTGTGGGGAAACAGACAGCATCATCAACTCTTGCCAGGCAGCAAGGACGGGTACCACAGCAGACTTGGCAGTGCGCTCGGTATTGTTCAAAGTGAGGTAGAGTTGGGCACAGCGTTTCATTTGCCATCAGGCTGCACACGGCGGCACATTGGAGAGTCACAGTACAAACGAGGCACTTTCTGATTTACATATTATATCAGTGTCTGTTTGGACCAGGGGCAGCACATCACTATCAATAGTGCAACAGGTGCAATGGCCCAACCAAGCGGTGTGTGCCAGGGGGTCAGTTTAGCTAAATAATAGCTGTTTATTGGTGCGTGAATGTGTGTGTGTGTGTGTGCAAATGGGTGGGGGTCAATTGAGCCAAATAATAGCTGTTTATTGGTGCATGAATGTGTGAGTGTGTGTGGGGGTGGGGGTGCGGCAATAGTTCGGACCCTTCAAAGCCAGTACAGATTTTTTTCTAGCATTCTGGGACTTGTAGCTCTGATTTTATATTAGGATGCACAGCAAAAACAGACTGGGTGAGTTATACAGGTATACAGTATAGGGTTAATTGCAATTCAGAAGACAACAAGCCCAGTTAAAAAACATAATGCTACTATTTAGTACTATAATTAGCATCAAAGTCGTGGCACACTTTCTAGTAGTTCCTGCTAGCTTCGAACTCTTATCAGCCCAGTAAGAGCAGTATTTCTCATTTGGGAGCACGTACTGAAAAGAGTTTACGAAGAAACTGACACAGTGCAGCAGGCACACTGTTCAAGAAGTTCCCACGGTGCTGGCGGTCATGGAGGGGCTCTAGTGCTGGTGGTCATGGAGGGGCTGGGGCGCTGCCAGGGGTGGAGGGCAGAGGGGCACGTGGGCACAGAGTGCATGGGTGCCACTGGGTGCATGGCTACATACCCTAGAGGTCAGGGTAGAGATGGGGTGCTCTGGGTATCGGTGCGCATCAGCATGCACGGAGTTCAGCAATATCCAAACAAGGTATATCAGCATAGCCACTCCCAGGGCCATTACCCGCTCACCGGGCACAGATTCGCATGCTCCGCCAACTGGGCACCCGGCCAGCGCTGTCATTGAGCTGTAGCAGGCTGGTACTGGGTGGAGGAGGAGCCAGGGGAGAGGCTGCCAGCTGTCAGTGTGGCACCAGCACTAGGGGGTGATGAGAACGGGCCGGCTGTGCACCTGAGGGGAAGCCACTCTGTGCACAGTGTAGAGGGAGAGAGGGGTGTGCCAGGTGAGGCAGGTCAGCGGTCACTATTGAGGCCACTATGTGCGCAATCTGGAGAGCAGTCCCGTTTGGGGGGGACAGCATTTACTGCATGAGAGCTGTCTGTGCGCAGTCAGGTCTGATGGAGAGGCCAGCGGTCACTGCATAAAAGTGCAGCCGGGCGCCGTGAGATGGAACAGCATTCATTCACTGTGTGAGACCCCTCTGCCCAGTCTGGTGTTCGGGGAAGATCAGTGCCACTGCGTGAAAGTGCCCTGAGCTCAGTCTGATGAGAGTGACGTGAGGGGAGTGAGACCAGTGGTCACTGTGTGAGGGCACCCTGTGCACAATCTAGAGAGAGGGGCACGTGAGGCTAAGGAACGCCGACGGTCACTGCGTAAGAGCACAGTCACTCTGTTCGTGGAACAGAAGGGTACAGACAGGTCTGTGAGAGGGGAAAGAGGAGTGACAGGTATGTCATTCATCAATTTGTAAGTCCCATTCATTCATGTAGACCCATGAAACATTCAGGCAGCCAGCCATCTTGGCCTTTCCTCCTAAGGTAACTGGGTGGTCTCCTTGATGCCGCATTTTAGTGTAGAATCTCTGCAACTACTCTGTATTTATAGTAACCCCAGCCTTTGACGAGTCTTCTTGCTGTTGTCCATGGCCAGATTTTATCCCTACAAACTGGAAGCATTAAAGGACGCTCCCATTTGAATAGACTACCGAAACCCATGTACCCTTCCTCCTTTAAATGTCAATTTGGAGCTTTTTAATGAACATAACTTCTGCATTTAACATTTCAGTGCGTGCATGCCTTAGATGTATTGTCCGGTACGGGGCGTGCTTCTCTGGAGTCCGTCATCAGGGGCCCAGGGCCTCGAGGCACAGGCTTCTCAAGATGGCACTTGATGGAGAGAAACATTCCCCGCCCCGGCTAATCACTGCAGAAAGAAAATGTCAACAGAGGCTTTAAACGCAATCATTAAGCCTCATTATCCCATTACTGCAACAAAAGGCCGAACTGGGGAAACAGATTGTGCCCATGTTACCGGCTCCACTGGCACTCTCAGCTCGGAAGGCGATGAGCATCCCAGGGGACAGGGGGCGTGCCGGGAGACAGAGGGGCATTGTGATGCGAGAGTGGCTCTGAAGCTGGCTGAGCCCCGATGCACTGTGCTAGGTGCCCCATTGTCTGCTGGGAGAGGGCTTCATTGGTACTCTCAGTTCAGGGGGCCAGGAGTGTGTGACAAGTGGAAGCAGCATCCAGAATAAAAGAAAAACCAGCTCGCCTAGCAGCAGGAGGAGGCACGGCAGCAGGGGGGAGGAAGGGGGCCTGCACTTGCGGGAGCTATAATTGCTGCCATTTGGCGGCACGCGCCCTCACAAGTAGATCGCCTCACGTGCACGTGTTGCCATTGATGGCAATGGAACGCGTGCACGTTTTTGGCTGAAAAGCCAAAGCGATCAGAAAAGGTCTTTTTGCCTATGTAGAGCATGAGCGCTGTGTAGGTGAGACCTAAAAACCGAGAGCTGTGGAGAATGAGGTAAGAAAGGTGCATAAAGATGCCATGGCTGTGCAGAAAAAGGGAATAAGGGTGCCGAAAGAAGCAAGAGAAGTGCAGAGAGAGGCAAGTGAGGTGCAGAAAGAGGCAAGAGAACTGCAGAAAGATGCAATAGAGTTGCAGAAATAGGTAATAGGAGTGCAGAAAGAGGGAACAGGTGTGCAGACAGAGGCAAGAGAGGTGCAGAATGATGAGGGAAGAGTGGTACAAAAACAGGTAAGAGGGATGCAGGAATTTGCAACAGAGGTACAAAAAGGAGCAAGAGCAGTGTAGAAAGCACCAACAGAGGTGCAGAAAGAGGCAAGAGGGGTAGAGAAAGAGGCAAGAAAAGTGAAAAAAGAAGCAAATGAGGTGTAGAAAGAGGCAAGAGAACTGCATAAAGAGGAAAGAAAGGTGCAGAAAGAGATAGAAGAGGTGCACAAAGAAGCAACAGAGGTGTTTAAAGAGGCAAGAGGGGTATAGAAAGAGGCAGGAAGGTGCATAAAGAAGAAAGAGGTGCAGAAAGAAGCAACAGAGGTGCTGATAGAGGCATGAAGGGTGCAGAAAGAGACAAGAGAATTGCAGAAAGAGGCAACAGAGGTATAGAAAGAGGCAAGAGAGGTGCAGAAACAGGCAGGAAAGGTACAGAAAGAGAGAGTGCAGGTATGCAGAAAGAGGCAAAAGAATTGCTGAAATAAGCAACAGAGGTGTGGTTAGAAGCAAGAGCAGTGCAGAAAGGGGCAAGTGTGGTGCAGAACAGAGCAAGAGCAGTGCAGAAAGAAGTAAGCATGGGCGGATTTTGCGGATTCGCAATCCGCGAATTTGCGTATTTGCGTATTTGCGGATTGCGAAAATCCGCAAATTCCGCAAATTCTCGCGGATTTGCGTATTTTTGGGGGGGGGTGTGTTCGGACAGGTTTCTGCAAGTTCGCGAGGGTTTTGTACAATTTTGCAAATTGCGAACTTACTTGTCGGGTCGCCAGTTTTGCGAACTTGTTGTTTCTACATGCCCAGCCTGTTTGCAAGGCTTTCTTCATCACTGCCACCCTCTGTCACCACTGGCACTCTCTTTGGTCACCCATGCCATCCTCTGGCTCACCCATGTCACCCTCTGTGTCATCACAGCACCCTCTGGTTCACCAGTGTACATTATTGGGGCAAAGCAAAGCACTGCCATCCTCTGTCAACACTGGCACTCTGGTTCACCCATGCCACCCTCTGGCTGGCACACCCATGCCACCCTCGGTGTCATCACAACACCCTCTGATTGACCAGTGAGTGTACATTATTGTGGCAAAGCCAAGCACACCTGCTAAGTGCTTTAAGTTTTGCAAACAACAACACCTGCCCTGCCCCAACTGACATTAATGAAGGCTGGCACCTGCTTGTCTGCTCCCTTTCCTTTTTGTTGCAATAACAGGATGCAATGGCATACTTGTAACTATTCTGTGACTGTCAGAGCAGGGTCACACAATAGTTGCAAGTAGGCAACCGGATTCTGGAGGGCCCCTTCAGGAAGCACTACAGGTAAATGGTTACAAATGATGAGCTCGAACTTTTGCACCTGCTCGTTGGTTTTGCTTTTGCAAAACTTGTTTTTCGGTAATTTCGCCCTATTCGCGAGGCGCGTCGTCGTGCGAAATCGACCGTGGAAGCCGCGAACTCGTGCGAGTTACCCCAAGGTTGAGTATGGGCGCCGCCATTTTGTTTGCGTGACGTATTTCTGTTTCCGCCCGCTATGTGTAATCTCGCGCAATGAGCGCCTTGCGAATGCAAGTTCGCACGAGTTCGCGAGAGAAATCGCGTGCGAACTTACTTACACGCACGTGTTCGGGCCGCCATCTTGTTTTTCATTCATTCCTATGTGTCTGGGTATGGTGTTTCTATCCTCTGTATATCTCTGCCATCCTTTGCTTGTTTTGATATTTTTTTGATCTATTTAACTTTTTTTCTATCCCTCTATTTTTCTAGGTCTGTATTTTTGTGTTTTAGGCTACTTTTGTTTACTTTTCAACTACTTTTTTAAACTTTTATTTCCTTCTTCCCTACTCTTATTCTTTTTCATGTTTTGTCTCCTTACTGCTAACACCTGCCCAGAACATGGTGAAGACAGCTGTCAAGCTGCCCAAGACGGGCACCGCAGCCCGTGCCCGGCTCCCGTGTGGCCGCTTGAGGGCGGAAATGGTGGTGCCCCGGGAGATCTTCAGCCCTGAGGAGGTGGGCTCACTAGTTTTTTATGTGCAGCGCCGTCTCCCCAGGACCATCGCGGCAGGCGGCAGGATCGCTGCTGGTTATACCAACAGCCAGGAGCGACGGAAGCGGTGGGGGCAGGTGTGCCGGGCCCTTTTTAACATCATGGGGGTCCAGCGCACCTACAATCAAGTGACCCACCGCTGGACCGATATCCTGGACCGAGAGCGCGACCTGCTAGACGTGCTGGGAGTGGAGGTCCCCGGGCTTGGTGAGTAGTAGTAGCAATTTTTTCATCACTCACTACTCTGTTTTTTCTCCTGCTCTGTGTGACTGTGTTATATTGCAAATGTTTGCTTTAACTTTTTTACAAAGAGCAATAATGCTGCTGATTACATTGATAACAGAGGTAAATTAATATTTCAAAATCTTCTGTGCATTTCAGGTGCACTGTTCTCCTTCTCTGTGGCGGTGCCACTGCTTATTTGTTTTCTATTTTGTGTTCATTTAATTGGGCTGAGTAATGTATGAGTGTATTTTACAGAACTGTGTAATGCTAGACACAAAGGGGCAGATTTACAAGCCCCTTGTGCCACGTTTACGCTGCCTTACCTGACGCACAGCGACGTAAACGTGGCGCATCCCTGCGAGTCATGTACAACGTGATGCATCTAGGGAGATGCGCCACGTTAAGGCCTGGGCCTGCGTCACAATGGGTGCGTTCCCACGCAGGGGGGGGTGGCGGTCAGGCAGCTGTGCGCCTCGCAAAAGTGCCTGCGTGAAATCTACAAGATTTAACGCAGGCACTTCCACGACGCTGCTACGTCAATTCTTTATGCCTGCTTGCTTGAAGCAGGCGTAAGGACTGATGCGGTATGTTGAGTATTGGGCAGCCCTGAGCATTGCTATAGTTGCATCGCGCCTGCGACGCGACTCTAGAGATGCGCCTCTCTTTCGTCACGAGATGCGTCACGCATCTGCCTACCCTTGCGCCAGGGTTTGCCGCATTGTAATTGCGGCGCATCTGCCGTGACGCAAGGTTAGTTTTGCGTTACGCATTTGTTCTGGTGCACATCTGGAGGTGTCCAGCTCAGAACTCGTAAGTATGCCCCTAAGTGTCAGATTAGCAATTACCTGCGCATCCCTGCAAAGTGTGCGGCACGCAAGCACCACCCATGGTGCGCCATATTTACAATGCGGCACACCATGGTCCCAAAACGTCACCGAAGCGTTACGCATCGGTGCCGTAAAGGCGGCTCATAGATGGAGTTGCGTTGCAACGATGGCGCAGCTCCAGCAATGCTGCGTCAAGCCGTAAGTCTGCTTCATGCAGGCGCAGGGTTTCAGTGACGCATCATTGTCCTAAATGACTGATTGAAATTTTATATATTCCCCATAGCCACTTTTAGCATGCGTTCCTGCGCAGGAACCCTTGCGCTGGAACGCTCCCTAATGGCGCAGGGCTTTAGAATGGGATGCATCTCCCATATGCGTCACGTTGTTAATATACGCCACACCATGGCGCCTCTCTTGTTGTGGCGCTGCGTCACAAAAGTGACGCAAGAACGGAGCAAAAGAGCTGCAAGGGGCTTGTAAATCTGCCCCTAGAGTAGAGGCTCAGGTGCAGTCCTTCCTTTGTAGCCCTCATTTTGGATGAAATAGTTGGTTCTTGTTCTTTCTAAATGTTTGATTTGGTTGACAAGGACATCGACAAGCAGCAATCATCAATGTTTTCTGTTCTTTCTTTCATGTTGTACGTCAGGTCCGCCCAGGGGCAAGCGGACAGAAAAAGCGGATGCAGTGGCTCCAAAGGAGGAGGATGCAGGCCAGGGCGGCGAGTGCTCCTTTGCTGGCCCCAGTAAGTTTTCATTTAAATATAGAGGACCTATTGTTGTCCAAGCGTTCCTAATTTAATTTTTTCGAAATAGTGTTTAGATAGGAGCAAGATCAATAATACTACTGTTGCTGGGACAATTCTCCACAAACCGAACTATGGACACCAAAGACCAGAGTAATAATATTTCAGAGTGGCGTGTTTGGCACACTGTATAAACCTGGTAGTGTCAGCGGCACGGAATCCTCCTTGCAAAAATTGCAAAACCTTTCGCTCAGTCACTCTAGTCTGGAGGACCAAAAACCACAGAGTCTATTCAAGTTTAAAAGCTTTATTAAAAGGTAAAGTAAACACATATATTAAAATAAAGTTAGTTGGAAATGGAGTTGATGAGTAATGGAACACATTTCTTGTGGTCGAGCCGAGCTTTCACCTGGTTTGAAGTTGATGTTGCTCTTGTCCTTAGAAGTCCAGTTTCTGTCTGTTCCGAAAAAAATGATGTGTGTTAAAATTAATCAAGCATTCATCAATTATGACAAAAAAATGCAGCAAGACAACAACCTTCCCTGGAAGGATGGACATTTTTACTTTAGACTAGAGTAGACAGTCAATTAATTTTTCTGTTGTTTTCACATTTCTCTTCATTCCTAGACCAAATACTAGTGAGTGGTGTAATCTAACATTCTTAAATCTACTTTGTAGGTGGAACATCTGGTGGCGGGGCCAGCTCGGATGTGGTGGTGATCAGTGACTCTGAGTCCGAGGACAGCTATGGGGAGAATGCGGCGCAAGAGGAGTCGGACCAAGAAGTACAGACTGTGAGGAAGGAGACAGTGGCGGTGGCGAGTACAGGTAAGCTGGATCATGGTACTATCTGACTCTTAGCTAGGATATGAATGATGTGTATCCAGTGGTGGCCCAGTGACAAATTACAATATGGTAATTACAGCAGGCTGGGACCGACAGACAGATAGAGGCAGAGACAGAGAGAGAGGAAGACAGAAGGAGAGAGGGAGAGAGGGAGGGAGCCAGAGGGAGGGTGAGGGAGGGAGACAGAGAGAGAGAGAGAGAGAGAAACAGACATATCGCCTGGGCCTGATGCAGATGATACGGTTGCTGGTGTGGTTAACGGTTCAGAGGAAAAGTCACTCACTTCTGCCAGATCTCTTTCATATGAAAGAGCACCAAACCAAGGATACAAGTGAGTTGTGGGAAGGGAAATGGTGATTCAAGCACCCCCCCTTGCCCCTCCCTGCGGACGCCCATGATACTGGCCTGAATAGTTTTGTACTGCGTTGGATAGTTGCTAGTTGTACTGTGACACAACTTCCTGCTGAATCATTTTGTGTTAATCATATTCTTAAAGAGCATTGGTTACATATTATGTCTTTCTTTCTTCATATAGTTGGTAATACTAAAACCTCTAAACCGACGAGGAGTATGCTGGCTGTACTGGCCCGGCAACGGAGGCTGGAAGCAACTGTTGCCCAATATCGGCGCCTGGTGGAAATGGAGGGGGACGACACGCACTCCAGTGCATCCAATCTAACATCTGCATCCTCCTCCGTGACCCCACGTTCTGCTGGTAAGCGCAGTGCTCCAGCGAACCGGAGCCGTGCTGGAAGACGCCACCGCCGAGCAGCAAAAGCTGCACCTCGCAGTACTGTTAAGGCTCGCTTGCGCCGTGCACTCCGCAGAGTGTCCGACCTAGAGGCGGAGGTCCAGAAATGGAACGAGTATCAGAATGTGGTGGAGGGCCTCCGCTTAGATCACGCCACCCTCCAGGAGAAATACGATGCCCTGGCCCTAAGGCATGATGCCCTGGAGGCCAAATTCAACATCTTGCATCCCTAGAGTGTCCCTTGCCCCTTTTCTAGAGACTTTTGGGGGGTGGGAATTGGGAGTTGGGTTTTTTGGGGACTTTTGAAGGACTATTTATTTGTTGGGGTTAGGGAGGGTCTTGCGGGAGATTATTTTGTTAGGGATATAAATATACTTTTTCAAACTTTATCTGAGCATACCTGTTTTTTTACTACTTTTGAGTTTGGTGGGTGGTGGTTTTGCAGTAAGTTCATTTAACTGAACACTGTCATCGTGTTGGTTCACGTGCAATAGGCCAAATGTTTTCCAAAGTAAATGCCTGTCACAGAGTTTGTTAATTCAAGAGCCCTAGGACTTTACTACTAGTACCACTGTCACTCTCTCGCCTCTCCGAACACTCCATTATACTACCTCCCATCCAAACACTTATCTTACCTGTAATTTGTGTTTGAGGGCTGGCTCTACCTGGAATTCACAGTGTCCTAAGGCGTTCTGCAGCAGGGCCCCAACTGGAGTTTCCCGGCGTGGATTTTCTGCAAAACAAAAGCAATCAACATTAGAAATATGGCAGCTGTGCTCACAGACCCCAAAATCCTAGAAGCCCCACAGACAGCACCCCTAAGACAGGCAAGCGAGCAATAATAAGTTAATAACGCCTAAACGTTCACGTGTAATAGGCCAAATGTTTTCCAAAGTAAATGCCTGTCACAGAGTTTGTTAATTCAAGAGCCCTAGGACTTTACTACTAGTACCACTGTCACTCTCTCGCCTCTCCGAACACTCCATTATACTACCTCCCATCCAAACGCTTATCTTACCTGTAATTTGTGTTTGAGGGCTGGCTCCACCTGGAATTCACAGTGTCCTAAGGTGTTCTGCAGCAGGGCCCCAACTGGAGTTTCCCGGCGTGGATTTTCTGCAAAACAAAAGCAATCAACATTAGAAATATGGCAGCGGTGCTCACAGACCCCAAAATCCTAGAAGCCCCACAGACAGCACCCCTAAGACAGGCAAGCGAGCAATAATAAGTTAATAAAGCCTAAACGTTCACGTGTAATAGGCCAAATGTTTTCCAAAGTAAATGCCTGTCACAGAGTTTGTTAATTCAAGAGCCCTAGGACTTTACTACTAGTACCACTGTCACTCTCTCGCGTCTCCGAACACTCCATTATACTACCTCCCATCCAAACGCTTATCTTACCTGTAATTTGTGTTTGAGGGCTGGCTCCACCTGGAAGTCACAGTGTCCTAAGGCGTTCTGCAGCAGGGCCCCAACTGGAGTGTCCCGGCGTGGATTTTCTGCAAAACAAAAGCAATCAACATTAGAAATATGGCAGCGGTGCTCACAGACCCCAAAATCCTAGAAGCCCCACAGACAGCACCCCTAAGACAGGCAAGCGAGCAATAATAACGCCTAAACGTTCACGTGTAATAGGCCAAATGTTTTCCAAAGTAAATGCCTAACCAATTTCATCCCTTAATAGACCTTGCCAGCAATGGCCCAGCCAAGACCCCTAAACCCAAACGCAAAAAAGTCACACTTAGCAAATTGTATTTAAATGAGGACTCACTACTTCCAGACAGTCCCTCTTTAGGGGACTCGTCAACGTAAGTTTCTTCATTGTGCAGAATCCAGGCATCAGCATTACGGGAAATGGATAGGGTGAGTCTGGAGGAGGAGGATAGACGACCAGGACTGAGTTCTTGTCAACTAACTGTTGTGAACATGAGGAATGCTGCGGCATCAAAATCAAGACAGTTCTGCTGATGGGCTTGTTGTTGCTTGTGATGGGGTGATTACAGTTTTGTTGTGAATGTGATGAAGCACTTGCTAAACAAAGAAAGACAGACACACAGGAATAAAAGTGAATAAGGAGGACTAAATTTACAGTTATTGAGTCATTGACTCATTTTCAGAACTCGCTGTCAGGGAAGCAGAACTCGTCCTCATACTCTGTTAATTCATCAGTCGGTTGTACTTCTGGTAACTGAGGAGAACTTTCCTCAGGTAGGTCGGTGTCCTCTTCTTCCTGCGTGCATTCTCGTACTTTGTAATCTGGTGGTATGAAGTGCTGGTTCATCTTTATCACGGTGAGCCGCTCCACATTTGCGGGCAAGAGGCGGGACCTTTTGCAAGTCACAATGCCACCAGCAGAACTAAAAACACGTTCTGAAGACACGCTTGCGAGTGGGCAAGACAAGTAATTGATAGCCAGGTTGGTGAGCTCTCGCCATATTTTTCTTTTCCCATGCCAATACGCCAATGGGTCCTCAGTAATATTGACCGCTGTTGAGTCATCCAGATAGGCCTGCACCATTGAAAGAATGTCCTCCCGCATTCCTGTACTTTGCACTTCTGTGTCCTTTCTGGGACAAGGAAACCCTAGCTCACTTAGCCAATCCGCTTCAGACATATCGCCTGGGCCTGGTGCAGATGATACGGTTGCTGGTGTGGTTAACGGCTTAGTGGAAAAGTCACTCACTTCTGCCAGAGGCACAGATGCAGAAGTGCTTTTTTGGGACGCCTGATGGCCTGCTGATTCACTAGTAGTACTGTCTTCTCGTACAGTTTCCTTCAGCTCTCTTTCAAAATGAATGGCTGACTGAGCTAGCCAACCTTTGTACTCTGTAACATCTGATGTTTCAAAAGGAATTATTACTTTGCCAAACAATGGCTTTTTGTAACGTGGATCCAGAATAGTAGCACAAATGTAGTGCTGTTGTTTCTTGATATTTACAAGCCGTTTATTGCTAACTAGGCGTTGTAATAATCTCTGCGCCAACTCATATGCTTCATTCTTTCCAGCATCTTTTAATTGTGAAGACACCACCTTGACTTGGTGCTCGAGCTTCAGCAACAATGGGATAGCTTTGCTCAAAGAACAGTCCTCCCTGCTGACGTCACGCGTGAAGACCTCAAAAGGACGAAGCATGTCTGTCAGGCTTTTAACTAGCTGCCATTGCTCCACCGCTAGCATCATTTCTGTCGTATCACCACCCAGGTTGTAGAAATACTCATTGACTACTGGAAACAGCTCATGCAGACGCTCAAGCATGTAGAAGGTTGAGTTCCAACGTGTTGCCACCTCCTGGATAAGTGCTTTCACTGGCATACTACGTTCATTTTGCTTGCGCCTCAGCTCCTTCCGGGCCTTAAATGAATGGTTAAAATGTGTGCATATTCTTCTGCAGATGGTCAGTATTTTGTCGACTGCAAGTTCTTTTTTCAAGAACTTTTGCACGACAAGGTTCATACAGTGCGCCAAACACGGCACTCTGAAATAGAAACCGTCCTCCATGGCCCTAACTACATTGCTGCCATTATCAGTAGAAACATAACCAACCTTGCATTTTCTTGGGGGCAGCCATTGCGAGACCTTTTTGTTAAAGTCATCCAAAATGTTGGCTGCAGTATGACTTTTCTCCATGCCAAACATGGCTAATGTTGCATGTTTACGAGCACCCTTAAAAATCTCGACCAAGTCACCACCTGCATTTATCTGTTTTGTAACCCCTGAAAAAGAGACCCAGTGTGCAGTGATGCACATGTAATCAAGGGCTTGGCAACTGGTCCACATGTCTGTTGTCAGGTGTATAGTGTGAACAGCACTCTTCTGCAAAGCAGCCCCAACCAACTCAAGCACCTCTTTATATAGTGCTGGAACAGCAACCCTGGCAAAATAGAACCGGCTAGGAACCTTCCATTTAGGGGCCAGTGTTGCCACGAGTTCAAGGAAACCCACACCTTCGACAAACGAAAAAGGGAGAAGGTCCACCGCTAGCATTTTAGCCAGCTTAGTGTTATACAGGCGTACAATTGGGTGGTTGCGTTGAAATTGCACATCTGAGGAGAACATGGCTGAAATGGTGTGCTGGACAAATTTACGGGATGATGCTGATGCCTTCTTCGACCCACTTCTGATCAGTGTTGACATTTTCCGCATTGGTGTGTCTCCCAGACTCTCAGTGTGCCTCCTATGTGTTCCGGAGGGTGTGGTGCTGCCAGGGGTACTGGGTGCAACCGGACACATGTCTGACGCTTCTTCTACCTCCTCGTCATCTTCAGATGAAACACCTAGTATGGGTATATTTTGGCCACTTGCCCTTTGGGATTACTCTCCCTTGATGTTTGCTAGGTGCGCAAACCATTCGACAGCGTGCCTTCTTTCAAGATGACCTATCTGGCCTCCGGTTCCATAGTTGGTACCAGTCTTACCACGGCTAACGCTAGTCTTACAAATGCAACAAACGGCTATGTTATCATACTTTGCATGGACACTAAAAAAGTTCCAAACTGGGGACTTGAAACCTCTGGTTTTGGCGCACGAGATGATACTGCCAATGCCAGATGAAGCAGTGGTGGATGAGCCTTGCAGACATCTACTGGGTTGTGCAATTATTTCAGCAACCCTACTTGAGGGAGTCGAGCTGGATGGAGTCCCCCTCTGGGGAGAAAATATGGGAGCTGTAGGTTTTGTTGAACTTGTTGTACTACTTGACTGCATTGGTGGTGCTACCAGTGGCACGTCGCCAGGGTCACGCTCAGCCTGACGTCGGGATAGGGTATAAATGTCTGTCTGCTGCATGGCCGGTGTGGCTGGAATGACGTGTGTGATGACTAGGTCATTGCTGTCATCCTGTTCATCAACGTCAGAATGAACCACTTCATCAAGTCCGACGTTCGGATCCATAAGTATGAGCTTTCCGGGGCCCTTCCTTTTAACATTTGCTACCTTTCGCAGCTCATGGTGTGCCTCCCTCTCAGACGTCGGAGATGGGTGCCAATCTAGATCCAGATCATCATCTGATGGAGCGGGGCTTGAAGAGGAACTTCTACACACACTCCTTGATCTTTTCTTTGGTGGGGAGCTGGGAGAAAATGAATCATCGGGAGGAGTACCTTCGTCTTCCTGACATGATACCCCGGCTCCAAAGTCAATTTCCTCCTGTGCCCCTACTTCTGGAAGAACAACCATTGTGGGCACTTGCACCGCTCCATGCGCCGCTCCATGGGCCTCTTCACTGATCGCTACTTGCAACTCTCCATGGACCTCTCCTTCTCGGCCTTCTCCTTCTCGGCCTTCTCCTTCTCGGCCTTCTCCTTCTCGGCCAGCTCCTTCTCGGCCAGCTCCTTCTCGGACAGCTCCTTTTCGGACAGCTCCTTCTCGGACAGCTCCTTCTCGGACAGCTCCTTGCGCATGTACTTGTGCTTGTACTAGTAGCCCATACAGTTGTTGTTGCGGCTTTGGTTGTTGAATAGTACTTGTGAGATGAGTTACAACCTGTGTTGATGGTGTGCTGCTACTTTCTTGCGATGAGCCAACATCACTGGTCGTTGGTGATTCAACCACTAAACAGGCTACCTGTGCAGCACTCATGGTGGGCTTTGTTTTCCCCACAAAAATTTAGTGGTGGTGCCACCAGTCTCCTTGGTAAGTGGTGCCACTTGCTTCTTCTTCTCCTTAGTAGAGACATCTTTCTTGCTAGAGGACCTACGGGCACCTCTTTTTGGAGCCATCTTCTTCAGATGTCGGAACAACAGGCCGCAGCAGGACTTCTTCCTGGCACTGATGCTCAACGATGATGCGGATTTATTGACTTTATGCACCTACAAGCAAACGAAGACAGAGGAACATCAGTAAATATATGTTGCATATGTAGCACTTCAATAATTAGTTTGCAAGTAGGCATTTATAAATACACTCGTGCACACCACACAATATGGAAATTTCAAAATTAAGAATTGCTAAATTTTTGGGAAACAAGAATTTAACATTGATCCAAGAGAGCACACACAGAGAGGGTTATAGTTTCATGTACCACTGACTCCCCCTGGGCACAATGGGTGAAAGCAAGGCAAAATGGGTGCAGGCCTATGGCACAAAGCTCACTGCCTGCCTTCAAAATGGCCGCTTGACCCCCATCCACATGGCCAGGACCATGCCTTAAAATGGCCACCACCAACATAGCCAGCCCCCAACCCCTACTCCAAAAAGTCAAAAAACACAACACAAATCAAATCACCACAATCCAATGCCATCCATCAAGTTTCAGAAGGCTTATGCTGCCTGCTGGTGGTTTTCTGGTGCAAAATTGCAATTTTTACAATTTCGCGAGTGCGAGATTGTTGCTTCACGGCGGGAACGTGCCGAAAAACCAGAAAAATCCGCGAACAGACCGATTCTGGGCCCCCTGGCCATAATGGATGAAATCAGAGCACACTGGGTGCAGGCCTATGGCACAAAGCACACAAACTGGCTTAAAAATGGCCCATAGACCCCCACCCACACGGGACCAGGCAATAAAATGGCCCCCACCCACATAACAAGCCCCCAACACCACCCCAAAAAGTCGTAAAACACACAAAAAACACCACAATCCAATGCCATCCATGCCCTGGTCAGAATCATGTTAAAAATAAAATTCAACAAAACAGTTGTATCATGCATGCAGCCATGCACCCATAACTAAGCCTGGTGGTTTTCAATTCATGTGCAGAATTGTAATTTTTACAATTTCGCGAGTGCGAGATTGTTGCTGCGCGGGACGCGAGCAGTGCAAACACAAGCAAAAAAATCCTCAGCTCGCGAACTTGCAGATTTCCCCCCCAAAATGTCGAAAAACAAGCAACACACACAAAAATCACCACAAACAAACAACATCAACTTACTTCCTTGTGAAATAAAATTTCAAATCCAAAAGTAATCCAAAAGGCCTCAAATCCAAATATCCAGCAGCATCCACAAAAAGTAATCCTTCCCAGTCAAGATCGAAAGCAAAGTGGCCAGGAAATGGACTAAGCAATGGGAGGAGCTTGCTGGACAGGAACAGGAAGTTGGAGACTGGGGCACTTCCTTCACACCACCCCTATGGGAGGAGCTTGCTGGACAGGAACAGGAAGTTGGAGACTGGGCCACTTCCTTCACCCCTCCCCAATTGTAATTTTTGTACTTTCGCGAGTGCGAGATTGTTGCTGCCCGCGCCGCGGCCCGCGAGCAGTGCGAACACAAGCAAAAAATCCGCTTCGCACGGATTTGCGTATTTTCGCCACATCCGCGAGAGTTCGCGGATTGCGGATTTACCGAAAATCCGAAAAATCCGCGAGCGTAACGGATTTTCCGCCCATGCTTAGAAAGAAGCAACAGAGGTGCTGAAAGAGGTGCGAAGGGAGCAGAAAGAACAAGTGAAGTACAGATAGAAGCAACAGAGGTACAAAAAGAGGCAAGAGAGGTATAGAAATAGGCAGGAAAGGTGCAGAAAGAGGGACCAGGTGTGCAGAAAGAGGCAAAAGAATTGCTGAAATATGCAACAGAGGTGTTGAAAGGAGCAAGAGAAGTGCAGAAAGAGGCAAGTGAGGTGTAGAACGAGGCAAGAGGTATGTAGAAAAAGGAAGAAGGGTGCGGAAAGAAGCAAGAGACGTGCAGAAAGAAGAAAGATGTGCAGAAAAAGGGAATAATAGTGCAGAAAGAAGCAATGCGTGCAGAAAGAGGTGAGTGAGGTACAGAAAGAGGCAAGACAAGTGCAGAAAGAGGCAAGAGAGTTGCAGAAACAGGCAAAAGCAATGCAGAAATAGGGAACCGGTGTGCAGACAGTGGCAAGAGGGATGCAGAAATTTGCAACAGAGGTGCAAAAAGAAGCAAGAGCAGTGTAGAAAGAACCAACGGAGGTGCAGAAAGAAGCAAGAAGGGTACAGAAAGAGGCAATAAATGTGCAGAAAGAATCAAAAGAGGTGCAGAAAGAGGCAAGAAAACTGCAGAAAGAGGAAAGAGAGGTGCAGAAAGAGAAAGGAGAGGTGCACAAAGAGGCAAAAGGAGTACAGAAGGAGGGAAGAAGGGTACAGAAAGAGAAAAGGGGGAAGCAGAAATTTACAACAGAGGTGCAAAAAGATGCAAGAGCAGTGCAGAAAGAACGAACCGCTGTGCTTAAAGAGGTAAGGGGTGCAGAAAGAACCAAGAGAAGTGCAGAAAGAAGAAACAGAGAAGCTTGAAGAGTGGTATAGAAAGAAGCAAGAGGGGTGCAGAAAGAAGGAATATAAGTGCAGAAGTAAGCAACAGAGGTTCTGAAAGAGGCACAAAGGGGCAGAAAGAGGCAAGAGAAGCGCAGAAAGAACAAAAAGAGGTATAAAAAGAAGCAAGAGGGTTGCAGAAAGAGGTACAAGAGGTGCAAAAAGGGGCGGGAGGTACAGAAAGAGGCAAGAGTGGTGCAAAAAGAAGGGAGAGAAGTGCAGAAAGAAGCAACAGAGATATGGAAAGAAGCACGAGAAGTGTAGAAAGAGGCAAAGGAGGAGCATAAAGAAGCAAGATAAATGCAAAAAGAACCAATATAGGTGCAAAAAGAGGTTATAGGGATGCAGAAAAGGGTAGGAGAGGTGCACAAAAAGGCTAGAGAGGTCCAGAAAGAGGTAGGAGGGATGCCGAAAGGTAGGAGAAGTGCAGAAACTAGCAATATATGTCATTAAAGAAGCAAGAGGAGTGCAGAAAGAGGCAATGGATGGAAATGCAGAAAGAAGCAACTGAGGTGCATAAAGAGGCAAGAGACGTACATAAACAGACAAGAAAGATACAGAAGGAGGAAACAGGGGTGCAGAAAGAGGTAAGAGAAGTAATGAAAGAAACAACGGATGTGTAAAAAGAAGCAAGAGAAGTGTAGAAAGAGGCAAAAGAGGAGCCAAAAGAAGCAAGAGCAGTCCAGAAAGAACCAATAGAGGTGCAAAAAGAGGCAAGAGGGATGCCGAAAAAGGTAGGAGAGGTGCAAAAAGAGGCAAGAGAGGTACAGAAAGGGTGCAGAAAGCAGGAGGAGTAGTGCCGAAAGAAGCAACAGAGGCGCTGAAAGAGGTGAGAAGGGTGCATAAAGAGCAAGAGAAGTACAGAAAGAAGCAACAGAGGTACAGAAAGAGGCACATGAGATGCAGAAACAGGCAGGAAATATGCAGAAAGAGGTGACGTGGTGCAGAAAGAGGTGACGTGGTGCAGAAAGAGGCAAGAGAGGTGCAGAAAGAGAAAAGAGGGGTGCCGGAAGAGGCAAGAGGGGTGCAGGGAGAAGCAAGTGAGGTGCAGAAAAAGGCAACAGAGGTGCATAAACAGGCAAAAGAATTGCTGAAAGTAGCAACAGAGGTGTGGAAAGAAGCATTAGAAGGGCAGAAAGAGACAAGTGAGGTGCAGAAAGTGTCAAGAGAGGTGCAGAAAATGGCAAGGGAACAGAAGAGAGAGGCTGGAGGGATGCAACAAAAAGGAAAGAAAGGTGTAGAAAGATGCAATAGAGGTGCAGCAGAAAGAAGCAAGAGAGGGACAGAAAGAGGGAAGACAAGTGCAGGAAGAAACAACAGGGGTACAGAAAGAGACAGCAGGGGTGCAGAAGGAAGCAAGAAAGGTGCAGAGAGATGCAACAGTAAATGCAGAAAGAGGAGAGAAGTGAAGAAAGACGCAAAAGAGGTGCACAAAAAAGCAAGAAGGTTAAGAAAGAGGCAAGAGTAGTGCAGAAAGAATGAACAGATGTGCAGAATAAGGCAAGAGAGGTGCATAAAGAGGCAAGAGATGTGCAAAAAAATAGAAGAAGGGTGCATAAAGAAGCAAGAGAAGTACAGAAAGAGGCAGGTTAGGTGTAGAAGAAGGTAAGAGAACTACATAAACAGGCATGAAATGTGGAGAAAAAGGGAACAGGGGTGCAGAAAGAGGCAAGAGAGGTGCATAAATACAAAAGAGGGGTACATAAAGAGGCAAGAGTGGTGCATGAAGAAGCAAGTGGGGTGCAGAAAGAGGCAAAGGAATACTGAAACAAGCAACAGCGGTGTGGAAAGAAGTAAGATAAGTGTAGAAAGAGGTAAGTGAGGTGCAGAAAGAAGCAAGAACAGTGCCAAATGAACCAATAGAGGTATAAAAAGAGGCAAGTGGGGTGCAGAAAAAGGTAGGAAGTGTGCACAAAGAGGCAATAGAGGTACAGAAAGAGGCAGGAGGGGTGCAGAAAGAATGAAGAGAAGTGCATACAGAAGCAACAGAGGTGCTGAAAGAGGTGTGAAGGGTGCAGAAAGAGTAAGAGAAGAACAGAAAGAAGCAACAGAGGTACAGAAAGTGGCAAGAGAGGTACAGAAATAGTCAGGAAAGGTGCAGTAAGAGGAACAGGTATGCAGAAAGAGGCATAAGTATTGCTGAAATAAGCAACAGAGGTGTTGAAAGGAGCAAGAGAAGTGCAGAAAGAGGCAAGTGAGGTGTAGAAAGAGGGAAGAAGGATGAAAAAAGGGAACAAGGGTGCGGACAGAAGCAAGAGACGTGCAGAAAGAAGCAAGAGATGTGCAGAAAAAGGGAATAAGGGTGCAGAAAGAAGCAATAAGTGCAGAAAGAGGCGAGTGAGGTACAGAAAGAGACAAGAGAAATGCAGAAAGAGGCAAGAGAGTTGCAGAAACAAGCAAAAGCAATGCAGAAATAGGGAACCGTTGTGCAGACAGAGGTAAGAGAGGTGCAGAAAGAGGGAAGAGGGTTACAGAAAGAGGCAAGAGGGATGCAGAAATTTGCAACAGCGGTGCAAAGAGAAGCAGAAGCCATTTAGAAAGAACCAGCAGAGGTGCTGAAAGAGGCAAGAGGGGTACAGAAAGAGGCAAGAAAAGTGCAGAAAGAAGCAAAAGAGGTGCAGAAAGAGGCAGAATAACTGCAGAAAAAGAAAAGAGATTTGTAGAAAGATGACGGAGAGTTGCACAAAGAGGCAACAGGAGTACAGAAAGAGGGAAGACGGGTACAGAAAGAGGCAAGAGTGATGCAGAAATTTGCAACAGAGGTGGAAAAAAGCAAGAGCAGTGCAGAAAGAAGCGACTGAGGTGCTTAAAGAGGTAAGAGGAGTGCAGAAAGAACCAAGAGAAGTGTAGAAAGAACTGATAGAGGTGCTTAAAGAGGCAAGAGGGATACAGAAAGAGGCAGGGGGTGCAAAAAGAAGGAATATAAGTGCAGAAGGAAGCAACAGAGGTGCTGAAAGAGGCACAAAGGGTACAGAAAGAGGCAAGAAAAGTGCAGAAAAAAGCAACAGAGGTATAGAAAGAGGCAAGAGAGGTGCAGAAAGAGCCAGGAGAATTGCTGAAAGAAGCAACAGAGGTGTAGAAAGAAGCAACAGAAGTGCAGAAAGAACAAACAGAGGTGTAAAAAGAGGCAAGAGGGGTGCAGAAAGAGGTACTAGAGGCGGCTCAAAAAGGGACAAGAGAGGTACAGAAAGAGGCTGGAGTGGTGCAAAAAGAAGGAAGAGAAGTGCAGAAAGAGGCAAGAGAAATACTGAAAGAAGCAACAGAGGTATGGGAAAAAGCAAGAGAAGTGTGGAATGAGGCAAAGGAGGAGCAGAAAGAAGCAACATAAATGCAAAACAAACCAATAGAGGTGCAAAAAGAGGCAATAGCAATGCAGAAAAGGTAGAAGAGGTACACAAAAAGGCAAGAGCGGTCCAGAAAGAGGCAGGAGGGGTGCAGAAATGTAGAAGAAAAGTGCAGAAAAAAGCAACAGATGTGATTAAAGAGCAGGGGGGTGCAGAAAGAGGCAAGAGAGGTACAGAAACAGACAGGATAGGTACAGAAAGAGAAAACCGGGGTGCAGAAAGAAAGAAGAGAAGTGCAGAAAGAGGCAAGAGAATTGATGAAAGAAGCAATAGATGTGTACAAAGAAGCGAGAGAAGTGTAGAAAGAGGCAAGTGAGGTACAGTAAGAAGCAAGACTGGTACAGAAAGAACAAATACATGTGCAAAAAGAGGCCAGAGGGGTGCAGAAAGAGGTAGGAGAGGAGCACAAACAGGCAAGAGAGGTACAGAAAGAGGCAGGAGTGGTGCAGAAAGAAGCTAGAGCAGTGCAGAGAGACCCAATAGAGGTGCAAAGAGGCAAGAGGGATGCAGAAAAAGGTAGGAGAGGTGCACAAAGAGTCAAGAGAGGTACAGAAAGAGGCAGGAGGGTGCAGAAAGGAGGAAGAATAGTACAGAAAGAAGTAACAGGTGCTGAAAGAGGTGAGAATAGTGCATAAGGAGCAAAAGAGATGCAGAAACAGGCAGGAAATATGCAGAAAGAGGAGACAGGGGTACAGAAAGAGGCAAGAGAGGTGCAGAAAGAGAAAAGAGGAATGCAAAAAGAAGCAAGAGGGGTGCAGAGAGAAGCAAGTAAAGTGCAGAAAAAGGCAAAAGAGGTGCAGAAACAGGCAAAAGAATTGCTGAAAGAAGCAACAGGGATGTGGGAAGAAGCATTAGAAGTGCAGAAAGAGGCAAGTGAGGTGCAGAAAGAGGCAAGAGAACTGCAGAAAGAAGCAAGAGAGTTGCAGAAACAGGCAATAGGAGTGCAGGAAGTGGGAAAAGGTGTGCAGACAGAGGCAAGAGAGGTGCAGAATGAGGGAAGAGTGGTCCAAAAACAGGTAAGAGGGATGCAGACATTTGCAGCAGACGTACAAAAAGGAGCAAGAGCAGTGTAGAAAGAACCAACAGAGGTGCAGAAAGTGACAAGAGGGGTAGAGAAAGAAGCAAGAAAAGTAAAAAAGAAGCAAATGAGGTGTAGAAAGAGGCAAGAGAACTGCAGAAAAAGGAAAGATAGGTGCAGAAAGAGATAGAAGAGGTGCACAATGAAGCGACAGAGGTGTTTAAAGAGGCAAGAGGGGTATAGAAAGAGACAGGAAGGGTGCATAAAGAAGAAAGAGAAGTGCGGAAGGAAGCAACAGAGGTGCTGAAAGCGGCACGAAAGGTGCAGAAAGAGGCAAGAGAATTGCAGAAAGAGGCAACAGAGGTATAGAAAGAGGCAAGAGAGGTGCAGAAACAGGTAGGAAACATGCAGAAAGACGGAGTGCAGGTGTGCATAAAGCGGCAAAAGAATTGCTGAAATAAGCAACAGAGGTGTGGTTAGAAGCAAGAGAAGTGCAGAAAGAGGCAAGTGTGTTGCAGAATGAAAAAAGAGCAGTACAGAAAGAAGCAACAGAGGTGCTGAAAGAGATGCGAAGGGTGAAGAAAGAGCAAGAGAAGAACAGAAAGAAGCAACAGAGGTAAATAAAGAAGCAAGAAAGGTATAGACATAGGCAGGAAAGGTGCAAAAAGAAGCAAGAGCAGTGTAGACAGAACCAACAGAGGTGCAGAAAGAGGCAAGAGGGGTACAGAAAGAGGCAAGAAAAGTGCAGAAGGCAGCAAAAGATGTGCAGAAAGAGGCAAGAGAACTGCAGAAAAAGAAAAGAGAATTGCAGAAAGAGGAAGGAGAGTGGCACAAAGAGGCAACAGGAGTACAGAAAGAGCGAATAAGGGTACAGAAAAAGGCGAAAGGGATGCAGAAATTTGTAACAGAGGTGCAAAAAGAAGCAAGAGCAGTGAAGAAAGAAGGGACTGAGGTTCTTAAAGAGGTTAGAGGGGCGCAGAAAGAACCAAAAGAAGTGCAGAAAGAACCAAGAGAGGTGCTTAAAGAGGCAAGAGGGGTACAGAAAGAGGCAGGGGGTGCAGAAAGAAGGAATATAAGATCAGAAGAAAGCAACAGAGGTGCTGAAAGAGGCGCAAAGGGTGCAGAAAGAGGCAAGAAAAGTGCAGGAAAAGCAACAGAGGTATAGAAAGAGGCACAAGAGGTGCAGAAACAGCCAGGAGAATTGCTGAAAGAAGCAACAGAGGTGTAGAAAGAAGCAAAAGAAGTGCAACAGAGGTGCAAAAAGAGGCAAGATGGGTGCAGAAAGAGGTACTAGATGTGCAAAAAGGGGCAAAAGAGGGACAGAAAGAGGTAGGAGTGGTGCAAAAAGAAGGAAGAGAAGTGCAGAAAGAGGTGAAAGTGGCAACAGAGGTATGGAAAGAAGCAAGAGAAGTGTAGAAAGAGGCTAAGGAGGAGCAGAAATAACCAATAGAGGTGCAAAAAGAGGCAATAGGGATGCAGAAAAAGGTAGGAGAGGTACACAAAAAGGCAAGAGAGGTCCAGAAAGAGGCAGGAGGGGTACAGAAATGTAGAAGGGAAGTGTAGAAAAAAGCAACAGATGGTATTAAAGAAGCAAGAGGGGTGCAGAAAGAGGCAATGGATAGAAATCCAGAAAGAAGCAACTGAGGTGCATAAAGAGGCAAGAGAGGTACAGAAACAGATAAGAAAGGTACAGAAAGAGGTAACAGGGGTGCAGAAAGAAAGAAGAGAAGTGCAAAAAGAGGCAGGAGAATTGATGAAATAAGCAACAGATGTGTAGAAAGAAGCAAGAGAAGTGTAGAAAGAGGCCATTAAGGTGCAGAAAGAAGCAAAACCAGTGCAGAAAGAAGAAATACAGGTAAAAAAAAGAGGCAAGAGGGGTGCAGAAAGAGGTAGGAGAGGAGCACAAACAGGCGAGAGAGATACAGAAAGAGGCAACGGTGATGCAGAAAGAAGGAAGAAAAGTGCAAAAAGAGCCAAGAGAATTGATGAAAGAAGCAACAGGGGTGTAGAAAGAAGCAAGAGCAGTGCAGAAAGAACCAATAGAGATCCAAAGAGGCAAGAGGGAAGCGGCAAAGGTAGGAGAGGTGCACCAAGAGGCAAGAAGTACAGAAAGAGGCAGGAGGGATGCAGAAAGGAGGAGTAGTGCAGAAAGAAGTAACAGAGGTGCTGAAAAAGTGAGAATAGTGCATAAAGAGCAAGAGAAGTGTAGAAAGAAGCAACAGAGGTACAGAAAGAGGCAAGTGAGGTGCAGAAACAGGCAGGAAATATGCAGAAAGAGGAGACAGGGGTACAACAAGAGGTAAGAGAGGTGCAGAGAGAAGCAAGTGATGTGCAGAAAAAGGCAACAAAGGTGTAAACACAGGCAAAAGAATTGCTGAAAGAAGCAACGGAGGTGTGGAAAGAAGCATTAGAAGTGCAGAAAGAGGCAAGTGAGGTGCAGAACGTGGCGAGTGAGATGCAGAAAATGGCAAGGGAACAGCAGAAAGAGGTAAGACAAGTACAGAAAGAAACAAAAGGGGAATAGAAAGAGACAACAAGAGAGGTGCAGAAAGAGACAATAGTAAATGCAGAAAGAAGAGAGAGAAGTGAAGAAAGACGCAAACGAGGTGCACAAAAAAGCAATATGGGTGAAGAAAGAGACAAGAGCAATGCAGAAAAAACCAACAGATGTGCAGAATAAGGTAATAGGGGAGCATAAAGAGGAAAGAGATGTGAAGAAAAAGGGACGAAGGGTGCATGAAGAAGCAAGAGAAGTGCAGAAAGAGGCAAGTTAGTTGTATGAAGAGGTAAGAGAACTACAGAAACAGGCAGGAGATGTGGAGAAAAAGGGAACAGGGGTGCATAAAGAAGCAAGGAGGGTGCAGAAAGAGGCAAAAGAATACTAAAGAAGCAACAGTGGTGTGGAAAGAAGCACAAAAAGTGCAGAAAGAGGCAAGTGAGGTGCAGAAAGAAGCAAGAGCAGTGCAGAATGAGCCAATAGAGGTGTAAAAAGAGGCAAGTGGGGTGCAGAAAAAGGTAGGAAGACTGCACAAAGAGGCAAGAGAGGTACAGAAAGAGGCAAGAGAACTGTAGAAAGAGGCAAGAGAGTTGCAGAAACAGGCAAAAGCAATGCAGAAATAGGGAACCGGTGTGCAGACAGAGGCAAGAGAGGTGCAGAAAGAGGGAAGAGGGTTACAGAAAGAGGCAAGATGGATGCAGACATTTGCAACAGAGGTGCAAAAAGAAGCAAGAGCAGTGTGGAAAGAACCAACAGAGGTGCAGAAAGAGGCAAGAGGTATACAGAAAGAGGCTAGAAACGTGCAGAAAGAAGCAAAGAGGCAAGAGAACTGCAGAAAAAGAAAAGAAAATTGCAGAAAGAGGAAGGAGAGGTGCACAAAGAGGCAAATGGAGTACAGAAAGAGGGGAAAGGGGCACCGAAAGAGGCAAGAGTGATTCAGAAACTTGCAACAGAGGTGCAAAAAGAAGCAAGAGCAGTGCAGAAAGAAGCAAGAGCAGTGCAGAAAGAAGCAACAGAGGTGAGAGGGGTGCAGAAAGAACCAAGAGAAGTGCAGAAAGAAGCAACAGAGATGCTTAAAGAGGCAAGAGGGGTATAAAAAGAGGCAGGATGGGTGCAGAAAGAAGGAATATAAGTGCAGAAGGAAGCAACAGAGGTGCTGAAAGGGGCAAAAAGGTGCAGAAAGAGGCAAGAGAAGTGCAGAAAAAGGCAACAGAGGTATAGAAAGAGGCAAGAGATGTGCAGAAACAGCCAGGAGAGTTGCTGAAAGAAGCAACAGAGGTGTAGAAAGAAGCAACAGAAGTGCAGAAAGAGCAAACAGAAGTGCAAGAAGAGGCAAGAGGGGTACAGAAAGAGGTACTAGAGGCGCAAAAAGTAGCAAGAGAGGTACAGAAAGAGGCTGGAGTTGTGTAAAAAGAAGGAAGAAAAGTGCAGAAAGAGGCAAGAGAAATGCTGAAAGAAGCAACAGAGGTATGGGAAGAAGCAAGAGAGATGAAGAATGAGACAAAGGAGGAGCAGAAAGAAGCAACATAAATGCAAAACAAACCAATAGAGGTGCAAAAAGAGGCAATAGGGATGCTGAAAAGGTAGGAGAGGTACACAAAAAGGCAAGAGTGGTCCAGAAAGAGGCAGAAGGAGTGCAGAAATATAGAAGAGCAGTGCAGAAAAAAGCAACGGATGTGATTAAAGAGCAGGGGGTGCAGAAAGAGGCATGAGAGGTACAGAAACAGACAGGAAAGGTACAGAAAGAGAAAACCGGGTGCAGAAAGAAAGAAGAGAAGTGCAGAAAGAGGCAAGATAATTGATTAAAGAAGCAACAGATGTGTACAAAGAAGCAAGAGAAGTGTAGAAAGAGGCAAGTGAGGTGCAGTAATAAGCAAGACTGGTGCAGAAAGAACAAATACAGGTGCAAAAAATGACAAGAGGGGTGCAGAAAGAGGTAGGAGAGGAGCACGCACAGTCAAGAGAGTTACAGAAAGAGGCAGGAGTGGTGAAGAAAGAAGCAAAAGCAGTGCAGAGAGATCCAATAGAGGTGCAAAGAGGCAAGAGGGATGCAGAAAAAGGTAGGAGAGGTGCACCAAGAGGCAAGAGAGGTACAGAAAGAGGCAGGAGGGGTGCAGAAAGGAGGAAGAATAGTGCAGAAAGAAGTAACAGAGGTGCTCAAAGAGGTGAGAATAGTGCATAAGGAGCAAAAGAGATGCAGAAACAGGCAGGAAATATGCAGAAAGAGGAGACAGGAGTACAGAAAGAGGAAAGAGAGGTAAAGAAAGAGAAAAGAGGAATACAGGAAGAAGCAAGAGGGGTGCAGAGAGAAACAAGTGAGGTGCAGAAAAAGGCAAAAGAGGTGCAGAAACAGGCAAAAGAATTGCTGAAAGAAGCAACGGAGGTGTGAAAAGAAGCATTAGAAGTGCAGAAAGAGGCAAGTGAGGTGCAGAAAGAGGCAAGAGAACTGCAGAAAGAAACAGGCAATAGGAGTGCAGAAAGAGGGAACAGGTGTGCAGACAGAGGCAAGAGAGGTGCAGAATGAGGAAAGAGTGGTACAAAAACAGGTAAGAGGGATGCAGACATTTGCAACAGAGGTACACAAAGGAGCAATAGCAGTGTAGAAAGAACCAACAGAGTTGCAGAAAGAGGCAAGAGGGGTAGAGAAAGAAGCAAGAAAAGTGAAAAAAGAAGCAAATGAGGTGTAGAAAGAGGCAAGAGAACTGCAGAAAAAGGAAAGAAAGGTGCAGACAGAGATAGAAGAGGTGCACAACGAAGCAACAGAGGTGTTCAAAGAGGCAAGAGGGGTAAAGAAAGAGGCAGGACGGGTGCATAATTAAGAAAGAGAAATGCGGAAGGAAGCAACAGAGGTGCTGAAAGAAGCACAAAGGGTGCAGAAAGAGGCAAGAGAATTGCAGAAAGAGGCAACAGAGGTATAGAAAGAGGCAAGAGAGGTGCAGAAACAGGCAGGAAAGGTGCAGAAAGAGGTAGTGCAGGTGTGCAGAAAGAGGCAAAAGAATTGCTGAAATCAGCAACAGAGGTGTGGTTAGAAGCAAGAGAAGTGCAGAAAGAGGCAAGTGTGTTGCAGAACGAAGCAAGAGCAGTGCAGAAAGAAGCAACAGAGGTGCTGAAAGAGATGTGTAGGGTGCAGAAAGAACAAGAGAAGTACAGAAAGAAGCAACAGAGGTACATAAAGAGGCAAGAGAGGTATAGACAAAGGCAGGAAAAGTGCCAAAAGAAGCAAGAGCAATGTAGACAGATCCAACAGAGGTGTAGAAATAGGCAAGAGGGGTACAGAAAGAGGCCAGAAAAGTACAGAAAGAAACAAAAGATGTGCATAAAGAGGCAAGAGAACAGCAGAAAAAGAAAAGAGAATTGCAGAAAAAGGAAGAAGAGTGGCACAAAGAGGCAACAGGAGTACAGAAAGAGGGAAGAAGGGTACAGAAAGAGGCAAGAGGGATGCAGAAATTTGCAACAGAGGTGCAAAAAGAAGCAAGAGCAGTGAAGAAAGAAGTGACTGAGGTTCTTAAAGAGGTAAGAGGGGTGCAGAAAGAACCAAAAGAAGTGTAAAATGAACCAAGAGAGGTGCTTAAAGAGGCAAGAGGGGTACAGAAAGAGGCAGGGGGTGCAGAAAGAAGGTATATAAATGCATAAGGAAGCAACAGAGGTGCTGAAAGGGGCACAAAGGGTGCAGAAAGAGGCAAGAAAAGTGCAGAGAAAAGCAACAGAGATATAGAAAGAGGCAAGAGAGGTGCAGAAACAGCCAGGAGAATTGCTGAAAGAAGCAACAAAGGTGTAGAAAGAAGCAAAAGAAGTGCATAAAGAACAAACAGGGGTACAAAAAGAGGCAAGAGGGGTCCAGAAAGAGGTACTAGAGGCACAAAAAGGGGCAAAAGAGGTACAGAAAGAGGCAGGAGTGGTGCATAAAGAGGCAAGAGAATAGCAGAAAAAGAAAAGAGAATTGCAGAAAAAGGAAGGAGAGTGGCACAAAGAGGCAACAGGAGTACAGAAAGAGGGAAGAAGGGTACAGAAAGAGGCAAGAGGGATGCAGAAATTTGCAACAGAGGTGCAAAAAGAAGCAAGAGCAGTGAAGAAAGAAGCGACTGAGGTTCTTAAAGAGGTAAGAGGGGTGCAGAAAGAACCAAAAGAAGTGTTAAAAGAACCAAGAGAGGTGCTTAAAGAGGCAAGAGGGGTACAGAAAGAGGCAGGGGTGCAGAAAGAAGGTATATAAATGCATAAGGAAGCAACAGAGGTGCTGAAAGGGGCACAAAGGGTGCAGAAAGAGGCAAGAAAAGTGCAGAGAAAAGCAACAGAGATATAGAAAGAGGCAAGAGAGGTGCAGAAACAGCCAGGAGAATTGCTGAAAGAAGCAACAAAGGTGTAGAAAGAAGCAAAAGAAGTGCATAAAGAACAAACAGAGGTACAAAAAGAGGCAAGAGGGGTCCAGAAAGAGGTACTAGAGGCGCAAAAGGGGCAAAAGAGGTACAGAAAGAGGCAGGAGTGGTGCAAAAAGAAGGAAGAGAAGTGCAGAAAGAGCTGAAAGAAGCAACAGAGGTATGGAAAGAAGCAAGAGAAGTGTAGAAAGAGGCAAAGGAGGAGCAGAAAGAAGCAAGATAAATGCAAAAAGAACCAATAGAGGTGCAAAAGAGGCAATAGGGATGCAGAAAAAGGTAGGAGAGGTATACAAAAAGGCAAGAGAGGTCCAGAAAGAGGCAGGAGGGGTACAGAAATGTAGATGGGAAGTGCAGAAAAAAGCAACAGATGGGATTAAAGAAGCAACTGGGGTGCATAAAGAGGAAAGAGAGTTACAGAAACAGACAAGAAAGGTACAGAAACAGGCTAAAGGGGTGCAGACAGAAAGAAGCGAAGTGCAGAAAGAGGTAAGAGAATTGATGAAAGAAGCAACAGATGTGTAGAAAGAAGCCAGTGAGGTACAGAAAGAAGCAATACCGGTGCAGAAAGAAGAAATAAAGGTGCAAAAAGAGGCAATTGGGGTGCATAAAGATGTAGGAGAGGTGCACAAAGAGGCAAGCGAGGTAAGGAAAAAGGCAGGATGGGTGCAGAAAAACGGGACAGAAGTGCAGAAAGAGCAAGAGAATTGCTGAAAAAAGCAACAGAGGTTTAGAAAGAAGCAAGAGAAGTGTAGAAAGAGGCAAGTGAGGTACAGAAAGAAGCAATAGTAGTACAGAAAGAACCAATAGTGGTGCAAAAAGAGGGAAGAGAGGTGCAGAAAAAGGTAGGAGAGGTGCACAAAGAGATAATAGAGGTACATAAAGAGGCAGAATGGGTGCAGAATGAAGGATGTGAAGTGCAGAAAGAAGCAACGGAGGTGCTGAAAGAGGCGTGAAGGGTGCAGCAAGAGCAAGAGAAGTGCAGAAAGAAGCAAGAGAAGTGCAGAAAGAAGCAACATAGCTGCTGAAAGAGGCGCAAAGTGTGCAGCAAGAGCAAGAGAAGTGCAGAAAGAAGCAACAGCGGTACACATAGATGTAACAGAGGTGCAGAAACTGGCAGGAAAGGTGCAGAAAGAGGGAACAGGAGTGCAAACAGAAGCAAGAGCAATGTAGAAAGAACCAACAGAGGTACAAAGAGAAGAAAGAGCAGTGCAGAACAAACCAACAGAGGTGCAGAAAGAGGCAGTAGGGTACAGAAAGAGGCAAGAAAAGTGCAGAAAGAAGCAAAAGAGGTAGAGAAAGAGGCAAAAGAACAGCAGAAAAAGGTGAGAGATGTGCAGTAAGAGGCAGGAGAGATGCACAAAGAGGTAAAAGGGGTACAGAAAGAGGGAAGAAGGGTACAGAAAGAAGTAAGAGCAGGGCAGAAAGAAGTGATGGAGGTGCTTAGAGAAGCAAGAGCGGTGCAGAGAGGCAAGCGAAGTGCAGAAAGACGCATCAGAGGTCATGAAAGAGGAAAAAGAGGTGCAGAAACAGGTAAGAAAGGTACAGAAAGAGGAAACAGGGTTGCAGAAAGAGATAAGAAGGATGCAGACATTTGCAAGAGAGGTGCAGAATGAAGCAAGAGCAGTGCAGAAAGAAACAAGAGAAGTGCAAAATGAAGCAAGAGGAGTGGCAAAACAGGCAGGAGGGGTATAGAAAGATGCAGGAGGTGTACAGAAAGAAGAAAGAGAAAGTCAGAAAGAAGCAACTGAGGTGCTGAAAGAGATGCAAAGTGCTCATAAAGAGGCTAGACAAGTGCAGAAAAAAAGCAAGAGGTACAGAAAGAGGCAAGAGATGTGGAGAAAGAAACAAGAGCAGTGCCGAATGAACCAACAGAGGTGCAAAAAGAGGCAAAAGAGGTGCAGAAAGAGCTAGGAAAGATGCACAAAGAGGCAAGAAAGATACAGAACAAGGCAGGAGGGGTGCAGAAAGAAGGAAGAGAAGTGCAGAAAGAAACTACAGAGGTGCTGAATGAGGTGTGAAGGGTGCAGAAAGAGCAAGAGAAGTGCAGAAAGAAGCAACATAGGTATAGCAAGAAGCAAGAGTGGTGCCGAATCAGCCACGAAAGGTACAGAAAGAGGGAACGGGGTGCAGAAAGAGGCAAGAGATGAGCAGAAATCAAAAAGAGGGGGGCAGAAACAGGCAAGAGGAGTGCAGATAGACACAATTGAGGTCCAGAAACAGGCAACAGGTGCAGAAAGAGGCAAAATAATTGCTGAAAGAAGCTACAGAGGTGTGGAAAGAAGCTAGAGATATGCAGAAAGAGGCAAGTGAGGTACAGAAAGTGGCAATAGAGGTGCAGAAAATAGCAAAGGAACAGAAGAAAGAGGCTAGAGGGATGCAACAAAAAGGAAAGAAAGGTGTAGAAAGAAGCAAGAGAGGGGCAGAAAAAAGCACGAGAAGTACAGAAAGAAGCAACAGGGGTAATGAAAGAGGCACCAGAGGAGCAGGAACAGGCAAGAGGAGTGCAGATAGACACAAGTGAGGTCCAGAAACAGGCAACAGGTGCAAAAAGAGGCAAAATAATTGCTGAAAGAAGCTACAGAGGTGTGGAAAGAAGCTAGAGAAGTGCAGAAAGAGGCAAGTGAGGTACTGAAAGTGGCAATAGAGGTGCAGAAAATAGCAAAGGAACAGAAGAAAGAGGCTAGAGGGATGCAACAAAAAGGAAAGAAAGGTGTAGAAAGAAGCAAGAGAGGGGCAGAAAAAAGCACGAGAAGTACAGAAAGAAGCAACAGGGGTAATGAAAGAGGCACCAGAGGAGCAGGAACAGGCAGGAAAGGTGCAGAAAGAAGGAACAGGGGTGCAGAAAGAAGCAAGAGCAGTACAGAAACAACCATCAGAAGTACAGAAAGAGGCAAGAGGGGTTCAGAAAGAGGTATGAGAGGTGCACAAAGAAGCAAGAGAGGTACAGAAAGTGGCAGGAGGGATACAGAAAGAAGTACGAAAAGTACAGAAAGCAGCAACAGAGGTGCTGAAAGAGATTCCAAGGATGCAGAAAGAGCAAGCGAAGTGTAGACAGAAGCAACAGAGGTACAAAAACAGGCAAGAGAGGAGTAGAAAGAGGCAAGTGAGGTGTAGAAAGAAGCAAGAGCCATGCAGAAATAACCAACAGAGGTGTAAAAAGAGGCAAGTGGGGTGCAGAAAAAGGTAGGAGAGGTGCACAAACAGTCAGGAGAGGTACAGAAAAAGGCAGGAGGTATGCAGAAAGAAGGAAGAGAAGTGCAAAAAGCAGCAACAGAGGTGCTGAAAGAGGCACAAGGGGTGCAGTGCAGAAAGAGCAAGAGAAGTGCAGAAAGAATCAACAGAGGTACAGAAAGAGAGAATAGAGGTGCAGAAAGAGGTAGGAAAGGTACAGAAGGAGGAACAAGTGTGCAGAAAGAGGAAGGTGAGGTGCAGAAAGAGAAAAAGGGGTGCAGAAAGAGGCAAGAGGGGTGCAGAAAGAAGCAAGTTAGGTGCAGAAACAAGCAAGAGAAGTGCAGAAGTATTGCTGAAAGAAGCAACACAGGTGTGGAAAGAAGCAGGTGAAGGTACAGAAAGAGGCAAGAGGGATGCGAAAAGGGAAGAATGGTGTAGAAAGAAGCAAGAGGGGTGCTGAAAGAAGCAATAGAAGTTTAGAAAGAAGCAAAATAGGTGTACAAAGAGGGAGGACAAGTGCAGAAAGATACAACAGGGATGCAGAAAGAGACAACAGGGTTGCAGAAAGAAGCAAGAGAGATGCAGAAAGAGGCAATAGAAGTACAGAAGGAGGAGAGAGAAGTGAAGAGAGAAGCAAAAGTTGTGCAGAAAGAAACAAGAGGGGGCAGAAAGAGGCAAGAACAGTGCATTAAGAACCAAGAGATGTGCGGATTGAGGCAAGAGAGGTACATAAGGATGAAAGATATATGCAGAAAAAGGGAATAAGGGTGCAGAACAAAGTAAGAGAAGTGCAGAAAGAGGCAAGAGAGTTGAAGGAACAGGCAAAAGAAGTGCGGAAAGAGGCAAAAGATATTCAGACAGAGGCAGGAGAAGTGCAGAAAGAAGGAAGATGGGTAAAGAAAGAGGCAAGGGGATGCAGAAATTTGCAACAGAGGTGCAAAAAGAACCAAGAGCTGTGCAGAAAGAACCAACGGAGGTGCAGAAAGAGGCAAGAGGGGTACAGAAAGAGGCAAGAGTGTTACAGAAAGAAGCAGGCGAAGTGGAGAAATAGGCAAGAGGGGTACACAAAGAGGCAGGAGGTGTGCCAAAGGAAGAGGAGTGCAGAAAGAAGCAACAGAAGTGCTGAAAGAGGTGCAAAGTGTTCAGAAAGAGGCAAGACAAGTGTAGAAAAAAGCAACAGAGGTACAGAAAGAGGCAAGTGAGGTGCAGAAACAGGCAGGAAAGGTGCAGAAAGAGGGAAAAGTGATACAGTAAGAGGCAAGAGAGGGGCAGAAAGAGGGGAAGAAGGGTGCAGAATGAGGCAAGAGGGGTGCAGAAAGACACAAGAGAGGTACAGAAAAAATACAAGGAAGTACAGAAAGAGGCAAAATAATTGCTGAAAGAAGCAAAAGAGGTGTTAAAAGAAGCAAGAGAAGTGCAGAATGAACTAACAGAGGTGCAAAAAGAGGCAAAAGTGGTGCAGGAAGAGGTTGGAGAGGTGCACAAAGAAGGGCAAGAAGTGCAGAAAGAGGCACGAGAATTGCTGAAAGAAACAACAGAGGTGTAAAAAGAAGCAAGAGAAGTGTAGAAAGAGGCAAGTGAGGTACAGAAAGAAGCAAGAGAACTGCAGAAAGAGGTAAGAGAGTTGAAGAAACAAGCAAAATGAGTACATAAAGAGGGAAAAGGTGTGCAGACATAGGCAAGCGAGGTACAGAAAGAGGCAAGACGGGTACAGAAAGAGGCAGGAATAGTGCAGAAAGAAGCAAAAGAGGTGGAGAAAGAGACACACAGTGTTCAGAAAGAGGCAAGACAAGTGCAGAAAAAGCAACAGAGGTACAGAAAGAGGAAAGTGACGTGCAGAAACAGGCAGGAAAGGTGCAGAAAGAGGGAACAGGGGTACATAAAGAGGCAAGTGAGGTGCAGAAAGAGGCAATAGAGGTGCAGAAAGACACACGAGAGGTATAGAAACTAGCAAGGAAAGTGTAGAAAGAGGCAAGAGAATTGCTGAAAGAAGCAACAGAGGTGGAGAAAGAAGCAAGAGAAGTGCAGAAAGAACCAACAGAGGTGCAAAAAGAGGCAAGACTGGTGCAGGAAGAGGTAGGAGAGGTGCACAAAGAGGCAAGAGAGGTACAGAAATAAGCAACAGAGGTACATAAAGAGGCAACGGAGGTGCAAAAACAGGCAAGAAAGGTGAAGAAAGAGGGAACAGGGGTGCAGAAAGAAGCAAGAACAGTGGAGAAAGAACGTGAAGGGGAGGATGGCTGCGGAGTTCCACGCCTCCGTGTAGCCTCCTGTGACCCGTGGTCTGTGACCCCGCCCCTCGAATGGCGGAATGCGAAAATGCTGCTTGAGATATCGCGGCCACGACGGGGAGATGCTGCTGCTCCGGCGTCTATGGATTTAGCCGAGGAATCGTAGCGTTTCAGTTGTACGGCGGGGGATGCCTGCTGCGAGCCGCTTGGAGAGTCGCGGTTCAAGTTTGCCATTCAGAGTTCTCCTGGGTCCCGCGCGCTGCAGTTTGCCTCAGCCTCAGCCTTAGCCTACCCCAGCCTGCCATAGACGTTGCATGCTTCCGAGGTTACTTGCTCACGGCTTTGGGTGTTTCTAGCTTCTAGAGCCCGGGGCAGATTTCCCTGGATTTCGTCTGTGTTTCTTTGGATTTTTCGGGACTGCTGTGTGCGAGTGTGCTTTGCTGCTCTGCACTGCTGGCTCGGGGACTGGGCTGCGGCAGCTCCCCTTGAAGAAAAGGATCCTAAAGAAAATCTTCCTTCCTGTGGTAAAAAGGTCGAACCCACAGCACTGTGAGTAGCGTCATTGAAGGGGGGAGAGAAGTCTGCGCAAGGATATTTTTTTTTTTATTTAAAAACTGACAGAGAGTATCTTTAAAGGCAGCTACATTTCTTCATTTCTTGACATTTCCTGACATATAAAAATGGGTAAACCTCAAAAGGAAGGTGAGGAGGCTATTAAGATCAGCAAAGCCGAATTAGCTCCCCGTCAGAAAGCGAGAACTCGTTTAGCCCTAGCTAAAAAGTCCGCTCGTAAAGCAGCTAAGGAGAATGAAAAAGGTAAAGCTGGGGGGGAAAGCTCAGCCGGGGATACGCTACCGGAATCCTCAGACGAGGAATTACCTATTCCTCCTAACTCAAAGGAGATAAAGAAGGCTGGGATAGATGAAAGCAATGACTTAATGAAACAGCCAGATCCAGAACTTGAGCTAGTGCTAGAGCCAGATCCAGAGCCGGAAGCAAAACTACTAGCCGGCACTTTAGTATCAGTTCCGGAAACGTCACCTCAAGCAGGAGAGGTTAAAAATAAAAATGGAAAAGGAGGAAAGGAGGTCAAAGACTATCCGCTCTTTGCAAAAAAAAACACTCCCAGGTCTCTATCTGCACAATCCCCCGTTGCCTTAGCTCCTACCACCTCACCATCTGCAACATCTTTATCAGCTGCACCTGCCAATATGGCAAGTTCTAATGACCAATCTAATGATTCAGGCCCAATAAAATCGTCCAAATCAATTTGTCATGATAAGACGCCTACGCCTCTTCATCTAAGTGCTTTACAACCTTCTAGAAATTCCACACTAGAGACTCTCGGAGAAGCGGGTTATACGCAAGTCTGCTCTTCATCTCCAGTTAAACAAAGTGAGGTGTTGGGAGCCCCAAATGCAGAGGGGAATGAAGTACAGTTGTGCTCCGTCGAAGACAATTCAGGTGCTACAATAAATCTTTCAGTAGGGGAAGATAATTTTGTGGGACGAGAAGAGAGTTCGGAGGCAAGATATCAGCTGGGCATTCGCGAAATGTTGAATCTGATTCTAGATGAAATTCGAGAAATCAAACATAATCAGCAAGTGGAGATAGCTGCCCTTCAATTAAGAATGGATAAATTTGAGGAATCCATGCTGGTAATTCCAAAGAGACTTCAGGAGGCAGAGACGAGGATCTCTACACTCGAAGATCAAATGAACCTGGCTGCGGGAGAAGCTAAGGAGGCAGCTAAGAAGAAGAATGCTCTTGAAAACAAGCTAGATGAGCTCGAAAATCATTCTAGAAGGTCAAACCTAAGGATCGTGGGGGTTCCGGAAGGATCAGAGGGCTCCGATCCCATTCAGTGGGTTGATTCTTTTATTCACCATACAGTTCTACCTGAATTCGAGGGAGACCTGACAATAACAAGAGCTCATGGGGTCCCAGCTCAGCGCTTCCCTAATTCTCCATTTCCAAGGACTATTCTTTTGAATTTTGCGGACTATAGGATCAAGGAGAAGATTTTATCAAAAGCCTTCCAACAACGCCAATTTGCAGTATCAGAAACTGTAAAATGTAGGATCTTCTCTGATATGACTGCAGCAGCGGCAAAAAGAAGAAAAGAATTTGTGAAAATTTTACACTTATTCAAGGCAAATGGCGCTCAAGCATCGATCGCGCAGCAGTCTAAATTAAAGGTCCTGGTTAAAGGAAAATTCTACTTGTTTACGGAAAGAGAAGAAGCGCACTCTTTTCTGAAGGAGATTTCTTTGGGAGCTAGGCCGGAAAAGGGGAAATTCTAACTTAGGTCTGCTCTAGCTCTGATGCTTTTTTTTTTTTCCTTAGCATGAATAGCGTGCAATATCTGTATGGGGCGGTAACAGATCTATGGGTCACTCAGGGTGTAACAAAGGACACCCAGATCAGAAGAAGTGGGAGGAATGTGGTCAGCGTGGCAGGGAGGGGGACCTCCACATTCCTGGGGAGAGTGGGGGGTGGGGGGGTAAATGCAGTAAAAAGGAATATGAGCAATGGGTATTTTACTAGCCTTAGTTCTTTTAATAGGTACGCAGCAGTGATAAAATATTCTTTCAGATGAAAAGTAACACTTGTAATATCCTGTCAATTAATGCAAATGGAATGTTAAACAAACAGAAGTATGGGGCGTTGCTGAAATGGATAATTTTTATTAGACCTCAGGTGGTCTTCTTTCAGGAGACTCACTTGAAGTCCAATAGCCCGAAGTTGTTTATTCCTAATTACTTTTCTAAGGTATTTTTCTCATCAGCAGGGGTGGCCCAGAGAGGGGTTGCTATTTATTTCTCAAGGGATCTTGCCTGGGAATTCCTTCAGGGTCATAGAGATGATAAGGGCAGGTGGATTTGGGTGGTGGCCAAATTGCAAAATAAAATTATAAACTTTGTCAACTATTACGGCCCCATCCACGATGATATTTCCGGTCTGTCAGAAATTTTTGAATCTTTGAGGGGCGCCCCAGGACAGATAATACTAGGAGGAGATTTTAATTTTATTCAAGACTTATCAAAAGATACTTCTAACAAGAAAAAGAAACAGCTAAAGCCCAAAACAAAATGTTTTTTTGAAGAACTCTTACATGAATATCAATTGAGGGATCCATGGCGTTATAGAAATGCTGAAATTGAATCTTTTACATGCTATTCCCACCGGTTTCGGACTGCATCCAGAATAGACTTTTTTTTAATTTCTAGATCTTTTTTGATCTTAAGAGCTGTGATTGGATGCAATCCGTTTTCGGACCATGCTAGAATTGAATTAGAATTAGAATTGGGAGGAGTGGATGAAAAGCGCCCCAGGTGGCAGCTGGATCGCACCCTCCTACAGAACCAGGAATGGGTTTCACAATTCAGAGATTGGATTATACAATACTTTGTAATAAACGATAATACAGCTGAACCCTTCTCTCTTTGGGGCGGATTCAAAGCATCAGCACGCGCCCAGATTATTGCATATACTAGCGCTAAGGCAAACGAAAGAAAGTCAAAAATAGCTAAGCTTCAATCAGACGTAGAGAGGGAATATGCATTGCAGCTCCAACATCACTCAAGCAAACTAGAGCAGGCTAAAACTCTTCTTCGCGATTATTTTGTAGCGGAAGAGATTAACAGCTCGAAAGCCTTCCAACAAAAGGTCTATGAAGACAGCCAGTTGGTGGGGAAATTACTAGCTAACTGTACCAGAAAAAAGCAGGAGTCATCACTGATAGTGAAAATTTGCGATCCTCAGAGCGGGCTGGAGGAGGAGGATAGAGACAAGATCTCAAAAATCTTCCTGGATCATTTTGAAAAAATTTACTCAACGGAATATCAGGTAGAGGATGTAATGATCCAGGACTATTTTTTAGACATTCAAATCCCCAAAATTTCCGAAAGTCGGGTAAATCAAATTAGTCTGGAAATAAATACCCCTGAAATACAAAACTGTATAAAGGCAACCTCAGGGGGAAAAGCTTCCGGCCAGGACGGATTCCCAATAGAATTTTATAAGGTCTTTTTTACAGAATTAGCAACTCCTTTGAAAAAGTTATATAATCATGTTAGGTTAGGCGGGTTCGTCCCTGCTGAGTTTAAGGAATCTACAATCATATGTTTTCTTAAAAAAGATAAAAATCAGTACGATGTTAATTCATATAGGCCGATTAGCCTACTAAATTCGGATTACAAAATCCTTATGAAAATATGGGCTGAAAGATTTGTCTTTGCTGCCCAGGAGGTCATTCATCAGGACCAGTCTGGGTTTATTGCAGGGCGTTATAGGGCAGCAAACACCGAGTTCCTAATTCAGGCATTGGACGATTTTAATATTAATTTGACCCCAGCCTGTATACTGATGATGGACGCGGAAAAAGCGTTTGACCTAGTGAATTGGGCTGCATTATTTTACTCTCTCGGTCAATTTGGTTTCCCAGCCTCAATTATTAAGATGCTTTATAACATCTATGAGGGAGCATCGGCCCAAGTAATAATCAATATGAAACAGGCTGGTAAGATCAAGATAAACAGGGGCACAAGACAGGGCTGGCCGTTGTCCTCGCTGCTTTTTACTTTCTTCATCGAACCTTTAGTAATTAAGATTAGGGACAATGTAGCTATCCAGCCCCCTTTAGTCGGTATGTCTAAATTAAAGCTGTTTGCCGACGATATTATTTTATATTTATCACCCATAAAAGAAAATATTGAAAATTTGATGAGAGAGTTCGATAATTATGAAAAGATAGGGGGTTATAAAGTAAATTTAAAAAAAACTGAGGTCCTTGCATTAAACACTGATCCTCATTTTCTCCCTGCTGATCTGCAGGCCCAAGCTGCAAGAAGCGACCCAATAAGATATCTGGGTATATATGTGACCACCGAATATGATATGCTCTATTCTATGAATTATATCAGAATGAAGAACAAAATTCGGAACCTTTTAGATCACTGGCTTCTTCTTCCTTTATCGATTATAGGTAGGGTCTCATTGATCAAGATGTCGGTGCTGCCTTTGCTTATCTTTTTGTTCAGTAACGTGCCCATCAAAATTAATTTAACATTTTTTAAAGAACTCGGAACAATGCTGAGAGGCTTTATATGGGGTAACAAAACTTCAAGAGTTAAACTTCCAGTATTACAACTTCCAGCTGAACAAGGAGGCTTAGCCCTACCCCACTTAAGGACCTATTATGAAGCCGCATTTTTCAATATATTGGCAGGATTACTGAGGAATAATCAAACAAGAGATAATTTCTTTCTAACAAGAATGCTACAAGAAGTAGGCTCCCAAATTCCAGTTTTTTAAAAAATCGCAAAGCTCCCAAAGAGGTCAAGATATAAAACATTAAGAGAATATGCCTCAAGAATGTCGCTTCTTTTCAGAAAACATGGTACTGATAGTTCTTATTATCTAAGTTTAAAAGAATGTACTCAAATAGGCCTTCCACTAAGCCTGAATTGTATTAAATCTTGGGAACTTTGCGGCTTCCGAGAGTTAAGACATTTTGTAATCCAAAACAGGGTAATTAGCTGGCAGGAGGTAGCCGCTAGAATAAATGGTTCATTACACCCGACTTTTTTTGAATATATGCAGATCTTTAATTTTATTAGAAAAGAGATAAGTGGCTTGTTTAATCCCCCTAATATCATACTAACAGCTTTGTATGATGGAATGGGGGAAGGTATTGGATACTGGTATGAAATGCTTCATTGTTCAAATCAAAATGTTTTAGTAGACAGCCATCTTGAGAAAATAAATCTCGCTACAAAATGTAATTTTTCTACAAAGGATTGGGAGGTCATTTGTGTGTTGGGGAATAGATCATTGCGAGCTGCCAACTATAAAAGGATGTGTTTTCTGTCCCGTTGGTTAGCATAATATACACCGGAGGCTTTGGAAAGGATGTTTCCCGGAGCTGAGAATAAATGTTTCAGATGTTTGGCTAGTAGCCAGGGAGGATGGCATCACATTTTTTTCTCTTGCCACCAGTTAGAAGCTTTCTGGAAGGGAATATTTGCCGATATCGAACAGGCTATTGGGAAATCTCTTCTACCAACAGCAGAAGTAGCCCTGTTCGGTATATGCAAAGATAGGAACAGGTTTAATAAAGCAGAAGAGGTTTTTATATTTATATCTTGCGCAGTTGCTCGCTCCTTAATTCTTCAAAACTGGAAGTCCAGCGAGGTCCCATCACACTTAAAATGGTTCAACAAAATGAGGAGAACATGTTTTTTCGAAAAGGCATATGCGGGTAGAGTGGGAGCTGTTGGGAGATTTGAGAGGAACTGGAAATATTTTGAGACTCTAGAAGTAATTAAGGGAGGATGAATCGAGAAGTAAATTGTGAGGAGATGACTTTTCTTTTAAAGCCTCTATCTGATTTCCAGGACATTTACACTTATTGCACCTTTTTCTATATCAGATTGCACTTTGCACTTTTCAAGATAGTACTTTTTTGTACTTTTGGCACTTTTGCACTAGCACTTTATTGCAGTTTTGCACGTCTTCGCTGATGCACTTTATAAATTGCATATTTTGTACTTAGGGGCCGATTAGGATGGCGGTTTTTCCGCATCCTCAGGGCCGGCGGAAGTGTCCGCCGGCCTGGAGGATGCGGAAAAACCGCGGCGGAGACTCCAAAGACCCACCGCCAATTTAGGATGGCTGGTGGGTCTGGAAATCCGTCCGCCGCTTTTCCGCCGCGGTCGGCTTCCGACCGCGGCGGAAAAGCTATAACATGGCAGGCGGTGTCTATGAGACACCGTCCGCCATATTATGATGTGTGTGTAAATATGCTTTTCCACGGCGGCATTGCCGCCATGGAAAAGCATACGGACCTTCACTTCGGGGGCCCGTTGCGGGCCCCCTGGGTGAAGGGGTGGTGGTGGGTGCACATGGGGGGTACCTATGGTACCCCCCTGCATTTGCGTGCACAATGCAGCAGGCACCGCGCGGTGCCTGCCGCTTTGTTCACGCAAATGCTGTGCATGCATTTTTTACATTGGGGCGGGTGCAGCTTGAAGCTGCACCCGCCGCAATGTTAGAGATAGAGGATGTGACCGCCACCCTGGCGGTCACATCCTAATCAGATCGGAGGGAACGCCGCAGCCCATGCGGACGTTCCCTCCTCCTCAGGGGTCGCGGACGGACTCAAGTCCGTCCGCGATCCTAATCGACCCCTATATGTCCAGGAAAATTTTACCGCTGTAGTGGGCTGACTTCTTCTATCTCGAGGAACCTTCCTTTTATCTTTGCATATCGTTTTCTACTTTTTTAACTTCTTATCTCTTGTTTGTTATTTGAAAAATGTATTGGAAATTTGTGATTTTTGAATTCTAAAGTATATCATGTTTTGTACCTTGGCTTTCCTGTTGCTCTATTCAATAAAAAATAAATAAAAAAAAGAACAGTGGAGAAAGAACCAATAAAAGTGCAAAAAGAGGCAAGAGCGGTGCGGAAAGAGCTAGGAGAATTGCACAGAGGCAAGAGAGGTACAGAAAGAGGCAGGAGGGTTACAGAAAATGGAGAGAGAACAGCAGAAAGAGTCAAGAGGGATGCAAAAATGTAAGAAGGGTGCCGAAAGAAGCAAGAAGGTGCAGAAAGAAGCAAGAGTAGTGCAGAAATAAGTAAAATAGGTATAGAAAGAGGGAAGACAAGTGCAGAACGAGACAACAGAGGTGCAGAAAGAGACAACAGGGTGCAGAAAAAAACAAGAGAGGTGCAGAAAGAGGCAATAGAATTGCAGAAAGAGGAGAGATAAGTGAAGAAAGAAGCAAAAGAGGTGCAGAAAGAAGCAAGAGGGGTGCAGAAAGAGGCAAGAGCAGGTCAGAAAGAACCAAGATATGTGCAGAATGAGTGAAGAGAGGTGCAGAAAGAGGCAAGAGATGTGCAGAAAAAAGGACTAAGCCTGCATAAAGAGGCAAGAGAAGTGCAGAAAGAGGCAAGTGAGGTGCAGAGGGAGGCAAGTGAAATGCTGAAAGAAGCAGGAGAGTTGCAGAAACAGGTAAGTATGGGCAAATTTTGCGGATCTGCGGTCTGTGAATTCACGCGAAAGCGCAAAAAAATCCACGAATTTCCAGATTTTCCTGCGAAATCATGGATTTTTTTGCGATTGCACCATACTCAACTGGAGTACTTTCTACTGGCTAATCAGTAAGTGCTACCTCGATGGGTAAATGTATAGTGCTCTTCCTACACTGCAGCTGCGTAAAGGGCCAGATGATTTGTCCCCAGTGACCATGTGTGCCTGTAACTTTGCTGCCGCGGCAAAAGGCGCCGAGGTCCTTTGAGTGAGCTGCCCATCATAGTGGGGCAAGGGCGGGAAGTCGTTTGATACCGCTAGTGTGTGGTGTGCGGGGCCAAACTGGCGGGGCTTCTATGCGTGTTCACATGCCTCTTGTGTATGGGTCAGAGAGCGAGCAGGGCAGCAGGTGAGGAGGAGAAAGCAGCCTCCTGGTCACAGCCACACGAGGATCACGCTCGAAGGGCCAGATGATTTGTCCCCAGTGACCATGTGTGCCTGTAACTTTGCTGCCACGCCAAAAGGCGCCGAGGTCCATTGAGTGAGCTGCCCATCATAGTGGGGCAAGGGCGGGAAGTCGTTTGATACCGCTAGTGTGTGGTGTGCGGGGCCAAACTGGCGGGGCTTCTATGCGTGTTCACATGCCTCTTGTGTATGGGTTAGAGAGCGAGCAGGGCAGCAGGTGAGGAGGAGAAAGCAGCCTCCTGGTCACAGCCACACGGGGATCCCGCTCGAAGGGCCAGATGATTTGTCCCCAGTGACCATGTGTGCCTGTAACTTTGCCGCCGTGCCAAAAGGCGCCGAGGTCCCTTGAGTGAGCTGCCCATCATAGTGGGGCAAGGACGGGAAGACGTTTGATACCGCTAGTGTGTGGTGTGCGGGGCCAAACTGGTGGGGCTTCTAAGCGTGTTCACATGCCTCTTGTGTATGGGTCAGAGAGCGAGCAGGGCAGCAGGTGAGGAGGAGAAAGCAGCCTCCTGGTCACAGCCACACGGGGATCACGCTCAAGAAACTCATAAATACAAAGACCTCCCCGAAGTATTACAGCTAATTTTCGCCGGCAGAGACGGGGTTAAGCACACTTACCCAGCCTCGACCGTGCTCACTAATGTTTTGGGCTGATTAAAACGTTACTGAATTTGAGCTTGAACTCGGGCACCTGCTTTATTTATATCTGTAAGTGCTTCCTGTTGAGGTTTAATTTTTGTGACAGGAGCCTTGTTGCCATACTTGAAACTATTCTCTGACCCTGCTTTGAGGGTCAGAGCAGGGTCAGAGAATAGTTGCAAGTAGGCAACGAGGTGCCGCTCAGGAAGCACTTACAGGGTTAGAGCAGGTGCCCAAGTTGAAGTTAATTTCTTTGTAACCATTTTGTAAATGGTTACAAAGAAATTAGCTTCAACTTGGGCACCTGCTCTAACCCTGTAAGTGCTGCTTCATGTAAAATTCACCCCGCTCGCGGATTCACTGATTTTTCCGCAATTTCGCGAGATTCGCGGATCGCGAAATTGCAGAAAACCCGCAAGTTCCGCGAGCGGAACGAATTTTAGATCCACACTTGGAAACAGGCAAAAGGAGTGCAGAAAGAGGGAACAGGTGTGTAGACAGAGGCAACAGAGGTATAGCAAGAAGGAAGAGATGTATGGAAAGAGGCAAGAAGGATGTAGACATTTACAACAGAGGTGCAAAAAGAAGCAAGAAGAGTACAGAAAGAAGCAACAGAGGTGCTGAAAGAGGCACAAAGGGTGCAGAATGAGCAATAGAAGTGTAGAAAGAAGCAACAGATCTACAGAATTAGGCAAGAGAGGTGCAGAAACAGGCATGACATTTGCAGAAAGAGGTAAGAGAAATGCAGAAAGAGAAAAGAGGGGTGCAGAAAGAGGCAAGAGGGGTGTAGAAAGAAGCAAGTGAGGTGCAGAGAGAGGCAAATTAGGTACAGAAAGAGGAAAGAGAATTGCTGAAAGAAGCAACAGAGGTGTGGAAATAAACAACAGAAATGCAGAAAGAGGCAAGTGAGGTATAAAATGAGACAAGAGAGGTGCAGAAAATGGAGAGAGAACAGCAGAGAGAGTCACGAGGGATGCAAAAAAGTAAAGAAGGATGCAGAAAGAAGCAAGGAGGTGCAGAAAGAAGTAAAAGAAGTGCAGAAAGAGAAAGAAGTAAAAGAGGTGCGGAAAGAGGGAATGTAGGTGAAGAAAGAGACAACAGGAATGCAGAAAGAGACAATAGGGGTGCAGAAAGAAGCAAGAGAGGTGCTGAAATAGGCAATGGAAGTGCAGAAAAAGGAGCGATAAGTGAAGGATGAAGCAAAAGAGGTGCACAAGGAAGCAAGAGGGGTACAGAAAGAGGCAAGAGCAGTGCAGTAAGAACCAATAGATATGTAGAATGAGTCAAGAGAGGTGCAGAAAGTGGCAAGAGGTGTGCAAAAAAGGAATAAGCGTGCATAAAGAAGCAAGAAAAGTGCAGAAAAATGCAAGTGAGGTGCAGAAGGAGGGAAGTGAACTGCAGAAAGAGGCAAGAGAGTTGCAGAAACAGACAAAAAGAGTTCAGAAAGAGGGAGCAGGTGTGCAGACAGCGGCAAGAGAGGTGTAGAAATAAGGAAGAGGAGTATAGAAAGAGGCAAGGTGGATGTAGAAATTTGCCACAGAGGTGCAAAAAAAGCTAGAGCAGTATAGAAAGAACCAACAGAGTTGCCAAAATAGGCATGAGGGGTACAGAAAAAGGCAAAAGAGGTGCAGAAAGAGGTAGGCGAGGCGCATAAAGATGCAAATGGGGTACAGAAATAGGGGTATAGAAAGAAGCAATTGAAGAGCAGAAAAAAGAGATGGAGGTGCTTAAAGAAGCAAGAGGGGCACAGAAAGAGGCAAAAGAAGTGCAGAAATAAGCAATAGAGGTGCCAAAAGAGGAAATAGAGGTATAGAAACAGGCAAGAAAGGTAAAGAAAGAGGGAACAGGGGTGCAGAAAGAGGTAAGAGGGATACATACATTTTCAAGCCAGGTGCAGAGAGAAGCAAGAGCAGTGCAGAAAGAAGCAAGAGAAGTGTAGAAAGAAGCAAGAGAGGTAGAGAAAAAGGAAAGAGGGGTACAGAAAGAGGCAGGAGGGGTACAGAAAGAAGGAGGGGAAGTACAGAAAGAAGCAACAGAGATGCTGAAAGATGCAAGAGAGGTGCAGAAACAGGCAGGAAAGGTGCAGAAAGAGGGAACAGGGGTACGAAAAGAGGCAAGCAATGTGCAGAAAGAGGGGTGAGGGGTGCAGAAAGAGGCAGAATAGGTACAGAAAGAGGTGACAGGGGTGCAGAAAGAATCATGTGAGGTGCAGAAAGAGGTAAGTGCTGAAAGAGGCAAGACAATTGCTGAAAGAAGCAGCAGAGGTGCACGAATAACCAACAGAGGTGCAAGAAGAGGGAAGAGGGATACAGAAAGAGATAGGAGTGGTGCACAAAGGGGCAAGAGAGGTACAGAAACAGGCAGGAGTGGTGCAGAAAGAAGGAAGAGAAGTGCAGAAAGAGGCAAGAGAATTACTGAAAGAAGCAACAGAGGTGTAGAAAGAAGCTAGATAAGTGTAGAAAGAGGCAAAGGATGTGCAGAAAGCAGCAAGAGCAGTGTAGAAAGAACCAATAGAGGTGCAAAAAGAGGCAAAAGGAATGCAGAAAAAGGTAGGAGAGGTGCAGAAAGAGGAAAAAGAGGTACAGAAAGAGGCAGGAGTGGTACAGAAAAGAGGAAGAGAAGTGCAGAAAAAAGCAACAGAGGTGCTGAAAGAGGCAAAAGAATTTCTGAAGCAAGCAACAGAGGTGTAGAAAGAAGTAACAGAAGTGCAGAAAGAGTCAAAGCAAGTTGTAGGAATAGGCACGAGAGGTGCAGAAAATAGCAGGAAAACAGCTGAAAGAGTAAAGAGGGATGCAAAAAAGGGAAGAAATGTACAGAAAGAAGTTAGGAGTGAAAAGGCCTGCAAATAGAAGCAAGAGAAGTGCAGAACGATGCAAGTGAGGTGCAGAAGGAGGCACATGAACTGCAGAAAGAGGCAAGAGAGTTGGAGAAACTGGCAAAAAGTGTGCAGAAAGAGGGAACAGGTATGCAGAAATAGGTAAGACAGGTGTAGGAATTTGCAACAGAGGTGCAAAAAGAAGCAAGAGTAGTGCAGAAAGAACCAACAAAGGTGCCGAAAGATGCAAGGGGGTACAAAAAAGGTAAGAGAGTTGCAGAAAGAGGCAAAAGATTTACAGAAAGAGGGAAGAGGGGTGCAGAAAGAAGCAAGTGAAATGTTGAAAGAGCGATGGAGGTGCTTAAAGAAGCAAGAGGGGTGCAGAAAGAGGCAAGAGAAGTGCATAAAGAAGCAACAGAGGTGCCGAAAGAGAAAAGAGAGGTAAAGAAAGATTGGAGAAGGTGCAGAAAGAGGCAAGAGGGGTACAAAAAGAAGTAAGTGAGGTGCCAAAAGAGGCAACAGAGATGCAGAAAGATGCAAGACTGGTACAGAAAAAAACAAGGGAAGTACAGAAAGAGGCAAAAGAGTTGGTGAAAGAAGCAACAGAGTAGTAGAACGAAGCAAGAGAAGTGCAGGAAGAGGTAGGAGAGGTGCACAAAGGGGCAAGAGAGGTACATAAAGAAGCAACAGAGGTACAGAAAGAGGCAACATGGGTGCATAAACAGGCAGGAAAGGTGCAGAAAGAGGGAACAGGGGTGCAGAAAGAAGCAAGAGCAGTGGAGAAAGAACCAACAAAAGTACAAAAAGAGGCAAGGAGGTGCAGAAAGAGGTAGGATAATTGCACAAAGAGGCAAGAGAGGTACAGAAAAAGGCAAGAGGGGTGCATACAATGGAGAGAGAACAGCAGAAAGAGTCAACAGGGATGCAAAAAAGGGAAGAAGGGTGCAGAAAGAAGCACAGAGGTGCAGAAAGAAGCAAGAGAAGTGCAGAAAGAAGCAAAAGAGGTACAGAAAGAGGGAAGACAAGTACAGAAAGAGACAACAGGGATGCAGAAAGAGACAACAGGGGTGCAGAAAGAGACAACAGGGGTGCAGAAAAAAGCAAGAGAGGTGCAGAAAGAGGCAATAGAAGTACTGAAAGAGGAGAGAGCAGTAAATAAAGAAGCAAAAGAGATGCTGAAAGAAGCAAGAGGGGTGAAGAAAGAGGCAAGAGCAGTGCAGAAAGAACCAAGAGATATGCAGAATGAGGCAAGAAAGGTGCAGAAAGAGGAAATGAGCGTGCATAAAGAAGCAAGAGAAGTGCAGAAGAGGCAAGGGGTGCAGAAGGAGGCAAGAGAACTGCAGAAAGTGGCAAGCGAGTTGAAGAAACAGGCAAAAAATGTGCAGAAAGAAGTAAAAGCAGTGCAGAAAGAAGCAAGAGAAGTGCAGAAAGAAGCAAGAGAGGTGGTGAAAGACGCACTAAGTATGCAGAAAGAGACAAGACAAGTACACAAGCAACAGATGTACAGAAAGAAGCAAGAGACGTGCAGAACCATGTAGGAAATGTACAGAAAGAGGGAACAGGGCTACAGAAAGTGGCAAGAGAGGTGCAGAAAGAAGCAAGGGAGGTACATAAAGAGGCAACAGAGGTGTAGAAAGACACATGGGAGGTGCAGAAACAAGCAAGAGAAGTGCAGAAAGAGGCAAGAGAATTACTGAAAGAAGCAATAGAGGTGTAGAAAGAAGCAGGAGACGTGCAGAAAGAACCACTAGAGGTACAAAAAGAAGCAAGAGGGTTGTAGAAAAAGTTAGGAGAGGTGCACAAAGAGGCAAGAGAGGTACAGAAAGAGGCATGAGAGGTGCAGAAACAGACAGGAATTATGCAGAAAGAGGGAACAGGGATGCAGAAAGAGGCAAGAGGGGTGCAGGAAGCGGCAAGCGGGATGCAGAAAGAGGCAAGAGGGGTGCAGAAACAAGCAAGGGAAGTGCAGAAAGAGGCAATAGAATTGCTAAAATAGGCAACAGGGGTGCAGAAAGAACTGGAAGAAGTGCAAGAAGAGGCAAGGTGGGGCAGAAAGAGATGGGAGTGGGGCACAAAGAGGCGAGAGAGGTACAGAAAGAGGCAGGAGTGGTGCAGAAAGGAGGAAGATAAGTGCAGAAAGTAGCAGCAGAGGTACTGAAAGAGGCAAAAGAATTGCTGAAGGAAGCAACAGGTGTGGAAAGAAGCAACAGAAGTGCAGAATGAGTCAAGTGAGATGCAGAAAGAGGCAGGAGAGGTGCAGAAAATGGCAAGAAAACAGCAGAAAGTTTAAAGAGGGATGCAAAAAAGATAAGAAGGGTGCAGAAAGAAGCAAGGAGGTGCGGAAAGAAAGAAGAGATGTGCGGAAAGGAGCAAGGGAGGTGCAGTAAGAGGGAAGACAATACAGAAAGAGACAAGGTGCAGAAAGAGACAACAGACGTGGATAAAGAAGCATGAGAGGTGCAGAAAGAGGCAATAGAAGTGCAGAAAGAGTAGAGAGAAGTGAAGAATGGAGCAAAAGGTCCAGCAAGAGCAAGAGAAGTGCAGAAAGAAGCAACATTAGTACAGAAAGAAGCAACAGAAGTGATGAAAGAGGCGCAGAGGGTGCAGCAAGAGAAGGGCAGAAAGAATCAACAGAGCTGCAGAAAGAGGCAACGGAGGTACAGAAATTTGCAAGAGAGCTCCAGAAACAAGCAAGGGAAGTGCATAAAGAGGCAAGTGAATTGCTGAAAGAAGTAACAGAGGTGCAGAAATAACACACAGAGATGCAAGAAGGGGCAAGGGGGATGCAGAAAGAGATATGAGTAGTGTACAAAGAGACATGAGAGGTACAGAAACAGGCAGGAATTGTGCAGAAAGAAGGAAGAGAAGTGCAGAAAGAGGCAAGAGAATTATTGAAAGAAGCAACAGAGGTGTATAAAGAACCTAGACAAGTGTGGAAAGAGGCAAAGGATGTGTAGAAAGAAGCAAGAGCAATGTAGAAAAAAGAACCAAAAGAGGTGCAAAAAGAGGCAAGAGGGATATAAAAAGGTAGGAGAGTTGCACAAAGAGTCAAGAGTGGTACGGAAAGAGGCAGGAGTGGTGCAGAAAGGAGGAAGAGAAGGGCAGATAGAAGCAACAGAGGTGCTGAAAGAGACAGAAGAATTGCTGAAAAAAGCAACAGAGGTGTGAGAATAAGCAACAAAAGTACAGAAAGAGTCAAGTGAGCGGCAGAAAGAGGCAGGAGAGGTGTAGAAAATGGTAAGAGAACAGCAGAAAGAGTGAAGAGGGATGCAAAAAAGAGGAGAGAGGTGCAGAAACAGGCAGGAAAGGTGCAAAAAGAGGGGACAGGGGTACAGAAAGAGGCAAAAGAGGTGCAGAAAGAGGCAAGTGGGGTACAGCAAAAGTATGTGAGGTATAGAAAGAGGCAACAGAGGAGCAGAAACACACAAGAGATGTGCAAAAAGAGGCAAGTGAGGGCCAAAGAGAAGCAAGGGAAATGATGAAAGAAGCAACAGAGGTGTAGAAATAGGCAAATGTGGGCCACAAAAAAGCAGGCGCAAAAAGAGACAAGAGGGGTGCACAAAAAGGCAGGAGAGGTGGACAAAAAGGCAAGAGATGTGCGGAAAGAAGCAAAAGCAGTGCAGAAAGAAGCAAGAGAAGTGCAGAAAGAAGCAAGAGAGGTGCAGAATAAGGCAACAGAGGTGTAGAAAGATACAAGAGATGTGCATAATCAAGCAGGAGAAGTGCTGAAAGAACCAACAGAGGGGCAAAAGAAGCAAGAGCACTGCAGAAAGAACCAAAAGAGGTACAAAAAGAGGCAAAAGGGTTGAAGAAAATGGTAGGAGATGTGCACAAAGTGGCAAGGGAGGTACAGAAAGAGGCAGAAGGGGTGCTTAAAGAAGGAAGAGAAGTGCAGAAAGAAGCAGCAGAGGTGCTGAAAGAGGCGCGAAAGATGAAGTAAGAGCAAGAGAAGTGCAGAAAGAAGTCACAGAAGTGCATAAAAAAGCAATGGAAGTGCTAAAAGAGGCGCAAAGGGGGCAGCAAGAGAAGTGCAGAAAGAACCAACAAAGGTGCAGAAAGAGGCAGGAGAGGTGCACAGACAGGCAAAAGGGGTACAGAAAGGCACAAGAGAGGTGCAGAAACAAGCAAAGGAAGTGCAGAATGAGGCAAAGGGAATTGCTGAAAGAAGCACCAAAGGTGTAGAAAGAAGTAAGAGAAGTGTACAAAGAAGCAAGTGAGGTGCAGAAATAAGCACGAGCAGTGCAGAAAGAACCAACAGAGGTGCAAAAAGAGACAAGATGGGTGCAGACAGAGGTTGGGGAGGTGCCCAAAGAGGCAAGAGAGGTACAGGAAGAGGCAAGAGGTGTGCAGAAAGAAGGAAGATAAGTGCAGAAAGAGGCAAGATAATTTTTGTAAGAAGCAACAGAGGTGTAGAAAGAAGCCCACTTCCTCTTGCAGCGCGCCCGGAGGCGCTACAAAGACAGGGCATTTCCTTGGCGGAGCGGGGACCAATCTCGCCAGCACACAGCCATACCAGCCAAGGCGAACTCACCAGCGGGACGCCACCTCGCTCCTGGGGCCCTGACGCTGTGGTCTCGCTGCCCTTCCACATCGCGGCGGCTCGAGACTACAGCTCCCAGAGGGCTGAGCGTCAACTTCCGCCCACTTCCTCTTGCAGCGCGCCCGGAGGCGCTACAAAGACAGGGCATTTCCTTGGCGGAGCGGGGATCAATCTCGCCAGCACACAGCCATACCAGCCAAGGCGAACTCACCAGCGGGACGCCACCTCGCTCCTGGGGCCCTGACGCTGTGGTCTCGCTGCCCTTCCGCATCGCGGCGGCTCGGGGCTGCAGCTCCCGGGGGGCTGAGCGTCGGCTTCCGCCCACTTCCTCTTGCAGCGCGCCCGGAGGCGCTACAGAGACGGGGCGTTTCCTTGGCGGAGCGGGGACCGGTCTCGCCGGCGCACAGCCGTGCCAGCCAAGGCGAGCTCACCGGCGGGACGCCACCTCGCTCCTGGGGCCCTGACGCTGTGGTCTCGCTGCCCTTCCACATCGCGGCGGCTCGAGACTACAGCTCCCAGAGGGCTGAGCGTCAACTTCCGCCCACTTCCTCTTGCAGCGCGCCCGGAGGCGCTACAAAGACAGGGCATTTCCTTGGCGGAGCGGGGACCAATCTCGCCAGCACACAGCCATACCAGCCAAGGCGAACTCACCAGCGGGACGCCACCTCGCTCCTGGGGCCCTGACGCTGTGGTCTCGCTGCCCTTCCACATCGCGGCGGCTCGAGACTACAGCTCCCAGAGGGCTGAGCGTCAACTTCCGCCCACTTCCTCTTGCAGCGCGCCCGGAGGCGCTACAAAGACAGGGCACTTCCTCCGCATCGCGGACGCGCGCGGACGGCGCCGGGCGGAGCCCGGGCAGAGGGCGGGCCGTCTAAGGCCGTCCGGGGACGACGAGGGACGGGACGGGCCACTCCCTTTGGTCCGCACATACCTGATACCACACATAGGCATTTGCACAGGTCAGCGGAGCCCGTGATATTTACTCTTTAAATCCCTACGACTGCTTGCTGGAGGATTGGTAGAAACCAACGCCATACAAAGTTGTGACGATAAGGAAGGAGATCACAGGGGAATGATGCCAACTCACCCCAATACACGCTCGACCGGGATTAAGCCTCCCAAGAGAACTACCCCTAAGCCAACAAAGGGGGAAATAAAGGAGGCAGCCCACGTAAAGGGGAATAAACCCACAGCTATCGACCTAATGCTAAAAAAAGTCACAGGGGAAATTGAACGAATGGAACGGAGCTTATCCTCCTCACCTAATCTCATTGCCATCACTCAAACACCCCCCAGAGACACATTATTGATTGATAGCTTAAACACCCAGGGCAGCATGTCTCAAACAAACTACGACACAGTGGAGGTCCCTTGTGCCCAAACCACAGGGCCACAATCCCCGGAACTTATAGACACGCCCCCCCGGAAAGGAAGGAAGCGAGGAGGGAGGAATAAGGGCCAGCAGAGGCAGAGGAAAGCACCAACAAGAATTAATTCCCCAATAAGCCCTCAAGAGTATAACTCATTAGAAAAAAACCCACGAGTGGACATTACTCCCCCAGGGTGGATTGAGCAAGTAGTAATGGATATTAAAACACAGTTAGAATCCTTTATTGCGGCACAACTAAAACCCATTATAAGCAAGGTAGACAAAATAATGTGTGAGTTTTCCAAACAAACCAAGGCATTAGAAAACGCACTTGCAAAAACCTCTGCGGATCACTCACAATCAACGGAGGAAATTACAAATAATAAGGCAAACGCACAGAGGGCTCAGAATAACAACTGTGTTAGCCATGATCAACAGGCTATAGCTCAGATCCATGAGGTCCCCAACTCTGCCCAAAACCCCAAAGGGGGTACAAATGATAACTCTAAAGGGAGACAACAACAGGGTGCGAATAACATTCAGAGGGAGAAACCTCCCACACAACCACTAATGCAATGGAGACAAGATGAGCGCCCACAGAGAGATGGGAATTACAATAGCTGTGATACAGACCTAGATCCTTTTAACAACATTAATCCTCAGGCACCTCACTTAGATCTACCCCCTGAGGCGACCCCCTTCGTAATAATCTTCGCAGGGGTACCTGAAAATAGGCCTAACGAGAGAGAAACACACCCACAATTGCTCTCAAAAATCTCTAAATGGTTGAACATCCATAGACCCTTGAATAGTGGGAAAAGAGGAGAGATTCTAAGTGTAAGAAGGGTAAATTGGGTGGGGGGGAGAGAGAAAGATATTAGAGGAGACTGTATAGTCGCAAACTTCACGGACACCAGTCTGGTAGAGTACATCCTGAAGAACTCCAACAGGAATCAAACCAGCACAATTCGTGCTCTCCCACTTGGATATTTCTACCCAAGGACACGAAATAACAATCGTGTGGAGGACGAGGGTGGATGGTCGCTGGTTAGACCACAGCGCCCACGCAGACCTAGACTAGTAAGCCACCTCGAACAGCCCTACTCCCACCGTGATTACCCCCAATGGAGGAATAGATATGCCCCATTTCAATCTCTAGAGGACATAGATTGACTCAATGTCACTCCACCCACCCTTAAGAACTTTATTGGAAGCCCGGCCATTAGTAGCTATCTCGGCCCACAAGTAGGGACCATAGGGGGGAGCGAGGAGAGTATATTAACTAGGGGACTAGACTCACCCCAGCCTCAGAGGGAAAAGGAAAAAACAGCCAAACTAAAATTACCATCAGATGGGGTGGAGAGAGCTACTGATACCCATGTGGCAATAGGCAAAGGAAAGTGGGAGGGCCTGACTATCCTATCGTGGAATGTCGCAGGGCTGGAAGCCAAATTAAAAAACAAGGAATGGCTAGAATTTACCAAATGTTTTCATGTTATAGCGCTCCAGGAAACATGGGCTAGAGACTCGGGCCCATGCCAACTGGAAGGCTATAAATGTTTCTTTAAACCGGCACAGGGTACTAACTCGGGAAGAGCAAAGGGAGGCCTGGCTCTATATGTAGACTTAGACCTGAAGGGTTCTTGGTCATATAACGACTGCTCCTCAGATAATATACAAGCAGTTAGACTTACTCATCAGGGGGAGTGTCTACTGTTCGTGAATTTTTATAATTCCGGACCAGTGGAGGGAAACTACCCAATCTTAGAGCAACTGGAAAGCGGTCTAACTGAGGAACTAGATCAAAGGATGACGGGGAGTGAACCAACTGTTTTGTTGATGGGGGATTTTAATTGCCACTTATGCCCCAAATTATCCCCCCTAACTCCCGACTGGTCAGGTTGCCCTTTAGAAAAGGGCCCCCACTTCTCACATACTAAAGAGGGTACATTATTGATGAAGTTACTAGAAAACTTTGCCCTTACTATGGTTATGGATCTAGCCGCTTATAAGGCTGGTGAATGCCCAATACCAACCTTTAAGGGTAAAGGAGGGGGCTCTATAATAGATTACGTCATGATATCTGCCTGGGCTAGGGAAAGGATCATAAATACCAGGACAGAGTGGAGTCCCTTTAGTGACCACAACCCTATTACAGTAGAAATTAAAGGGAAAGATCTCATCAAAAATGCATCAGGGGTGATCCAACAAGTGGAAATCAAACCAACAGATCAAGGGAGACGCCTGAGGTGGTCAGTGATTAACCCCCAAGATTTTTATGTTAAATTAGCCAGTGAAGGGAAAGACCACATAGAGGCCTGTCTAGATGTTACAATAGAGGGCAGAGGAGTAGTAGAGGCATTTGAACTCTTAACTAAAATTATAGAGAAACTCCTGACAACCAAGAAGCCCGTAAACCTGCAATCCACGCCCAGATGGTTTGATACTAAATGTTCTAAAGCGTTAAGAGACTTAAAACAGAGCCTGAAAATGACACCAAGGGACAAAAATGAAATTACTCGCTGTAGACAAAACTACAAAACCCAGGTTAAGATTAGAAAAAGCACTCTCCAAAAGGAAATTTGGGCAGACTTAAGGGAGGCCGGTGAAAACAAGGACTACACCCAGTTCTGGAAAATTATAAATAAACCATGTTTCCACGACTCAACCTCCCCAGTCATCAGCTCAAACATTTTGCCGGAACAATGGATCGCCCATTTCAAATCCCTGTATAACCAGCAGGATGTAGACATTGGTGACGGAATCTGGAGGGGGCCAAGGGCAGAAAAACTCGAATTATCTCTGGATGAAACTCTTAAGGCAATTTTAGGGCTAACACGAAATAAAGCCCCGGGCCCAGATGGAACCCCGCCGGATCTTTTTCTTAGCAATACGGATCTTTGGGCCCCGGTGGTAATGAGAGTATTGAATGCTGCCATCAAAACGGGCCTGCCGAGATCATGGTCCACTGCGGTGATTGTCCCGATCTACAAGAAAGGCTGTAGGGACAGCCCGCAGTGTTATAGACCAATCTCGCTCATCGACGTCTCTGCTAAGGTACTGGGGAGGGCACTTCTCAATCGTCTACAGGATTGGACTGACACACATAATATCCTGGTGGACACCCAGTATGGGTTCAGAGCTGGGAGATCTACCACCGACCAGTGCCTCAACCTGTACCTGCTTACTGCTAAGTACACCAAAGCGTCTGAAGGTACCATGTACATGGGGTTCATGGACTTAGCAGCTGCATTTGATAATGTTAACAGAGTCAAACTATGGTCGATCATGTTTAATCTGGGGATTGATCCGGACCTCATCAACATCTTGAGGGAACTCCACTGGAACACCACTGCCAAGGTCCGCTACAGTGCGGGGGGGGTGAGTACCGATCCCTTCCTGTGCTCGGGCGGGGTCAGGCAGGGGTGTATCCTGGCACCTTTTTTGTTTTCCCTCTATATAAACGGCCTGGAGAGTGATCTTTTAGCACTGGGAACCGATTGTCCAAAGGTGGGCTCACGTCATCTGCCAGTACTTTTGTACGCCGACGACGCCGTCCTCTTGGCCCGGACGGCGGTCGGCTTGCAGCGCCTAATTAAGGGTTTTGCAGATTTTATGAGAAAATTGGACCTATCTGTAAATATGACAAAATCCTTCATTATGATAGTGGGGAAGAAACCCCAGAAGAAATTTGTATTTAAACTGGGGGATCATGTCCTGGACAGCGCTAAAACATTCCCATATCTGGGTCTCTTATTCGACGAGAAGCTAAAGTTCGCCCCGCTGGTAGAGGAAAGGGCGAGGAGACTTGTCTCAGCTAATGGAGCCATATTAAACTTTGCTCGTCGAATGGGAAGGTGGTCCCCAGAGCAGGTGCTGACCCTGTATAGATCAGTCAGCATCTCAAAGACTATTTACGGATCTGAAGTCTGGGGTTTCAGAGATGCTCAACTAATTCAAAGCGAGGAAGAGAAATTTTTAAAAAAACTGTTAAAACTCCAGCTGAGCACTTCCGCTGCAGTAACACACAATGAGCTGGGAATAACATATATAGCGGACTTGATTAGACTGAGACCCATATTGGCCTGGATCAAAATTTGGCTAAATCCTCACGCGGAACTATCAAGACAGATCATCCAGGATTGCTTGACGAAAGAAAAATCCCTCCAAATCCCCTGGCTGAAATACATTAAAGATACCCTGGGGGAAATAGATGAACAAAGATTATTTCTGGACCCATCCTTGGTGGACATATACACCAGTCACTCGGTACAAGGGCAATTGCTGGACAAATTTAGGGGCAGGAGGAGGGAGTTTGACTCTATTAAATCCTCGGTAGTGGCTCATTCACTAGTCTCAAACCAAGTTGGCATGGAACCTTACCTCTTTTTATTGCATAGTCAGCACGAGAGGTTTTTATTGACTCGTTTTAGGCTCAATTTGTTGCACCACAATTTAGCTCACCCATCAGGGTTTACTCTAACAATTGAGCAGAAGGGTGCCTGCGGCTGCGACAATAGGTCTCCGCAGGACACCCTTCATTTTGTATTATTGTGTCCTTATTTTAAAACACCCCGTCAAAGATTTTTAGTAGGGATTTTAAAAGACTCCAAAATCATCCATGCCAAATCTGCCTTACTGTTTCTGCAAAGAGCCACTGAAATGCGAACCTTATGTGCCATTATAAGCTTTCTTAAAGTTGCTTTTAAACTGAGAAACACTATGGGCTGTTGAAATTGGTAGGCAACGGAGCTATCTATTATGTGATTTGGACTTTTTGTATGTCATTTGCACTCTGGCCCTTTTAGTATCAATAACTCTCCTGTTTAAATGTGATGCCCCTTTCCTTTCTTTTTTTAATGAGATGTCGTCGAGAAAGTTTATGATCATGTTTTTTTTTTATTGTGATGTATTTTCATGATGGTTTTTAACCTTCGAAATAAATAAACAAACGAAACGAAACGTGTAGAAAGAAGCAAGAGAAGTATAGAAAGAGGTAAGTGAGGTGCAGAAAGAAGCAAGAGCAGTGCTGAAAGAACCAACAGAGGTGCAAAAAGAGGCACGAGGGGTGCTGAAAGAGGTAGGAGAGGTACACAAAGGGGCAAGAGAGATACATACAGTATAGGAGAGGTGCAGAAAGAAGGAAGAGAAGTGCAAGGAGGTACGGAAAGAAGCAAAAGAAGTACAGAAAGAAGCAAGAGAGGTGCAGAAAGAGGGAAGACAAGTGCAGAAAGAGACAACAGAGGTGCAGAAAGAGACAGATGAGGAAAAAGAAGCAAGAGAGGCACAGTAAGAGGCAATAGATGTGCAGAAAGAGTGGAGAGAAGTAAAGAAAGAAGCAAAGGAAGTGCACAAAGAGGCAAGTGGGGTGCAGGAAGAGGTAAGAGATGTGCAGACAAAGTGAATAAGCCTGCATAAAGAAGCAATAAATAAGTAAGAGAAGTGCAGAAAGAGGCAAGTGAGGTGCAGAAGGAGGCAAGTGAACTGCAGAAAGAGGCAAGAGTGTTGCAGAAACATGCAAAAGGAGTGCAGAAAGAGGGAACAGGGGTACAGAAAGAGGCAAGCGAGGTGCAGAAAGAGGGGAGAGGGGCACAGAAAGATGCAAGAGGGGTGCAGAAAGAAGCAAGTGAGTTGCAGAAAGAGGCAACATAGGTGCAAAAAGACACAAGAGAGGTGCAGAAACAAGCAAAGGAAGTGCAGAAAGAGGCAAGAACATTGTTGAAAGAAGCAACAGTGGTGTAGGAAGAAGCAAAAGAAGTGTAGAAAGAGGCAAGTGAGGTGCATAAAGAAGCAAGAGCAGTTCTGAAAGAACCAACAGAGGTGCAAAAAGAGGCAAGAGGGGTGCTGAAAGATGCAGAAGGGGTGCAGAAAGAAGGAAGAGAAGTGCAGATTGGCAAGATAATTGCTGAAAGAAGCAACAGAGGTATAGAAAGAAGATAGTGAAATATAGAAATAGGCAAAGGAGGTGCAGAACGTAGCAAGAGCAGTGCAAAAAGACCCAATAGAGGTGCAAAAAGAGAAGAGGGTTGCAGAAAAAGGTAGGAGAGGTGCACAAAAAGGCAAGAGAGGTACATAAAGAGGCAGATGGGGTGCAGGAAGAAGGAAGAGAAGTGCAGAAAGAAGCAACAGAGGTGCAAAAGGTGCAGCAAGAGCAAGAGAAGTGCAGAAAGAAGCAAGAGAAGCGCAGAAAGAAGCTACAGAAGTGCAGAAAGAGTCAAAAGAAGTGCTGAAAGTGGTAGGAGTGGTGCACAAAGAAGGAAGAGAGGTACACAAAGAACAGGTAGGGTGCAGAAAGAAGGAAGAGAAGTGCAGAGAGGCAAGAGAATTGTTGAAAGAAGCAAGAGTAGTATAGAAAGAGGCAAGTGAGGGTCAAAAAGAAGCAAGAGCAGTGCAGAAAGAACCAACAGAGGTGCAAAAAGAGGCAAGATATGTGCAAAAAGAAGCAAGAGCAGTGCAGAAAGAAGCAAGAGAGGTGGAACAATAGGCAAGAGGGGTATAGAAAGATGCAGGAGGGGTACAGAAAGAAGGACGAGAAGTACAGAAAGAAACAACTGAGGTGCTGAAAGAGGCACAAAGAGGCAAGACAAGTGTAGAAAGAAGCAACAGATGTACATAAAGAGGCAAGAGATGTGCAGAAACAAACAGGAAATGTGCAGAAATAGATAACTGGGGTATAGAAAGGGGCAATAGAGGTGCAGAACGAGGGGGAGGGGTGCAGAAAGAGGCAAGATGGACACAGAAAGAAGCAAGTGAGGTACAGTAAGAGGCAAGAGAGATGCAGAAAGACACAAGAGAGGTGCAGAAACAAGCAAGAGAGGTGCAGAAACAAGCAAGGGAAGTGCAAAAAAGGCAAGAGAATTGCTGAAAGAAGCACAGGAGGTGTAGAAAGAAGCAGGAGCGGTGCAGAAAGAACCAACAGATGCGCAAAACGAGTCAAGAGTGGTGCAGAAAAATAAAGGAGACGTGCACAAAGAGGCAAGAGAGGTACAGAAAGAGGCAGAAGAGGTGCAGAAAGAAGGAAGAGAAGTGCAGAAAGAAACAACAGAAGTGCTGAAATAGGCACAGAGGGTGCAGCAAGAGAAGTGCAGAAAGAAGCAACAGAGGTGCAGAAACAGGCAGGAAAGCAGCAGAAAGATCCAACAGTAGTGCAGAAAGAGGCAAGATGGGTGCAGAATGATCCATCAGTGGTGCAGAAAGTGCTTCTTTGTTTGAATCCATCACAAGTTACCTGCTGCAGGTGGATACGGTGGCGGAGCTGCCCAGATGCGCCGCGGCTAGTGAGCCTCACCTGGTGACGCCCCACCCCCTGGAAGCTTCGATGCAGTGAGCCTGGAAAGAGTTAGGAAAGAAAGGACTGCCACGGCCCATGGCGGTTTTGGTGGATTGAGTGCTATGTGGCCCCAGCAGGTTGAAAACGAAAGAGGAAACATTTCCCACAAGCTGAGAATGTTCAGTGAATGTCACACAGAATGGACCCCTCAACACTGCACACAATAATGGTGCTGGGCAGAATTGGAAGCAACAAAGTCATGAAGCAGAACAGAGCTGAGGTGGATTCTGCATAAAACATGGAGCTGGAGCTAGATTGTGGCTGGAGCAGGAGCAGAAAGTAGGAATAGGGACGATCGAGAGGCAGCTTGGAACAGGAGAAACTATAACTGCTGGTATGCAAAAAAAACTGGACTGGTGAATGGGGACAAACTAAAGAAGGGGAGAAGGGCTGAAAAAAAGCAATACTAATTAATAAAAAAAACATTAGGCGTAACTAATGGTTGCATCTCAAGTAAGTAGAAACTCTGAAGAGCTGGAAGAGGGACAGACGTGAAGAGGGTGTGTGGCACAGAAGTATGCACCCAGTAAAACAAAGAAAAGCAACCACAAACCCTCCAGGAGGCACCAAGACCTGTAATCACCAGTCAGAAACACAAAGGAAGTCACGTACCAATCCAGGCACGGAGAAAACAGCAGGTAGTACACGTATTTTGCAAAACGCTCAACAAAGAATGGACTTGAAAGTCCAACAGCTGATTGCAAATGAGAAAGCACAGTCCCCGCTAGGTCAAGTCGCCATGCCTGGGAAAGCAATTAATGGCATCAGCCAGGAAGCACGGGAGACTTTTCAATTCTAGATACAGAGCCTTCCCAAACCAAGGACAGAAGAAATACATATCAGCACTGTCTCCTCCAGAAAATGCCAGCTTCAGAATCTTTTTCCACCCCAGTTTGCTGCAAGCAGATCCCGCTTTTCTCTAAGTCCCACTTTGCGACGACAGCAGCAGTTCCAGCTACTCCAGTTACTCCAGCTGCTCCAGTCAGCCGGGCCCCAACCACATCGCAAATACTGGTACCTCAAGCTTCTATCTCTACATCCTCCAGCTTTATTCAATCAGAAGACCTAGATGGCCCTACAGATCAACAACAGCCCATAAATCCGAATCCTAAGAGTAACGGAAGCCTCTAGAAACTCAAAAGAAACTGACCCTGCTATTCAGAGCATGTTTAAAATGATCCTTTCCGAAATCAAAGAGCTTTGGATCTCACAAGCAGCAGAAATTGCTTCACTGCCTGCCAGGCTCTCCCAGATAGAAGAGTCAATAGCGAAAATTCCGGAACTTTGGAGGATGTGGAAGACTGCGTTTCTAATCTGGAAGATAAAACCTCAACCTAGGAACCGGAATAAGCCCAATTCAAGCATAATGCAGAGGTTCTTGAATCCAAGTTGCAGGACATGGAGAACTTCAATAGACGATCTAACGTACGCCTAGTAGGTGTGCCAGAAACTATTGAGGGTATGCGAGTGGCTCAGATGCTCCTGAAGAAGGCAATTCCAGAACCGGAGGGAGACCTGATGATCACAAGAACCCACAGAGTTCCCTTCCAGAGATTTCCTAATGTGAGATTTCCTTGCACTATCTTATTGAACTTCGCAGATTTTCGAGTGAAGGAGAAGATCCTTACTAAAGCTATCGCAAAAAGAACATTATTGACGCAAGAAGTTCTGAATTTTAGAATCTTTTCGGACATGTCAGCTATGTCAGCTAAGAGACGGCGCGGATTTGTAAGAATGATTGACATGTTCAAATCCAAGGGAGCACAGGCATTCATTTTTCAGCAGTCAAAACTGAACGTTCTTGCGAAACGAAAGTTCTATATTGTTGATAATGTCTCAAAAGCACCAAAACTACTTCAGTAGATTTCAAATTAAGATAGAGCGCCTGGAAGAGGGCAAGACATGAGTTTATAAATTCATATCAGATACAGTGGAAAATTTAGTAATGAGTAATGATAGGGCTCTTAAAATAAAACATGAATGGGTTGGGGACCACCAGGGCGGAGGAGGCTACTCAACCTCAAGCAGCAGAAGCACACAAGGAAAGGGAGTGCAGCAACATGGTGCCCAACAATCACAATGGGGTAAGGGGACGGGAGGAGAAGTGGGTTACTCCTTCACGCTCATTTGAATATAAGGGTACGTACAAAATGAAAAATTTACAGATGATTATAAGATGGAATGGAAGGAAAATTATAACATTTACAACAGTCTGGTGAGAGATTTAGGTAGTACTGTAATTATTAGGCACTTTGGGCCTGGCTGCACTTTAGAGTTAATCTATTGATTATTGATATTTGGTCATTTAAAACAATTAAGTGAGATTTTTAGGCAGATTTGTTAATTTTGGTATGCATTTATGGCATTTTAAAGCACTATATTGCACTTTATTGAACTTTATGCCCAACAACATAGGATCTTCAGCATTTAGAGGCTGTATTCTGGTAATAACTCTTTTTAATGTTATACTGAATATCAGTTGCTTTGTAGCAAATGTCAGGAGTTGCACTGGAAGGCTATAAGAGATCCACCAGAGCACTCTGAGGAACAAAAAGCATATGTCTTCAGGGAACCAAAAGATTGTTTTACTAAACATTTATTGCACTGTCACTTTAATGTTTACCTGTCTTAGAGATAATGTATTTTTTCCCTATAGTATGCAATTATGTACTATGCACTATGCACTACACACTTTATTTAGCATTGACACTTTCATAGTTATGCAGATATTGAAAATTAATACGCCTTCAGGGACATTACTAAGCTGGTTATTTCAATTAAGGTTATTAATAGCGCTAACACTTTAGTGTACATTGTTTGATATTGTACATAAATCTGGGGGCGGGTGAGTTCACCTCCCTCCCAGCTTTTCTTTTTCTGCTGTGTGAAAATAGCTATATGAAGACTTTTCGGAAAATTATTTTATAGTTTAATATTGTTGCACTTTGATCGCACTGTCACTTTATATATTATTACTTAAAATGTATAGAAAAGATTTAGGGGTAAGCATGTGTATACTAAACCGAATATCTACCTCTTTTGGCAATGGTACCTAATCAACAGGCAACTAGAGCCGGTGTTAGAATTCTTTCCTTTAACGCTAAAGGCTTGAATAATAAAACCAAAGTGAGAGCGGTGGAAGAATGGCTGAAGGGCTATTCCCCAGACATTATTCCTCTGCAGGAAACTCACTATGTTGCGAATAAAAATCTCCCATTTAATATACTTTAGAAGTGGGCTGGCAACAGCTACCTATCAATGACAGGCACAGCTCAAACATGAGTGGCCATATTTTAAAACAAATGTTTCTCTTTCACCTAGCACATTCCCAAATAGACAAAGAGGGAAGGTGGGGATTAGTTAGTGGCAGAGTCAATAACACTAGGCTGACCATAGCCCCATTCTCTGCCCCAATAGAAGATAACCCTGGCCCTCTACTGGATCTGTTTCATGCATTACTGTTAATTCCTGCAACGATAATTTTAGGCAGGGATTTTAATTATTTACAGAATCCAGGACTAGATTCATCTTCAGGGATGCAGAAACAAAAAAAAACACGAGTTGGGGCAATATTAAAGGAATGTTAAAATAAGTTAAACCTAATGGATTGTTGGCGGTCCAGATACCCAGAGACAAGAGAGTACTTGTGTTATTTGGCAAAATACAACTCGGCCGCCAGACTTGGCTATTTTTTAATTTCTAAAGAATTGTCTTAAACTAACTGTACTTACATACAAAATAGATTTTTGGATCATACATTATTAAAACTAGAACTATCAGGAATAGGTAGGGATGAAAAAAACTTAAAATGGACATTTAATAGAATACAGTTGGAAGACGAAGATTGGTGTTGGGAAATCCAGGGGGAAATAGATTTTTTTTAGTATTAATTAGCGCACCGCTTCGCTAGAGAATGTGTGGGAGGCCTTTAAGGCCATAATCCGTAGGGTCATATCATCCAAACAGATTGCTGCAGGCGGGCACAATTGTTAGAGAGAAATGTTTTTGAAGCAAAAGTTAAGCTCACAAATGAGCAATTTCTAAAGGATAAAAGTATTAGGAATAAAGGGGCCTTGGAACTAGCACGTCAGGAAATGCAAGATTATTATTACACCAAAGTTTATGCCTCTAATTCTGTTTATCTGCAGAAAGTGTATGAAGAGAGTGAATTCACAGGTAGATTCCTAGCCTGGCAAATTAAGGATAAACAAGCTCAGAATAGGGTGCATGCATTGACTAACAAGCTCACTAATAGCTGCACCACAGATGCAATAACGATACAGAGTGAATTTATCAGGTATAATGAATCCATTTACTCCATTAGACAAGAGGTAGATAGTAGGAAATTAGACCTCTTTTTTAACTCATTACAAATTCCAGAACTAACTTCAGATTAACGTATAAAATTAATGATAATAATAATAAAACACTTTATTGTACATTTAATAAACACCATTACAAAAATATGCAATACCTGAATATTTAAAAAAACTAGAAATGAACATTGAACCACAAATATGCAAGTAATAAGTCATAAGATTTGTAAAAATTATTCTTTAAAAAATGCAGTGACTGAAACATGGAATACAATCATGCTAAGTGTACGAGTTCGTGTTTTGATTTAAGACTTTATCATGATTCCTCTCTTTTTCTCAAAATTAATTATGAATTGGACTGCACCGCAAATAAGTTGAGGATCCACAGAACACAGTGTTTGTATGATTTCAGACCGACAGGTGCGTGCTCCAATTTCATTAAACTTCACCTTTAGTCTGCTCTGGCGTTCCAGATTCATGGCGGGACAGATGCAGATCAGATGAATTAGGGTCTTGTTTTCCTGCTCCACATAATTTGCACCCTTTATTTTCTTGCATCCTCCATTTTGGTTGATCATAATTTGTCGGGAGGTTACCCAGCCTTAATTTTAGATATCTATGTTTGATATGCGCTGAGAAGGCAAGTTGAAGATATGCTGCCGGAGCCAGGTTTTTATATGATTGTATTGTCATCCATGCGTGTTCGCGGTGGCTCAGAGATGACTAATCGTTAAGTAACGAATGCCTGCTGGCCGCCTTTTTTACTGTTTGTTTGAACAATGATACCGGAAGCCTGGTTTCCCAGAGTGGGGCCAATTCTGTTGTTTCTAAAGAGAGTTTTAAAAATGTGGCATCCTGGGAATTTGGATTGTTATTGATTGCCTCCCACATGGCACGATAAATCTCTACTTCCTGGTTCATCCAGACATCGTACCAAAATTTGACAGACTCATATTTTTTTAGCAGAACTTGAGATTGCAGGCCAAATTCTAGTCGTACTTGTGCAGGTGATACGTTAATTGGAAAACCAAATACACGCTTATAGATTTTTGTTTGTATTTTCTCTATTAGCTGTGCACTCTTCCCGTGATGTAGTAAGCTCCCGTAAGATATTGTTGGCAGTAACTTAGCTTTCATTACGTTTAAGAGCAGGTTGAACATAGGGCCTCTAAGTTTGGTTGCTAAGTTGCTGAAAGCGTGTAGCAATGCGATCCCCTTCTTTTCGATGGCATTAAAATGGGTTGTGAAATTAAGGCCCTTGTCCAGTTCTATCTCCAGATACTTATAACTTTCGACCACTTCCAATTTGCTATTCTCTATTGCAAATGCTGGTGACGCTTTATGGCGAAGAGTTATAACCATGATCTTTGTCTTCTCTAAAATTAATGGTTGATGCTTCAGTGCAAGAAATGGAGGGGGTGGTTCAATCAATGGCCAATGGTAAAGCCTGCGGGGAAGATGGTATCCCGATTGAATTTTAAAAATTGCGCATGTTTGAGTAACAAACTCCTAGTATTGGCCAATTATATTTTACACGTTGCGGAAAAGCCGTCCTTTTTTCGCACCGCTGTGGTTGTTAGTTTTTAAAAAAAGGAAAAAGATAAAGAGAATGTAAACTCAAATAGACCTATCAGTTTACTGAACTCAGATTATAAGATTGTAGCTAAATCAATAGCCAATAGGATAAGCAATGCGGCTTTGCCGCAGGGCGTCAACTCTCTTTTAACACCATTTTTTTTATTGAAGCACTGTACTATTTTATACATAACAAAACCAACCCAGATCATGCTCTTAGACGGCAACAGCCCAAATAATAGTGAATGGCAAGATGGTGGGAGCCTGCAGAGTAGCCAGGCGGACCAGACAAGGAGGCCCCCTTTCTGACCTGCTTTTCGCTTGCTTTATAGAACCTCTGGCCATAGCCATTCGTACTGTAGGCAACACAACATCCCCAATGCCAGGACTGACTAATATTAAACTAAACGCTGATCACATTGCCTTTTCTTAAAACCTGACAGGGAAGTGCAGATGCAACTTTTATTCTATTTAAGGAATTTCAATCTGTCGGGGGTTACAAAATAAATACATCTAAAACAGAGATTCTGCTTTGCAATTGCACACCTGACTCGCTATTAGTGGATTTAGCTCCATTAATTAATATGTGACCCAAGAGGTACTTGGGGATATACTTAACTGAAAACATTAATGATCTTTATAATTTTAATTATATCCCCCTCATACATAAAATAAAGAAAAACTGTCAAACTGGAAAGACCTCCCAGATTCAATAATAGGTCGAGTAGCCATAATTCGAATGATAATACTGCCTCTATGTAATTTTCTCTTTCTAGCTTTTCCCAATGCAGTCCAAATGAAGTTTTTTAAGGAAGTTCAAGGTCTTATTTCTACATTCATATGGGCAAATAAAGCGCCTAGGCTTTCAATGGATACACTTTTTAGACCAGCATCAGAAGGGGGACTAGCTCTTCCTGATTTGAAAGAGTACTATTATGCTAACTTTGCACACTCCACACATAGAACTGCGAAGGTCCTAAATATCTGAATATTAATATGTACAATAATTTATAAGGACTATTTAATCCAAGATTTTATGCATTTAATAAAACTACCCAAAAAAGTAAGGTATAAAACCCTTCAATGGAGCATTAAGCAGAAAAAAACAGCTATATAAACATTACTCGATCTCCAATATAAATGTAGAAACTCTCCTCTCGGATATCCAAGTAGGGCAAGATTTATTATTAGAACAAGAAATTATGTCCAATCGGAAAAAACAGGGTTTTAGTAAAATAGGAGACTTTTTGATGGGAGGCAGGAAGACCTGGTCTGAAATAGAACCAATGCTTGGACACAGTAAAGTCATTATGCAATGGTCATTTGCAAGGATTTTCTAATGAAAGTTAACCCTACACATATCTGTGATGCCAGCGAGCTCGTAGAGCAATTGGTAAATCACACGCAATGTAGGTCAATAAGTGGATGGGCTTCTTTGTTCCGGACCCAAGGGGCAAATACATTGTATCAAAAAGCACAAAAAAGGGTAAACCAGGAAGGATTATATATTTCCAATATGGACTGGAATCAGATTAATAAGTATAACAGCACCTTGCTGAAAGCGGTTAATTTTAAGTGGATGCAGTTTTACTCCAAGTGAGTGCTGCATTGCACTCCAGATTTCCTACACAAAATCAACCCCCAAATATCATCAATTGCTTTCGATTCAATTTAACAGGAGGGGGGAACTGGACTCATATTATTTGTGAATGTCCGAAACTAGGTAGATTCTGAGAAAGCATTAATAGATATTGTCATGAAATTTTGAAAGTCCCCCAGCCATTAGATACTCACACAATAATTTTAGGATACTCCACAGGGTTTACAGCCACTATGCGACAGAAAAAATAGATACTTATTCTAGTTTTCACTGCGCAATCATTGATCCTACAAAATTAGAGATCAAATGACATTCCTACCCCAACACAGCTATTTAGTAAACTGAACAGGTTTAAAGAGCATGAAAGAATGTACGCTCCTATAAGAAGTTCCAGCCTTTGTGGCAAGAATTGGATTAAACTGTTTTTGCAGGCTGCTACGTTCTTGGATTGGATATGCTTTTAAAATATTGTTAAATTACATTGTATAGTTAATGATGTGAATTTTCATACATTATAGACCTTTTAAGATCATGAACTATGTATAGCTGTTGATCGTCAGTTGTAATTGTGTAAATATGCCGATTCTGTTTTTAATGAATTTCTTTCTGTCTCTTACATATGTACTATGAACAGATGAGCTATCTCCAAATAAAAAATATTTTTAAAAAACAGTGGTGCTGAAAAAGGCAAGAGGGTTAGAGAAAGAGGCAAGAAAAGTGCAGAAAGAAGAAAAAGAGGTGCGGAAAGAAGCAGGAGAACTGCAGAAAAAGGCAAGATGGATCAGTAAGAGGCAGGAGAGGTACACAAACAGGTAAACGGGGTACAGAAAGAGGGAAGGGAGGTGCAGAAAGATGCAAGAGAAGTGCAGAAAGAAGCAACAGAGGTCCCGAAAGAGGCAAGAGAGGTGCAGAAACATGCAAGAAAGGTACAGAAAGAGGGAACCGGGGTGCAGAAAGAGGTGTTGTAATTTAGCAGCGATTAGGATAAGCATTAGCAGAAGACATCTTGTATTTAGAGACTATCTTGTCTGTTTAGTGGAATCCATTTTGTATTTCTGGCAGCCATTTTGTTTGCCAACTGCTTGCCATGTGCTCTGTCCTACCTTTCTGTTAACTGCTCTTGAAATCTGACTAGAGACGAGATATATTTAGCATTTCCACCTTCGCACATGCTCAGTTGAGCTTGCAGCTGATATAGTCTGTAACTGTCAGGATGTGTCCACCAGAATTAGCTAACTGTTAGCCCCTCCTACCTGTTGACAGTACTCTTTCTGTATGACCTTATATGTACCTGGAACCAGCATTCTGTACTTGTACCACCCTCATTTGAGCCCCTGTGTGGGTATAAAAGGACCAAGCTCCTTCTATTCAGTGTGCTACTTCATACATTACCGAAGGGTGCTGTATGAATGTAGTTCCACCTCATGAGGTTTAATAAACTCTGTATTTTCTATTCCAGCTTCTGTGCCAACTTCTTTCTATTGGTCTGAGGACTCTTTGCAGAGAAGGGAGAACCCCTAGCACTGGTAGGCCTTGCTGAGGCTCACCACCACAGAGGTGGGAGCGATACAGAAATTTGCAAGAGAAGTACAGAAAGAGACAAGAGGGGTACAGAAAAAAGGAAGAGAAGTGCAGAAAGTAGCAATAGCAGTGGAGGAAGAACCAACAGAGGTGTAAATAGAGGCAATAGGGGTACAGAAAAAGGTAGGAAAGGTGCACAAAGAGTCAAGAGATGTGCAGAAACAAGCAAGAGAAGTGCAGAAAGAAGCAAGAGAAGTGCAGCAAGAAGCAAGAGAGGTGCTGAAATATGCACTAAGTATGCAGAAAGAGGCAAGACAAGTGCAGAAGCAACAGATGTAAAGAGGCAAGAGATGTACAGAAACATGTAGGAAAAGTACCGAAAGCATGCAGAAAGAGGCAAGATGGGTGCAGAAAGAAGCAAGTGAGGTGCAGACAGAGGAAACAGATGTGCAGAAAGATGCAAGAAACGTGTAGAAACAAGCAAGGGAAGTGTAGAAAGAGGCAAGAGAATTGCTGAAAGAAGCAACAGAGGTGTAGAAAGAAGCTGTATAGGTGCAGAAACAACCAACAGATATGCCAAAAGATGCAAGCGTGGTGAGGAAAGAGGTAGGAGAGGTGAATTAAGAGGCAGGAGGGGTGCAGAAAGAAGGGAGAGAAGTGCAGAAGAGGCAAGAGAATTGCTGAAAGAAGCAAAAGATGTCTAGAAAGAAGCAAGTAAAGTGTAGAAAGAGATATGTGAGGTACAGAAAGAAGCAAGAGCAAGGCAAGGCAGAAAGAACCAATAGTGGTGCAAAAAGAGGCAAGACGGTTGCAGAAAAAGGTCGAAGAGGTGCAGGAAGAGGCAAGAGAGGTACAAAAAGAGGCAGAAGATGTGCAGAACGAAAGAAGAGAAGTGCAGAAAGAAGCAACAGAGGTGCTGTAAGAGGAGCGAAGGGTGCAGTAAGAGCAAGAGAAGTACAGAAAGAAGCAAGAGAAGTGCAGAAATAAGCAACAGAGGTCCTGAAAGAGGCGCAAAGTGTGTAGCAAGAGCAAGTGAAGTACAGAAAGAAGCAACAGAGGTACAGATAGAGGCAACAGAGATGCAGCAATAGGGAGGAACAGTGCAGAAAGAGGGAACAGGGGTGCAAAAAGAAGCCTGAGCAGTGCAGAAAGAACCAACAGAGGTGCAAAAAGAAGCAAGAGGGGGGTACAGAAAGAATTAACAGAGGTGCAGAAGAAAGCAAGAGGGGTACAGAAAGAGGCAAGAAAAGTACAGAAAGAAGCAAAAGAGGTACAGAAAGAGACATGAGAACTACAGAAAAAGGCAAGAGGTGTAGTAAGAGGTAGGAGAGGTACACAAAGAGGTAAAAGGGGTATAGAAAGAGGGAAGAGAATTGGGTGCTTGAAAAGGTAAGAGGGTTACAGAATGAGGCAGAGAAGTAAGTGAGGTACAGAAAGAGGCAACAGAGTTGCAGAAAGATGAAAGATAGGTGCAGAAACAAGCAAGAGAAGTGCAAAAAGAGAATTCCTGAAAGAAGCAACAGAGGTGTGGAAAGAAGCACGAAAAGTGGATAAAGAGGAAAGTGCAGTGCAGAAAGAAGCAAGTGCAGTCCAGAAGGAACCAACAGAGATGCAAAAAAAGGCAAGGGGGTACAGAAACATGTAGGAGAGGTGCACAAAGAGGCAAGACAGGTTAAGAAAAAGGCAGGAGGGGTGCAGAAAGATGAAAGAGAAGTGCAGAAAGAAGCAACAAAGGTGCTAAAAGTGGCACAAAGGGTGCAGCAAGAGCAAGAGAAGTGCAGAAAGAAGCAACAAATGAACAGAAAGAGGCAATAGAGGTGCAGAAACAAGCAGGAAAGGCGCTTCTTGGATTCTCTAGGGGACATTTACATCGTACCTGCGCACAGCCACCAGACGCTCTTGCCCTGCTGCCGGTCTCCTGTTACCTGTCTCCCTCCCGCCGCCGCATCTATTTGTCATCAGCGCGGCCGCAGTGAGGAGGGGGACTACAGTTCCCAGGAGCACCCGCGGTGGAAGCCGCCACCGCCCATCCTCCGCCCAGAGGCGCTAAAACCTGAGCAGAGCCCCTGGGGAGCGGGCGCTTCTTGGATTCTCTAGGGGGCATTTACATCGTACCTGCGCTCAGCCACCAGACTCTCTTGCCCCGCTGCCGGTATCCTGTTGCCTGTCTCCTTCCTGCCGCCGCAGCTCTTGGTCATCAGCGCGGCCGCAGTGAGGAGGGGACTACAGTTCCCGGGAGCACCCGCGGCGGAAGCTGCCACCGCCCATCCTGCGCCCGGTGGCGCTAAGACCAGAGCAGAGCCCCCGCGTCGCGGGACCACGAGTGCGCCGCGCCGGGCTAATTATAGCCCTTAATAAAGGCCCTTAATAAAGGAATTGCAGGGGGGGTGGTACTTGTATATCTTCTGGTTCAGATAATGCATGTGAAAAATATAATGGGAAAAAGAACAGTTTGCCATCCAACCCCACGGCTAGTATTGTGGTTAGTATGTTGCCTCTGCTAAACGCACCTGTTGAGAACAGGCCTCCTAGCGATTATTTATCCCCCATAGTAGCCCCGCCTGTACAAAACGAGAGCCAGATCCCAATAATAAGCCTACTATTGCCACACAGGTTAAAAAAACATGCTGAGGCTGTTCTCCATCTATCCCCAGAAGCAAGCCCCTATGCCATAATTTTAGCTGGCGTACCTCCACTTAAAGATGATCAAAACAAATCTTGGGACCAGCTTAAAAACAAATGCATTGACTGGCTGTGCAAGTATAAAGGAGTGGGGTGGGAGATTGCCAACGATATTTTGATGGTGCGAAGGGCGGGATGGGTAGGACCTTCTACTAAAACATCGTGGGCGACTGTATAGTCGTGAATTTAAGGCACCCTTCCCTGGCGAAATGGTTATTGAAAATGGTACTCAGACAAAATATCGATATTTAAATATCGATATACAATTATATCGAAGTTTAAATATCGATGGGACAAAATATAGAAGGTAAGTAATATCGATAAATTAAATATCGATATTAGTAATATCGAAGTTTTAAATATCGATGTCAGTAATATCGATGTTAATAATTTCGATGTTACTAATATCGATTTTTAAATTATTTTTGTGTATATTATTATGTATTTATTATGTATTTAATTAATTTTTATGTAATTTAATTACATTTTGTATTTTAGTACTGTAGCGGGTTGTGGGTTTATAGGGGAATAGGGTGGGAAGTAATTTAAATATGTTACATTAATTATTAATTAGTAGGAATTATAAATTAATATTTATTAATTGGTAATTATTTTTAAATAATTGGTAATTAATTTTAATTAATTGATTAATTGATAAATATGTTCTGTAGCGGGTTGTGGGTTTATAGGGGAATAGGGTGGGAAGTAATTTAATTAAGTTACATTAATTATTAATTAGTAGGAATTATAAATTAATATTTATTAATTGGTAATTATGTTTAATTAATTTGTAATTAATTTTAATTAATTGATTAATTGATAAATATGTTCTGTAGCGGGTTGTGGGTTTATAGGGGAATAGGGTGGGAAGTAATTTAAATAAGTTACATTAATTATTAATTAGTAGGAATTATAAATTAATATTTAATAATTGGTAATTATTTTTAATTAATTGGTAATTAATTTTAATTCTTTGATAAATTGATAAATATGTTCAGTAGTGGGTTGTGGGTTTATAGGGGAATAGGGTGGGAAGTAATATAATTATGTTACATTAATTACAACACTTTCACTACTGTTGTGCTCTTTGGAGCTGGAATAGTAATTTTTACCCCTACGCTATCCAACACTTTCTCTACTGTTGCACTCACTGGAGTGGGAATAGTAATTTTAACCCTTACGCTATCCAACGCTTTCCCTACTGTTGCACTCTCTGGAGTGGGAATAGTAATTTCTACCCCTACGCTATCCAACACTTTCCCTACTGTTGTGCTTTTTGGAGTTGGAATAGTAATTTTTACCCCTACGTTACCCAACACTTTCCTTACTGTTGCACTCACTGGAGTGGGAATAGTAATTTTTACCCCTACGCTATCCAACGCTTTCCCTACTGTTGCACTCTCTGGAGTGGGAATAGTAATTTTTACCCCTACGCTATCGAACGCTTTCCCTACTGTTGCGCTCTTTGGAGTTGGAATAGTAATTTTTCCCCTACGCTATCCAACACTTTCCCTACTGTTGCACTCTCTGGAGTGGGAATATTAATTTTTACCCGTACGCTATCCAAAATTGTATTAATTTCTTTATTTAGTTTTACATTGTTATTAATTGTTATTAATATAATTAATTTATGTATATACATTTATTTGTAATTTATTATATTTTAATTTAGTTATAAGGTATTAAAATACATATTTTAGAGTTAAAATTAATTAAGTATATACTATGTATTATATTTTTATTATTATTAGTTTTTATTACATCATTTATTAATTTTAAATATTCTAATATATTTTTAACTATGTTTATTATATTTATAAGTATTATTTTGTTAATATTACATCTTATTTATATTTAAAAAAACGATATTTTCTAAATAACGATATTTTTTACATCGATATATTTTTTTTGATATTTTTTTACTTACCTTTTTAGAGATAGGATCCCGATATTATTGTCCTCGATATTTTTGTTGCGATATTTTTGTACCTCGATATTTTTGTGGTCGATATTTTGTCATAGATTCATTGAAAATACCAACTGACCATTTTAGTAGCCCTACAAATATTATTTTGGTACCATTGGGCTTCTTTTACAGACCCCCACGGAGAAGATGTAACTCAGCCATTCCGTTATATTCTACATATAACAGGTTTACCGTTTTGTCTGATTTGGAGAGGCAGGACTGACCACCAAACAAACCCTTGAATATTGTAGAGGGGTCAGTGGGACCATTGTCGGACTGTTCGGCCATTCCTGAATCTAGGTCCTTTGACATCACCCAAGAAATTTGGCTGGTAGAACCATCAGCCATTTGTCCTGTGACCACTGATCCACGACCCTTAGATCAAAACCTTAATATACTTAGCTGGAACATTGCAGGGTTAAAAGTTAATTGACTATAGTGGAGTGGATCAATTTGATTAGTAAATTTGACATCTTAATGTTCCAAGAGACATGGTGTACCAGTGGCTTGTCACTTGAGGGATTTGTTTGTTATAATAACATTGTACCTAGTCCTGAATTTGGCCGACCAAGTGGGGGATTATCAATATGGATAAAGATTACTGCAGCCAGCAATATAAAACCTTTGGAGACAAATGATGGGAATTTTCAGGCTTTCATTTATACGCAGGGGATCACATTATGTCTAATAAACTTTTATAATAATGATTTTACATCAATGCCCAATAAGAATTTTATTAATTTATTTGAATTTATTGATAATCTGGTAGACTAGGAGATGTATGGCAAACTGGATGGAATTTCTCTGGGGGGGATTTTAATGCCCATTTGCACAATAGAATAGATAAACCTGCTATCACACCTGTCCAGATAATTCCGTGCAGAAGAGGGGAGGATTGCACAATTATCTATCCACCAGGGATTTAGTTAATGTAATGGACAAGGCAGGACACGAGTCAGACAAAGGACCATTGCCTACCTATAGAGGTCGTGGTTGTTCTTCTACCATAGATTATGTTTTTATTTCTTCCTCCCTTGAGAATTCCTTAGTCAAGACTGAAGTATTAGGCACTAGCTACAGTGACCACAACCCAATTTTAACAACTATTAGATTGTTTAATACATTTATGAAATTAAAAGAAATAGGGGCAAAAAACCTGGTAGCATCGACTGACAAACTCAAAGTGATTTGGAAGGGCATAGATAACAAAGCCTTACTTGCCCGAACCATAAAATCTTATCCGTTATTAGTGGAGATGTGTTTGTCTAATACATGCTCAGGTACAGAGATTGTTCAGGCCTTTACCGGGCTATGTGCTGGAATTAAACATGAGATCTCTAAACCTGTCACGAACTTGGGCAAGAACCCTAGATGGTTTGATGGTATTTGTTCCCGGGCCAATAGGGCTCTTCGCAAAGCATTAGCTGGCAAACCGAGGGACATGACATTAATTAGACTACTGAGAGAGCGCTACAAGAAAGCAATCAAAGCACGCGCAAAGGAGGTATTGAAGGAACGGTGGGACTCCCTTGCCTGCGCCACGGCTCTCAAGGACGTAACTGGGCTTTGGAAAGAGGTTAAATCAATGTGGTCTATGGGATCTAACATCACCCCTCTAAACTGCAATATACCCAGTAAAGCATGGGAGGAGCATTTCACAAGAATATACACAGCCCCCGCAACAACCATCGATAAATATACCCTAGTTACTCAGGTGGCAATTTCATTATCTGAAGTCGAAGACGCAATTCATCAGAGTTCAGGGAATAAAGCCCCAGGTTCTGATGGTTTGTCAATTGATGTTATCAAATCTGAACCCGATTTCTGGTCCCCTCTTCTATGTAATGTTTTTAATAATTTGACCAATACTGCAACTCCGAAAACTTGGTCAACGAGTATAATTGTGCCTATTTTTAAGAAAGGCGACAGACCCAACCCCAGCTGCTATCGCCCAATATCCTTGATAGATAATACCCTGAAGATCCTGGGCAGGGTTCTTTTTAATAAGATTAGGAATTGGGCAGAGGATAAGCAAATTTTAAACTGTTGTCAGTTGGGTTTTAGGAGCAATGTTGGAACTGTTGAACAGTGTTTAAATTTGAGTCTGATATCGGGCAAATACACTGTTGCTAAAAAAGTTCCTTTATATTTGGGTTTTATGGACTTAACTTCAGCTTTTGATTTTGTTAATCGATCACGTTTATGGGAGATTCATTTAAAATTTTGGGTTGGATGTTGCACTTGTTCACTTTTTGGCATATTTGCACAGAGATCTGAAAGCACGGGTAAGGATAAATAATGAAGGGGAGGTCTCCAGGGATATTTTAATTGGCCAAGGAGTTAGACAAGGGTGCGTTCTTGCCCCTTTGCTTTTTATCCTTTATATAAATGAATTACATAATTCCCTGTCCGATTTAACATGTGACGTACCTAAAATAATGGTCAACCGTACCCCGTACTTTTATATGCGGACGATGCGGTCCTTATGGGCCGCACACCAAAAGCATTACGCACTTTAATTTCAGGCTTTGTATCCTTTATGGCAGATTTGGGACTCCGCACTAACTTTAAAAAATCTTATATAATGTCCTGTGGGCCAAAAAAGCACTGTATCAAACACATAATGTCGGGAAATGATTACCTAAAAAGCACTAGCACTTTCCCTTACTTGGGTTTAGTCTTTTCAGATTCAGGATCATGGCAACCGCATGTAGCCCAAGGCAGAAACAAACTTGGTAAGGCGGTTAATTCTATCATTAGCCTGTGACAGCCCAAGAAGGTGGAGGTGGTGATACCCCTATTACAGATCTACAAAACCCAATGTCTGCCCACGGCGACTTATGGTGCCGAAGTATGGGGGCATATAAATTGCAATGGGATACAAATAGAGGAAAACAGATTTTGCAGAAAGGTACTAGGGGCACAAATTTCATCACCTACATATATATGCCACAAATAATTAAATTTACATTATGTGGAGGACTTTATTAAATCTCGACCTGCATTATTTTGGATAAAGAAATGGCGAAATCCTGCTGCAATTTTAACTCAAGAAATCATTATGGATTGCCTTAAATGTGACAGGGATAAAATCATATATATAACACTAGATTAAGGAGGGCCTGAGGGACATTTAAAGACCAAGCATAGGTTGAATCCCCCGTACCAATATATGAACAACCTGATGAACCTATGGGTCTTACATCTGAAAATCTAATCAGGGATGCATATAATTATATCTCAGCTACACATTGGTATGCTGAGGAAAATCAGAGACTAGGATTCTGACTCAAGGTGTCATACAGAAGATGGTTAACCCTGTGTTAGCGGAGTGAATGACTATGTTTGGATTCCCATCAACATCGTGTGTGATCAATATTATCATATGGTCCTCCGTCCTGGGTCTTGTGTCTCTAGATCACCGAGACAGCTATAGTACCCTCCACGGACACATAGTTCACGTGTGCCAACATTTGGACAACCATAGAAATCTGATCTGACGGGTTGGTGCAGTGCAAAAAGAAAAGTGAGTGAAATTTAAAATAGGATAGAAAGTCTCATTGTAATTTTATTCTGCCAAGACCTCTTCCTGTTTAAAAACAAAGAACAGCGCAACACATTATTACTGCAGTTTAACAAATATCTGCATGGGGGCCAACATGTTTCAGCCTTAGCGGGGATGGACCCTAGGCTTTCTGAGGCCTCCCCCTGTCTCAGCTATGGCCAGAGGCACCGCCGGACAGAGCGGGGTCTCACTACGCCTGAGCCAGGTCCAGGACGAGGTGAGGTCTCTTCCCCAGATACCCTGGACTCAACGGAGGTTCCAGGTGCTGGAGGAGTGAAGTTACAGTTTATGGAGATACATATCCTTTACTGTTAAATATATCCGAGTAAATTAATTTTTGCAGATCTCAGTTAGTCACTAACACCATTTTTGCAGTCACATTGATTTGAGAACAGAGGCCCTGAAGAAAGCATAGGGTCCATCCCCGCTAAGGCTGAAACATGTTGGCCCCCATGCAGATATTTGTTAAACTGCAGTAATAATGTGTTGCGCTGTTCTTTGTTTTTAAACAGGAAGAGGTCTTGGCAGAATAAAATTACAATGAGACTTTCTATCCTATTTTAAATTTCGCTCACTTTTCTTTTTGCACTGCACCAACCCGTCAGATCAGATTTCTATGGTTGTCCAAATGTTGGCACACGTGAACTATGTGTCCGTGGAGGGTACTATAGCTGTCTCGGTGATCTAGAGACACAAGACCCAGGACGGAGGACCATATGATAATATTGATCACACACGATGTTGATGGGAATCCAAACATAGTCATTCACTCCGCTAACACAGGGTTAACCATCTTCTGTATGACACCTTGAGTCAGAATCCAGTCTCTGATTTTCCTCAGCATACCAATGTGTAGCTGAGATATAATTATATGCATCCCTGATTAGATTTTCAGATGTAAGACCCATAGGTTCATCAGGTTGTTCAGGGATAAAATCATACCTTGGCTCAGTGCAGTACAAAATAGCCTAGCCAGTGTACAGCTAGAACATACTTTCCATCACCCTTTAGCTGCAGACGGTATAAGTCTAAAAACAGTGAGAGGGGCATTGTACGACTGTAAGAAAGAGGAAATATCGAGTTTTGTAAACCATCAATTATTAGATATATTCCCATTTTTGTGTTGTCAAGCAATGACCACTATATGCCACAGGACTATCTCAGGAAAAACATTGGGAGATGGAACAGAAGTTTGCTTTTCCGCCTTAGGGATAACAGTATAAAATACTCACTCTGTTTCCCGATTGGTTTTAATAATAATCTGGAGGAGATGTGTTGTCCATGTGACATTGGTTGCTAACAAACATTGTTACATTTCTTGTTCTTCTGTAAATTTTATGTGAGATACACCAAACAATATTTAATCCCCTATTTTAATGCAAATGGGATTACTGATTATACCGTGGCGTACCAAGAAATACTGCAGCTGGGATGTGATGAAATGATTTTTCGAGTAAGCTCATTTTTGCAGGCAGTGGTACGTTCACGAGCCTCCATAGAATACACCTTAAAATATTTTTACATTCATAAAATATGTGATAGCCTATTTCACACTTAATGGGAAGTTTACAATTGGATATTTTGCACTGAGTTCAAAGTTTACAATTTGTGAATTTTGCACAATGAGAGTGCTGCTAAATTCTGTGCTTGTGTAGGTTTACATAGTATCCTATTTTGCACTTTATTGCTATGCTTTGCACATTGGTTTTATGCTATTTACTGATTGCAAGATTTGCCTTGTCTTACCGTATCTTTTCACTTCTATTGTACATTTTATTGATCTTATCTTAGGTGCAATTTATAAAGCGCACTGATGCCGAGGGTTCCTGGCGCTGAGAGACAGAGTGAGTGAGAGGGAAACAAAGTAGCGGGATTCTAGTTGGGGGGAGGAAAGAGGTGAGTTTTAAGTAGTTTTCTGAAGTTCAGGAGAGAGGATGAGGATTTGATGGAGAGAGGGAGGGGGTTCCAGAGTCCAGGGGCTAGATAAGAGAAGCGGCGACCGCCGAATTTCTTAGTTTTGATTTTGGGGGTGGCTAGCAGGTGACGGTGGGCAGAACGGAGGTCACGCTGTGGACAGTAGGGGCAAATAAGAGATTTTACAAACGCAGGGCCGGAACAGCGGAGGGTTTTGAAAGTGAGACATGTCACCTTGAAGGCTGCCCTTTGGTCTATTGGGAGCCAATGAAGACTGTGGAGTAGGGGTTTGGCTGATTGCCATCTGGGGGTATTATGAATTAGGCGGGCCGCTTGGTTCTGGACAACTTGGAGGCGGTGTGTCAGGGATGATGGGAGGCCGTGGTAGATCGAGTTAGAGAAATCCAGGCGGGAGAGCATGAGTGAGATCACAACTTGGGTGAGTGCAGCGGGGGAAGTAAGTGGCGGACTTTCCGGATCTTCCGGAGCTGGTACATACAGGAAGATGTTACCGCTCCCACCTGTGTTCTAAGAGAAAGTTCAGCGTCAATGATCACTCCCAGACTCTTTCCAGCTTTCACCAGGATTGACGGGGAGCCTAGCTCCGGAGACCAGAACTGCGGGCCCCAGTGGGCGTGACTGAGTCCTGGGAGGAGGAGCTCCGTTTTCCCAGGATTGAGTTTCAATTGGTTCTGGTTCATCCAACATTGGATGTGGGTCATGACTGCGTGGAAGGTATTGATGGCATGAGGTGAATTGAGCGGGAGGATAATCTGTAAGTCGTCAGCGTAGTTGTAGACGACAATGTCCCAATTCTGAAGAGATTGGATCAGAGGCCGGAGGTATAGGTTAAATAAGAGCGCCGATAGAGAGGAGCCCTGGGAGACTCCACAGTGAGTGGGGGTTTTAGTGGCAGTGTAGGACCCCAGGCGGACCGCCTGTGCTCTTCCAGTAAGGAAGGACTTGACCCAGTCAAGAGCGGTGCCCTGGATGCCAGCCTGCCCGACACGGTGGAGAAGGATGTTGTGGTCCACCGTGTCGAACGCGGCTGACAGATCCAGAAGGACGAGGGCTTGGGGGGACCCCGCATCCGCGTTGTTCCTGAGTGTGTCCAGAACTGCCAAGATGACATGCTCAGTAGAGTAGGCAGGTCTGAAGCCGGCTTGATTAGGCTCAAGATGATAGGATGATTCGATCAAATTTGACAGGCACCGGGTGACGTGGGCCTCAATCAATTTTGAGAAGTACGGGAGGAGGGAGATGGGACGGTAATTCGAAGGATCCGCGGGGTCGGCGCCGGGTTTTTTAAGGAGGGGTACTAAAATAGCCTCCTTGAAAGAAGTCGGAACGATGCCGCTGCTGAGTGCCCCTTTTAGTAAAGGTAGGATACAGTCTGGTAAGTGCAGACATATACTCCGCAAGACAGATGGCGGGCAGCAATCGTTCGGGGAACCAGATTTTACCCGGTTTGCCAGTTCCGCTAGAGAAGTGGGGTCTAGGAGCGGGAAGGAGGAGAAAGTCGAGGGGTTATTAGAGTAAGAGACCGGTGAAGGTGACTGGGGAGAAGGGGGGATAGAGTTTTTAATTTTTGTGATTTTGTCTAAGAAGAACGAGTTGAGGGTATCACAAGCCTCTTGGGTGGGGGTCTGGGCTGGGAGGGTTCTGTCATCTGTAGTGAGTTCATCCATGACTCTGAACACCTCCTTGGATTTGTCGGCTGCCGACGAGATCCTGTTTGAGAAGTGTTCCATTTTGGCTAGGCTGATGGCAGCTTTGTATTCTTTACGCGCCGCCAGGTAGGACTGTCGGGCTAGGTCAGAGTAGTCGCGTCTCCAGGTGCGTTCTGACTGCCGTGTTTTTAATTTCAGAAGCTTGAGATCACCAGAAAACCACCTATGGGAGTTGCGGTGCCTGGTGCTAGGGAATTTGACCAGGGGGGGAAAGAGGTTGCTGGCCGATTCTAGCCAGGAACCGAGATCATGTTCTGTGCCGTCGATGTCATTTGAGGGGAGGAAGGCTGGGCGGGAGTCGGCCAGGGCAGTGAGAAAGCCCTGAGAGTTGTATGTATTCTATTTCCGTGAAAAACCGCCAGCCATCAAAGGAGCAGGGATCTGACCGGCGACAGTGATGGTGCTGTCGATTAGGTTATGGTCGGACCAGACGCAGGGGGAGACGTCTGGTGGAGATGAGGCCAGATTGCAGGTCCAGATCTGGTCCAGGATATGGCCCTTGTTGTGGGTGGGATGGGTGACCTGTTGAGTGAGATTCAGGCTATTAAGAGTCTCGAAGAGGTCTGTGGCATGAGGGCCGGCATTGGCGTCGTTAAACCAATAATTTAGGTCGCCGAAGAGGGCGAAACTGGAGTGCAACATTAGAAGGTTAGACAGCTGTTCACTCAGGGTGGTGGGAAAAGATGGCATAAGATGAGGAGGCCGGGATAGGAGTAGGAGGGTAAGGGTGCCGGTTTCAGTTTGCACACTGATGAGTAGATTGTCCACCTTAGGGAGGGGGAGGGAATAGGAAGAGACGGAGTTCAGACGTTTGCTGCCACCCCACCCCCGGGCCGATCACCGTGGCAGTTGGCATGAAGGATGTAATAGTCAGGGGGGAGGGCGGCCAAGATATCTGGGAGGGACTCGGAAGTTAGCCAGGTTTCCGTGAGCAGGAGCATGTCCGGATTGGTGTTAGATAGCAAGATAAAAATGTCCTCAGAGTGTTTAACCAAAGAGCGAGTATTTAGATATAATACCCTGATGGTCGTGACATTCCTGGTCGGCATAGCTGATGGAGTGTTATCGCTTAGGTGGTGTCGGTCAGGGTGCATGATGCCGGCAGTACGTATACGGTGGATAGCCGTTGGAGGTGGGGAGGTGGCAAGATGTTGCAAGTCTCTGAGGGATTGAGAGGAGTACGAGAAATGATGGTCGGTGTGGCGTGCCCTAGGGCCCGACCTGGCGCAGACAAGCTCGCCTTTGGCGCGCTGGCGGTGCCCTCTGCGCTCGTCCGCTATGCATCCGAGAGATGCACATTATTTATAGGGCGTGGGGGGTGGCGTCGGGGGGCGTGGCCTCACAAAGGGGCGTGGCCTCCGTCTTCGCCGAGATGGCGACGGGGAAAGTTTGTGGATCATGAGGGCTGCAGCAGCGCTAACTCGACTGCGCAGGATAAGCAGAGGTGCCAGAGAGGCAAGTGCACACAAATTAAAGTGACAGTTTTTTTTAAAAAGCAATTTCTTTAAACAAGTAAAAAAACTCTCGGCTTCCGCCTCAAGAGCACGATCTGTCTGGGCTGTCGGCGCTTGTAGTCAGCGCTTTTAAAGGGTGGCGTTGGGGGGCGTGGCCTCGCAAAGGGGCGTGGCCTTTGTCCTCACCGAGATGGCGGCGTGGAAAGTTTGTGGAACGTGAGGGCTGCAGCAGCGCTAACTCGACTGCGCAGGATAAGCAGAGGTGCCAGAGAGGCAAGTGCACACAAATTAAAGTGACAGTTTTTTTTTAAAAAGCAATTTCTTTAAACAAGTAAAAACGCTCTTGGCTTCCGCCTCAAGAGCACGATCTGTCTGGGCTGTCGGCGCTTGTAGTCAGCGCTTTTAAAGGGTGGCGTCGGGGGGCGTGGCCTCGCAAAGGGGCGTGGCCTCTATCCTCGCCGAGATGGCGGCGGGCAAAGTTTGTGGATCGTGAGGGCTGCAGCAACGCTAACTCGACTGCACAGGATAAGCAGAGGTGCCAGAGAGGCAAGTGCACACAAATTAAAGTGACAGTTTTTTTTTAAAAAGCAATTTCTTTAAACAAGTAAAAATGCTCTTGGCTTCCGCCTCAAGAGCACGATCTGTCTGGGCTGTCGGCGCTTGTAGTCAGCGCTTTTAAAGGGTGGCATCAGGGGGCGTGGCCTCGCAAAGGGGCGTGGCCTCCGTCCTCGCCGAGATGGCGGCGGGGAAAGTTTGTGGATCGTGAGGGCTGCAGCAGCGCTAACTCGACTGCGCAGGATAAGCAGAGGTGCCAGAGAGGCAAGTGCACACAAATTAAAGTGCCAGGTTTTTTAAAAAAAGCAATTTCTTTAAACAAATAAAAACGCTCTCGGCTTCTGCCTCAAGAGCATGATCTGTCTGCTCTTGATGATTGTATATTTTATGTTCTATTGGCGGTGATGATTGTACTTTTATGGATATTTTATATCCGAATAAAGACCATTTGACTTGATTTGAGGTTCAGAAAGACATGGAGTACAGAAAGAAGCAAGAGCGGTGCAGAAAGAACCAACAGAGGTGCTAAAAGAGGCATGAGGGGTTCAGAAAAAGGTAGGGGAGGTGCACAAAGAGGCAAGAGAGTTACAGAAAGAGGCAGGAAGGGAACATAAAGAAGGAAGAGAAGTGCCGAAAGAGGCAAGAGAATTGCTGAAAGAAGCTAGAGCAGTGCAGAAAGATCTAACAGAGGTGTACAAAGAGGCAAGAGGGGTGTAGTAAAAGGTATGAGAGGTGCAAAAAGAGGGCAGACAGGTACAGAAAAGGGGGAAAAGGGGTGCAAAAAGAAGGTAGAGCAGTGTAGAAAGAACCAACAGAGGTGCAGGAAGAGGCAAGAGGGGTACAGAAAGAGGCAAGAAAAGTGCAGAAAGAAGCAAAAGAGATGCTGAATGATGTAAGAGAACTGCAGAAAAAGGAAAGAGTGGTACACAAAGAGGCAAAAGGGGGACATAAAGAAGCAAGAGAAGTGCAGAATGAAGCAACAGAGATGTTAAAGAGGCAAGACGGGGTCAGAAAGAAGCAAGAGAAGTGCAGAAAGAAGCAATGGAGGTGCTTTAAGAAGCAAGAGGGGTACAGAAAGATGCAATAGAAGTGCAGAAGGAAGCAACTAAAGTGCCGAAAGAGGCAAGATAGGTGCAAAAAGACACAAGAGAGATGCAGAAACAAGCAAGGGAAGTGCAGAAAAGGGCAAGATAATTGCCGAAAGAAGCAACAGAGGTGTAGAAAGAAGCAAGAGAAATGCAGAAATAACAAACAGAGGTGCAAAAAAAGCAAGATGGGTCTAGAAAGAGGTAAGAGAGGTGCACAAAGAGGCAAGAGAGGTACAGAAAGAGCCAGGAGGGGTGCACAAAGAAGGAAGAGAAGTGCACAAAGAGGCAATAGAATTGCCAAAAGAAAGAAATTAAGAAAGTAGCAAAAGAGATGCAGAAAGAAGCAAGAGGGGTGCAGAAAAAAGCAAGAGAGGTACATAAAGAGGCACGAGATGTGCAGAAAAAGGGAATAAGGGTACAGAACAAACCAAGAGATGTGCAGAAAGATGCAACTGATGTTCTTAAAGAGGCAACAGAACTGCAGAAGCAAGAGAATCGCAGAAACAGGCAAAAGGAGTTCAGACAGATGGGAAAAGGTTTGCAGACAGCGGCAACAGAGGTACAGAAAGATGGAAGAGGGATATAGAAAGAGGCAAGGGGGATGTAGAAAGTTGCAACAGAGGTGCAAAAAGAAGAAAGAGAAGTGTAGAAACAACCAACAGAGGTGCAGAAAGAAGCAAGAGGTATACAGAAGGTGGCAAGATAAGTGCAGAAAGAAGCAAAAGAGGTGCATAAAGAGGCAAGAGAACTGCAGAAAAAGGAAAGTGGTGCACAAGAAAGAGACAGAAGGGGTACAGAAAGAAGAAAGAGAAGTGCAGAAGCAAGCAACAAAGGTGCTGAAAGGGCACAAAGGATGCAGAAAGAGGCAAGAGAATTGCAGAAGTAAGCAACAGAGGTATAGAAAGAGGCAACAGAGGTGCAGAAACACAGAGGAAAGGTGCAGAAAGAGGGGACAGGTGTTCAAAAGAGGCAAACGAGGTACAGAAAGAGGGAAGAGGGATGCTGAAAGAGGCTGAGGGGTACAAAAAGAAGCAAGTGAGGTGCATTAAGAGGCAACAGAGGTGCAGAAAGATGCAAGAGAGGTACAGAAACAGGCAAGAGAAGTGCAGAAAGAGAATTGATGAAAGAAGCAACAGAGGTGTGGAAAGAAGCAAGAAAAGTGGAGAAAGAGGCAAGTGAGGTGCAGAAAGAAACAAGAACAGTCCAGAAGGAAGCAACAGAGGTCAAAAAGAGGCAAGAGGGGTGCAGACAAAGGTAGGAGATGTTCACAAAGAGGCAAGACAGGTGCATAAAAAGGCAGGAGGGGTGCAGAAAGATGAAAGAAAAGTGCAGAAAGAGGCAACAAAGGTGCTAAAAGAGGCACGAAGGGTGCAGCAGGAGTAAGAGAAGTGCATAAAGAAGCAACAGATGAACAGAAAGAGGCAACAGAGGTGCAGAAACAAGCAGGAAAGGTGTAGAAAAAAGGGGTACAGTAAGAAGCAAGAGCAGTGCAGAAAGAACCAACAGAGGTGCTAAAAGAGGCGAAAGTAAGAGAAGTGCAGAAAGAGGCAAGAGAATTGCTGAAAGAAGCGAAAGCAGTGCAGAAAGATCCAACTGAGGTATAAAAAGAGGCAAGATGGGTGCATAGAAAGGTATGAAAGGTGCAAAAGGAGGCAAGACAGGTACAGAAAAGGGCAGGAGGGGTGCAAAAAGAAGGAAGAGCACTGTTGGAAGAACCAACAGAAGTGCAGAAAGAGGCAAGGGGGGTACAGAAAGAGGCAAGAAAAGCGCAGAAAGAAGCAAGAGAGATGCAGAACGATGCCAGAGAACTGCAGAAAAAGGAAAGAGGTACACAAAGAGGCAAAAGGGGTACAGAAAGAGGGAAGAGGGGTACAGAAAGAAGCAAGAGAAGTGCAGAAAGATGCTACAGAGATGCTTAAAGAGGCAAGATGGGATCAGAATTAAGCAAGAGAAATGCAGAAAGAAGCAATGGAGGTGCTTTAAGAAGCAAGAGGGGTACAGAAAGATGCAAGAGATGTGCATAAAGAAGCAACTGAGGTGCACAAAGAGGCAAGAGAGGTGCAAAAAGACAAAAGAGAGCTGCAGAAACAAGCAAGGGAAGTGCAGAAAGGGGCCAGATAATTGCAGAAAGAACAAACAGAGGTGCAAAAAGACGCAAGCTGGGTCAAGAAAGAGGTAGGAGCAGTGCACAAAGAGGCAAGAGAGGTACAGAAAGAGTCAGGAGGGGTGCACAAAGAAAGAGAAGTGCAGAAAGAAGGAAGAGAAATGCTGAAAGACACAACAGAGGTGTAGATAGAAGCAAGAGAAGTGTAGCAAGAGGCAAATGAGGTGCAGAAAGAAGCAAGAGCAGTACAGAAAGAACCAATAGAGGTGCAAAAAGAGGCAAGAGGGGTGCAGGAAAAGGTAGGATACGTGCATAAAGAGGCAAGAGAGGTACAGAAAGAGGCAGGAGGGGTGCTGAAAGAAGGAAGAGAAGAACAGAAAGAAGCTACAGAACAGAGGTGCTGGAAGAGCCACGAAGGATGCAGAATGACCATGATAAGTGCAGAAAGCAGCAACAGAGGTCCAGAAAGAGGCAAGAGAAAAGCAGAAAGAGCCAGGAAAGGTGCAGAAAGAAAGAGAACAGGGGTACAGAGAGAGGCAAGGGAAGTACAGAAAGAGAGAAAAGAGGGGTGCAGTAATAGGCAAGAGGGGTGCAGAAAGAAGCAAGTAAGGTACAGAGAGAGGCAACAGAGGTGCAGAAAGAGGCAAAGGATTTGCTGAAAGAAGCAACAAAGGTGTGGAAAGTAGCAACAGAAGTACAGAAAAAGGCAAGTGAGGTGCAAAAAGAGGCAAGAGAGGTGCAGAAAATTGAGAGAGAACACCAGAAAGAGACAAGAGGGATGCAAAAAAGGGAAAAAGGGTGCAGAAAGAAGCAAGAGAGGTGCAGAAAGAAGCAGGACAAACACATAAATAGGAAAGAGAGGTGCCGAAAGAGAGAAAACAAGTGTATAAAGAGACAAAAGGGGTGCAGAAAGAGGCAACAGGGATGCAGAAAGAAGCAAGAGATGTGCAGAAAGAGGCAATAGAAGTGCAAAAAGAGGAGAGAGAAGTGAAGAAAGATGCAAAAGAGGTGCAGAAAGAGTCAAGAGGGGTGCAGAAATAGGCAAGATCAGTGGAGAAAGAACCAAGAGATGTGTAGACAGAGGCAAGAGAGTTACAGAAAGAGGCAAGATGGGTACATAAAGAAGGAAGAGAAGTGCCGAAAGAGGCAAGAGTATTGCTGAAAGAAGCAACAGAGGTATAGTTAGAAGCACAAGAGGTGTTGAAAGAGGCAAGTGAGGTGCTGAATGAAGTGAGAGCAGTGCAGAAAGATCCAACAGTGGTGTAAAAAGAGGCAAGAGGGGTGCAGGAAAAAAGGGAGAAAAGAAGCAAAAATAGGCAAGAAAGGTATAGAAAAAGGCAGGAGGGTGCAGAAAGAAGGATGAGCAGTGTAGAAAGATCCAACAGAGGTGCAGAAATAGGCAAGTGGGGTACAACAAGAGGCAAGAGAAGTGCAGAAAGAAGCAAAAGAGGTGCAAAATAGGCAGGACAGCTGCAGAAAGAGGGAACAGGGTGCAGAATGTGGTAAGTGGGATACAGAAATCTACAAGAGAGGTACAGAAAGAAGCAAAGAGGTACAGGAAGAAGCAAGAGCGGTGGATAAATAGTCAAGACGGGTACAGAAAGAGGCAGGAGGGGTGCAAAAAGAAGAAAGAGTGGTGCAGAAAGAAGCAACAGAGGTGCTGAAAGAGGCACAAAGTGTTCAGAAAGAGGCAAGACAAGCGCAGAAAAAAGCAACAGAGGTACAGAAAGAGGCAAGTGATGAGCAGAAACAGGCAGGAAAGGTGCAGAAACATAGAACAGGGATACCGAAAGAGGCAAGACGGGTACAGAAAGAGGCAAGAGAGGTGCATAAAGAGGCAATGGAAGTGCAGAAAAAGGAAATAAGGGTGAATAACAAAGCAAGAGAAGTGCAGAAAGATGCAAGTGAGGTACTTAAAGAGGCAAGAGAAGTGCAGAAAGAAGCAAGAAAGCGCAGAAGTAACCAACAGAAGTACAAAAAGAGGCAGGAGTGGTGCAGAAAGAAGTACGAGAGGTGCACAAAGAGGCACAAGAGGTACAGAAAGAGGCAGGAGTGGCGCAGAAAAAAGGCAGAGAAGTGCATAAAGAGGCAAGAGAATAGCTGAAAGAAGCAACAGAGGTGTAGAAAGAAATAAGAGAAGTAAAGCAAGAGGCAAATGAGGTGCAGAAGGCAGCAAAAGTAGTGCAGAAAAAAATATAGACGTGCAAAAAGAGGCAAGAGGCGTGCAGAAAAAGGTAGGAGAGGTGCACAAAGAGGCAAGAGAGGTATAGATAGAGGTAGGAGGGGTGCAAAAAGAAGGAAGAGAAGTGCAGAAAGAAGCAAGTAAGTTGCAGAAAGAAGCAAGAGCAGTGCAGAAAGAACCAATAGAGGTACAAAAAGAGGCAACAGGGGTGCAGGAAAAGGTAGGAGAGGTGCATAAAGAGGCAAGAGAGGTACAGACAGATGCAGGAGCGGTGCAGAAAGATGGAAGAGAAGTACAGAAAGAAGCAGCAGAACAGAGGTGTTGATAGGTACAAAGGGTGGAGAAACAAGCAGGAAATGTTCAGAAAGCGAGAACAGGGATACAGAAAGAGGCAAAAGGGTTACAGAAAGAAGGAAGTACGGTGCAGAGAGAGGCAACAGAGGTGCAGAAAGAGGCAACAGAATTGCTGAAAGAATCAACAGTGGTGTGGAAGAAGCAACAGAAGTGCAGAAAGATGCAAGTGAGGTACTCCAAGAGGCAAATGAAGTGCAGAAAGAGGCAAGAGAATTGCTAAAAGAAGCAACAGAGGTGTAGAAAGAAGCAAGAAAAGTGTAGAAAGAACCAACAGAAGTACAAAAAGAGGCAAGAGTGGTGCAGAAAGAGGTAGGAGATGTGCACAAAGAGGTACGAGAGGTACAGAAAGAGGCAGGAGGGGAACACAAAGAAGGAAGAGAAGTGCAGAAAGAGGGAAGAGAATTGCTGAAAGAAACAACTGAGATGTAAAAAGAAGTAAGAGAAGTGTAGACAGAGGCAAGTGAGGTGCAGAAAGAAGCAAGAGCAGTGCAGAAAAAAACCATAGACGTGCAAAAAGAGGCAAAGAGGCGCAGAAAGAGGCAAAAGAATTGCTGAAGGAAGCAACAGAGGTGTAGAAAGAAGCAAGAGAAGTACCCATAGAGGCAAGTGAGGTGCAGAAAGAGGCAATAGAAGTTCAGAAATAAGCAAGAGAGGTGTAGAACGAGGGAAGACAAGTGCAGAAATCAACAACAGGGATGCAGAAAGAGACAACAGGGGTGAAGAAAGAAGCAAGACAGATATAGAAGGATGCAATAGAAGTGCAGAAAGAGGATAGAGAAGTGAAGAAAGAAGCAAAAAAGGTGCAGAAAGAAGCAAGAAGGGTGCAGAGAGAGACAACAGGGGTGCAGAAAAGGGAAACAGGGGTGTAGAAAGAAGCAAGAGAGGTGTACTAAGAAGCAAGAGCAGTGGAGAAAGAGGCAAGTGAGGTGCCGAAAGAAGCAAGAGCAGTGCAGAAAGAACCAACAGAGGTGTGACAAGAGGCAAGTGGGGTGTGGAAATAGGTAGGACAGGTGCACCAAGAGGCAAGAGAGAAGTGAAGAAAGAAGCAAAAGAGGTGCAGAAAGAAACAAGAGGGGTGCAGAAAGAGGCAAGAGAATTGCAGAAAGAAGCAACAGAGGTGCCAAAAGATGCAAGAGAGGTGCAGAAACAGGCAAGAAATGTACAGAAAGAGGGAACAGGGGTGCAGAAAGATGTAAGAGGGATACAGAAATTTCTAAAAGGGGTGCAGAAACAAGCAAGAGAAATGCAGAAAGAGGCAAAATAAGTGTTCAAGGAAGCAACAGAGGTGTAGAAAGAAGCAAGAGAAGTACCCATAGAGGGAAGTGAGGTGCATAAAGAGGCAAGAGGGATGCAGAAAAGGGAAGAAAGAAGCAAGAGGTACAGAAATAAGCAAGAGACGTTCAGAAATAAGCAAGAGAGGTGTAGAAAGAGGGAAGACAAGTGCAGAAAGCGACAACCGGGGTGCAGAAAAAGGTAACAGGGGTGCAGAACGAAGCAAGAGAGGTGCAGATGGAGGCAACAGGGATGCAGAAAAAGGCAACAGGGGTACAGAAAGAAGCAAGAGAGGTGTACTAAGAAGCATGAGCAGTGCAGAAAGAGGCAAGTGAGGTGCAGAAAGAAGCAAGAGCAGTGCCGAAAGAACCAACAGAGGTGTGACAAGAAGCAAGTAGGGTGCAAATAAAAAGGCAGGAGAGGTGCACCAAGAGGCAAGAGAGAAGTGAAGAAAGGAGCAAAAGAGGTACAGAAAGAAAGAAGAATGCAGAAAGAGGCAAAAGAAGTGCAGAAAGAAGCATCAGAGGTGGGAAAAGATGCAAGAGCGGTGCAGAAACAGGCAAGAAATGTAGAGAAAGAGGGAACAGGGGTGCAGAAAGGTGTAAGTAGGGTACAGACATTTCTAAAAGGGGTGCAGAAACAAGCAAGAGAAATGCAGCAAGAGGCAAAAGAATTGCTGAAGGAAGCAACAGAGGTGTGGAAAGAAGCAAGAGAGGTACCCAAAGAGGCACATGAGGTGCAGAAACAGGCAGGAAAGCTGCAGAAAAAGGGAACGGGTGTGCAGACAGAGGCAAAAGAGGTGCAAAAAGCAGAAAAAGGGGTGCAGAATGAGGCAAGAGGGTGCAGGAAGAAGCAAGTGAGGTACAGAAAACAGCTTTGAGCCAACGGGCTCCTGGATGCTGCCCTGCGTGCCAGTTCGGGCATCGAGGCCATTGGCGGTTTTTTGGCGGCCTTCTCCTCCACCCCTAACCAATTTTCTCTACTGATGAGGGAAGTTGTCCCGAGGCCCGAGCCATGTCTCGGGCGATGCCCAGGGACCCGGGACATGTGTCGGGTCTAGAGATTCGTCAGTCTAGCGGGTGCCGACTTGCGCCCACCTGGGTGATCCACTATTGAACTGCGGGTGCCGGAGTCCCGAGGGGCGATCCGGAGGAGGGGCTAGCGGTGTGCGCTCCATTGCGGTGGTTTCTATTAATTGGCTCCCTTGAGCTTTGAGCCGACGGGCTCCTGGATGCTGCCCTGCATGCCAGTTCGGGCATCGAGGCCATTGACGGTTTTTTGGCGGCCTTCTCCTCCACCCCTAACCAATTTTCTCTACTGATGAGGGAAGTTGTCCCGAGGCCCGAGCCATGTCTCGGGCGATGCCCAGGGACCCGGGACATGTGTCGGGTCTAGAGATTCGTCAGTCCAGCGGGTGCCGACTTGCGCCCACCTGGGTGATCCACTATTGAACTGCGGGTGCCGGAGTCCCGAGGGGCGATCCGGAGGAGGGGCTAGCGGTGTGCGCTCCATTGCGGTGGTTTCTAGGTACAGAAAACAAGCAAGAGAGGTGCAGAAAGAGGCAAAATAATTGCTGAAGGAGTAACAGAGGTGTAGAAAGAAGCAAGAGAAGTACCCATAGAGGCAAGTGAGGTGAAGAAAGAGGCAAGAGGGATGCAGAAAAGGGAAGAAAGAAACAAGAGAGGTGCAGAAAGAAGTAAGAAAAGTTAAGAAATAAGCAAGAGATGTGTAGAAAGAGGGAAGACAAGTGCAGAAAGCAACACCAGGGATGCAGAATAAGGCAACAGGGTGCAGAAAGAAGCAAGAGAGGTGCAGAAAGAGGCAATAGAAGTGCAGAAAGAGGAGAGAGAAGTGAAAAAAGAAGAATAAGAGGAGCACAAAAAGGCAGGAGAGGTGCATACATAGGCAAGAACAGTGCAGAAAGAAGCAAGTGAGGTGCAGAAACAAGCAAGAGAAGTGCAGAAAGAGGTAAAAGAATTGCTGACGGAAGCAACAGAGGTGTGGAAAGAAGCCAGAGAAGTACCCATGGAGGCACGTGAGGTACAGAAAGAGGCAAGAGGGATGCAGAAAAGTGAAGAAAGAAGCAGGAGAGGTCCTGAATTAAGCAAGAGAAGTTCAGAAATAAGCAAGAGAGGTGTAGAAAGAGAGAAGACAAGTGCAGAAAGCGACAACAGGGATGCAGAAAGAGGCAACAGGGATGCAGAACAGGGAAGAAAGAAGCAAGAGGTACAGAAAGAAGCAAGAGAAGTTCAGAAATAAGCAAGAGAGGTGTAGAAAGAGGGAAGACAAGTGCAGAAAGCGACAACCGGGGTGCAGAAAAAGTCAACAGGGGTGCAGAACGAAGCAAGAGAAGTGCAGAAGGAGGCAATAGAAGTGCAGAAAGAGGATAGAGAAGTGAACAAAGAAGCAAAAAGGTGCAGAAAGAGACAACAGGGGTGCAGAAAAAGGCAACAGGGTTGCAAAAAGAAGCAAGAGAGGTGTACTAAGAAGCAAGAGCAGTGCTGAAAGAGGCAAGTGAGGTGCAGAAAGAAGCAAGAGCAGTGCCGAAAGAACCAACAGAGGTGTGACAAGAAGCAAGTGGGGTGCGGAAAAAGGCAGGAGAGGTGCACCAAGAGGCAAGAGAGAAGTGAAGAAAGAAGCAAAAGAGGTACAGAAAGAAAGAAGAATGCAGAAAGATGCAAAAGAAGTGCAGAAAGAAGCAACAGAGGTTGCAAAAGATGCAAGAACGGTGCAGAAACAGGCAAGAAATATAGAGAAAGAGGGAACAGGGGTGCAGAAAGGTGTAAGAGGGGTACAGACATTTCTAAAAGGGGTGCAGAAACATGCAAGAGAAATGCAGCAAGAGGCAAAAGAATTGCTGATGGAAGCAACAGAGGTGTGGAAAGAAGCAAGAGAGGTACCCAAAGAGGCACTTGAGGTGCAGAAACAGGCAGGAAAGCTGCAGAAAAAGGGAACGGGTGTGCAGACAGAGGCAAAAGACGTGCAAAAAGCGGAAAAAGGGGTGCAGAATGAGGCAAGAGGGTGCAGAAAGAAGCAAGTGAGGTACAGAAAACAAGCAAGAGAGGTGCAGAAAGAGGCAAAATAATTGCTGAAAGAAGTAACAGAGGTGTTGCAAGAAGCAAGAGAAGTACCCATAGAGGCAAGTGAGGTGAAGAAAGAGGCAAGAGGGATGCAGAAAAGGGAAGAAAGAAACAAGAGAGGTGCAGAAAGAAGTAAGAAAAGTTCAGAAATAAGCAAGAGAGGTGTAGAAAGAGGGAAGACAAGTGTAGAAAGCAACAACAGGGATGCAGAATAAGGCAACAGGGTGCAGAAAGAAGCAAGAGAGGTACAGAAAGAGGCAATAGAAGTGCAGAAAGAGGGGAGAGAAGGTCAAAAAGAAGCATAAGAGGAGCACAAAAAGGCAAGAGAGGTGCATACATAGGCAAGAACAGTGCAGAAAGAAGCAAGTGAGGTGCAGAAACAATCAAGAGAAGTGCAGAAAGAGGTCGAATAATTGCAGACGGAAGCAACAGAGGTGTGGAAAGAAGCCAGAGAAGTACCCATAGAGGCACGTGAGGTACAGAAAGAGGCAAGCGGGATGCAGAAAAGTGAAGAAAGAAGCAGGAGGGGTCCTGAAAGAAGCAAGAGAAGTTCAGAAATAAGCAAGTGCAGAAAGCGACAACAGGGATGCAGAAAGAGACAACAGGGATGCAGAAAGAAGCAAGAGAGGTGCAGAAAGAGGCAATAGAAGTACAGAAAGAGGAGAGAGAAGTGAAGAAAGAAGCAAAAGAGGTGCAGAAAGAAGCAAAAAAGGTGCAGAAAGAGACACCAGGGGTGCAGAAAAAGGCAACAGGGGTGCAGAAGGAAGCAAGAGAGGTGCCGAAAGAGGCAATAGAAGTGCAGAAAGAGGAGAGAGAAGTGAAGAAAGAAGCAAAAAAGGGGCATAAAGAGGCAAGAGTGGTGCATACATAGGCAAGAACAGTGCAGAAAGAACCAAGAGATGTGCAGAATGAGGAAAGAGAGGTGCATGAAGAGGCAAAAGGAGTGCCAAAAGAGGGAACAGGTATGCAGACAGAGGTTAGAGAGGTACAGCAAAAGGCAAATGAGGTGCAGAAGGAGGCAAGAGAACTGCAGAAAGATGCAAGAGAGTTGCAGAAACAGGTAAAAGCAGTGTAGAAAAAGGGAACACGTGTGCAGACAGAGGCAAGAGAGGTGCTGGAAAAGGCAAGTGAGGTACAGAAGGTGGCAAGAGAACTGCAGAAAGAGGCAAGAGAGTTGCAGAAACTGGCAAAAGGATTTCAGAAAGAGGGAACAGGTATGCAGACAGAGGCAAGAGAGGTACAGAAAGAGGGGAGAGGGGTACAGAAGGAAGCACAAGTGGTGCTGAAAGAGGCAAGAGAACTGCTGGAAAAGGCAAGAGAGGTGTAGAAAAAGGCAGGAGAGGTGCAGAAAGAGGCAAAAGAGGTACAAAAAGAGGGAAGAGGGGTACAGAAAAAAGGAAGAGAAGTCCAGAAAGAGGTGACAGATGTGATTAAAGAAGCAAGAGGGGTGCAGAAAGAGGCAAGTGAAGTGCAGAAAGAAGCAGCAGAGGTGCCGAAAGATGCAAGAGAGGTGCAGAAACAGGCACGAAAGATACAGAAAGAGGGAACAGCAGTGCAGAAAGAGGTAACAGGGATATGGAAATTTCAAAAAGGGATGCAGAAAGAATCGAGAGCAGTGCAGAAAGAAGCAAGAGAAGTGCAGGAAGAAGTAAGAGAGGTGGAGAAATAGGCAGGAAATGTGCAAAAAATGGAACTGTTGTGCAGAAAGAGGCAAGAGAGGTGCAGAAAGAGAAAGGAGGAGTAAAGAATGAGGCAAAATGGGTGCAAAAAGAAGCAAGTGAGGTGCAGAAACAAACAAGAGAAGTGCAGAAAGAGGCAGAATAGTTGCTGAAGAAAGCAACGGTGGTGTGGAAAGAAACAAGAAAAGTACCAAAGAGGCAAGTGAGGTGCAGAAAGAGGCAAGGGGGATGCAGAAAAGGGAAGAAAAAAGCAAGAGAGGTGCAGAAAGAAGCAAGAGTAGTTCACAAATAAGCAAGAGAGGTGTAGAAAGAGGGAAGGCAAGTGTAGAAAGCGACAACAAGGGTGCAGAAAGAGACAATAGGGGTGCAGAAAGAGGCAATAGAAGTATAGAAAGAGGAGAGAGAAGTGAAGAAAGAAGCAAAGGAGGTGCAGAGCAAAGCAAGAGGGGTGCAGAATGAGACAAGAGGAATGCATCAAGAACCAAGAGATTTGCAGAATGAGGCAATAGAGGTTCATAAAGAGGCAAGAGAACTGCAGAAAGAGGGAAAAGGTGTGCAGACAGAGGCAAGAGAGGTGCAGAAAGAGGGAAGAGGGGTACAGAAAGGGAAGGGGGATGCAGACATTTGCAACATATGTGCAAAAAGAAGCAAGTGCAGTGGAGAAAGAACCAACAAAGCAACAAAGGTGCTGGAAAAGGCCCAAATGTGCAGAAAGAAGCAAGAGAGTTGCAGAAAGAAGCAACAGAGGTATAGAAAGAGGCAACTGAGTTGCAGAAACAGGCAGAAAAGGTGGAGAAAGAGGGAACAGGTATGCAAAAAGAGGCAAGAGAGGTGCATAACGAGCAAAGAGGGGTGTTGTAAGAGGCTGAGGGGTGCATAAAGAAGCAAGTGAGGTGTAGAAAGAGGCAACAGAGGTGCTGAAAGATGCAAGAGAAGTGCAGCAACAAGCAAGAGAAGTGCAGAAAGAGAATTGCTGAAAGAAACAACGAAGTATGAAAAGAAGCATGAGAGGTGCAGAAAGAGGCAAGTGAGGTGCTGAAATAAGCAAGAGCATTGCAGAAAGATCCAACAGAGGTGTAAAAAGAGGCAAGGGGGGTGTAGAAAAAGGTAGGAGAGGTGCAAAAAGGGGCCAGACAGAAAAAGAGCAGTCTAGTAAGAACCAACAGAGGTGTAGAAAGAGGCAAGAGGGGTATAGAAAGAGGCAAGAAAAGTATAGAAAGAAGCAAGAGATGCAGAAAGATGCAAGAGAACAGCAGAAAAAGGCTAGAGAGGTCCACAAAGAGGCAAAATTGGTACAGAAAGAGGGAAGGGTGTGCTGAAAAAAGTTAGAGAAGTGCAGAAAGAAGTGAATGAGGTGCTTAAAGAGGCAAGAGGGGTGCAGCAAGACGCAACCGAGGTGCTTTAAGAATCAAGAGGGGTGCAGAAAGAGGCAAGATATGTGCAGAAAGAAGCAACAGAGGTGCCCGAAAGATTACAGAGAGGTACAGAAACAGGCAAGAAAGGTACAGAAAGAGGGAACAGGGGTGCAGAAAAAGGTTAGAGGGGTACAGACATTTGCAAGAGAGGTGCAGAAAGAAGCAAGATCAGTGCAGAAAGAAGCAAAGAAGTGCAGAAAGAAGCAAGAGCAGTGGAGAAATTGGCAAGAAGGGTACAGAAAGAGGCAGGAGGCGTGCAGAAAGAAGAAATACAAGTACAAAAAGAAGCAACAGAGGTGTTGAAAGAGGCACAAAGTATTCAGAAAGAGGTATGACAAGTGCAGAAAAAGCAACAGAGGTACAGAAAGAAACAAGTGAGGTGCAGAAACAGGCAGAAAATGTGCAGAAAGATGAAAAAGGGATACAGTACGCGGTAAGAGAGGGGCAGAAAGAGGGGAGTAGGGTACAGAAAGAGGCAAGAGGGGTGCAGAAAGAAGCAAGTGAGGTGCCGAAAGAGGCAAAAGAGATGGGGAAAGACGCAAGAGTGTGTAGAAAAAAGCAGGGGAAGTGCAGAAAGAGGCAATAAAATTGCTGAAAGAAGCAACAGAGGTGTAGAAAGAAGCAACAGAAGTGCAGAAAGAACCAACAGAGGTGCAGAAATAGGCGAAAGTGGTACAGGAAGAGATAGGAGAGGTGCACAAAGAGGCAAGAGATGTACATAAAGAAGCTACAGAGGTACAGAAAGAGGTAACAGATGTGCAGAAACAGGCAGAAAGCTGCAGAAACAGGTAACAAGGGTGAAGAAAAAGCATGAGAAGTGAAGAGAGAACCAACAGAGATGCAAATAGTCAAGAGGGGTACAGAAAGAGGTAGAAGAGGTGTACAAAGAGGCAAGCGAGGTACAGAAAGAGGCAGGAGAGGTGCAGAAAGAAGGAAGGGAAGTGCAGAAAGCGGCAAGAGAATTGCTGAAAGAAGCAACAGAGGCATAAAAAGAAGCAAGAAAAGTGTCGCAAGAGGCAAACGAGGTGCAGAAAAAAGCAAGAGCAGTGAGAACGAACAAATAGAGCTGAAAACCAGTTAAAAGGAGTGCAGAAAGAGGGAAAAGGTATGCAGAAAGAGGCGAGAGAGACGCAGAAAGAGGGGAGAGGGGAGAGGGGTACAGAAAGAGGCAAAGGGGATGCAGAAATTTGCAACAGAGCTACAAAAAGAAGCAAGTGCAGTGTAGAAAGAACCAACAGAGGTGCAGAAAGAGGCAAGTGGGATACAGAAAGAGGCAGACAAAGTGCAAAAAGAAGCAATAGAGGTGCAGAAAGAGGCAAGAAAACTGCAGAAAAAAGAAAGAGAGGTACAGAAAGAGGCAGGAGAGGTGCACAAAGAGGCAAAAGGGACACAGAAAGAGGGAAGAGTGGTGGAGAAAGAAGCAAGAGAAGTACAGAAAGAAGCGACAGAGGTGCTTAAAGAGGCAAGAGGGATACAAAAAGAGGTAAGAGGGGTGCAGAAAGAAGAAAGAGAAGGGCAGAATGAAGCAACAACGGTGTTGAAAGAGGCACAAAGGGTGCAGAAAGAGGCAAGAGAATTGCAGAAAGAAGCAACAGAGGTGTGGAAAGAAGCAAGTGAAGTGCAGAAAGAGGCAAGTGAGATTAAGAAAGTAGCAAAAAACAGTCCAGAAAGAACAAACAGAGATGCCAAAAGAGGCAAGAGGGGGCAGAAACAGGTAGGAGAGGTGCACAAAGAGGAAAGACAGGTACAGAAAGAGGCGGGAGGGGTACAGAAAGAAGGAAGAGAAGTTATGTTATGTTATGTTATGTTATTATAGGTCTTCTATAGCGCACGGCTACTCCAAAGGAGTGTCCCGGCGCTTTATGCTCCAGACCAAGAAAGAGAAAAGAAACATACACCACATAACAATAAAAGAACAGAACAGCAGGGTCAGAACAGGAGAATGTGAGACTCTAGCCAGTAAAGAGCCAGGTCTTTAAGCTCTTCCTAAAAGCAGATAAGTTGGACCGGGAACGCAAGGACAGAGGTAGGGAGTTCCAAATCTGAGGGGCCAACAGCCTAAAGGATCGCCCTCCGATACGGGCTTTCTTTATGCGGGGGACTACTGCTAATGCCAATGACTCTGATCTTAAAGATCGTACGGCAAGTAGAAAGCCATCCTCTTTTGTAAGTAATGGGCCCCCGCGCCATGCAAGGCTTTATGAGCCAATGTCATAGCCTTGAACATTAGCCGCTTCCGGATGGGGAGCCAATGTAAAGTTCACAGTAGGTTTGACGCCCTCACTCGTCGAAGCAAGCCGAAGATGGCACGTGCGGCAGCATTCTGGGCCACCTGCATGCGCTGTAAGAGGTATTCCGGCAGGCCCAGATACAGAATATTGGCGTAGTCGAGTCTGGACCCGATGAGGGCCTGAACAATTATTCTCCTATGGTCCTCCGAGAGCAGCGGAAAAAACTTCCGCAACGTCCTGAGGATACCGAAACATGTTCCAGTAAGGGTCAGCACCTGGGATTTGAGAGTAAGCCCATTGTCTATTTTAATTCCCAAGTTCTTAGCTGACTCGGAGGAGTTAACTGGAGGGAACATGTCGGCCGGCCACCATCCCTGCCAGTCCGGTTCCGAGGGGCATCCGAAGAAAAGTATCTCGGATTTATCCGAGTTGCACTTGAGGCTGTTCAGTTGGAACCAGTTAAAAACAGCCCCAAGGCACTCACGGATACTATCACCCTCGAAATCTTCGCCCTTCCGGCAGGTGAAGAGAAGCTGGGTGTCGTCAGCATAGGAAACGATCTGGGCCCCAAAGGATTCCACCAAAGCCGCCAAAGGGGTCATGAAGATGTTAAAAAGAGTTGGGCTCAATACTGAGCCCTGAGGAACTCCGACTCCCAAAGGCGACATTTCGGCAGATCCAGGGGAGGCCCAGACCGTTTGTCGGCGGTTGGTCAGAAAGGAACAAAACCAACTGAGCACCGACCCCCTCAGACCGATGGCATGTAGTCTTATGAGGAGATCCTCATGGGGGACGGTGTCGAAAGCCGCCGACAGATCTAACATCACCAACATCACCCTGCCTCCGGCATCCAACGCCTCCTTAACAATCTCTGAAACCTCAAGGAGTGCGGTTTCTGTGCTTAGGTTAGGTCGAAAACCTGATTGAGACGCGTGCAGAAGCTTGTTGGATTCCAAAAAATTGGAGAGTACGCCATGAACATGTTTCTCCAAGATTTTCGGGAGAGCCGGGAGGAGCGAGATAGGCCTATAGTTGGCAGGGGTGTCTGGGGCAAGGCTAGGCTTTTTAAGAAGAGGGATGACCATGGCCTGTTTCCAGAGGTGTGGAAGGGCCCCCTGACTTAAAGAAAGGTTTAAAATGGGGTTAGCCAGAGGGTTAACAACTTCTGCCATTCTGGCTAGAAATTTGGCAGGGCAAGGGTCACGTGGTGATCCAGATTTCAAACTCATCATAAGTGCTAGTGAAGAAGATTCCGTAAGAGGTGGGAAAACCGCTAGCACAGGGCCGGGAGTAGGCAAATAAACTGACTCTTCCAGTGAGAGCGGGATGACAGTTGTTGGCCTCGGGGGAAAGGAGTCCTGTATCTGCCTGATTTTGGTGGTGAAGAAATTGGCTATAGTGTCAGCCCAGGTGTCAGCAGGGGCTTCCTGTGCTAAGGTAGATCGCTGGGTAGTGAATTCTCTGACAACCGCGAAAATCTCCTTACAGGAATTGGCTGCTTCCTCGATTCTTTTAGCAAAGTAGCCTTTCTTTTCCTGGAGGACTAATCTATGGTAGGTTTTAATCATGGATCTATAGGTCAGTTTTGCCTCAGTCTCGTACTGAGCTCTCCATGTCCGTTCGGCAGCTTTACATAGCCTACGGAATGAGCTAGTTCCGCAGTAAACCATGGTGCCGAGACCCGTTTGATGGCGGTACGTGGGGGCTGTGCAGGAGCAAGCTCATTCAGTCTGGCTAAGAGCCAGGTCTGCAGGGTTTCAAGATCCTTATCCAGATCACCAGTATAAGACACAGGATGGTTCACAAGGGCCTGGGCAAGCAGGTCAGGAGTCACCCGATGGTATGCTCTAAAGGCAGAGCCCTGTTGTCTCAGAGCGGTGACTGCTGATTTCTCAGTGCCAAGTATTTGGAAATGAGCTAGTCGATGGTCGGACCATAGAACCGGCAGCATTGCAGTCACCTCAACCAGAAAGGTAGAAAAGACCTGGTCTAAGGTATGGCCCTTGTCGTGGGTCGGGCCGGAAAGATAGGGGACCAGGCCCAAAGAGGATGTAATATCTAGCATCCTAATAGTATCCGGATCGTGACTATCTTCCATATGGAAGTTAAAGTCCCCGGCAAGCACGCACCTCTCCGTTCTCAGCACTAAAATAGACATGACTTGTTGGAGTTCTTCAAAAAAGGACCCCACAGGCCCGGAGGTCTATATACTAGGAGCCCCTTAACAGATTGTTGAGGAGACAGGGATAAGGAGAAGGCAAGGGATTCGGTGCCCGTGATAGATTCCGTGTGAATGGCTGAACACGCGATAGTTTTTTTCACAACGAGGGCCACTCCTCCCCCTCTACCCCTATTTCTATCTTGTCTAAGAATGTTGTACTCAGGGGGGATAGCTGCAGCAATGTCAGGATGAGAGGACTCATTGAGCCATGTCTCAGTAAGCATCAGACAGGCAGGTTTGTCAATAGTCAGGAGATCAAAGAAGTGCAGAAAGAAGCAACAAAGGTGCTGAAAGAGGCGCAAAGGATGCAGCAAGAGAATTGCAGAAAGAAGCAACAGATATGTAGAAAGATGCAACAGAGGTGCAGAAACAGGCAGGAAAGGTACATCAATAGTGAATCGGGGTACAGAAAGAAGCAACACAGTGCAGAAATAACTAACAGAGTTACAAAAAGAGGCAAGAAGGGTTAAAAAAAAAAAGGAGAGGTGCACAAAGAAGCATGAGAGGTGCAGAAAGAGGCCAGTGAGGTGCTGAAAGAAGCAAGAGCACTGCAGAAAGATCCAACAAAGGTATAAAAAGAGGCAAGAGGGGTGCAGAAAAAGGTAGGAGAGGTGCAAAAAGAGGCAAAACAGGTACAGAAAAAGGCAGGAGAAGTACAGAAAGAAGAAATAGCAGTCTAGAAAGAACCAACAGAGGTGCAGAAAGAGGCAAGAAGGGTACAAAAAGGGGCAAGAAAAGTATAGAAATTAGCAAAAGAGATGCAGAAAGAGGCAAGAGAACTGCAGAAAAAGGTTAGAGAGGTCCACAAAGAGGAAAAATGGGTGCAGAAAGAGGGAAGAGGGGTGCCAAACAAAATAAGAGTAGATCAGAAAGAAGCAACAGAGGTGCTTAAAGAGGCAAGAGGTGTGCCGCAAGAAGCAAACTAGGTGCTTTAAGAAGTAAGAAGGGTGCAAAAAGAGGCAAGAGAAGTGCAGAAGGAAGCAACAGAGCTGTAGAAAGAAGCAAGAGAAGTCTAGCAAGAGGCAAGTGATGGCCATAAAGAAGCAAGAGCAGTGTAGAAAGAACCGACAGATGTGCAAAAAGTGGCAAGAGTGGTGCAGAAAGAGGCAGGAGGGGTGCACAAAATTTCAAGAGAGGAACACAAAGAGGGAGGATGGGTGCAGAAAGAAGGAAGAGAAGTGCAGAAAGAAGCAACAGACGTACAGAAAGAGGTAAGAGAGGTACAGAAAGAAGCAGGAAAGGTGCTGCAAGAGGGAACAGAGGTGAAGAAAGATGCAAGAGGTGTGCAGAAAGAGGCAATAGAGTTGCAGAAAGAGGCAATTGAGTTGCAGAAAGAAGCAAAAGAGATGTAGAAAGAAGCAAGCGAGGTGCAGAAAGATGCAGCAGAGGTGTAGAAAGATGCAGCAGAGGTGCAGAAAAACACAAGAGAGGTGCAGAAAGAAGAAAGTGTGGAAAGAAGCAAGAGAAGTACAGAAAGAAGGAAGTGAGTTACAGAAAGAAGCAAGAGAGGTTTAGAAAATGGCAAGAGAACTGAAGGAAGAGGCAAAAGAAATGCAAAAAAGGGAAGAAGGGTGCATAAAGTATCAAGAGGGGTGCAGAAAGAGGGAAGACGAGTGCAGAAAGAGGCAACAAAGGTGCAGAACAAAGGAATAGAGGTGCAGAAAGAGGCAAAAGAAGTGCAGAAAGAAGCAACAGATGTACAGAAAGATGCACGAGGGGTGCAGAAAGAGGGAGGAGGGGGCAAAAAGTGGCAAGATGGGTGCAGAAGGAGACAAGAGAGGTACAGAAGAAGCCAGAAAAGTGCAGAAAGAAGCACTGGGGTGCAGAAAGAGGCTAGAGGGGTGCAAAAAGAGGCAAGAGAAGTGTAGATAGAAGCTACAGAGTTGCAGAAAGAGTCAAGAGAAGAGCAGAAAGTGGCAAGTGAGGTGCAGAAATAGGTGAGAGTGGTATAGCAAGAGGCACGATACATGTAGAAAGAGGCAATAGAAGTGCAGAAAGAGGCACTTGAGGTGCAGAAAGAGGCAAGAGAAGTACAGATAGAGCCTCAAGAAATGCAGAAAGAGGCAAGAGAAGTGCAGAAAGAGGCAAGAGAGGTGCAGAAGGAAGAGACTGTGGTCTAGAAAGAGGCAAGTGAGGTGCAGAAAGAGGCACAAGAGGTACAGAAAGAGGCAATGTAAGTAGAGAAAGAGGCAAGAGATCTGCTGAAAAATGCAATAGAGGTGCTGAAAGAGGCAAGTGAGGTGCAGAAAGGGGCAATAGAAGTGCAGTAAGAGGTAAGTGAAGTGCGGAAAGTAGACAGTGAGGTGTAGAAAGTGAAAGAAAGGTACAGAAAAAAGCAAGAGAAATGTAGAAAGAGGCAAGAGAGGCACAGAAAGAGAAGAGGTATGTGCACCATTATTACCAATTTAACACCAACAATTTAGCAATAAGTAACACATGACCACTTCAGCTTTGCAAAGGGCCTTCCTCCGCCACACTATAACATGTGACACTGCATTTTTGGGAACATTTTAGCCGTTTGAGCTAGAAACAATGCTTTTTTGTTCAAATCTGCAGTGTAGGCTGCAGATGATGAAATATTTGTCAAATGCGGAAATTGTTTAATTATTTGAAAATTAGTGCAGCCGAACAGTCACATAATTCCAGTGGCCCTGCTCATACCTCCGAGTAGGTCAAGAAGTGCAGTGGTTCCTTTTTTTGGGTGTGTCATTGAATTCATAGTTTACCTGATACCTCCAGTATGCCCCAGATAGTGGGATTGCTGATAGGTTGACACAGACCACGCCCCCATTTGTCTACCACTCTGCGAATGTGCCTCCAGGTGCTCTCTTTGTTGGGGGATGAAGTCCCCTTGCCTCCTGAGGGTCCCTGGGGGCCAACTAGCTCACTAGGGGGCATATTACCAACCAATAGAGATAATTTTTGTCTCTAACTTGTTTAGAGACAAAAATTATCGCCGCAAATCGGCGATTTTTATCGCAAATAAACCTTGCTATTAGCCTGTGACCTAGTCACAGCAAACACATGGCCGCAATGCATGAATATCGCTGAAAAGTCAGCGATATTCATGCATTATCGAGCAAATGCTCTTAGCCATGTTATCCACCTCCCATTGGATAACATGGCTAAGAACTGCTCCTGGGCAAGTGTTAGCTTTTGGAGATATTCGCGCTTAGCGCGAATATCTCCAAAAGTTGGTAATAGGAGATAGCGATGTTAGCGACTGTTTTCAGTCGCTAACATCTTGGCACGCCCACTTTGCATGTCATTAGTGATAAATATCACTGACATGCAAAGCGGGGCCCAAGATGGTCACTATCTCCTATTAGCTGTCGCTAACTGGTGTTAGCGACAGCTTGGTAATAGGGAGATCATTTTATCTCCGCTTTCTTGGCTTTTAAAGCCAAAAAAGCGGAGATAAAGCCCCTTGATAATATGCCCCTAGGTACCTCTAGTAAGCCCCAAACAGCTGGATTGCTGAGAATGGTCAGAGGTCATGCTCCCCTTTTACACCACTCTTGCAAACATGCCTCCTGGTCCACTGCTGCTTGGGGGATGAAGTCCACTTTAGTCCTGAGGTCCTCCAGAGACAAGAGGACCTCATCGCCCCACCAGCAATGCGCTAAGAGGCAGATTTGCAGTGTGGTGTAAAAAAGGGCATGGCCTCAGACCACATCTCACCAATCCCACTGTGTGCGGCTTTCTGGACCTTCCTGGTCGGTTAGTTGGCGCCTAAGGACCCATAAGACTCTAAGGGACATCACCCCCACCCCAAAACGCCAGGAGGCGCGTTTGCAGTGTTGCAGGTAGGAGGCGGGCCTCCATCAAGACTCCTGCTTCTATTTCGTTTTTAGAAGGGGGCTGTGTGGCTCCACTTCTCTTAATATTTTTTGGGCCCTGGGGACCCATACCCCAAGGCTTTGAGTCATATTTGTTTTTTATTTTAAAAACAGGAAGGGGTTTGTGCGGCTCCCCTCCCAAGGCAGATTACAGCCCTGGGGACCCCATCCCCTGGAAACTGGCCAGCCTGTTTTATTTTGGTGAGGGGGCTGTGAGGCCCCCTCATGAGGCCAATTATGGCCCCGGGGACCCCATCCCATTGGCCCGGCCTTATGAATATATATTCTTTTAATAATTCTAAAAGGGTGGTGGTCCCAAGGGCAATCAAGGGCTCCAGGAGGGGGCCACGTGGCCCCCTCCCAACTCTTTAAAGCCCGGGTTGGTGGTGGTCCCCGTGGTGCGGGGGTCTGCAAAGGACTCCCGTATTTGCATAATTTGTGCCCCGGGGAGGTGGTGGTCCCCAGGGCAGTGTGGGGGGACTTGAGCCCCCCCACACTTTGGTTTTAGAAGTTGCCTCAGGGAGGTGGTTGTCCCCAGGGCTGCAGGGGGGCCATGTGCCCCCCCCCGCATGCCAATCTTGTAGCCCCTGGGAGGTGGTGGTCCCCGTGGCTTGGGGTGTCCATGAGCCCCCCACCTTAAAATAACAATGCCCCAGGGAGGAAGCAGTCTCCAGGGCAGCGTGGGGGGAAAGGAGCCCCTCATGCAGCCCGGGGAGGTGGTGGTCCCAGGGGCTGCGGGGGGCATTCCCCCCAATATAATCATCTAAGCCCTGGTGAGGTTGCAGTCCTCGGGCTGCCAGGGAATTAATTACGCATTGGCCCCAGGACCTGCCCAACCCCGGAGCTTAAAGACAACAAAGAGCGGGATCCCACGCTTTGTTTTTATAAAAAAGATTTCGGACAGATTCACACACCCAGCGCGAATTCGGTCAATTAAAAAAAATGCTTTTCTTGGCCATCGGTGTCCTAGTGGGACCCCTAAGTCTAACCTGCCCCCTTTTCTTCATTTGTTCCTTTTTCTTGTGACTAAAGACCAGACGTCTTCATCAGGGCCCCAAAAACCTGCATCCGGGGGGAGTCACACTCAAACAAAGGTAAAGGGAAAAAAAACTTTGTTGCTTCCTGTGAAGGAAAATACCCACTGGACAAGAGATGCTAATTGTTCAAAGGCCAAGAATGCACTTCTTACTACCTCTGCCCCTAAGGCAACTGTTCCCTCTAGTTCAGCTACAAGTAGAGGTACAGGGAACACAGGGATAGTAGTGTTAACCTTGGGCTCTGAGATGGGTTCTGGCCTAGTCAGAACTCCAGTTCAGTATGTACTTGTCTGTGACGGAGGCATGGATATTACCTCCTTATTTGTCAGTACCAATCATCTGGGCAAATACAGACAGCAGCCTTTGATGAAAAGTAAGGAGTCCATGGCATATAGGGACACACAGGAGCACATTTAACTATGGTGACACAAGATCCTGTGGGCCCTGACCAGATCATACTTGGTGAGATGTACCACGTGACCAATGCTAACAATGTCAGGACAGATATACCTTGGCAGTAGCTAATTTCAGCTGGGAGGGTTAACTGGCCCAGAGAAGGTTCTGGTTAGCTCAGACCTCCCTGTGGAATGCTTGTTGGGCCATGAATTGGAAACTTCAGCCTGGGCTGAGGTGGAACTCAGGACACATGCTGCTATGTTGGGCATCTCTGCCAATGTGTTTGCTGTGACTAGGTCACAGGCCAAACTTTCTTCAACTGAACATGCCCTGGATCCTGGAACAATGGACAAGGCACCTACCAAGAGTAGGAGCAGGAGGGGTAAGGCAGTGTCTTCTCCCCAGTCTCACAGGGAGGATCAATCTCCTGAGGGGGGTGATATCAATTCCTGTGAAGGAACTATCTCAGATGAACATGAACCTGATCAGGTTGAGTTCTTGGATACAGGGAGCCCCTCCAGATGTGATTGTAGGACTGCATGTGTTCGTGTCATTGTCATTGCAGGAGTACAGGGATAGTGACTGGATACTTAGAGGGCTGCAAAGAGAGTTCATTCTGAATGTATAAGTGCTTGGGTTTTGGCGCAGTGATTAGATAAGGACATGGGACTGACTAGGTGATTGGGGGAGTGCATGGGTAGTAACAGGGAGATTACTGGACTGCATAGGTACTACATGGGTAATTAAAGGTGTCAATGATCAGTGTCTAGGTGGTTAGAGGACTGTGTGGATAGTGCAGAAGTAAATGTAGTAGTGCATGGGTCATGTTTGGGTTACTTAATCTTACCTTTTCAATATTAGATATGAAAATCTTTGAAACCCTTTTTCCACCTCCTTTTTTAATCTAAATCTAAAAAACTTTCAAAGTTTAGAATTTGGGTCTCTAAAGGAGAAGAAAAATACAGTTAGAATATAATAAGTTATAGTTTTAAGAACACAACATAATTCCACCATTACATAACATATTCCGTTTGCCATTTTTGCTGTTCTCAAAATCTATTGAATTTCACCATAGACAGTGATTTCAATGTTGCTCATCATATAACAGCGGGCAAAAAAACTACAATCAATAAGTTTGTTAAAAAACAAACAAATCTGTATTCAAAATCTTCACAACAAACTGAACTATATTTTCACAATTCTTAAAATAAACATCCTCAATAATATTGCATATAATTCAAAGATCAAATCTATGAAATATTTCTTTCTAAAACAATGTTGTAAATACAATTCAAAAGTACAGAAAATATATTGAATCAGCAATTCTAGATATTTTCTCTTATCGGCCGAATGATGTTTCCGTAATCATTTGTATTGAGAATATCCAAAATAAAGTTAATAATTCATATTCAAATCATCCAAATAGACTGAATGATGTTTCTGAATTCATTTGTATTGAGCATTTCCAAAATACCCTCATTAATTCCTGTTGACATCTTCCCAATAAGCCGATTGATGTTCTCAAAACTTTGGAATCCAAAATATTTTATATGAATTTGATAATTCATAGGTCAACCGATAATTGAATTGCAAATGGGCATCATTACTAGGTGTCCATACTTTATTGCACTTTAAATACACAGTGTAGTATCCAGATGTTTTAGAAGCTCCATCATGGAAAATACTTGCTACTGCTTCAAAAGTTGTAACTGAAATTGCCAGTTGACTTGCCGCAATGTAATTTTAATGCTGTATCATTAAAATTACATATTGTCCAAATCTTTCTATAAATAATGTTGATAACATTTCAGATTTGCACTGACTACATTTCATATTTTGATTTGCTGATTTTACAATTGTTTTAAAAGACACTGTTTTACAATATGGTATTGTCAAATATATGAATCTTTCAGTGTCTATTTCAGTGGTAGAAGCAAATGTACAGTCTTCACATTCATGTTTCTATCTGTAATGAAGTCCAAACAGATTTTCAATTTGTATTCCTTCATCTTTCAATAGTGCAAGCATAAACATAAGAAATTCCTGAGAATCTTGCTGAACATTCTGTGTAAATTGTGAAGAACCAGAACATATATCCAGAAGATTCCGAATGCCAGAAACACTTTGGATTTTAGTTGTATCAGTACTTCATTTATCAAAAATAGATTGCAACAAGGAACAAAACCTTTTTTCTCGATTCTCCATAATTTGGTGTTGGAGATTTTCTAGAAAAAAACAACGTTCACTACTACATTAGCATAGCAGTTGATACCTGAACTCTTTTCTCACTGATATCCTACAATCTCTTCAACAATGTCCTTTTTCTTTGGAATCTCAACTTTGACTTGATTTTTTTTCTTCTTTCCAACTTCACTACAGAGATTCTCATATTTTCATTTTTGACCTACTACACGCTTTACATATACAGGATATTCACCTAAATTGGGAGCATACAGTCTTCTTAACCAACTATACTCTCCTACACAATTTGCATCTGCACTAAACTTTCTCTCATCAAAATCAATCAAATATAATACAGATGAAGTTCTTACTCAGGGCAATGCAACATATGCCATCCCCTCTTTAAACATAGTACTTCCAATGTCTACACTTAAACCTTGAGATTTATGAATGGTCACTGCATATGCTAAAGAAAGAAGAAACTGTTTTCTACAAACATACACATCTTTAACCCCTTCGATGCTTGTGACGGAACCGTTCTTTCATCAGTCACGGCTGAGCTGTGCTGATGACGGAACAGTTCCGTCACGACCGCGCCCTGTTCTGGAATGTCCAGCACAGGGGCGGAATCGGCGCCGCACGGAAGCGGTTAACAAGCAAAAAACAAACAGAAAAACGTCCAATCTGTTTTACTTCTTCAATCTGGTCAAATTTAATCTTAAAAAATTCAATTCCATCTCTATTTTGATAGTTAATAAAATCAACAACTTTTCCCGTTGCTCCATTTACTAAACCTTTTTCTACATCCAAATTACGCCGTAAAATTACCGACAGTTTTCACATACATATAAATTATTTTCTAAACCAGCAGTTTTAGATATAGATTTTTCCAAAGATTCAATTTAGTTTTTAATTTTTCTAAAAAAATATTTGTAATTCCTTCATGCTCTATTCCATCAATGGCTTCCATTTTCATTATTTGTTGTTTTTCCAGCTTTAAAAGTTATTTCTTGAATGTAAAACACTCTCACAGTGTTGGCATTAGACAGATTATATATTTCTTTTCTCCAATTTTTTAGTTTATTATTTCTGGCGCAACAAAATTTTCATTTGGAAACAAGTTTGTGAGTAGCCGACTTTACAAAGCTTCTTTTCCATGTTCTGTCAATACACCAACTCTTATATCTTGAAGAATGCTTCCATAATCTTCATCACTTGCCTGTCGCATATTTTTAATAAGTTCTTTGTGTTCAAAATATGACCAAATGTTGACATTTCCTATACTTCTCAACGATTTTCTGGTGTCTTCATGCACAAGTGGTTGCCCTTTTGCAGGAGTAAGTTGCAGTAGATCATCAAAAGCTATCACATGTTTTCTTCCAAATAACACATGATATTCTGTTTTTAAAATTTGCTGCATTCTTAAATGCGCAAAGGCAAGCATTACGTTTGAGGCCATGCTCACCTCATCAATAATCAAACGTTTCATTTTCTTTAATACTCTTGAAACTTCCAAACAAGCTTCTCCTGAAAGCTTGTGATATCCAACTTGTTTTCATTAAGCCTAAGCATAGTTTGCGTAGCAGCACTACATGTACCTTCATGTAGTATTCTTTGAATTTCACGTAGTACACTTAGTCTGCGTAGCATAGCTGATGACACTGTGTACTTGTCTGCACTGTGAAGGAATTGCAAAATAATTGCAAATGGCATCCTGCACAGTGCCAGTTATGATAAAATAGGTTTCTCTATCTTTATATGCTAAAGTGTATATAGTATTTTCACACAAGTGGAACTGAAAATTTAGCAAGCAGTGAGAGAGGTGATGATTTTGGGATCCTCCTAACCAAGGGGCAGTACCAAACAGATGCCTTGAAAACAAAAAAAGCACATCTTATTTAGCAATTTGGTGGTGGTCCCATCCTCTTAGGACCACCCCAAGCACAGTTATTGGCAAAAAAACATTCCCAACCAAAGGCCCTGGAAAGCATTATGGGATGAGATTAGCAGTGGGCAGGGAATATTATATAGTATCCAATATTAAAATATTTCTACAAAGAGCTGCAGTTCAACTGGTGGTTACTAGATGTCCCTCACAAGTCAAATGCAAATCCTTGATGAAAGGATTTCAATGGTTTTGCATTTGACTCGTGAGGGACATCTACTATTGACTAGGTGAACTGCAGCTCTTTGTGGAATTATTTTGATATTGGATACTATAATATTCACTGCCCGCTGCTAATCTCGTCCCATAATGCTTTGCAGGGCCTTTGGTTGGGATTGGGATTTTTTACCAATAAATGTGCTTGTGCTCCTAAGAGGATGGGACCACCTAGAAAGTTCAACAAAATTAGCTTTTTGTTTATGCTCTTTGTGTTCATGGCATCTGCTTGGTCCTCCCCTAGGTCAGCTCTCTCATTGCCTAATGTTTTTATTGTAATAATTCACTCTGGTGAATTTGTTATATGATTTTAAGCATGTAAAATTGCTTGTTCAAAGCATATGGATATGTTGTTGATTTAGCTGGTACACTACACGATTAAGCACAGTTTTGGTACTGTACTACATGCAATTTGTGAAGTGCAAATTACTACAAACTTTGCATGCTCATTAGCGTAGTGTAGTATTAAGCCCAGAGTTAGTTTTCATGTTCAACAGGTAACATTAGTATACGATGTAAGGTAATCCCTTTAATGTTGTGTACTACTAACCCAGATGGAGTGGTTACAACACAAGATAAATGTGATTCCGTGGTTTTCTATAACTAACTGGTCAAAACTTAAAGAAACCTTTTCCTGTACCAGCTTGACCACTGATATGCATTTGAATAGGTTTAAAAGATGTGCAGTTGCATTCATTTATTTCTTGAAGTAAACCATGGTCAATCTGTTGTGTCACTTGCTGATATATTTCTTTCCGTACAATATTTAGTTGGTCTTCCAAATTTCCTAAGTTCATATTATTGTGTTGTGCTTGATGCTTTGCTGTTTCCACTTCACTCATGGTGATTGCTGCTTCATTTTCAAGAATTGGTTCTCCTAGTGGATCTTGACTCAGTGGAGCAGAACTTTGACTATCTTGAGAACTATCTCTAGCAATCTCAGCTGCAATACTAGTTTCCTGTTCAATTCCTTCATTCAACATTTGAAGATAATTTGGAAAAACTGTGCATTCAATGCTATATTTACATGCATTAAAAGAATCTTCATAGCACTGAAAATCTCCAAGAAATTCCAGTTCCGTACGCAAAAGCTTGAAGAGTTGCAGAAGTGCTAAATAGTAAAATTCCCTTTTATCAGGTGTATCGCAACAGTTTCCTATGATTGATCAGATTTCCTTTACTAAGTTTCACCAAACACCCTTCTGAACCAATCACTGATTATTTTTCTTCATTCATGTTCTCTGTAACATTTCTCCTAAAACTGTAATATTGCAGCACTTTATAGAGACATATGTTTTCAAGATGAGGACTTCTATTTGGATAGTACATTTCCAACATGTTTGTTTTAACAATATCGGTGCTTTACGGTTCCTTCAATGCTTAATATTCAATTTCTTGTATACATTTAAGTACTCAATTTCGTGTTGCAGCAAGACCTAGACTAACTCGAATGATTCCTCTTGACTTTGAATATAAAGTTGCAGAGGACAAACAATCCGAACATTCGTAGGATCCGATCTCTCGATGGGACAACATCTTCAAACTAAAGCTGTACAATTTCTTACTAAGACTCTTCTTGTGGTAAATTTCTTCCCACATTTCTTTCAACTTTGTCTTTTCTGATTTTGTTATGTATGATGTTACATACCGAGCAACAGCAATGGAATTATCCGCAACATACTGGATATCCATATTAGCATTCCACATCGACAAAATAGCTGGCTTATAATCATTAATATACTTTGATTGTTCATTTCTTTTTAAATTGTATGTATTTTTGGGAGATTTTCTATTGACTGTATGTCTCATTGCTGACATGAAACTGTTGACTCTTCCTTTGGATATTACTGGACGTAGAAATCCAAAACAACATTTGGTATAAAACTTTTCCTTCAACTTGTATATCCATCAACAGTATTTGCCACATCGATGACTTTGAAACCATAAAACTTGTTGCCTTAAGATGTTTTCTTCTCTTGTTTTTGGTATAGCACAGCACATGTAACATAGTCTTCAATAAAAGATAAACCAGTCTCATCCAAATCAGCTCCAAATTTGGATGCATCCTTGATCCATAAAAGCATATGTATAAGAGCAGCACCTCTAGCTTGATACTCCTTTCTCCAAAATAAATCAATAACTTCTCCAAGCAGAGAATTGTTTTTATTGCAGATAGAAGATACCATAGCTTGAAACCTATGATTAAAATATCTGCACACATTTACAGTATCCAAGGAATACAGTTCTCCAGGTGTCTTGAATATAATGTTTTTCAAATTTGAATTTACTTCTTGAACAAATTCATGTAAATCATCCCATGCGTATTCAGCACAACTTAGCGTAACAAATCACATAGGAGTTCCTAAGTTCCTTAACATTTATTTAAGTTTTCCATGACGATGATACCAATACTCATTAATACCACATTGACACGCCATCAAATTACTCTTTCGAGATTCTAAATGATCATCTCTCTGATGTACTTTGTCCAAGTGTTCCTTTGCAGAAACTTTTTTAAGATGAACGCCTGTCTTTAATATGTGGTTCACTGCATATGAAAGTGCAGACATGTCACTTTCAAACAAAAGATGAAATATATATGGGATATATTGTCGTAATCTTGGATCTTCTGAGTACAATCCTGTTTTCCGATATTCTGATGCGGGAATCTGTCCTGGTCGTTTGTTATATCTTTCACCTTTTCCAGTGGGGAAGAGTTGTGGAAAACAACGAACTTCCAAACTTTTTTCCCAAACACTCATGGGAGTCCCCTTCGCTTTCTTCATTTGGAACAATTCAACAGTATTTCCCATCACTTCTTTGGAATGTAAAGGATGTACACTATAATATTCATAAATTTCTTCAGTTTTGGACTTGTTCCCTTTTTTAATTTGGCCACTTGAAATTTCGCTATCATCTCCTAAAAGTATTTCTTCTTATTCCACATACACATTTTTATAGTAATCATTGTTTTTAATGAGATATAACATAGCCTTTTGCACTTTGCTCACATCTACTAATTCTTGCCATATTTTCTGACTCTTCGTAGGAACATCATTAACTAGAAAAACTACAGGTTTAGTTTCCCCTTTCTCTACACCAATAGTTTCAATAGTTTTATTTAAATCTAAAGGTAAATACACAGCTCTTTCTTTTAATCCTCTTTCTAAATCTGTGGGAGGCAAAGTACCTGCTTTAGGCTCCATAAGAACAATAGCATGAAACGGGTGCACATAGTGAATTAGAATGGACTCATAAGTATTTAATTCGATCAGCTCTAAAGGGATAGCTACCAAACTCTATGTTATTATGTACAGCTCTAGCTCTAACTCAAGGCTTGGTGTGGGGACAAAAAGGAAACTCCATGCTATTGGGGGCATAGCAAAGAAACCTAAATCTGATATGGTGACAAAGCCTATGACAACTATGCTGCCCTCCCCCCAATCATGGATCCTGTGGTGACACTAGATGCACTCCAGCATTGATGGCTTTCTTACTGAACACAAAACTGGGCCCCATCTATGAGAGGCTGACCTTGATTGAGAACAATCTAGGAGCAGGGAATCGGATGGAACAATCAGCCATACTGGGTGTCCCTGGAGAGAAATTGTGACTCAGTACTGTAAAGGATCGAGCCTCATTGACACACTCACCAAATAGTACTCGGAACCAGCAATACTCCCAGCCCCAGATGCAACTTTCAGTACGGGGGGACAGAAATAATGTGCGCAGGACAGGTAACTAGCAGAGATACACTTGCACATGGGCAGGCACTGGATGATCCTCAAATTCCCAGGGATCGCCAGCAGGGGTTGCACGGAAGATAGGAGGTTGAGTTACAGAGCCTATCAGTTATTTATCTTCTACCCGAATCAACTCCCTATGTAGTGATCTTAGGTACTAAAGAGGATTTCTGCCAACTAAAAAACAAAGTACTTAATTGGTTAACTAACAACACCTCAGTGGGCTCAAGGGTGGCACAAAATATTATTATGGTGCGTCGAGTCAACTGGATAGGTAGCTCTCAGAAACTTGGTGGGGGTGACTGTGTTATTGTGTATTTTTACAGTTCACATCTTGCTGAGAGAATTTTGTTTAGATATTTAAACTCTATTACCCCCAGTGTTGGGTCCTCTGTAAAGGTGTTACCGTTGGGCTTTTTTTTAGTAAAGTAGACTCTGTTGGGAATGGTAATATGACTGCCCTCCAGGTTGGTTGGAAACATAGATTTCTTTTAGTAAAGGCACAACGGCCCCCTCCAGCTGCATGCAGTTTAAATCTTGCAGCTTGCTAGTATATTGTTCCACCCCTGAAGCTATCTAATAGATATTCTACATTATCCAGAATGGAGGAGTGTGATTGATTTTGGGACCCTTTACAGGCCTCCGTGGAAGCAAAGTAGCAGCGGAATGTTTCCATGGTGCAAAGTGAGGGGGCTCCTTGCATAGATAACAAAAAAATTATTTCCCGAAACATTGCAGGTTTGGCCGATAAGCTTCAGGATCCTGTTTGGGTGCTGTTTGTGAAACAATTCTCTGTGATTCATTACCAGGAGACGTGGTTGGTGGATTGCTGCCTATTCCTGGAGGCGTTTAAGGCTTTCTTTGTTCCAGCTTCCCCGTCGGTATGTGGTAGAGCTAAGGGTGGTCTAGTTATCTACATATCATTGGTGGTGGATTGCAGGATTCAGATTCTCCCGTCAAACAGCCCAGGGCTCCAGGCTTTAGATTTAAAATGGGGGATAACAGCTTGGGCTTGATAAACTTTTATAATGCAGCACGCAGGGAGTGTGTAACATCACCCTGCTGGGTTAATTTATAAGGCATTCATGTAGATCTATATCACATAACCTGATGGTGCTGGGTGTTTTTATCATCCATCCATGTGGTGATCCCAGGTCCACATGTATGGCTAACATGGGCTACCCCGGTTCCACTTTGATCACCTCACCCAGGGGGAACTTCTGAACAACATATTAAACAGGTATCATTTGATGTCCCTTATGTCTCTTTCTGAACTGCATAGCAAAGCCATTATCCCCTCCTTTAAAGGGAGAGGTAGTGGCTCCTTTAGAGACTATATTTTAGTTTAATCCATTTTACAGTCTTTATTTCACGTGTTTGCCATCTTGGAAAGCGCTTATAGTAATCACAACCCGCTTTGTGTGCAACTCAGTAGCCCTCTATTATCTAGAAATCCAAGGGTGGCGATAATGGGTACGCTTAGACCAAAGTATGGTAGGCGATGGCTCAAGTGGTACCAAGTTTCCCTTGATGTCTTTCACTGTAAAAGTAAGAGATTCTTGTGCTGCAGAACTAGCCCTATGTACCTCGCCGGGTTCTTCCATGGGGGACGTCCTTAGCACTTTTAATTCTATTTCCATGAAAGTGGGTGAACTCCTAAATGCTTCGACACGTAAAGAAGTTAGCCCAACTATTAGATGGTTTGATTCATCTTGTTCCCAGCCGGCAAGGAAGCTGAGGGAGGTTTTAAAAATTATCCAGAGAAACCAATCCCTGATATGTGCTCGATGTAATGAGTACAAAGAGGCACTGTCTAAACACAAGGGTGCCCTGAAGAAGGAGGCATGAAGAGGACTGTTAGAGCAATCACTCTTGGGGATAGCGCAAGGTTCTGAAACATTGTCAACAGACCACTTTTTGAGCAAGAAGCAGGGGGTTATATTACTGAGGAGGACCCATTTTACAACCATGTTTCAATGTATTACGGGGCAAACTCAGCAAAATGTGTTGGTTACTGATGTCCAAGCTGTGGTTTTCAAGCAGAACGAGATGGAGGCCGGAATTGCTGGATCAACCAGCAATAAAGCTCCAGGCCCGGATGGTGTTCCACTAGACCGGTTTAAATCAGATCTATGCTTTTGGGCGCCGGTTTTCGTGGCTGTGTTTCAATGCAGCTGCCAGGGATGGTTGTCCTGGTGTCAGGTGCCCCACAAGACTTACCTCTGCTTGTGAAGCAATTCCGCAGAGACGACAAAAGCACCCGTCCTTGTACCCACCTGATCCTCATGGAAGGTAAGACCCAGCAGGGATGAGATGGACGCAGGGAAGGGAGCCAGGGTGTAGAGGCTTAACAAGAGTGTGGAGCTTGCGGGGTATCCCGGTGCCAGCTGGAAACCAGAAAAGAACCAGTTAAGAAAAAGAGCTAGATCAGAAAGGAACCACCCCACATAACACACACAGAACTAGTTTACTTCCGGGATCTCACCAGTGCTTCTGGAGACCGCGGTACCCAGACATCAGTTCAGCTCCTGATAAGGACAGCTAAGGTGAGGCGCTCCTGCGCGGGGCACCCAAGCGTAAACCAAAGGAAAGCGCTCCTGCGCAGGTACAAATAAACAAACTAGAAGGCAAAGCGCTCCTGCGCGTGTAGCATGTATTAGAACTTAGTCGCGAAACTTGTGGCATCCCTGGTAATCAAAACAAGCTATATACAATGCTCCTACTTAGCGGAGCTATTCCCCCAAACAGCGCTCCTGCGCGATGGGGAAACCAAATGTCTATGAAAACAAACACAAAGTAAAGCACTCCTGTTCAAAAGACCCTTAACCCCCGTACAGCGCTCCTGCGCGGCGAGGGTTAAGGGAGGCAAAACAGGTACAGCCCTGAATAGCGCTTCAGCACGGAGAACCACGAGGAAAACAAGCAAGCGCTCCTGCGCGAGTTCATGTGATGCAAAACAATAAGCACTCCGGCACGGCGTAGGCCTGGCAACAAACAGCGCTCCAGCGCGGCTTGAACAAACAACAGACAGCGCTCCAGCGCGGCGTAGGCCAGCAGGTAACTGACGCGTCTTAGCTCCGGCAATCACATCCGCGTCTCAGGAGCATCCAGTAAGGATTCGAAGCACTGAGCCGTCTAGAAACGCGATGGGTAAGAGTTTGCCCCAGAAGTGCTTCAGTGCTCCCAGGGCAGCTGCCCAGGACTAGACCGGGACTCAACTTCCGCACAGAAGTGAGTATCCCGGCAATTCTGTGTGTGCGTTAGCGAGGATGGCCGCGAACCGTGACACCTGGGCCACCTCAACTATTGTGCCTGTGTTCAAGAAAGGGGATCGCAGTAGCACTTTTTGCTACAGACCGATCTCCCTTCTTGACTCAGTGGTAAAGGTTGTGGGCAGGGTGTTACTAAAAGATTATCTACCTGGGCAGAGGAACATAAGAACATTTCTAATATTCAATTTGGATTCCACCTAGGGCGGTCAACAGTGGCCCAATGCATCAATCTACACAAGATACTTAATAAGTACACAATTGCCCACCTTGGTGATCTGCAACGGGCCACGAAAACCAATGTCAGATTTTCTGAGGATCATAGTGTTTCTTAGGATTTTGACATCAGAAGGGGTGTACGGCAGGGCTGTATTCTGGCCCAGTTTTTGTTTAATCTCTATATAAATGATCTGGATGGGGATTTGATAGATACTGGGCAGATTATCCATATGTAGGGCGACTGGGGCTTCCCATCCTACTATATGCGTACAACGCCGTTATTATAGCTAGAACTGCCAAGTGTCTTCAATTCCTGTTAGATGCCTTTTTATATTTTATGACAGAGCGAGATCGAGCAATTAATAATTCAAAATCATAAATATTGCAGGTAGGGCTGAGGCCTAAGAAAAGTTTTTTATTCACAGTTGGCCCCAAGACAGTTTCCCTGATGACTATTTTTTCATATCTGGGGGTGCTACTGGATGACTGTATGAATTGGTTGCCACTTATCCAAAAGAAAAAAGGGGACCTGGTGAGGGATAATGCTGCTATTTTTAATTTTGCTGCCAAGATAGGTAAGCACCCAACTGCAGCTATGCTGAAAGTCTACCAGGCAAAAAGCGTAGCTACAGCTTGCTATGGTAGTGAAATGTGGGGGCACATCGCCACTGATGCCTTGCAGGTAGTTGAGAATAATTTCATGAAGCGATTGCTGGGAGCGCCAAGTGGTTTGTCAAATCTGGTAGCTCACAAGGAATTGGGGGTGCCTTACCATACTGATATCTTGGCTTTGCGCCCCCTGGTGTTCTGTCTCAAGTGTTAGCCAAATAAAGACCTAGTACACATTCACTTGATCTTTAATGAATGTATGAGCCTTGATCATGCATCTCAAATACCACGGCTTAAATACATTAAACGTAGCTTTGACGAGTTGGGGCGCCCTGATTTATTTTATAAGCCGCAATCTATTGTAAAAAAAGATGTGGAGTTAATTAAGAAAGCATTCAGTATTTTAAGGAAACTAGAAAGAGATGAGAGAGAAGTGAGGGAACCTAGTGTTCGAAAATTCTTGATGTTAAAAACAAATCCATCTACTGACCCTTATCTCCTAGGGCCTCTGTTTATATACGAGCAGTTTTTATTGTCCAGATTACTTTTTTCACCTCCTGCTTGCTGATCCTTAAGGGTGCAGTAGAGGTCATGTATTAGCATCCTGTGGCTGCGATGCAGAGACTCCACAGGATTTGCAACATTTTATGTTTTTTTGTAATTTTTATGAGGTACCCAGGAGATATTTTCTAGCTCCTTTATTAAGACGCTGAATTTTAACCAGGCTCGCCGTACACTTTTGTTCCTCCAACTGCTGAAGGCTGAATGTATTTTTTTTATTGTGGGTTATTTGAAATCCTTGGTGAGAACTAGGGCCTGTGTGGACATTTAGTGACCCATCTGTGGAGCACATGTGGTGAAGAGGCTCATGATGGTCAGGTCACCAGTGTCAGCTTAGTGTAAATGTATCTATTGCGTGTGTCTCATTCTTTTTTAGACAGCGCACTTCACTGCTATTTTTTTCAGGCGGGGTAAGTCACTGTGCCCCTCCTTGTCTTCAGGTGCTATGATTGTTTTTATATGTAATTTTATTGTATCATGGTTTTAATGAAATTTGGATGATTTGGAACTTTTATGGTTTACTGTACGTGAAACTGAATAAAGTTTATTTTATATTTATATTGGCATGCAATAAATTATTGGTCTGAAAATAGCTCTCTTCATTAAAAGAAAGGCTCTGAATTTGAACTGTGCTTCCATTTACCCAATAAAACATCACAAAAGTTAGCTCTGTTAATTAGTCTCTTCTTTTCTATTTTGGCCTTCATAAAATGTATTGGCTTACCTAATGATCAAATTCTGTTTAAAACTATACTGAATAATTTCCTTTTTAATTCAAAAGCCTTCTCAACAATAGTTTCAAACTAGTTCTTCTTTTATATTTCTTGACATCTTTTAATAAATTAAAGACAACTCTATTATAAAACATTATTTTCCTTATTTCACCAAATTGATTATTTCTCCTTTTACCTCCTTTTTTAGAAAACATGATTTCCCATTAATTTCACCTTTTTTCTTTTCATTCTTCTTTGTTGTTGAGGTATTCTTTGTTATTTCTACATCTTTGAAATAATAAACTCTTTTGTTCTCTTACCATAAGATTTTTTCTTTTTTCTCTAATATTGTAGTTCATCTAATTCTTGCAGTTGTCTTTTCTTTAAATAATACTGTTTCTTTTGTTGATTCCGCTTTACTTTTTTTTAGTCTTGGTAATCATTTTTTAAAGATGAAGAAAATCGGTAAAATACAAAAAGAAAAAGTAATAATATTAATATTAATATAAATCTATAAAATATACCATTCTTTTACTAAACAAACACGTTCCACATAAAAACCATGTAAACACTTTGGGGCCTATTAGGATGGTGGACGGACTTTCGTCCGCACGCCACCCTAATGGTGCTGGGACCGGCCGCCAGTGGTGCGGCGGTCCCACACTGGGGATTAGGATGCCACCCCTACCATGGGGTTGGCATCCTCAATTCACAGCATTGTGGCGGGCGGGGCTCACAGCACCGCCCGCCACAATGCTGGAAATGCCCTGTGTGCATTGTCATGCACAAGGTGACAGGCACCACCCGTGCCTGCCACATTATCCATGACAATGTAGGAAGGTCAACCAGTGGAAAACCGGCGGACGGTCTTTCTTTCCCCGGAGTTCCCAGCCATTTTAGTATGGGTGGTGGGTGGGGTATGATATAGGGCAGATCGCCACCGCCATGCGGGCAGTGGCGATTAGCCCAACATCCTAATAGACCCCCTGGTTTTGAAATCAGTATGCATTTGCTGCAGTACACACTTACTACATGGATAATTGTAGGAGTGAATGAGTAGTGTTTAGCTGTTTGGAGGACTGCATGGGCAGTGGATCTAGGATTATAATAGTGCATGTATTAGTACCTGGATCATTGCATAAGTACATGGGTAGGGACTGGATGATTAGAGTGCTTCAAAGAGAGAACATTGTGAATTTATAAGTGACTATTGGCGCAGTGATTGGAGAATTACATGGTGCTGGCAGTGTGATTGGAAGACTACATAGGTAGTAACAGGGACATTACTGAACTGTGTAGGTAGCACTCAAAGGATTGTTGAAGTGCATGAGTAAGTGCCTGGGTAATTTCATGATAACATGGGTACTGACAGGATGATTAGAGTAGTACAAAGTGAGTGCATGGTGAATTTATAAGTGCTTGGGTATTGGTGGAGTGATTGGATTATTACATGGTACTGGCTGAGTGATTGGAGGAGTGCACGGGGAGTGACAGTGTGATTGATGGACTGAATGGGTACTACCTAGGTAATTGGAGGACTGAATCAGTAGTGTGTAGATGGATAGAGGACTCCATGTATTGTGCACCTGTGATTGTAGGACTGCATGTGTTAGTGCCTAGGTCATTGTTTTTTTCCTCTGCAAAAATGTATCAACAAAAGGTTTGTGGTGCTAAAATCACCTTCTTCCCAGCTTTCAGGTTTCAGGTTTCAAGTCTTTTTTTCGATTTTCAACAAATCATAAAAGACATGTTAAAATACAATAATAAAACAAACACACGTAAACAAAGACTAAGCGCATTTCAAACAGACCAGAGGAAAAAAAAAAAAAAAAGCATTAAGTGTCAATCAAAAAAAAAAACCTGAATAAGTTAAAAAAACAGATTTTGTTTTAGTAAACATTTCTAGTTAAATTAATTAGTGGGAAACCATTTCTTGCTTGGTGTGCAAAAGATGCAGATGGAAAAATCTAAAAGCAGATAATTAAAGCAATAAACATATTTTATCACTTTACGAGGCACTATATGTGAGCCCTGGAAGCTATGACATATATTTTAACCTTAGAAGCCAGGCCCATCCCAAATATTTAGCCAGGCTTACAACAAAGAGATCAGAAGTATTGGTCTTTAGCGCCCAAATGGCTTCCACAGAGGTTTTAAATGGTAATCTCTGACACAACGGTTTTAACCATTTCATTCGAGGTACAGAGTATCTGGGGCAAGCAAAAAGAAAATGTCCCTCCGATTCTTTCTGTCCTGGGCAACATTTACAGTTAGTCGATGACCCTATGGACCATTTGCTTGCAAAAGAGTTCAGAGGCAGAGACCCTACTCTGAACTGATGATACAGTTTTTTGTCTAACGGTTTGGTAATTACATCCCAATAGGGCTCTCTGAATAGGTCGAGCTTGAATGTTAAAAACCCGCCTGTAAGGCTGTTATTGCTAGAGAGTGAAACTCTTTTCAGACGAATCGAGGCCCAATACAGGGATTTGAACTCTTATTTGGAGGGGAAAGCATTAGCTTGGGGGGATAACCAGAGATGTTCTAAACCCATGTCAGTGAGAATGGTTTTAACAGCTAAAAACCATGGGATTTTCCCAGATCCAGTAATTGACCTGACTTCAGCTAGTTCTTTTGCGAAGAAAGACAGGTCAGGAGAAGTCCATATTCGTCTCCACAAGGCCACCAGCCTAAATCTAGCCATCTCGTTGATTGGGAGGCACCCTAGATCCAGACAAAGGGGGATAGAGGGGGTCGACTGTGGGAGACCTACTAAGTTCCAAAGGAACTTACATTGGGTTTTAAATAAGTTAAGCAGGTCCATATAGCCCCAAAGATCTGCGCCATAAAGAATGGCGGTATTGATTTTAGCGTCGTAGATCCTTAGGGCTGGAAGAACCCGCTTGGTGGTAGTTCCTTTTTGTTCTTTTAAGAGACAGCCAGTCAACCGGGCAAATTTGAGATGCTGGATGTTTGTTTGATCTTTCCATCTCAAACGACTGTCAAGGGTAACCCCCAAGTAGGTCATGGTCTCGACTTGCTCGAGATTAACTCCGTTTAGCCTCACGGAGCTCCGGACTGGATGGTTTCTAGTGAAAACCATAAACTTCGTTTTCCCCACATTTACCACCAGATTGTTAATAGCACAATACTCCTCAAAGCGGTCCAAGGCCCGCTGGAGCCCGCTAAGTGTTCTTGAGAGGAGTAATGTGTCGTCGGTGAAGATTAGAAGGGGAAATCTCATCCCAGCCAACATTGGGGCATCAGTGGGGGTATCCATGAAGAATTTCACAACTTGGTCGATAAACAGGAGAAAAAGAGTTGGGGCCAGGACACACCCCTGACGGACACCTCTAGTAACGGGGAATGTTTCCGTCACTTGTCCCTGGCCACCCCACCTCACTCTCGCGAAGTTATCCTCATGGAATCTAATAATAAGGTTCAGTAGTTCTAGTGGACATCCTAGGTTTTTCAACACACCCCATAGTTTGTCCCTTGGCACCAGGTCGAAGGCGGACTTCAGATCGATGAATGCAGCAAAGATGGTACCGCCGCCAAGCCAGACCACCTTCCAATAGATCAGGCAGAGTCTAAACACCTGATCTATGGTGCTTATTCCCGATCTGAAGCCCGCCTGCATAGGAGATAGTATGTCCTCTGTTTCAATCCAGCCCTGAACCCGTCCCAGAACCATACGTGCCACGATTTTTTGTATGGAGCTTTCAGTAACAGGCAGACTTTTGTCAGAAAACCAAACTTTTCGACACAGTTTAGGCATTTTATTGGGACATAGCCTATATCTCCTATTTTTTGTGCTTTCAACCTCCTTCCAGTTAGTGGTAGAAATGGGTTTGAAAGCAATAATAGAGCCTGGGAGCTATACATTTCTGAAAATTAGACACAATTCTAAATTCAATATACAGTTATTTGTGTAGATCCTTCAAGGTTTTTCTATAGAAACTAACAATTAAAATTAAAAAATATTGAAATTGAGTTGGAAAAAAAGCCATTTGTTCCAACGTTTTCACCTGTAACTTCTTGTATGTCATATTTTTAAAAGCAATATTCCATTATGTTTGCTGGACACTTCTAGTTGTGAGGATATATAGGACTAGTAGGTTCACCAAGAACCCGAGGTACCCTGAGCCAATTATAAAGCTGTATCTTCCAATGGTTTTTCAGTGTGTGCTGGGTATATAGCAATTCATTTGGTAAAATAAAATGAGTGAAAAATAGGTGCGAAGGAAACCTATATATTTCTAAAATGGGAAGAAAATATAGTGTTTAGAAGTAGTGGGTATTTGCAAATTTCTGAAATTGTGGGCCCTCAAACAAGAATGTGAATTAGAGGACATTTTTCAAAATAACTTCTCTTTTACACATTGTCTTGCATTTGGAAGGTAGAAATGCAAAGAAAGTCTATTGGTAATAACACTTGTTCTACTTTTCTGGTGCATGGTTAGGCCTAGTGCCCGTGACAGGAAATGGCCCAACATGCAACATGGACACATCACATTTTTCCAGTAAATACTGACCCTTTTCCTGCAATGTGCCTAGCTGTGATTTTAGACCCTAGCTCAACTGGCACCTTAGGAAATCTAGCAAACCTATACATTTGTGAGAACAAGACACCCAGGTGAATCCAGGATGGGGTGACTTGTGGGGCTCACACTCAGTTCTGTTACCCAGAATCCCTAGCTGACCTCAAACTTTGTTAAAAAAACATATTTGCCTCACATTTCTGTGATGGAAAGTTCTGGATTCTGTGGGGAGCCACACACCTTCAGCCACCCAGCATTTCCCAAAGTCTTCAGATAAAAATGGTACCTCACTTGTGTGGGTAGGCCTAGTTTCCGCAACTCTGCTGGCACCTAAGGATACCTTGCAAACCTATACATTTTTTAAAACTTCGCTTCCAGGGAAATCCAGAATGGGGTGACTTGTGTGGCTCTCACCAGGTGATGATACCCAGAATCCCTTGCAAACCTCAAACTTTAAATGAAAAAAAAAAACATTTTCCTCACATTTCTTTGATGGAAAGTCCTGGAATCTGCAGGAAGCCACAAACTTTCACCCACCCAGCATTTCCCAAAGTCTCCTGATGAAAATGGTTCCTCACTTGTGTGGGTAGGACTGGTCCCAGCGGCAGGCAACGGCCCAAAATGCAACGTGGACACATCACATTTTTCCAATGAAAACGGACCCTTTTTTCACAATTGTGCCTAACTGTGGACTTTGGACTCTAGCTCTGCCTGCATAAAAGGAAACCTAGCAAACCTATACAGTTTTGAAAACTAGACATCCATGGACTACAGAATGGGGTTACTTATGTGGCTCCCGCCAGGTTCTGTTACCCGGAATCCCTTGCAAACCTCAAACTTTGTAAAGAAAAAACTAATTTCCTTCACATTTTTGTGATGGAAAGTTCTGGAATCAGTGTGGATCCAAAAACGTTAACACACCCAGAATTCCGCAAAGTCTACCGATATAAATGGTATCTCACTTGGGTAGGTAGGGCTAGTGCCTGCGAAAGGAAACATCCTAAAATGCAACGTGGATACATCACATTTTTCCACAGAAAACTGACCTTTTTTTTACAATGTGCCTACCTGTGGATTTGGGGCCTTAGCCCAGCCAGTATACAGGGAAACTTAGCAAACATGTACATTTTTAAAAAAATAGACACCCAGGGGAATCCAGGATGGGGTGACTTTTGTGGCTCTCACCAGATTCTGGTTACCCAGAATCCCTTGGAAAGCCCAAACGGACATTTGTGCTGGCCCCATGATCCAAGACAGAAATGTGAGGAAAATGTTATATTTTTAGCTACATTTGAGGTTGGCAGGGGATTCTGGCTAGGAAAACGTTGGGGGATCCATACAAGCCATACCTCCCTGAACACCCACATGTCTAGTTTTCTGAAATATATGGGTTTGGTGTGTTTCCCTAGAACGCAGGTGCTCACCTTGCAAAACCAGGTTGTATTACAATAGATATTTTGATGTCTCCACAATAAGTTTCGGGCCCTTCCCTGCTGCAGGAACTTGGCTCACCCACACAAGTGAGGTACTGTTTTTATCGGGAGACCTGGAGAAATGCTGGGTTGTAGTACATTTGTTTCAGCCCGGTGATCCCACAACTTTCTCATACAGCAATGTGAGGAAAATGTGGCATTTTTAGCTGAATGTGAGGTTTGTAGGGGATTCTGAGTAAGAACATGTTGGGGGATCCATGAAAGCCACACCTCCCTGGAATCCCCCGCGTATCTAGTTATTAGAAATGCCTGGGAACAAAATACACAATATCATCATCATCAAAGATCTTTATTTCGGCTAAATTGCCATAAAAGATAACACACAATAGTGATACAAATAAAACAGGCAATTGCATCCCGAACAATTAATCAACAGAGGCAAAAATGGATTCCTTTAAAACATTAATAATAATAGGAAATAGTTAAAAATTGATGATGTTTAAGATTTAAAATTAAGCAGCTAAATAAGTGTAGTAACAGTTGGTGCTTATAATTATGCGAGTCCCCCTTTGCTCACATCTTCAGATATGTGCAAGTGGTGCAATCCTTCTGTGAATATTTCATAATTGAAATACCACTGGTGATGCCCTTAGTATTTAACTGTAATATGAAATACCAACCCAGAATTGTTTTTTTCGATCTTTACTAATCTGTACTACTTTTTCGATTTGTGACTTTAAAACCACATTTGTTACAAAGAATTAAGCTACAAAGTGAAAATGTCTTGAGTGTACAGCTTCTTTTTAAGTTGGATTATATAATGTGTCCATGGAGAATTGTTTATGCCAAGCTTATTGATTGCAGGGAATATCACAGTATGATAACAGAAGAACCATGCTGCAAGTATTTCTTACTCCTTTTGTGTTCCTTCCCTAGACCAAATGGCTGACAATATACATTTGTAAATAGTTATTTTTATTAGCCTATCTTATGTTATAGGATCCTCAATGCACAGTTACTTTTTACAATTCAGTTTCCTACAAAAAAAATGAAAAAATCCTGCCTAATTCCTCGGACATTTCTGAACTCCAAAGAAGTAAGTATTTTGTCAAAGTAGTGCAATTCACATTTAACTGCAGGAACAGCAGAATGGTGCAGCTTATCATATCATTGCTTAGTCCCAGATAACCCTTTCACAATGGTTTTTCCATTTGATCTGGGGATAAGATTATATTGGATAGTTTTAATCACAGTTTTTTGAAATTTTTATAGCAGTCACTGGCAGAAAGGTATCACTGGAACCAGGTGCTTTATTGCTGGTGCAACTGATGCAAACCAAGGCAGCAAAAGAGTTTTGCAGGTATATTGACTTGGCTCTAATTTGGTCCAAACGTAATATAGACGTGGTTTGTAAAGTAAGCAGAATACCGGGGGTTAAAAATAGTTAAAGGGTACAAAAATTTAGTTACAGCTGAGATTGAGGTGGTAAAACTATTGCTAATGATATCAGGGACCTGGTATTACTTGCAATTGAAGTCATATCAGATGAAAGTCCGCTGTGTTTGCAGGCATGCTAGTGGGGCTGGGGGGCATCTGGTGTGTTCTGCAACTGTGGACTGATGAATAGGTATATCCTATTCCAGGCTTGGTGAATGGATCAGATATTTATATAGATTACTAGCGTAAAAGACAGAATGGCCTGCTATTGACTTACGAGTCATGAGGTAATACCAGGTCTGGTGCAGAATAAAGGTCCACTAATTGATTCATTGGAATGGAAGGATGATGTCGATAAATTGTACAACATCTGATTATTTGCTCTTTAGAGGGAAGGGTGATATGAAGGGGGATGCTGCTGATTAGAGGAAATAGTTTTTGCTACTGTTATTCCTAATAGAAATTGTTATAGTTTGCTGGCCAAAATCCATCTGGGTCGGGGGGGGTAAAGATGAGTGTACCTGAGATGTATATAGCTGATGCAATGCTGTTGTCTGCTTAATTTAGCATATTAAAAGTAACATGTCTCCTTTCATTTTGTGAAAATAAACTAAATAGCAAATTAATGAAAATAAATCTGTACCGATCTACAGTGAGGTGCTTGAATACCTTAGCAAAAAAATGGTTGTTGTTTTGTGCATTTACAGGGCCTTCTCAAATATCATCAAAGAATATTACTCTTAACAACTGGGAATCAACAAGTTACATTGAAGTCAATTGGATTGCACCACCTGGTCTTGTAGAGTGGTATACTGTCTCCCTCCAAGGAGCTATCCCTCAGAACATAACAGTCTCACATGTACAACCCGTAAATTTTACAGACTTACTCCCTGGCAGAGAATATAACATCACAATCACAACAATCAGTGGACCTCTCAGTGAGACATCATCAGTAGTTTCCGAGGCAACATGTAAGTTCTACTGATACATCTGTTACATTTATTGCACAAAGCATTGAATTTCATTAGCTAGCTGAAGCTGCAAAACCTAATGATTGGTATGAGTTTGATCCTTTAGAAAATTGTTGAAATATTAATTGTATGTTTGATACAATTATTGCCTAAAAAGGTACTTCTTAGACAATGCTGTTGCAGCACCACTCCAACCGTAATGAAATATTTATAAAGTAATACATATGTTTAAATATACTTCCTGAAAAAATATAATAATGAGTATGTTGTGCAGTTTTTATGAAAAATATGCTTTTCATTGCAATTTCTATTTTGGAGCTGTGCTATAGAAAAAGCTATGTCAGTCCTTTTTATCTACCAGTGTAATTGGATCACATGGCCAAAAAGAAATGCTGAAAGTGGGGCGTGCCTATTATTCAAGATATTATACAGTCAACATTGAAATAGACTGAGTGGCAGTAAGTAATGCATATGATTAAAAAAATGTAAACCATATTCACAATTAATTAACAATTATAATAATACTGCACTCAGGAATTTAAATATAAGTATTACATCTGCTTTAATATCTACGGCCCTCGTATCTCCTGCGAGAAATGTCATAGGAACTTCAGTGAAACTCATTCTCTTCACATCACAAACTTTATATAATGATTTAGTATGTACTAGGACAATACACTGAAAATGAAAACACCGTAGTGGCCCGGGTTCTTTAATGTAAATTTGTTTTTAGGACAGACCTTTAAAAATTGAAAATATTGACAGAAGCATTATCAAGAGTGTTCTACCTTCCCATGTGATTTAGACCACTAAAGTAGCCTGTAATACCATTTCAAATGGCGCATATATAATACTAACTATGAAAAACCAACATTTGTCATTGAAATGAGACTTTCTTATAACATGAATTTGTGAACTGAAGACATATCTTAATTGTCAAGATAATTTGTTTATTATTGTCAAGTTCATAAATAGACACTGGAAAGACATGTTTAAAATAATTTGTGATATATATCGACAAATTAACTTATTGTGAAAGTTGTCATTGTTGTCATTGTGCTATTTAAAAGGTAAATTATTTTTCATGAAGTGCACTTTTGAAATTGTGAAATAATTTCATGGTCAACAGATCCTACTCGTCCTGGTTTGGTGACATCATTAAATGTGGAAGAAAACAGCATCAATCTTTCGTGGGATCCGCCTTTGAATATGAGTGGCTCACAATTGATTTACAATATCACGTACAGCAGCTCACAAAGAAATGGAAGCATTATAAACAACAGTAACTATGCGAGTATTGAGAACCTTGTTTCAGGAACTAACTACACAATAAGTGTAGTAACAGTCGGTGCTCATAATTATGCAAGTCCCCCTTTGCTCACGTCTTCATATACATGTAAGTAGTGCAATCCTTCTATGAATATTTTATAATTGAAATACCAGTGTTGATGTCCTTATTATTTAATTGTAATCTGGAATAGGAATCCACCAAAAAATATTTCAATCTTTAGTAATCGCTAATATTTTTACAATTCATGTCTTTAAACCACTTTCATGACAAAGAATGAAAGTACAAAATGAAAATGGCTTGAGTTGACAGCTCCATTTTAAGTATATTATGTGTCCGTGGAGAATGGCTTATGCCAAGTTTAATGATTGCAGGGAATATCACAGTATTATAACAAAAGAATCATGGTCCAAATATTTCTTTTTCATTTTGAGTCCCTTCCCTAGACCAAATGGTTCACACTATCCCTCTGCAAATAGAGTTATTTTTATTAGCCTATTTTATATTACAAAACCTTAAATGCACAGTCGACATTTACAACTTAGTTTCTGACAAAAAAATTAACATTTCCTGCATCATTTCTCAGACATTTCTGAACTGCAAAAAAGGACATGTTTTCTCAAAGTAGTGCAGTCACATTTAACTTCGGGAACAGTGAAATGGTGCAGCTTGTCACATCATTGCTTAGTCCCAGAGAACCCTTTCACAAGTGTTTTTCCATATGTTCTGTGGATATGATCATATTGGACAGTTAAATCAAAGTGTATTGAAGTTTTTATAATCATCACTTGCAGGAGTGTATCATTGGAACCAGGTGCTTGATTGTTAGGACAAATGATGCAAACCAAGGCAATAAAAACGTTTTGCAGTTATATTGACTCTGCCATAATTTTGTCCAAAAGTGATATAGACATAAATTGGAATCAAGCAGTACACAGGGGGGTAAACATTGTCAAAGCGCCGATAAATGGGTTATAGCTGAGATAGAAATGTTAAATATCCAAAGAAAATCAGGTGGCAAACAAATTGATAATTATATATGGGACCTGGTATTAACTTGGAATTGAAGTCAAATCAGATGACAATCAGCCGTGTTTGCAGGCATGCAAGTAGGAGGGAGGGCATATGGTGTGTTCCGCATATGTTGATTGATGATTAGGTATGTCCTGTTCTAAACTTGGCTAATGGGTTAGATATGTATATACATTATTAATGTAAAATGTATAATAGCTTGCTATTGATGGATGAGTCATAAGGTAGTACCGGATAAAGCCAAACTGGTCTGGTTCAGAATAAAGGTCACCAAATTGATTCATTGTGATGGAATGATAATCTCTATATTTTGTATAAAATAAAAATGTTTGCTTTCTAGTGGGAGGGGTGATGTAAAGGGCATGCTGCTGATTAGAGGAAATAGTTTTTGCTATTGTTAATCCTGATTGAAATTGTAATATTTCATATGCCGTCTCCCACCTGGGTGGGGGAGATTAAGATGTATGTACCACGGATGTATATGTCTGATGAAATGTTTTTGTCTACTGAATTTGGCACACTAAATAGGACATATGTCTCCTATAATAGTGTTTAAAATAAACTAAAAGCAATTTAAAAGAATGAAATCTTTAATCATTTCCTTTGAGATGCTAGATTAATTTAGAGATCCAATTACTGTTGTTTTTGTGCATTTACAGGGCCTTCTCAAGTATCTTCAAACAATATTACTCTTAACAATTGGAATTCAACGAATTACATTGTAGTCAGTTGGATTGCGCCACCTGGTCTTGTGGAGCAGTATGCAGTCTCCCTCCAAGGAGCTGTCACCCAGAACAAAACAGTTGACTCAGTTCTTCCTGTTAATTTTACAGACTTACTCCCTGGCAGAGAATATAATTTCACAATTACAACATTCAGCGGCCCTTTCAATAAGACATCATCAGTAGTATCTGAGGCAACATGTAAGTTAAGCTGACACTTCTGTTTTGTTTATTGTGCAAAACACGGAATCTCATTAACTAACTGAAGCTGCAAAACGTGATGATTGGTATGGGATTGATCCTTTTCATGAATGTTAAAATATTAATTGTATGTTTGATACAGTTATTGTTTAATGAGGAACATCTTTGGTATTGCTGTTGTAGCATCTTTCAAACCCTAATCAAATATTTATAACTGAAGTATTGTTTTTAATTATACATCCTGAGAAAATATTTTTCACTATATTGTGCAATGTTTCTGAAAATATGATTTTCATTGCTATGTGAGATTTGGAGCTGCCGTATGGAAAAAGCTGTGCCGATCCTTCTTTACTGCCAGTGAATGTGGATCTATACTACACACGGCAAAACAACCAGCATGATCGTGAGCTGTGAAGCTTTTAAAAGCATTACTAATACTTTGAATTCACAATAGGGGTAGAGAAAGCATGCTTGGGGAACTTCTTGGGAAGAGATATGTAAGCATCCCAATGCTACGAGAGTGCATTACCTCCTATAATTTTGTAGTTAACAATTTCTTTTTCTTTTTGGGTTTGACAAGATTAGGTTCACTATCAGCAATAGTAAGTGTTTTTCCCAGTTAACATTTGTGTAATGAGCCTATTATTCAAGATAATATAGTCAACAATAAAGTTGACTGAGTGACTGTAAGTAATATACATGATATTCAAAATGTAAAGCACATTTAAAATTATTAAACAGTAATGTTATTATTACACTCAGGAATTTTAATATAAGTATCACATCTGCATTCATGTACAGAGCCCTGGTATCTCCAGTGCCAAATGTCATAGGAATTGCAGTGAAACTCTGTCACTTCACATTACGATAGTGATGTAATTATTTTTCATGAAGTGCACTTTTGAAATTGTCAAATAATTTCATGGTCAACAGATCCTACTCGTCCTGGTTTGGTGACATCATTAAATGCGGAAGAAAACAGCATCAATCTTTCGTGGGATCCGCCTTTGAATATGAGTGGCTCACAATTGACTTACAATATCACGTACAGCAGCTCACAAAGAAATGGAAGCATTATAAACAACAGTAACTATGCGAGTATTGAGAACCTTGTTTCAGGAACTAACTACACAATAAGTGTAGTAACAGTCGGTGCTCATAATTATGCAAGTCCCCCTTTGCTCACGTCTTCATATACATGTAAGTAGTGCAATCCTTCTGTGAATATTTTATAATTGAAATACCAGTGTTGATGTCCTTATTATTTAATTGTAATCTGGAATAGGAATCCACCAAAAATTATTTCAATCTTTAGTAATCGCTAATATTTTTACAATTCATGTCTTTAAACCACTTTCATGACAAAGAATGAAAGTACAAAATGAAAATGGCTTGAGTTGACAGCTCCATTTTAAGTATATTATGTGTCCGTGGAGAATGGCTTTTGCCAAGTTTAATGATTGCAAGGAATATCACAGTATTATAACACAAGAATCATGGTCCAAATATTTCTTTTTCATTTTGAGTCCCTTCCCTAGACCAAATAGTTCACACTATCCCTCTGCAAATAGAGTTCTTTTTATTAGCCTATTTTATATTACAAAACCTTAAATGCACAGTCGACATTTACAACTTAGTTTCTGACAACAACAAAATTAACATTTCCTGCATCATTTCTCAGACATTTCTGAACTGCAAAAAAGTACATGTTTTCTCAAAGTAGTGCAAGTCACATTTAACTTCGGGAACAGTGAAATGGTGCAGCTTGTCACATCATTGCTTAGTCCAAGAGAACCCTTTCACAAGTGTTTTTCCATATGGTCTGTGGATATGATCATATTGGACAGTTAAATCAAAGTGTATTGAAGTTTTTATAATCATCACTTGCAGGAGTGTATCATTGGAACCAGGTGCTTGATTGTTAGGACTACTGATGCAAACCAAGGCAATAAAAACGTTTTGCAGTTATATTGACTCTGCCATAATTTTGTCCAAAAGTGATATAGACATAAATTGGAATCAAGCAGTACACAGGGGGGTAAACATTGTCAAAGCGCCGATAAATGGGTTATAGCTGAGATAGAAATGTTAAATATCCAAAGAAAATCAGGTGGCAAACAAATTGATAATGATATATGGGATCTGGTATTAACTTGGAATTGAAGTCAAATCAGATGACAATCAGCCGTGTTTGCAGGCATGCAAGTAGGAGGGAGGGCATATGGTATGTTCCGCATATGTTGATTGATGATTAGGTATGTCCTGTTCTAAACTTGGCTAATGGGTTAGATATGTATATACATTATTAAAGTAAAATGTATAATAGCTTGCTATTGATGGATGAGTCATAAGGTAGTACCGGATAAAGCACAACTGGTCTGGTTCAGAATAAAGGTCACCAAATTGATTCATTGTGATGGAATTATAATCTCTATATTTTGTATAAAATAAAAATGTTTGCTCCCAAGTTGGAGGGGTGATGTAAAGGGCACGCTGCTGATTAGAGGAAATTGTTTTTGCAATTGTTAATCCTGATTGAAATTGTAATATTTCATATGCCGTCTTCCACCTGGGTGGGGGAGATTAAGATGTATGTACCACGGATGTATATGTCTGATGAAATGTTATTGTCTACTGAATTTGGCACACTAAATAGGACATATGTCTCCTATAATAGTGTTTAAAATAAACTAAAAGCAATTTAAAAGAATGAAATCTTTAATCATTTCCTTTGAGATGCTTGATTACTTTAGAGATCCAATTACTGTTGTTTTTGTGCATTTACAGGGCCTTCTGAAGTATCTTCAAACAATATCACTCTTAACAATTGGAATTCAATGAATTACATTGTAGTCAATTGGATTGCGCCACCTGGTCTTGTGGAGCAGTATGCAGTCTCCCTCCAAGGAGCTGTCACCCAGAACAAAACAGTTGACTCTGTTCTTCCCGTTAATTTTACAGACTTACTCCCTGGCAGAGAATATAATTTCACAATTACAACATTCAGCGGCCCTTTCAATAAGACATCATCAGTAGTATCTGAGGCAACATGTAAGTTAAGCTGACACTTCTGTTTTGTTTATTGTGCAAAGCACGGAATCTCATTAACTAACTGAAGCTGCAAAACGTGATGATTGGTATGCGATTGATCCTTTTCAACAATGTTAAAATATTAATTGTATGTTTGATACAGTTATTGTTTAATGAGGCACATCTTTGGTATTGCTGTTGTAGCATCGTTCAAACCCTAATCAAATAATTATAACTGAAGTATTGTTTTTAATTATACATCCTGAGAAAATATTTTTCACTATATTGTGCAATGTTTCTGAAAATATGATTTTCATTGCTATGTGAGTTTTGGAGATGCCATATGGAAAAAGCTGTGCCGATCCTTCTTTACTGCCAGTGAATGTGGATCTATACTACAAACGGCAAAACAACCAGCATGATCGTGAGGTGTGAAGCTTTTGAAACCATTACTAATACTTTGAATTCACAATAAGGGTAGAGAAAGCATGCTTGCGGAACTTCTGTGGAAGAGATATGTAAGCATCCCAATGCTACAAGAGTGCATTACTTCCTATAATTTTGTAGTTAACAATTTCTTTTTATTTTTGGGGTTTGACAAGATTAGGTTCACCATCAGCAATAGTAAATGTTTTTCCCAGTTAACATTTGTGTAATGTGCCTATTATTCAAGATAATATAGTCAACAATAAAGTTGACAGAGTGACTGTAAGTAATATACATGATATTCAAAATGTAAAGCACATTTAAAATTATTATACAGTAATGCTATTATTACACTCAGTAATTTTAATATAAGTATCACATCTGCATTCATGTACAGGGCCCTGGTACCTCCAGTGCCAAATGTCATAGGAATTGCAGTGAAACTCTGTCACTTCACATTACGATAGTGATGTAATGCTTTCAAGGTGACAAATCCTCATCATTCAGTCTGTAACAGGAGGATTTAATATACTGGAAATGAAAACACTGTGTTGCGAGGGCACCTTTATGTACATTTGCTTATAGGGCAGCACTTTAAAATCTGTAAATTCTGGCAAGAAGTATTTTCTAGAGTTTGCTACCTTCACGTGTGATTTTGAACACTAAAGTAGCTTTAGTAGCCATTTCATATGGCACATATACAATGCTGACTATGAAAAAACAACATTTATCATTTAAAATTGCCTTTTTTCTAACATGAATTTGTGAACTGAAGATGACTATAAAACATGATGTGTTCTATAATAATGTGTTGTCTAAAGTTAATCATCAAATGTATTTGTATATCATTGTCGGGATGAAAGACACTAGATAAACTGATTAAAATGTAGAGGTACAGATTACTGGCTATGTAGCCACCAATGTATTTATTCTAAAGGTGCTCAATCTGCTATTTACAAGATAAATGATTTTTTATGAAGTGCACTATTGAATTTGTCTAATAATTTTTTGGTCAACAGATCCTGTACGTCCGGGTTTTCTGACGTCAATAAAGGCAGAAGAAAACAGCATCAATCTTTCGTGGGATCCGCCTTTAAATATGAGTGGCTCACAATTCACTTACAATATCACATACATCAGTTCACAAAGAAATGGAAGCATTATAAACAACAGTAACTATGCAAGTATTGAGAACCTTGTTTCAGGAACTAACTACACAATAAGTGTAGTAACAGTCGGTGCTTATAATTATGCAAGTCCCCCTTTGCTCACGTCTTCATATACATGTAAGTAGTGCAATCCTTCTGTGAATATTTTATAATTGAAATACCAGTGTTCTGTCCTTATTATTTAACTGTAATCTGGAATAGGAATCCACCAAAAATTATTTCAATCTTTAGTAATCACTAATATTTTTACAATTCATGTCTTTAAACCACTTTCATGACAAAGAATGAAAGAACAAAATGAAAATGGCTTGAGTTGACAGCTCCATTTTAAGTATATTATGTGTCCGTGGAGAATGGCTTATGCCAAGTTTAATGTAAATGTAAATGTATTGCGACTTATATAGCGCACGTATCACCCGAAGGCATCAAGGCGCTTGCTTAGGGAACCCATCCTGGTATTCCCCTGTGAGATACCCCGGCAGGGTATCCAGAAGGTTAAAGCCAGGCATCCCGCCGCGAGGGGCCGTAGTGGAGATTAAGCAAGCTATTGCCCAGAGTCGCAGAGTGTGACCCCGTGAGTCGAGTAGGCACCGGAGCGAGAATTGTCGAGTCCGTGGAATTTTTGAGCCCGAGTCCCGCCGAGGCGGGGAATCGAACCCTGGTCCACGGCCGATCTCAGCTTCCGGGTCTGCCGCCTCTAAACACTGAGCCACGCTTCTCCAATATCACAGTATTATAACACAAGAATCATGGTCCAAATATTTCTTTTTCATTTTGAGTCCCTTCCCTAGACCAAATGGTTCACACTATCCCTCTGCAAATAGAGTTCTTTTTATTAGCCTATTTTATATTACATAACCTTAAATGCACAGTCGACATTTACAACTTAGTTTCTGACAACAAAAAAATTAACATTTCATGCATCATTTCTCAGACATTTCTGAACTGCAAAAAAGTACATGTTTTCTCAAAGTAGTGCTTCGGGAACAGTGAAATGGTGCAGCTTGTCACATCATTGCATAGTCCCAGAGAACCCTTTCACAAGTGTTTTTCCATATGGTCTGTGGATATGATCATATTGGACAGTTAAATCAAAGTGTATTGAGGTTTTTATAATCATCACTTGCAGGAGTGTATCATTGGAACCAGGTGCTTGATTGTTAGGACAACTGATGCAAACCAAGGCAATAAAAACGTTTTGCAGTTATATTGACTCTGCCATAATTTTGTCCAAAAGTGATATAGACATAAATTGGAATCAAGCAGTACACAGGGGGTTAAACATTGTCAAAGCGCAGATAAATGGGTTATAGCTGAGATAGAAATGTTAAATATCCAAAGAAAATCAGGTGGCAAACAAATTGATAATGATATATGGGACCTGTTATTAACTTGGAAATGAAGTCAAATCAGATGACAATCAGCCGTGTTTGCAGGCATGCAAGTAGGAGGGAGGGCATATGGTGTGTTCCGCATATGTTGATTGATGATTAGGTATGTCCTGTTCTAAAATTGGCTAATGGGTTAGATATGTATATACAGCGCGCAACCAAGATGGTCGCGTGAGCACAGGGCTCCCGGACCCTCGCCACCTCCACCGTTTATCCTGTACTCTATCCTGACCTGGACGACGGGTTATTACTGGCACGGCCCTGCTGATCATTTATCCGCTTTCAGACTCCGATTTGGACTCCGGGAGCCGAAGATACGGGTCTTTGAACTTTCCTGGCCTGCTCCATGGTACTGCCCCGGGCTTTGTTTCTCTGCCAGCCGGACAGTAATTGAACAACAACGGATCACCTGAGTCTCCTCAGCTCGGTCGTCTACTTTCAGTTTCGTTTCTCGCCCTGCGACCTCTTTGACTTTGTCTCGAGTGGCCTGCCCTGGTTGCCTTCCACCTAACTACATCTCAGCAACAAGTGACTTGGCCTACTTTGACTCATTGCCTGCTGAGAGGTCCCTATTTTATTCTTCAAACTGATGCAGGTGCTTCGAGTGTAGCCATTTTTACCCGGTTTCAGGCTTCCCTCCGGGGCACAAGATCTAAAATGGCCACCAAGCCTGAAGGTGAAAAACGCAAGACCAAGCCGGGTGTTCGAGGGAGTTCCGTGCAATCGAATGTCAAGGACAGATACACCCTCACTAAGGGCTCTCCGGGGGGATCGACTAAATCCCCGGCTAACGCTGCAGAAGACTCCTCGATTGGTGAGGATCTGTCACTAAGGGATGTCATGGGCGCCATTGCTGGGATGAAGGCCACATTGGGTCAACAATATGAGGCCCTGTCCCATAAGCTAGACACGGTCGCTATTGATGTTACCCTGATCAGGGCGGATCTCGCGAAGACCAATGAAAAGGTCAAATCCCTTGATCTCAAGATATCCAGCCTTGTTACTGACGTCTCCGACTTACAGGCAGAGGTCGGTAACCTGCGATCCTCCCAGGTCTATTTCTCTCGACGCCTGGAAGATTTCGAGAGCCGTGCTCGACGGAATAACGTCCGTCTGGTTGGTGTCCCGGAAACATCGGGAGCCTCTTCGGTGGATCTGCTGGTAGAGGATCTTGTTCTGAATCATCTAGCACCCAAGGGCCTCAGTAAGTTTTCTGCCATAGAACGAGCACATAGGATCCCGGGTGGCCAGCCTAAACCGGGCGCCACTCCACGTCCCATCATTGCTCGGATTTTCAATTTTCGGGACAGGGATGCGATTCTGCAGGCGTCACGCCAGTCTGGTCCTACTGCTTTTGAGAATACTACAGTCAGCTTCTACCCGGACTTTACTCAGCAGGTTCAGAAACAGCGACTGGGATTCCAAGGGGTGAAAAGGTGGCTGAGAGGCAGAGACATGAAATACGCTATGCTTTTCCCGGCCCGGCTACGTGTGGTGTACAATGAACGGACATTTTTCTTCGATCATCCTGGGGCCGTAAGTGACTGGCTAGACTCGTTGCCCACGGGACAGGAACATTCCGAGCATTTTGGACATTCCGGAGGAGCAGAGGGCGGCCCGGTGGAGCAGGAACAGGGAGCGGAGTCGGCTCCTGGTCCATCGCATTGACCTTCAGCTGTGGTTTGATGCTATGACACTATTGCGTGCCGATATGTGGTCTTTTTGGGGTGTGGGCGGGGGGTGGGTGAGTCTTCCTCCTCTAGGGTTCTTTTCGTAGATTAGTTGTATGTTAGGGCGACAGGCACACTGCAAGTTGGGGTGGCTTTTGAGTCTCACGCAGGGGTGCGGGTGGGGGGTGAGGTGTATGGGGTCTTTTGGGGGGTAGGGGGGTTGCAGTTTATGTTTCATTGTTATTTTCAAGGCATAGTAATGACGAGCTTCTGTTGTACGGTGTTGCATTTGGTGTGGGGTGGGGGCGGGGTTGATCTCAAGGATGGGGGGTAGAGGAATTAGATTATTGTGTTGGAACGTCAACGGGTTGGGGGACAGGATTAAACGGGGTGTGGTGTTGCAGCTGTTGCAACGTTTATCCCCTGATGTCGTTCTGCTTCAGGAGACACATTTGCTTGGCAATACGTGCCACGCAATGAATAGGCGTGGCTATCGTCTCTTAATAATAATAATAATAATAATAAGACATTTGTAAAGCGCATGGCTGCACAAAACTGTGTATCCCCGCGCTTACTACTAACAAAAAACTTTCAGAGGGAAGGAGACGGAAAGGAAATCATAACATAAATTTATTGCGGGAAGAGGTGAGTTTTCAGTTTAGCTCTAAATAGAGTTTCCGAGGGTTCCATCCGCAGATGTACTGGGAGGGCATTCCAATGTTTCACTGCTTGGTAGCGAAAGGATCTACCCCCCATTTTCGCTCTGGAGATGCGGGGAAGTTTGAATTGCATCATACCAGATGATCTTAAGTCTCTGATCGGGCGATGGATGGTCAAGAGACTTCTGAGGTAGATGGGTCCCTTATTATTGGCAATCCGATGGGCATAGCAGAGGCTCTTATATCTGATTCTTTCCCTGATGGGGAGCCAATGCAATTTAGAAAGGGCAGCTTTGGAAGAGGTTCTCTTGGGAAGACCCAACACCATGCGAGCGGCAGCATTTTGAATGCATTGTAGCTGATGTAAACTGTTCTGGTTAAGGCCTAATAGAAGAACGTTTCCGTAATCTAGATGGGGTGTTATGAGGGCGTGTACAATGGTCTTTCTGGCTCCGATGGGGATTAGGTCAATGATTTTCCGCAGGGTCTTTAGTGTGCCAAAGCACTTGCCTGTTATTTTGCTGACTTGGGATTTGCCCGAAAGGTCCGTGTCAAGCATGACCCCTAAGTTTTTGACCTTTTCTACAGGGCAGGGGAGTTCTCCCAGGACCGAGGGCCACTATGCCTGGGACCATATTGATGTTTTGTTCCCCACCACCAACACCTCTGTCTTGTCTCCATTTAAGCGGAGGCAATTATTGTTCATCCAGGTGGCTACAGCAGCCTTGCAGTTAGAGAAATTGGTGGCATATTCCTCGCTGTCTGGTGTAAGTTTGAACATTAATTGGGTGTTGTCGGCATAGCTGACAATGCCCACCCCAAAATTCTCTACAACGTGAGCCAGGGGTTCCATATAGATGTTGAATAAGGTAGGGCTCAAACTGGAGCCCTGTGGAACCCCATGGCTAACGCTTCGAGAAGATGATTTAAAGGGTGGGCAGTGCAGCTGGAACGATCTTTTGGTGAGAAAAGATTCGAGCCAAGCTAGTGCCTGGTCTTTTACTCCTATGTCCGAGAGCCGGGACAGCAGCGTTGAGTGAAGCACAGTATCAAATGCTGCGCTTAGGTCTAACATGACCAACGCTGCTGTCTCTCCCTTGTCCACCATCCTACGGATACATTCCGTGGAGTACAGAACCGCTGATTCTGTGGAATAGCCAGGTCTAAAACCCGATTGGGAGGGGTGGAGTATAGTTTCCTTTTCTAGAAATGCCATAAGCTGTTTATTAACTATTTTTTCTATTATTTTGGCACATTGTGGCAAAAGAGAGATAGGCCTGAGGTTTTGGAACTGAGTAATAGGGATATTGTTTTTTTTTTTTAAGGGTATGACTTGCGCTGTTTTCCAAGCCTCCGGTACCTTACATTCTTGAAAGGATAGGGTTATCATGTTTCTAATATGATCTATAAGAAAGTTTTCCATGATGTCCTTACTTTTTGCCAATGGGCACACATCACTAGGAGAACCTGAATGAATACCATTGATGATATTGATAAGATCTTTTTTGTCTGGTATAGTGAAAGTGGTAAGTTTGGAATTTTGAGTAGGGAAGTCTTTAGTCACTACCTCCTTTCCTAATTTAGTGGGTTTGGGGAAAGTAGCATGAATTTTCTCGACTTTTTCGACGAAGAAATCTGCTATTTGTTCACATATTTCTTTGGAATATGTGTCTTGAGTGTCTAAGCGTGTGGTGTCTTTATAGATACGGAACAGTTCCTTTGTAGGGTTATCTGCCTCTTCAATTCTGTTTTTGAAGAAGACACTTTCTTCTTCTCTCACCATTTTTTGGTATTTTTTTAGTTCAAATCTATAAATTTCCTTAAGTTCGGGAGTGTAGCTTTTTCTCCATTTGCGTTCTGTGCCTTTGCATTGGGCCTTTGCGATTTTTAATTTCTCAGAGTACCCTAGCTCTTATTTGATTCTTCTCACTGGAGGTTTAGAGGTCCGCGGGGCAATTTTGTCTAATGCCTTGCCTAGCCATAATTCATAGTTATTCCATGTGTCTTGTAAGGACTGACCTGTGGGGACCTCGGGTTTCACTTCTGGCTCCAGGGGGGTGGGCATACTGGTCCGGAACTCACTCCCTCTTGCTATTGACGATATCATCCTTGATGATAGGGGATGATACGCCACCATAGTGGGGCGATGGGAGGGGAAGGTTATAACCCTGCTCTCCGTCTACATACCGCCTGGTCCCCAGACGGATGTATGACATTACAACGCATGCTTTTACATCGCATGCCTTTACAACGTGGTTTTTACATCGCATACCTTTACAACGCATAGAGCTTTGGGGTGCTGGATAGTGAATAGTTTAATTTACTATTCCAACTCCAGTCCCCGTGGACACTAGGGAAGGTGTTGGACAGTAAATTAAACGTATTCCCTATCCTAGAGCGCCCCCCAGCGAAAGGCGTTGTAATGGTTTGCGTTGTAAAAGTTGCGTCGTAAAGGCACTGCGTGGTAAAAGTTGCGTTGTAAAGGATGTTTCCCCCCCAGACTACTACCTATGCTGATCTGGGAAAAGTAATCCTGGGAGTTCCGGAGGGTCTGCTTGTAGTGGGCGGGGATTTCAACTCTGTAGTTTCGGGGATGTGTGATCGCTACCTCCCCGGGAACTTGCAAAGTCTCAATCCTGGTTGGGTGATTTCTTGGAGACTCTGGGGCTCACTGACTGTTGGCGCTTGCTTCACCCTGGGCAATTGCAATACACCTTTCACTCTGGGGCCCACGGTAGTCTCTCGAGACTAGATTACGTGCTGATACCCTCCTCCCAGGCCTCCTCCATACGGGAGGTAAAGCATCTTGCAGGGGTATATCGGATCACTCCCCATTATGGTTGGTTGTGGACGCGCAGCTGGGGACGGAGGGTCGAGTGGCTCCGATTAACCCCTGGTATCTCCGTGATCCTAAAGTTAGAGCGGAACTGATCAAAACGCTTGACCACTATTTTGCTGAGAATGTAGGCTCCATATCCTCCTCTATTTCGTTGTGGGAAGCGTATAAAACTGTTATTCGGGGCCAGGCCCTTTCCTTGATTAGTAATGTTAAGAGAAAAAACCGAGAAGAGATTGTCCGTATTGAGGATGAAATCACTGTCCTGGAAGGTGAGTTGGAGTCTGAGGTCACCCCAGATAGGCTACACCTTCTGGGTCTAAAACAACTTGAGTACAGAGCGCTGGTTACGGATGCTGCGAAAGTGATGAGCAGGGAACAGCAGGGACGTTTGTATGATGTGGGCGTCAAAGCAGGGAAACTGCTTGCTTGGCTGGATAGGAGGGAGTGTGCGAGTCGGGTGGTCCCTGTGATTGTGGATGTGAATGAAGTGACTCACACTGATCCCGCTGACATTGTTGAATGTTTTGCTGATTATTTCCAGGAAGTGTACTCCCCTGTGTCTGATAGACCCAAGCATGACTCCCATTTGCTTTTGCGCGATATCTCACTGCCCTGTTTGTCTGCTCCTGAAAGGGGACTCCTCGAGGCACAGCCCACGGTGGAGGAGGTCGCCACTGCCATCCGCTCTGTTTGGTCTGGGAAGGCCATGGGTCCCAATGGGCTCCCTATTGAGCTCTACAAGCTCCTTCCGGATACGATAGCGCCGTATTTACGGTCGATGTTCTTAGAATCGCTCGAGGTAGGTTCCCTCCCTCCTGACCAAAGATTGGCTAAAATAGTAGTGATTCATAAGGATGGTAAGCCACGTGACCGCTGCGCCTCCTTTAGGCCCATATCCCTGATTAACGCTGAACTGAAGATCCTGGCCAAATTGCTCGCCAACCGCTTGGTTACCGTCATAGGCGACCTGGTTCATCCGGACCAATCCGGCTTTATACCACACCGCAATACAGCACTGAACCTCCGGCGCCTGCATGGTGCCCTTGCGCGGGCGGAGACTTTGCGTGAACCGGCCATTTTGGCGTCTCTGGACACCACCATGGCGTTTGATACGCTAGAGTGGCCATATCTTTGGGCGGTCCTCGCTAAATTCGGCTTTGGCCCGATTTTCATTAACTGAGTGAAATTGCTTTACACTGACCCCTTGGCTCAAGTGGTCGTCAATGGTCGAGTCTCTGCCTCATTCGCTCTCGGCAGGGGTACGCGCCAGGGCTGTCCTTTGTCTCCTCTTTTATTTGCCCTCACCTTGGAACCACTGGCGGCCTGGCTGAGGTGGGAGCCATCCTTGAAAGGCATTACATGGACTCCGGAGTTTGAGGATCGTGTATCCTTATACGCGGATGATATCCTGCTATACCTTACGTCGCCGCGAAAATCGTTGATCGTCCTCTTTGATGTTTTGACCTCTTTCCGTAAAAACTCCGGCCTCGTCATCAACTGGTCGAAGTCTTGCGTTTATGTTCTCTCGGGAGATGCTCCTCTTATGCCTCGCGGCTGTCCTATCTTGGTGGCGCGGGAGGGATTTAAGTACCTGGGGATCTTTATCACCTTGGACCCAGTGCTTCGTCATGAACGCAATTTGTTGCCCCCTCTCCAGCGCCTCCGAGCTGATGTACTTGCATGGGGTAGGCTCCCTCTCTCTCCTCTGGGACGAGCGGCACTGTTCAAGATGATGTCGCTACCCCGGTTCCTCTACGCGCTGCAAAACACACTCGACATTGTACCTGCCAGCTATTTCCGGGAGATTGAAAGTTTACAGAGACAATTGATATGGGGGGGGGGCGTTCTCGTATTGCTATTGCGAAGATGACGCTCCCGTGGTACGACGGAGGCATCGCACTCCCTGACATTCGTCGTTATTATTGGGCGTCTCAGCTAGGGGCTATTAACCACTGCACTTACGGTCCTTCGCCGAATCCGGTGTTTGAGATGGACAAGTGGATACTGCCCGGTGGGGACTATAATAGGGCTCTCTATGCTAGATCTGCCAGCAAGACTCTCACGGGCCCCACTAAGACAGCAGTTCAGGTGTGGCATCGCGCTACGGTGGCTCTGGGCTGGGCTGATAAGCCGACTCGTGCGACTCCGCTATACGCATCAGATAAACTTGGATCCCTTTGGAAGTCGAAGGGCTTTGATAAGTGGGATGTGATCGGTATCAGCAAGGTGAATGATGTGTGGATCAAGGGTAGAATCAAGACGTTTGAGGAGCTGAGAGCTGAGTATGACTTGAATGATAGAGAATTCTTTCGTTATGCGCAAATCCGACATGTGGTGTTATCTGTCTTTCCCTTGGGCACGGATATTCCGGAGGCGTCCCCTCTTGAAGATCGGATACTGGATGGGTACGTCCCGGACAGCACGATCTCACTTATATACAAAAAGTTGATCAATACCAGGATTGACCTATTGTGTCACCTTCGAGAGTTATGGACTAGTGATGGTCTGGAACTTGATGACGAAGACTGGCAGGCTGCGATCTCTTCCCCCAAGGAAGTGGCGATCCCGGTGCGCCTCCGGTTTGTCCAGCTCAAAATTCTTCATAGGATATATGTGACTGGTCCTCGTCTTGTACGTATGGGATTCTCTGTGGATGGATTGTGCAGGCATGGTTGTGGTCTTGTGGGTACGTTTCTCCATATTATCTGGGAATGTCCTGTAGTAATGCGTTACTGGTCTCGTATACATGAAATTGTGAGTGAGGTCACGGGTGTGCAGTCTATGCCTGAGGCGAGAAGGTGTTTGTTGAATGTCTGGGAGCCGAATAACTATAATGTGGCGCAGCTCCGATGGGTGACCCTAGGTAATATGATTGCCAAGAGAGACATTGCCCAACTATGGGGTGCCCAGAGGCCACCGACAGTTCTGTTATGGCAACAAAACATGGATTGGTGCATGTTTAGGGAAAAGACGGTGTATGTTTCTCGAGGCACACCCAGCAAGTGGGGGAAGATATGGACTCAATGGAACGTATATCGTGGTGAGATATGCACTTCCCCCCTTCCAGAAGTGGATCGGGAACTATTATCCTCCCAACCTAATGTTTCCTCCATGAGTAGTTAGACATCTTGCCTACTCCTGGTCTCTCTCCCCCCCATTCTCAATGTATATTTCTGACTTTTGATTTAAAGTGTACTTCTGCCCCCCCCTGCACTGCAAGAATGTAATGTAATTTACTGCCTTGTTTTGCGTTTTCTGTTTATGTTTTTTGTAATCTTACATTTAATAAAAAGATATAAAAAAACAAACAAAAAAAAAAGATATGTATATACATTATTAAAGTAAAATGTATAATAGCTTGCTATTGATGGATGAGTCATAAGGTAGTACCGGATAAAGCACAACTGGTCTGGTTCAGAATAAAGGTCACCAAATTGATTCATTGTGATGGAATGATAATCTCTATATTTTGTATAAAATAAAAATGTTTGCTCTCTAGTGGGAGGGGTGATGTAAAGGGCACGCTGCTGATTAGAGGAAATAGATTTTGCTATTGTTAATCCTGATTGAAATTGTAATATTTCATATGCCGTCTCCCACCTGGGTGGGGGAGATTAAGATGTATGTACCACGGATGTATATGTCTGATTAAATGTTTTTGTCTACTGAATTTGGCACACTAAATAGGACATATGTCTCCTATAATAGTGTTTAAAATAAACTAAAAGCAATTTAAAAGAATGACATTTTTAATCATTTCCTTCGAGATGCTTAATTACTTTAGAGATTCCAATTACTGTTGTTTTTGTGCATTTACAGGGCCTTCTGAAGTATCTTCAAACAATATTACTCTTAACAATTGGAATTCAACGAATTACATTCTAGTCAATTGGATTGCGCCACCTGGTCTTGTGGAGCAGTATGCAGTCTCCCTCCAAGGAGCTGTCACCCAGAACAAAACAGTTGACTCTGTTCTTCCCGTTAATTTTACAGACTTACTCCCTGGCAGAGAATATAATTTCACAATTACAACATTCAGCGGCCCTTTCAATAAGACATCATCAGTAGTATCTGAGGCAACATGTAAGTTAAGCTGACACTTCTGTTTTGTTTATTGTGCAAAGCACGGAATCTCATTAACTAACTGAAGCTGCTTAACGTGATGATTGGAATGGGATTGATCCTTTTCAACAATGTTAAAATATTAATTGTATGTTTGATACAGTTATTGTTTAATGAGGCACATCTTTGGTATTGCTGTTGTAGCATCTTTCAAACCCTAATCAAATAATTATAACTGAAGTATTTTTTTTAATTATACATCCTGAGAAAATATTTTTCACTATATTATGCAATGTTTCTGAAAATATGATTTTCATTGCTATGTGAGTTTTGGAGCTGCCATATGGAAAAAGCTGCGCCGATCCTTCTTTACTGCCAGTGAATGTGGATCTATACTACACACGGCAAAACAACCAGCATGATCGTGAGGTGTAAAGCTTTTAAAACCATTACTAATACTTTGAATTCACAATAAGGGTAGAGAAAGCATGCTTGCGGAACTTCTGTGGAAGAGATATGTAAGCATCCCAATGCTACAAGAGTGCATTACTTCCTATAATTTTGTAGTTAACAATTTCTTTTTATTTTTGGGGTTTGACAAGATTAGGTTCACTATCAGCAATAGTAAGTGTTTTTCCCAGTTAACATTTGTGTAATGTGCCTATTATTCAAGATAATATAGTCAACAATAAAGTTGACTGAGTGACTGTAAGTAATATACACGATATTCAAAATGTAAAGCACATTTAAAATTATTATACAGTAATGTTATTATTACACTCAGGAATTTTAATATAAGTATCACATCTGCATTCATGTACAGAGCCCTGGTATCTCCAGTGCCAAATGTCATAGGAATTGCAGTGAAACTCTGTCACTTCACATTACGATAGTGATGTAATGCTTTCAAGGTGTCAAATCCTCATCATTCAGTCTGTAACAGGAGGATTTAATATACTGGAAATGAAAACACTGTGTTGCGAGGGCACCTTTATGTACATTTGTTTATAGGGCAGCACTTTAAAATCTGTAAATTCTGGCAAGAAGTATTTTCTAGAGTTTGCTACCTTTACGTGTGATTTTGAACACTAAAGTAGCTTTAGTAGCCATTTCATATGGCACATATACAATGCTGACTATGAAAAAACAACATTTATCATTTAAAATTGGCTTTTTTCTAACATGAATTTCTGAACTGAAGATGATTATAAAAACATGATGTGTTCTATAATAATGTGTTGTCTAAAGTTCATCATCAAATGTATTTGTATATCATTGTCGGGATGATAGACACTAGATAAACTGATTAAAATGTAGAGGTACAGATTACTGGCTATGTAGCCACCAATGTATTTATTCTAAAGGTGCTCAATCTGCTATTTACAAGATAAATGATTTTTTATGAAGTGCACTATTGAATTTGTCTAATAATGTTATGGTCAACAGATCCTGTACGTCCGGGTTTTCTGACATCAATAAAGGCAGAAGAAAACAGCATCAATCTTTCGTGGGATCCGCCTTTAAATATGAGTGGCTCACAATTCACTTACAATATCACATACATCAGTTCACAAAGAAATGGAAGCATTATAAACAACAGTAACTATGCAAGTATTGAGAACCTTGTTTCAGGAACTAACTACACAATAAGTGTAGTAACAGTCGGTGCTCATAATTATGCAAGTCCCCCTTTGCTCACGTCTTCATATACATGTAAGTAGTGCAATCCTTCTGTGAATATTTTATAATTGAAATACCAGTGTTGATGTCCCTATTATTTAACTGTAATCTGGAATAGGAATCCACCAAAAATTATTTCAATCTTTAGTAATCGCTAATATTTTTACAATTCATGTCTTTAAACCACTTTCATGACAAAGAATGAAAGTACAAAATGAAAATGGCTTGAGTTGACAGCTCCATTTTAAGTATATTATTTGTCCGTGGAGAATGGTTTATGCCAAGTTTAATGATTGCAGGGAATATCACAGTATTATAACACAAGAATCATGGTCCAAATATTTCTTTTTCGTTTTGAGTCCCTTCCCTAGACCAAATGGTTCACACTACCCCTCTGCAAATAGATTTATTTTTATTAGCCTATTTTATATTAAAAAACCTTAAATGCACAGTCGACATTTACAACTTAGTTTCTGACAATTTTTTTTTTACATTTCCTGCATCATTTCTCAGACATTTCTGAACTGCAAAAAAACACATGTTTTCTCAAAGTAGTGCAAGTCACATTTAACTTCGGGAACAGTGAAATGGTGCAGCTTGTCACATCATTGCTTAGTCCCAGAGAACCCTTTCACAAGTGTTTTTCCATATGGTCTGTGGATATGATCATATTGGACAGTTAAATCAAAGTGTATTGAAGTTTTTATAATCATCACTTGCAGGAGTGTATCATTGGAACCAGGTGCTTGATTGTTAGGACAACTGATGCCAATCAAGGCAATAAAAACGTTTTGCAGTTATATTGACTCTGCCATAATTTTGTCCAAAAGTGATATAGACATAAATTGGAATCAAGCAGTACACAGGGGGTTAAACATTGTCAAAGCGCCGATAAATGGGTTATAGCTGAGATAGAAATGTTAAATATCCAAAGAAAATCGGGTGGCAAATAAATTGATAATGATATATGGGACCTGGTATTAACTTGGAATTGAAGTCAAATCAGATGACAATCAGCCGTGTTTGCAGGCATGCAAGTTGGAGGGAGGGCATATGGTGTGTTCCGCATATGTTGATTGATGATTAGGTATGTCCTGTTCTAAACTTGGCTAATGGGTTAGATATGTATATACATTATTAAAGTAAAATGTATAATAGCTTGCTATTGATGGATGAGTCATAAGGTAGTACCGGAAAAGAAAAACTGGTCTGGTTCAGAATAAAGGTCACCAAATTGATTCATTGTGATGGAATGATAATCTCTATATTTTGTATAAAATAAAAATGTTTGCTCTCTAGTGGGAGGGGTGATGTAAAGGGCACGCTGCTGATTAGAGGAAATAGTTTTTGCTATTGTTAATCCTGATTGAAATTGTAATATTTCATATGCCAATTAAGATTTATGTACCACGGATGTATATGTCTGATGAAATGTTTTTGTCTACTGAATTTGGCACACTAAATAGGACATATGTCTCCTATAATAGTGTTTAAAATAAACTAAAAGCAATTTAAAAGAATGAAATATTTAATCATTTCCTTTGAGATGCTTGATTACTTTAGAGATCCAATTACTGTTGTTTTTGTGCATTTACAGGGCCTTCTCAAGTATCTTCAAACAATATTACTCTTAACAATTGGAATTCAATGAATTACATTGTAGTCAATTGGATTGCGCCACCTGGTCTTGTGGAGCAGTATGCAGTCTCCCTCCAAGGAGCTGTCACCCAGAACAAAACAGTACACTCTGTTCTTCCCGTTAATTTTACAGACTTACTCCCTGGCAGAGAATATAATTTTACAATTACAACATTCAGCGGCCCTTTCAATAAGACATCATCAGTAGTATCTGAGGCAACATGTAAGTTAAGCTGACACTTCTGTTTTGTTTATTGTGCAAAGCACGGAATCTCATTAACTAAATGAAGCTGCAAAACGTGATGATTGGTATGGGATTGATCCTTTTCAACAATGTTAAAATATTAATTGTATGTTTGATACAGTTATTGTTTAATGAGGCACATCTTTGGTATTGCTGTTGTAGCATCTTTCAAACCCTAATCAAATAATTATAACTGAAGTATTGTTTTTAATTATACATCCTGAGAAAATATTTTTCACTATATTGTGCAATGTTTCTGAAAATATGATTTTCATTGCTATGTGAGTTTAGGAGCTGCCATATGGAAAAATCAATGCCGATCCTTCTTTACTGCCAGTGAATGTGGATCTATAATACACACGGCAAAACAACCGGCATGATCGTGAGGTGTGAAGCTTTTAAAAGCATTACTAATACTTTGAATTCACAATAAGGGTAGAGAAAGCATGCTTGCGGAACTTCTGTGGAAGAGATATGTAAGCATCCCAATGCTACGAGAGTGCATTACTTCCTATAATTTTGTAGTTAACAATTTCTTTTTATTTTTGGGGTTTGACAAGATTAGGTTCACTATCAGCAATAGTAATTGTTTTTCCCAGTTAACATTTGTGTAATGTGCCTATTATTCAAGATAATATAGTCAACAATAAAGTTGACTGAGTGACTGTAAGTAATATACATAATATTCAAAATGTAAAGCACATTTAAAATTATTATACAGTAATGTTATTATTACACTCAGGAATTTTAATATAAGTATCACATCTGCATTCATGTACAGAGCCCTGGTATCTCCAGTGCCAAATGTCATAGGAATTGCAGTGAAACTCTGTCACTTCACATTACGATAGTGATGTAATTATTTTTCATGAAGTGCACTTTTGAAATTGTCAAATAATTTCATGGTCAACAGATCCTACTCGTCCTGGTTTGGTGACATCATTAAATACTGAAGAAAACAGCATCAATCTTTCGTGGGATCCGCCTTTGAATATGAGTGGCTCACAATTGACTTACAATATCACGTACAGCAGCTCACAAAGAAATGGAAGCATTATAAACAACAGTAACTATGCGAGTATTGAGAACCTTGTTTCAGGAACTAACTACACAATAAGTGTAGTAACAGTCGGTGCTCATAATTATGCAAGTCCCCCTTTGCTCACGTCTTCATATACATGTAAGTAGTGCAATCCTTCTGTGAACATTTTATAATTGAAATACCAGTGTTGATGTCCTTATTATTTAACTGTAATCTGGAATAGCAATCCACCAAAAATTATTTCAATCTTTAGTAATCGCTAATATTTTTACAATTCATGTCTTTAAACCACTTTCATGACAAAGAATGAAGGTACAAAATGAAAATCGCTTGAGTTGACAGCTCCATTTTAAGTATATTTTGTGTCTGTGGAGAATGGCTTATGCCAAGTTTAATGATTGCAGGGAATATCACAGTATTATAACACAAGAATCATGGTCCAAATATTTTTTTTTCATTTTGAGTCCCTTCCCTAGACCAAATGGTTCACACTATCCCTCTGCAAATAGAGTTATTTTTATTAGCCTATTTTATGTTACAAAACCTTAAATGCACAGTCGACATTTACAACTTAGTTTCTGACAAAAATAAAAACATTTCCTGCATCATTTCTCAGACATTTCGGAACTGCAAAAAAAAACATGTTTTCTCAAAGTAGTGCAATTCACATTTAACTTCGGGAACAGTGAAATGGTGCAGCTTGTCACATCATTGCTTAGTCCCAGAGAACCCTTTCACAAGTGTTTTTCCATATGGTCTGTGGATATGATCATATTGGACAGTTAAATCAAAGTGTATTGAAGTTTTTATAGTCATCACTTGCAGGAGTGTATCATTGGAACCAGGTGCTTGATTGTTAGGGCAACTGATGCAAACCAATGCAATACAAACGTTTTGCAGTTATATTGACTCTGCCATAATTTTGGCCAAAAGTAATGTAGACATAAATTGGAATCAAGCAGTACACAGGGGGTTAAAAATTGTCAAAGCGCCGATAAATATGTTATAGCTGAGATAGAACTGTTAAATATCCAAAGAAAATCAGGTGGCAAACAAATTGATAATGATATATGGGACCTGGTATTAACTTGGAATTGAAGTCAAATCAGATGAAAATCAGCCATGTTTGCAGGCATGCAAGTGGGAGGGAGGGCATATGGTGTGTCCAGCATATGTTGATTGATGATTAGGTATGTCCTGTTCTAAACTTGGCTATGGGTTAGATATGTATATACATTATTAAGGTAAAATGTATAATAGCTTGCTATTGATGGATGAGTCATAAGGTAATACCGGATAAAGCACAACTAGTCTGGTTCATAATAAAGGTTGCCAAATTGATTCATTGTGAGGGAATGATAATCTCTATATTTTGTATAAAATAAAAATGTTTGCTCTCTAGTGGGAGGGGTGATGTAAAGGGCACGCTGCCGATTAGAGGAAATAGTTTTGCTATTGTTAATCCTGATTGAAATTGTAATAATTCATATGCCGTCTCCCACCTGGGTGGGGGAGATTAAGATATATGTACCAGGGATGTATATATCTGATGAAATGTTTTTGTCTACTGAATTGGGCACACTAAATAGGACATGTCTCCCGTAATAGTGTTTAAAATAAACTAAAAGCAATTTAAAAGAATGAAATCTTTAATCATTTCCTTTGAGATGCTTGATTACTTTAGAGATCCAATTACTGTTCTTTTTGTGCATTTACAGGGCCTTCTCAAGTATCTTCAAACAATGTTACTCTTAACAATTGGAATTCAACGAATTACATTGTAGTCAATTGGATTGCGCCACCTGGTCTTGTGGAGCGGTATGCAGTCTCCCTCCAAGGAGCTGTCACCCAGAACAAAACAGTTAACTCTGTTCTTCCCGTTAATTTTACAGACTTACTCCCTGGCAGAGAATATAATTTCACAATTACAACATTCAGCGGCCCTTTCAATAAGACATCATCAGTAGTTTCTGAGGCAACATGTAAGTTAAGCTGACACTTCTGTTTTGTTTATTGTGCAAAGCACGGAATCTCATTAACTAACTGAAGCTGCAAAACGTTATGATTGGTATGGGATTGATCCTTTTCAACAATGTTAAAATATTAATTGTATGTTTGATACAGTTATTGTTTAATGAGGCAAATATTTGGTATTGCAGTTGTAGCATCTTTCAAACCCTAATCAAATAATTATAACTGAAGTTTTGTTTTTAATTATACATCCTGAGAAAATATTTTTCACTATATTGCGCAATGTTTATGAAAATATGATTTTCATTGCTATGTGAGTTTTGGAGCTGTCATATGGAAAAAGCTGTGCGATCCTTCTTTACTGCCAGTGAATGTGGATCTATACTACACACGGCAAAACAACCAGCATGATCGTGAGGTGTGAAGCTTTTAAAAGCATTACTAATACTTTGAATTCACAATAGGGGTAGAGAAAGCATCCTTGGGGATCTTCTTGGGCAGAGATATGTAAGCATCCCAATGCTACGAGAGTGCATTACTTCCTATAATTTTGTAGTTAACAATTACTTTTTATTTTTGGGGTTTGACAAGATTAGGTTCACTATCAGCAATAGTAAGTGTTTTTCCCAGTTAACATTTGTGTAATGAGCCTATTATTCAAGATAATATAGTCAACAATAAAGTTGACTGAGTGACTGTAAGTAATATACATGATATTCAAAATGTAAAGCACATTTAAAATTATTAAACAGTAATGCTATTATTACACTCAGGACTTTTAATATAAGTATCACATCTGCATTCATGTACAGAGCCCTGGTATCTCCAGTGCCAAATGTCATCGGAATTGCAGTGAAACTCTGTCACTTCACATTACGAAAGTGATGTAATGCTTTCAAGGTGTCAAATCCTCATCATTCAGTCTGTAACAGGAGAATTTAATATGCTGGAAATGAAAACACTGTGTTGCGAGGGCACCTTTATGTACATTTGTTTATAGGGCAGCACTTTAAAATCTGTAAATTCTGCCAAGAAGTATTTTCTAGAGTGTGCTACCTTCACATGTGATTTTGAACACTAAAGTAGTTTTAGTAGCCATTTCATATGGCACATATACAATGCTGACTATGAAAAAACAACATTTATCATTTAAAATTGGCTTTTTTCTAACATGAATTTGTGAACTGAAGATGATTATAAAAACATGATGTGTTCTATAATAATGTGTTGTCTAAAGTTAATCATCAAATTTATTTGTATATCATTGTCAGGATGATAGACACTAGAAAAACTGATTAAAATGTAGATGTACAGATTACTGGATATGTAGCCACCAATGTATTTATTCTAAAGGTGCTCAATCTACTATTTACAAGATAAATGTTTTTTTATGAAGTGCACTATTCAATTTGTCTAATAATTTCATGGTCAACAGATCCTGTACGTCCGGGTTTGGTGACATCAATAAAGGCAGACGAAAACAGCATCAAACTTTCGTGGGATCCACCTTTAAATATGAGTGACTCACAAGTCACATACAATATCACATACAGCAGTTCACAAAGAAATGGAAGCATTATAAACAACAGTAACTATGCGAGTATTGAGAACCTTGTTTCAGGAACTAACTACACAATAAGTGTAGTAACAGTCGGTGCTCATAATTATGCAAGTCCCCCTTTGCTCACGTCTTCATATACATGTAAGTAGTGCAATCCTTCTGTGAATATTTTATAATTGAAATACCAGTGTTTATGTCCTTATAATTTAACTGTAATCTGGAATAGGAATCCACCAAAAATTATTTCAATCTTTAGTAATCGCTAATATTTTTACAATTCATGTCTTTAAACCACTTTCATGACAAAGAATGAAGGTACAAAATGAAAATGGCTTGAGTTGACATCTCCATTTTAAGTATATTATGTGTCCGTGGAGAATGGCTTATGCCAAGTTTAATGATTGCAGGGAATATCACAGTATTATAACACAAGAATCATGATTCAAATATTTATTTTTCATTTTGAGACCCTTCCCTAGACCAAATGGTTCACACTATCCCTCTGCAAATAGAGTTGTTTTTATTACCCTATTTTATGTTACAAAACCTTAAATGCACAGTCGACATTTACAACTTAGTTTCTGACAAAAAAAAAACATTTCCTGCATCATTTCTCAGACATTTCAGAACTGCAAAAAAGTACATGTTTTCTCAAAGTAGTGCAATTCACATTTAACTTCGGGAACAGTGAAATGGTGCAGCTTGTCACATCATTGCTTAGTCTTAGAGAACCCTTTCACAAGTGTTTTTCCATATGGTCTGTGGATATGATCATTTTGGACAGTTAAATCAAAGTGTATTGAAGTTTTTATAGTCATCACTTGCAGGAGTGTATCATTGGAACCAGGTGCTTGATTGTTAGGACAACTGATGCAAACCAAGGCAATAAAAACGTTTTGCAGTTATATTGACTATGCCATAATTTTGGCCAAAACTAATGTAGACATAAATTGGAATCAAGCCGTACACATGGGGTTAAAAATTGTCAAAGCGCCGATAAATGGGTTATAGCTGAGATAGAAATGTTAAATATCCAAAGAAAATCAGGTGGCAAACAAATTGATAATGATATATGGGACCTGGTATTAACTTGGAATTGAAGTCAAATCAGATGAAAATCAGCCGTGTTTGCAGGCATGCAAGTGGGAGGGAGGGCATATGGTGTGTCCAGCATATGTTGATTGATGATTAGGTATGTCCTGTTCTAAACTTGGCTATGGGTTAGATATGTATATACATTATTAAGGTAAAATGTATAATAGCTTGCTATTGATGGATGAGTCATAAGGTAATACCGGATAAAGCACAACTGGTCTGGTTCAGAATAAAGGTCACCAAATTGATTCGTTGTGAGGGAATGATAATCTCTATATTTTGTATAAAATAAAAATGTTTGCTCTCTAGTGGGAGGGGTGATGTAAAGGGCACGCTGCTGATTAGAGGAAATAGTTTTGCTATTGTTAATCCTGATTGAAATTGTAATAATTCATATGCCGTCTCCCACCTGGGTGGGGGAGATTAAGATATATGTACCAGGGATGTATATATCTGATGAAATGTTTTTGTCTACTGAATTGGGCACACTAAATAGGACATATGTCTACCGTAATAGTGTTTAAAATAAACTAAAAGCAATTTAAAAGAATGAAATCTTTAATCATTTCCTTTGAGATGCTTGATTACTTTAGAGATCCAATTACTGTTGTTTTTGTGCATTTACAGGGCCTTCTCAAGTATCTTCAAACAATGTTACTCTTAACAATTGGAATTCAACGAATTACATTGTAGTCAATTGGATTGCGCCCCCTGGTCTTGTGGAGCGGTATGCAGTCTCCCTCCAAGGAGCTGTCACCCAGAACAAAACAGTTAACTCTGTTCTTCCCGTTAATTTTACAGACTTACTCCCTGGCAGAGAATATAATTTCACAATTACAACATTCAGCGGCCCTTTCAATAAGACATCATCAGTAGTTTCTGAGGCAACATGTAAGTTAAGCTGACACTTCTGTTTTGTTTATTGTGCAAAGCACGGAATCTCATTAACTAACTGAAGCTGCAAAACGTGATGATTGGTATGGGATTGATCCTTTTCAACAACGTTAAAATATTAATTGTATGTTTGATACAGTTATTGTTTAATGAGGCACATCTTTGGTATTGCTGTTGTAGCATCTTTCAAACCCTAATCAAATAATTATAACTGAAGTATTGTTTTTAATTATACATCCTGAGAAAATATTTTTCACTATATTGCGCAATGTTTATGAAAATATGATTTTCATTGCTATGTGAGTTTTGGAGCTGCCATATGGAAAAAGCTGTGCCGATCCTTCTTTACTGCCAGTGAATGTGGATCTATACTACACACGGCAAAACAACCAGCATGATCGTGAGCTGAGAAGCTTTTAAAAGCATTACTAATACTTTGAATTCACGATAGGGGTAGAGAAAGCATGCTTGGGGAACTTCTTGGGAAGAGATATGTAAGCATCCCAATGCTACGAGAGTGCATTACTTCCTATAATTTTGTAGTTAACAAATTCTTTTTATTTTTGGGGTTTGACAAGATTAGGTTCACTATCAGTTCAGTTCAGTTCAGTTCAGTTCAAAGTACTTTATTCGGTTAAAAACAGAGAATAACCATAAAAGTATCATGAAAAGGTACAATTTACATGGGTCAGGTGATAAAGAAAACACATAAAGAGACACCCAAATAAATACATATATACAAAATAAAAAGAGTTAATTGATTTGGATTGATTTACGACACTTAAAAACAAGTTTAAAAAATTCAGCAAGAGATGCTACCATAAAAACAGTTTCCATTTTCTGACACTCTAAAAACGCTAAGCGGCATCTATAAACATTTAACTCTTTGAGAATGGGGATGATAAGTTTTCTTCGATTCAATAGATAAAATTTACAGAAAAATAAAATATGCATATCGGATTGTGGGGAAACATCATCACATGGGCAAAGGCATAATTCTTTCACCCAACAATTCATCACAGGGAAAGATAATAGCCTGAAAAGGATATTAAATCTGAACCGCGTCAAAAGGAAACGTTCATGATTGGACATGTATAATGATAAATATGGCTGTAATTTCTCTCCATTTATAATTAGTTGGTGAGCAGAAACAGTCTTTTTTTTCACCTCCTCAGTTTGTCTTTTGGCCCTGAGGTGAGCAATACACAGATTTTTTAGGCCTCTTCTTGATATATGTGCCATTGAAGATGGGTCCTCGAAGTATTGGGCACAACTTAATTCTTCAAGAAAGTTTCTGACACAGCATATCCATTTAAAGTTGTTTAAATTGTCCAGTACAAGAATGTCCTTTAAAATAGCCCGGTTAACGACGCATTCTTCATTTGTCCAAACCCTGTGCCAGAGTAGAATAGGCTGAATCATTATTGTATCAGTCACAAACACCACACCCAGTTCTGCGTGACATATATGGGTCGCAGTGCTCTCAGGTACGGACAACATGTGGCGTAAAAACTTATTTTCCATGATTTGAATTGAACTAACATTCATATATCCCCACAATCCTGAACCATAAATAGCTACGGATATACAAGTAGCATTATAAATAGTTAAAATTTCTTTTATGGGTTTTTTTCCTAGCTTTTTCATAAAACACTGTAGAGCCATGATGGTTTTAGAAAATAACAGTGTTCTAGCATTGATTGCTGACGTCCATGAGCCATTTTCATGAAACAGAATGCCCAGATATGGGAAAGTAGCAGTCTTCTCTAAAGGATTGGAATTTATAAATATTGGCTTCAAATGCCTGGTTGTTCTTGTCCCACAATATATAGACAATGTTTTGGAGCAATTAATTTTCAAGTCCAAGCTAAGCATGAAGCTATTAAAAGAAGTGACCAAAGTTTGAAGTGCCATTGGGGTGCGTGCCATCAGGACTGCGTCGTCAGCGTACAGCAGGGCAGGGACGGGCCTTCACCCCACCATAGGCATGTCCCTGCCCTCCTGCACGAGGCGGCGCTTCAGGCCGTTTGTATATAGCAAAAATAAAAAAGGTGCTAAAACGCACCCTTGGCGTACACCACGACCAATTCCAAAGTGTCTGCTACACTCTCCATCCTTCCCATACCGGACAGTTGCAGTAGCCCCGGAGTATAGTTCTCTTAGGAAGCATATAATAGCATTGTCTACCCCCAAATCAGCCATAATTACCCACAATTTATTGTGTGACACACAATCAAAGGCTGACGATAAGTCAACAAAAGTGAGGAATAAGCGTTGTTTCTTTACCCTTATATACTTCTGTTGTAAGATAAACATATTTAAACCTTGCTCTATGGTCCCTAAACCCCTTTGGAACCCATATTGAAAGTCACTTAGCACCCCATTTTCTTCTGCCCAGCTTTGCAACTTAACTAGAACCACTCTCCCAAGAATTTTTACGGAGGAATCCAATAAGGAAATTGGCCTATAACATGTGCAATTCAGCCTATCGCCTTTCTTAAATATCGGGACTATAATTGATGTAAACCAGGTAGGGATTAAGCCTTTTGCCAAGGCAACATTAAAAAGCTGTACTAACAGGGGCCCCCATAAGTCAGTATTGGCCTTATAAAGGTTGGCAGGTATACCATCCGGTCCTGCCGCCTTGCCCCCCTTAGTCGCCTTCAGGCTTGCAAGAACTTCGGGTAAAGTTACAGCCAATGCTTTAGGTGGATCCAGCATAGGGTCACAACCTTTATCGGGCACTGTTTCAACGGCCCTATAGAGGGAGGAAAAATGAGTCACCCACTCATCTTCTGTAGCGGCGATCTCCATGCGTGCTTTTTTATCGTAGAGGAGCGGAGTGTTTATGACCCTCCAAAAGGCGGCCGGATCTTTTGATTGTGACGCTAGACATAATTCGTCCCAAGCATCCTTTTTAATCAGATCTTTCCTTTCCTTCAACGCTGTATTGTAATCCCTCCTCAATGCTCTGATTAAAATTACATCCCGTGGTCTTTTATGAATTGCATGTCTAAGCTTTGTTAAGGCTTTGGTGCACGTTTTGTCAAACCATTTCCTATTTGACTTTAGGGAATTTTTTCTTGTAACCCACAAAACCTCCTTGACTGTAGTAGCAATAATATTAAAATGAAATAAAATGTCATTACTCTCCGCATGTTCATTCAGGCAAATCGAGAAGCTATCCGGACATTTACTCATCAATTTGGACAAAAGATCATACGGGACCACTTTACTCCATTTAAGAAAATAACAATTTTTTGAACCTAACGTCACATCCTGCGCCATATACTTAGAAGTTACTACATTGTTGGGTGTGACGAATAGGTTCTCCATTAAAAGTACCTGTGGGAAGTGGTCACTCAGAGGTAGATCCATTATCCTAGAGCTAATCAATCTTCCAGCAGAGCTATTTGTACACAGAATAAAATCAATAATTGTCAAAGCCCCCCGTCCCACAAAAGTTGGTACAAATGGCATTGTGTGGTTGGCTAACTCATTTATAAATCCAAAATCAAAATTAAAAAGCATCTCATTTAGTGAGTCGCCAAGTAGGGTATGTTCAAAGTGCGTCAAGTTAATGTCCTGTTCTAACATCAGGCCACACATACCCTTATGGCCCTTTTTACACAATGTGCAGTTAAAATCACCCCCCCATATTATCATTAATTCGCCCCTTTTTTATCAATTTCAGACTGTATATCCACGGTCATTGCAGCGAGTACATCTTTAATCATGCTATTTATAAAATTATTATAAAAGTGTAACAACACAATTCTTGGACCCTGCCTTACATCTATCACTATTTTCTGATAGTAACTGGATCCAGGAAAAAAGAAAATCTTGTCATAAACTAGCAGGTTTGATATATACGTAATCATTCCACCCTTGGGTCTACCATAAGAGCCCCCCACCGCAGAAGTAAAATAGGTTTTATAACCATTTAGATGTATCGATGTGGTGGCCCAGGTTTCTTGTAGGGATATTATGCCTACACTAGAGATTAGGTCAACCCAAGATGGATTGAGGATTTTTTGTTTTAGACCTGCCACGTTCCAGAAAACCACCTTACAAAGATCTTCTATAAATGACGCTTCTGCAATGTCCCCAGCTTGACCGCCCTGATTCCCTTCTGTTATATCTGCCACAGCTCGATTTTCGTGTGTCACCTCGTGCCGTGGTAGATTAATCAACCCCGGATTTACAGGCATGGGGGTCTTAAATATCTCTATTGGCTCAGAGAGTCAATCCACCATTTCCAAACAGTCAAACCGGTTATAACACGGCATGATTGGGGAAAATTGCTGATTGCCATACCAACCTGGATCATACCTTTGTGGGTGAAAGTGAGGAGTCCTCCCCCTGTGTTTCACTACATTCCAACCATCTTCAGTTCCTCCTCCCCATTCTGTATTATTTGGATTCCTATCAAAGTCCCCTCCTTTTCTGGGTCTTTGGTGTCTGTTGTCCCTGGTCCAGCTCCATCTATTATCAGGATGTTCCCCATCAGGGTAGAAATAAGTTAATGCCCTGGGAACGATAGGGAGACCATTATTTCTTGGGGCCCTCGTTATGATATATTCGGCGGTGTGTGGGTTCTCAAAGGTTATTACCACACAGTCGCCCTGAACCCTTTTTTTATTATACCCAATCCATGGTGCCCTTTCAGCCATTAGAATATTACTTCTAATGGCTGGTGGGAGGGGGTAGTTATTATTCAACCAGTGGATAATCTTATTTACAAGTGCCCCATTCTTTTCGCTTAGTTGTAGGTCCAATTCAGGCACTCCAGTAAGAATCACCACGTACGGTGAGGCTTTTGGAGGTAGGTGTATGTTTCTACGCACCTCCCTTTTAGGTAATTGGTCTTTTTCCTGTAATAGGTTAGGAGTTTGTAGAGTTGGTGCCTCTTTGTCAGTAGCAGCTGGAGTTTTAGGTTTTGTTACACTTTTTAAGGGTTGGTTATTCGAAAGTTTTCCATTTTCGGAGTTCGTTGTACTTAAACTAACATTATTTAGGAGACTCTTTGTCAGTGTTGATGCAGGTTTATTTGATGTAGTTACTGTAACTTTAGACTTGGGGTCACTCGAGGTAAGTACTTGTCTGGCCAAATTCTCAAGCTGGGTTTTTGTATCTTTTTTCAAATCCTGTATTTGTTTCTCCAGCTCCTTCAAAAGTTCTAACACTGGGGTTAATAGGGTTTTCATTGAGGTTTCCAATAGATATAGCATAGTACTCTCTCTTACCCTACTAGCGTTAGGGCTGTCCTCAGCCGCAATATTCCCAGAGGTATTAGAGATTAGATCAGCCATCGAGTCATCCAGGACGGTATCGTCCGGGAGGGATAAGCGCACGATGTTAGGGGGCAGAGGATCATCTCCTTGTAAGTCATTATCATTAATAGGAGGTACGTTACTTGTATCTGATAATAAATCTTTACCACCTACATTAGTGTGTGTATTTTGAATAGTCCTTTTTTTGGGTATAGCCCCTTCCTTTAACCCCTGTATCACCACATCTTTATCTTTAGGGGTCACAGATGTATGGATCAATACCCTAGTAGATGCTTTGATAGGTGAGGGAGCCTGAGTGAGGATTGGGGTAGGTGTAACAGGGGGAGGTAGCAAAACCGCTGTGCTTGTCCCCTCTAAGTGCAAAATGTCATTCTCTCCTCTATTTGGGGTCCGTGCATTGGCAATAAGGCCCAAAGAGGACCTCTTGGCATGTTCCAAGTCCAGTGAAACCCTTCTTTCCATCAGTAAGATCCCTTCATCAATCAATGTATTGGTTCTGACAATGAAATCATCCAGGGTACCTCTTAGTTTCTTTCCCCCTGCTGCTACCCTACTTCTAGTTTCACGCATCTCCATGGTATAATTAGAGACAGTTATTTATTTAGCCGTTAAACAGAGAGTCCCAGCCAAATAATGGGGTAACTATACAGTAAAAGGATATGGAAGCGTCTTACCACAGTATGTCCAGAAACGATGGAAGGAGCAAAGCCCAACAATGTATTTGGGCAGGGTGACTGGCCCTGCCCGGCCTCCTCAGGCCGATAGAGGGCCCGCCCTTTGCCCGGGCTTCGCTCCGGGCACTCCCGCGCGCTCCCGCGACGCGGGGGTGACGCTGGTCTTATGCGCCGGGTGGCGCGAAGTGCTGGTCGTCTCCCGCCGCACAGCCTGGCGGGAGTTGTAGTTCCAGGACCCCCTCCGCTCGGCGGCCGCTGCTTGCTGTAGATTGCGGCGGCGGGAGGGGGACGCGAGCTAGCAGGTACCGTGTCTCTCCGCTATTATCTGGGGGCAGGGTTGGCTTTCACCGCTCTCTCGCTGTCAGAAGGGCTCCCAGGTCAGTTACAATGCGTCACCCGCTCCACCAGGGTGACGCTGGTCTTATGCGCCGGGTGGCGCGAAGTGCTGGTCGTCTCCCGCCGCACAGCCTGGCAGGAGTTGTAGGTCCAGGCCCCCCTCCGCTCGGCGGCCGCTGCTTGCTGTAGATTGCGGCGGCGGGAGGGGGACGCGAGCTTGCAGGTACCGTGTCTCTCCGCTATTATCTGGGGGCAGGGTTGGCTTTCACCGCTCTCTCGCTGTCAGAAGGGCTCCCAGGTCAGTTACAATGCGTCACCCGCTCCACCGGGGTGATGCTGGTCTTATGCGCCGGGTGGCGCGAAGTGCTGGTCGTCTCCCGCCGCACAGCCTGGCGGGAGTTGTAGTTCCAGGCCCCCCTCCGCTCGGCGGCCGCTGCTTGCTGTAGATTGCGGCGGCGGGAGGGGGACGCGAGCTAGCAGGTACCGTGTCTCTCCGCTATTATCTGGGGGCAGGGTTGGCTTTCACCGCTCTCTCGCTGTCAGAAGGGCTCCGAGGTCAGTTACCAATGTCGTCAATTATTAAACAGTAATGTTATTATTACACTCAGGAATTTTAATATAAGTATCACATATGCATTTATGTACAGAGCCCTGGTATCTCCAGTGCCAAATGTCATAGGAATTGCAGTGAAACTCTGTCACTTCACATTACGAAAGTGATGTAATGCTTTCAAGGTGTCAAATCCTCATCATTCAGTCTGTAACAGGAGAATTTGATATACTGGAAATTAAAACACTATGTTGCGAGGGCACCTTTATGTACATTTGTTTATAGGGCAGCACTTTAAAATCTGTAAATTCTGCCAAGAAGTATTTTCTAGAGTGTGCTACCTTCACATGTGATTTTGTACACTAAAGTAGCTTTAGTAGCCATTTCATATGGCACATATACAATGCTGACTATGAAAAAACAACATGTATCATTTAAAATTGGCTTTTTTCTAACATGAATTTGTGAACTGAAGATGATTATAAAAACATGATGTGTTCTATAATAATGTGTTGTCTAAAGTTAATCATCAAATTTATTTGTATATCATTGTCGGGATGATAGACACTAGAAAAACTGATTAAAATGTAGATGTACAGATTACTGGATATGTAGCCACCAATGTATTTATTCTAAAGGTGCTCAATCTGCTATTTACAAGATATATGTTTTTTTATGAAGTGCACTATTCAATTTGTCTAATAATTTCATGGTCAACAGATCCTGTACGTCCGGGTTTGGTGACATCAATAAAGGCAGAAGAAAACAGCATCAAACTTTCGTGGGACCCACCTTTAAATATGAGTGACTCACAAGTCACTTACAATATCACATACAGCAGTTCACAAAGAAATGGAAGCATTATAAACAACAGTAACTATGCGAGTATTGAGAACCTTGTTTCAGGAACTAACTACACAATAAGTGTAGTAACAGTCGGTGCTCATAATTATGCAAGTCCCCCTTTGCTCACGTCTTCATATACATGTAAGTAGTGCAATCCTTCTGTGAATATTTTATAATTGAAATACCAATGTGGATGTCCTTATTATTTAACTGTAATCTGGAATAGGAATCCACCAAAAATTATTTCAATCTTTAGTAATCGCTAATATTTTTACAATTCATGTCTTGAAACCACTTTCATGACAAAGAATGAAGGTACAAAATGAAAAAGGCTTGAGTTGACATCTCCATTTTAAGTATATTATGTGTCCGTGGAGAATGGCTTATGCCAAGTTTAATGATTGCAGGGAATATCACAGTATTATAACACAAGAATCATGATTCAAATATTTATTTTTCATTTTGAGTCCCTTCCCTAGACCAAATGGTTCACACTATCCCTCTGCAAATAGAGTTATTTTTATTAGCCTATTTTATGTTACAAAACCTTAAATGCACAGTCGACATTTACAACTTAGTTTCTGACCAAAAAAAACATGTCCTGCATCATTTCTCAGACATTTCTGAACTGCAAAAAAGTACATGTTTTCTCAAAGTAGTGCAATTCACATTTAACTTCGGGAACAGTGAAATGGTGCAGCTTGTCACATTATTGCTTAGTCCCAGAGAACCCTTTCACAAGTGTTTTTCCATATGGTCTGTGGATATGATCATATTGGACAGTTAAATCAAAGTGTATTGAAGTTTTTATAGTCATCACTTGTAGGAGTGTATCATTGGAACCAGGTGCTTGATTGTTAGGACAACTGATGCAAACCAAGGCAATAAAAACGTTTTGCAGTATGGCCGGGATGCCCGCCACCCCCTCCCAACACGTTTCCCCAAGAATGGGAAGTCGGACAATCGTTGAACTTTTGGAAGGTGGGAGGGAGTCACCCTCCCGGCCGTATTTATTAAAATATGAAACAACATTTAAAACATTAAATAAAAGTTTCATCATTATGCATAATGTACAATTTGTCATTTATTACATTTCGATGCAGTCATGTACTTTTGGCTAACATCCTGAAAATGCATACACTCTAACTCAAATTGTACATCCTAGCATTAAGGGCCAACGGCAAGGTCTTAACCGGTGTCAGATCCCTACTACCAGACTCCCGCCCTCACGGTGTGAGCGGCGCATGCGCAGAGGACTGTACCCTCATTGCCAACTGTAACTTCCCTTGTCGTGGTGGGGGCCCCCTTTCTACTCGACGCCATCTTAAGGGTCGTCCGAGTTCCCGTATGAGGTCTCTGTAGGAAGGACAGCGTGGACTCTCCCCCCATCCCCACACTCTCTATCCGCCGTCGCGGATATCCGGCCCTGGGAAATTAGTAGGAGGGGATTTAACCGCCTCCCCCCCTGGGAGGGGCCCATGGCCATCTCCCCCTAGGCGCCCCATCCTTAGTGGGTGCCGCCTCCCCGTGGAAGGGGCCAATGGCCGTCTTCCCCCGGGCGCTCCCATCCATTGTGGGTGGCGCCCCACTCTAGGGACCTTGAAATTACTGCTCACCGATCTTGACCTTACCGCCCGACAAATAAATACGACAGTTGTTTACCTACTAAGGAAAGAAAAACTCGACATCATCCTACTGTGCCATCAATTGCTCTTTCCTGCAAGAAGACATCTCTGCAAAAGGTCAATCTTTATTCTCAACATTCCTTCATTCTTTCTATCAAGGAAAAAAGGCCTATACTTCCATCTCTCTGCAAGACTTTATTTCTCCAAACATTTGCCATAAGGGGCTGGTGGGTGGGTCAAAATTGCTGCTTGTTCCGTCGAGGGCTCACGGGCAACGAGTGGTGCAGCCTTCCGATCCGAGGAACAAGAGGACGCTCCTCTGGATTCACCCTCCTTTATTCTTCTGCGGGAGGGCGTGTACCCGTCCCCGGTACGCCTACGGGGCGTGGTCGTCTTCCGTTGAGGTGTCTAGGACAACCCCTCTTGGGCGGGGGAAGGCGCGCCCCGGCTACGCCGCTTCGGGCATACCAGCCGGGCTACGCCCACCCCGCCCAAAATGGTTTTCCAGGAGGTTCGGGGCACCCATCCATACGTTCGGGGGGGCCGAGTGGTCGCCCCTTTCCATATGGCCGGGATGCCCGCCACCCCCTCCCAACACGTTTCCCCAAGAATGGGAAGTCGGACAATCGTTGAACTTTTAGAAGGCGGGAGGGAGTCACCCTCCCGGCTGTATTTATTAAAATATGAAACAAAATTTAAAACATTAAATAAAAGTTTCATCATTATGCATAATGTACAATTTGTCATTTATTACATTTCGATGCAGTCATGTACTTTTGGCTAACATCCTGAAAATGCATACACTCTAACTCAAATTGTACATCCTAGCATTAAGGGCCAACGGCAAGGTCTTAACCGGTGTCAGATCCCTACTACCAGACTCCCGCCCTCACGGTGTGAGCGGCGCATGCGCAGAGGACTGTACCCTCATTGCCAACTGTAACTTCCCTTGTCGTGGTGGGGGCCCCCTTTCTACTCGACGCCATCTTAAGGGTCGTCCGAGTTCCCGTATGAGGTCTCTGTAGGAAGGACAGCGTGGACTCTCCCCCCATCCCCACACTCTCTATCCGCTGTCGCGGATATCCGGCCCCGGGAAATTAGTAGGAGGGGCATTTAACCGCCTCCCCCCCTGGGAGGGGCCCATGGCCATCTCCCCCTAGGCGCCCCATCCTTAGTGGGTGCCGCCTCCCCGTGGAAGGGGCCAATGGCCGTCTTCCCCCGGGCGCTCCCATCCATTGTGGGTGGCGCCCCACTCTAGGGACCTTGAAATTACTGCTCACCGATCATGACCTTACCGCCACAGACCGGATAGTTGACCCACTATCCGGTCCCCCCAAATCCTCCTAAAGGTCATGCTTCCTCAAACCCCTTAGCCATGCTACGAAGTCTCCTATGAGTAAGTCATTCCCCTCCCTGGACAGGTGAACCCCATCGTTCAGATACATTTGATCACCCCGAATACACCCATGAGGGATGTTATGCAACTGCGCAGAACGGAACAATCTACCTATTTTATTATTGACCCGTTTAACAGAATGGTTCAGTGCTGACACCGAAAGGCCCCCCTGCCACATCTTCCTAGGAATCATGTGGGACCAGGCAATCGTACACCCCGGGACTCTTTTAGCCAACCAGCTAACCGCTGACAAAATTCGTTCAAGTAACACTCGTCTACCCAGTGTCACCAAGTCGTTGCCTCCCAGGTGTACTATGACTACAGACGGCGGTGACCTATACCGCCCTATAAGCCCCTCGAAAAATGATTCAAAGTGGTCAAAAACGAGCCCACCCTTCCCATGGAAGGACACTCTGAACCCGTATTCCCCAGGTGCGTGAATCGCGTCACCTTCCTTGAATACGTCGCCGGCGCGCCTCACGTATGAGTGGCCCACGACCCATACCATCCTCTCTCCAGTCGGTGGCCTCTGACCGCTGGTATCCTGGTGCTGGGTCGACCTCAAATTCCGCCCCGCGTGGCAGGCTCGCGAAACTGTAAAGTAAACAAAGACAGAAAACGTGAGTGCATGTCAATTGATCACTCACAACATGTGCAATCGCACATACCTCTTGAAGCAATTCGAGGACCAACGGCCCAATTGTTTCACTTCCTCAGCACTCTGACCCCTGGCTGTAGCCTCAGTAGCAGCCCCTATCCGAAAGGAGTGGGTCCCAAAATCGCACGGGTCCATGCCCGCGTCATCGATTGACAGTGCTAGCACCCTCTGAAACTGAAATCTCGCCAGTGGAGTGCCATCCTTGTGTCGGAGCAAGCTCCCCCCCATGCGGCCGCCCTTAGCGCCAAATAGTCTTCCACACATTTCAACGGGCAGATGGGGGACCCACGCTTGCGCTGTACGACCACACTGTTTCCCATAGCCCACTGGTCAGTCTTGGACCTGGCTATCACGATCACCATCGAATCACCCCTTATTTGGATGTGATCCCTGCACAAACCTCCCTCCATATCTCTCTTGTTCCTTGCGACAAGTTCGCTCACCCTCATAGCCCCATGGAATGCCAATGTGAATGCTGCCCGGAACAGAACTGCTTCAAAATGGGAGGAACACGTCTCATCCAGCTTTGCTAAAAGCAGAGACAGCCTGTCTAAGCCAATCGGGTGCCTCGTATCTTGCTTGCAACCCTCAAGGCGCTGCCAGCCGCGAAGGGCTTTCCTCACCAAAAAGGAACCTGTAGGGTCTTTTATGCCGTGTACCTGGGCCATGAATGAAATGGCCGCCCTATGCCTACTGGCCGTTGCCGCTGATCGGCCCTCTCTGTGCAGCGTTACCAAGTACCCCAGGAAGGATTCCTCCTGACCCCATTTCTGACTCTCTGTGGGACCCAAATATGTGCAATAGGAACGAAACGCTCCTTCGTATGCTTTCCTTGTCCTGGGGGCTAAACTCGCTGCCACGAGGTCTTGTAATCCGGGGCACCGATTAGCCATATTGTTTCGGGGAATGGTGCTGCCTCTAGGTCCGCTGTGGGTAGATAACCCCTGAATGCCTGCATATGTGAACGAGAGAGTGCATCAGCCGCATGATTCAGTACACCTGGCACATGTTTCGCCCTGAACTGTACATTCAATCTCATGCAAAGCAGCACAATTTCTTTCAACAATCTCAAGATCAATTTGCAGCGTGCTGCCTGTTGGTTAATGCACTCGACAACAGTCATATTATCAGACCAAAACACCACTGAGCGGTCCCTGAAGTCGTCAGACCATGTCATCAGAGAAACCCAGATGGGGAATAACTCCAGGAAACCAATGTTACTTGTGAGACCGTTGGAGTGCCACCATGTTGCCATGTTTGTGCCGACCATCGATTACCTAAGATGGCGCCAAAACCCACGCTCCCTGCTGAGTCGGTCCATAGGCCTAGTTCATCTGAAGATTCCGGCGGGGAGTTCCACACGACTCGACCGTTGAAGTCCGCCAGAAATGCCATCCAAATACGCATATCCTGGCGAACCTCCCCTGACAGTCTCGTACGGTGGTGACCCTCTTTGAGACCTACCATAGCCTGCGCGATAGAGCGCGAAAACGGGCGGGCCATAGGCATCACCCTCAATGCAAAATTAAGCTGACCCACTGTTTGTTGTAACTGGTGCAGGGTCACTTTCTCCCCACTCAGGCATTGCATCAGGGAAGCCCGAAACTTGACCACTTTGTCCATTGGCAATCGGAAACACCCCTCCACAGAATCGAGTTCAATTCCCAGAAACTCCAGTGAAGTAGATGGTCCAACCGTCTTACCTGGTACCAATGGGACTCCAAATTCACTTATGAGGATGCAGAAATCATACACCGCCTGCGCGCAGTTCGTATCACCGGCTGCCCCCAAAAACAGAAAGTCATCCAGATAATGCATAACATGTCTATGCCCTGTAGCCTCGGTGAATGCCCATTCTAAAAAACAGCTAAACATTTCAAAATACGCACAAGAAATTGAGCAACCCATGGGCATGCATTTATCCATGTAATAACTCCCCTGAAATGCAAAACCTAGCAGGCGCTGATCCTGCGGGTGCACCGGAAGCAACCGGAACGCTGATTCGATATCACATTTCGCCATCAGCGCCCCAGGGCCTAGGTGGTTCAACATGGCCAAGGCATCGTTGAACGATGCATATCGTACTGCACAAACTTCTGGGTCAATGGCATCATTCACCGAGGAACCCTTAGGAGCAGAAAGATTATGTATGAGTCTAAACTCCCTTGGGTCCTTCTTCGCGACAACCCCCAACGGGGAACAGATGAACTCAGCCACCGGCGGGCAACGAAAGGGCCCAGCCACTCGCCCTAAACTGACTTCTTTTGCTATTTTCTTTTCTGCCACGCCTGGGTTGTGCTGTACCGATAACCGGTTTCTACAAAAGGAGTTCCCCCGAAAATCCCCCGCCGGGATGTGGAAGCCATGTAAGAATCCCTTCCTCAACACCCCAGCGGATACATGATCAGGGTATTTGTTTAACCAAGGAATCATAACCATGAGATCAACGGGTGTAGGCAATCGGTCACAAAACTCTACCTCCCTCCTGTTTAGACCCGCCTTTACCCCCCGTCCCGCCAATTTTTAATCTACATGCACTTTCCGGGTGTGAGGAATTCCCACAGCCGGCACACACATGCTTAAACTGTCTCACACAAATCCACAGCTGGATGAGTGATTCATCATTAAAATTAAATGGGTCTAAGACGGAAGTGATGCTCCTGGGAAAACAATGGGCGACCATCCCCCCAACAGTCTGGCCTGACGTGTACGGAGAAATCCCTTCTCCGAAGCGTGAAATTAAAACCCTTGGAGTGTGGCTAGAACCTGAGCTCACCATGAAGACGCAAGCGGCCAAAACTGCGGGTACCTGTTTTGGGCTCATGCGTACTACCCGTAAGATTCTCCCCTTATTACCACCTGCTTCCAGGAAACTCCTTATCCAGGGACTAGTATTGTCCCGTCTGGATTATAGCAATATGGTCTACCTCGGAGCCCCAGAGGCCACATTGACGAAACTGCAGCGGACACAGAACGCTGCGGCACGTCTGCTCATGAACCTTCCCTCGAGAGTGTCAGCAAAACCAGCCCTCAAGGCCCTGCACTGGCTCCCTGTGCGCCAGAGGGTGGAATTCAAAGCCATGTGCACGACACACAAACTAATCAACGGATCTGGCCCTGCGATCCTCAGCAGCTTGGCCACCCCCTACAAAGCATCCAGATCCCTCCGTTCGGAGAATGAGCACTTAGCCAACATCCCCAAATTCAAAAGGACACGCACAGGAGGACGACGATTCTCGGTTCAAGCGGCCATGGGATGGAACTCCCTCCCACGCACCCTCAGACTGGAATCCAGTTACCTGGTTTTTCGCAAAAAACTGAAAACGCACCTATTCCCGAAATAAATGTCCCTCCTCCCTTCCCTTCCCTCAATGGATATCAGCCTTTTTACAGCGCGGGGATGCCCTTGGGTCACCAGGCACTATACAAATCGCTAAATAAATAAATAAATAAATAATAAACTTGCATGTCCCCTGTGGTCTGTTACAGTTGCCTCTATTGAAGCCCCAACAGACCCCCCCTTTTCCGCCATTCCCGCCAACTCTGGGCTGGTAGCCCCCCCCTGTGCCTGCTCGAAAGGGCACCCCGGGCTTTTGGCGGTCCACTCCGGACCCGCTCCCGCCTGGCGAGGACGTACCTGTCGCCCCTGGCAGGAGCTGTTTGTGCCATGACACCGAGTCCAAACAATCCCAAGACAAAGAAGCATCAAATTCTTTTGCTTTACGGAATTTCATGTCATAGCCTTTCCATTCTTCCCCCTCATACATTGAATAGAAATCCATAATGCGATTCTGATAGCAAATCAAATCAGTCATAACCTCGGGTTTAAGTTCCCCCATCACTGCGGTAAATATAGAGAAGGACTTAACCCAGTTTGTCACTGTCTCGTCCACCCTGAACTCGGCCATCTTGGCGCGCCAGACACTCGGGTGCCACAAATCTGTCTGCGTTTTAGCATACTCCATCTCGCGATGGTCAGTTAACAATGAAAACATGTTGACATACTTGTCTCCCCATATTAACTCTTTCGTGGCCATGGGAATGTGCTGTGCAACCTTTTCCCGCCTTGAGGGTATTGAGCCCTCCCCCACCATCGGCAATGCAAGCTTACCCGGATCGGCCGTTGCTGTCGCCGTCTTTTCCTGACCAGCTGCTGGTACTCCAGGTGCCACCTGTGGGGGAACAAGAGGAACACTCGCCTTTGCGACATCTCTCGATTGCCGCAACTGCTTTATTAATACTCTGGCTTCCTCGGCCGGATCTCCCAGGGTCACTGTGCCCCCGACTTTTGTTTTGAGCCATGCCGTCAACTGTGCGGCCAATTCTGGGGGCATTTCATCATCCTCGGTCGAGGTGATCACCACCGGGATAGGCTGGCCTAAAACTGGTTCCTGAACCGGGTTACCAGCCGGTACGAGGGGGACGATGGAGGGTACCTCTGGGACCGGGACCCCCCCCCGAGACCGCCCTTTCTTTGACCCGCTTCCCTCTTAACCCGGGGACAACTCCCGGCAAGGCCGGGCCTATTACCTTTTTCGGCTGACCTGGGTCGTTCAATGCGGCCAATTGCTTCTCGACCTCCGCTAGACCTCTCCCGAGCGATTGGACTTGTCCGAGCTTTCGGTCTATACAAGCCATCCGGTTCGACAACAGGCGTAACACCCTCTCCGTCTCGGAACCCTTTCCTGCTTTCTTGTTAGGCATGGTTTCGAGTCTTCCGCCCTTGGTCGATCCACGAGGTCCTGAAATCTGTGAGCCTTCGAAACTGAAAGAGAAAAACAAGATTAACAAGTTCAAAATTGCTGCTTGTTCCATCGAGGGCTCACGGGCAACGAGTGGTGCAGCCTTCCGATCCGAGGAACAAGAGGACGCTCCTCTGGATTCCCCCTCCTTTATTCTTCTGCGGGAGGGCGTGTACCCGTCCCCGGTACGCCTACGGGGCGTGGTCCTCTTCCGTTGAGGTGTCTAGGACCACCCCTCTTGGGCGGGGGAAGGCGCGCCCCGGCTACGCCGCTTCGGGCATACCAGCCGGGCTACGCCCACCCCGCCCAAAATGGTTTCCCGGGAGGTTCGGGGCACCCATCCATACGTTCGGGGGGACCGAGTGGTCGCCCCTTTCCATTATATTGACTCTGCCATAATTTTGGCCAAAAGTAGTGTAGACATAAATTGGAATCAAGCAGTACACAGGGGGTTAAAAATTGTCAAAGCGCCGATAAATGTGTTATAGCTGAGATAGAAATGTTAAATATCCAAAGAAAATCAGGTGGCAAACAAATTGATAATGATATATGGGACCTGGTAATAACTTGGAATTTAAGTCAAATCAGATGAAAATCAGCCATGTTTGCAGGCATGCAAGTGGGAGGGAGGGCATATGGTGTGTCCAGCATATGTTGATTGATGATTAGGTATGTCCTGTTCTAAACTTGGCTATGGGTTAGATATGTATATACATTATTAAGGTAAAATGTATAATAGTTTGCTATTGATGGATGAGTCATAAGGTAATACCGGATAAAGCATAACTGGACTGGTTCAGAATAAAGGTCACCAAATTGATTCATTGTGAGGGAATGATAATCTCTATATTTTGTATAAAATAAAAATGTTTGCTCTCTAGTGGGAGGGGTGATGTAAAGGGCACGCTGCTGATTAGAGGAAATAGTTTTGCTATTGTTAATCCTGATTATAATTGTAATAATTCATATGCCGTCTCCCACCTGGGTGGGGGAGATTAAGATATATGTACATGGGATGTATATATCTGATGAAATGTTTTTGTCTACTGAATTGGACACACTAAATAGGACATATGTCTCCCGTAATAGTGTTTAAAATAAACTAAAAGCAATTTAAAAGAATGAAATCTTTAATCATTTCCTTTGAGATGCTTGATTACTTTAGAGATCCAATTACTGTTGTTTTTGTGCATTTACAGGGCCTTCTCAAGTATCTTCAAACAATGTTACTCTTAACAATTGGAATTCAACGAATTACATTGTAGTCAATTGGATTGCGCCACCTGGTCTTGTGGAGCGGTATGCAGTCTCCCTCCAAGGAGCTGTCACCCAGAACAAAACAGTTAACTCTGTTCTTCCCGTTAATTTTACAGACTTACTCCCTGGCAGAGAATATAATTTCACAATTACAACATTCAGCGGCCCTTTCAATAAGACATCATCAGTAGTTTCTGAGGCAACATGTAAGTTAAGCTGACACTTCTGTTTTGTTTATTGTGCAAAGCACGGAATCTCATTAACTAACTGAAGCTGCAAAACGTGATGATTGGTATGGGATTGATCCTTTTCAACAACGTTAAAATATTAATTGTATGTTTGATACAGTTATTGTTTAATGAGGCACATCTTTGGTATTGCTGTTGTAGCATCTTTCAAACCCTAATCAAATAATTATAACTGAAGTATTGTTTTTAATTATAAATCCTGAGAAAATATTTTTCACTATATTGCGCAATGTATATGAAAATATGATTTTCATTGCTATGTGAGTTTTGGAGCTGCCATATGGAAAAAGCTGTGCTGATCCTTCTTTACTGCCAGTGAATGTGGATCTATACTACACACGGCAAAACAACCAGCATGATCGTGAGCTGTGAAGCTTTTAAAAGCATTACTAATACTTTGAATTCACAATAGGGGTAGAGAAAGCATGCTTGGGGAACTTCTTGGGAAGAGATATGTAAGCATCCCAATGCTACGAGAGTGCATTACTTCCTATAATTTTGTAGTTAACAATTTCTTTTTCTTTTTGGGGTTTGACAAGATTAGGTTCACTATCAGCAATAGTAAGTGTTTTTCCCAGTTAACATTTGTGTAATGTGCCTATTATTCAAGATAATATAGTCAACAATAAAGTTGACTGAGTGACTGTAAGTAATATACATTATATTCAAAATGTAAAGCACATTTAAAATTATTAAACAGTAATGTTATTATTATACTCAGGAATTTTAATATAAGTATCACATATGCATTCATGTACAGAGCCCTGGTATCTCCAGTGCCAAATGTCATAGGAATTGCAGTGAAACTCTGTCACTTCACATTACGAAAGTGATGTAATGCTTTCAAGGTGTCAAATCCTCATCATTCAGTCTGTAACAGGAGAATTTGATATACTGGAAATGAAAACACTGTGTTGCGAGGGCACCTTTAAGTACATTTGTTTATAGGGCAGCACTTTAAAATCTGTAAATTCTGCCAAGAAGTATTTTCTAGAGTGTGCTACCTTCACATGTGATTTTGTACACTAAAGTAGCTTTAGTAGCCATTTCATATGGCACATATACAATGCTGACTATGAAAAAACAACATTTATTATTTAAAATTGGCTTTTTTCTAACATGAATTTGTGAACTGAAGATGAATATAAAAACATGATGTGTTCTATAATAATGTGTTTGTGATGTATTCCTATAGGTTCTGAATCGATCCCCCTATTCCTGACCCTATTCTGGTTAAAAAAACCAACAAGTTAACTAACAGTCAGCCCATGAGGCAGAAAACCCCCATGATGCAGATACCGTTATCTGACGCAGTCACACTACGGCACAGGAACGTGTTATCTGATTAGGTCATAACGCTTGCGATCTAATTAGACAAGCGATATTTCTCCAGCCCCTGATAAGGCATACGGAGTTCTCATAACAAATCAAACCTATGACAACCTGGGCAAAAGCCTGCGGCCATTGTTTTGATTTCACCGAGAACTTCAGCAAAAGAATGTGCTAACGAGCAAGTCGTATGACATCCTTATTGACGTATCTATGTCCATCCTTACGTCAATCTCGGCACCTTAAAGGTATAAATATTACCGATATTGCCCTATGCAAACACACGCGGTGGTGATGAGATGGAGCAGCCATACTTGCCGAAGCCCATAGCAGAGCAGACCCCGCTGGCACAGCCCCGCCTTCCTGACGCGCTGAGAACGAGACGCGCTGCTTTCTCCTGCCGAGAAATCCAGCACCGGCGTTTCCGGGTAGCCCTCGCAGGCAGCCTGGAATATCGAGACCAGAGAGAGAGATACCATCCCTCATTCATCCTTAATTCCAGGTACAGAACTGAATAACCCCTCACAGAGAATTCTTTAGTTATTCACTTGGCAAAAACAAACTTAACTTAAACTGTAACTTTCTATTCCCGCCCACGTATTAGGCTTAGGTCAGGTACACGGGGTGGGCGTATTTAGAAACACCAGTTGAGTACGTTTAGTCAAATGTATATGTGTATGTAATATATTTTATTCATTTTAAAACATCTTATGGCTTAGAAACCATATCAATGTTTTTACAGTATTATTTTATACTATTGCTTTTAATGTATGCACTTTACTTAGCTATAAGTATTGCAATAATATCGATCCATTTCTCTTGTATGAGAAAAGAGACTGATCAATAAATAACACCTTTTTATTGAACACGCCCGTCTCTTCCTTTTCTCTACAATCTGATGAGACTAAGAATGCACGTACTGACTGAGTAAAATAAATTGCCTTTTGTTCACACGACTCTCGAGATATACTCTTGATTAGGGGAGAGCAAAGTTGTCATGTTCTATGGTTGTCAGAAACTAAATCCCTTCTTGTCTAATCAGGGAAGTTAAGTCCTTCCTGAACATTCGAGAAAGTTTCTAGTGAACTCTGAGCTAGCTGGCAAACCCAAAACTTTAAGTCTAGTATCGACAGTAGTAGACCTAGTTAACGTCTGGTCTAGGCCTTTACTGCTGTAGGTATTATTCCAATGCGCAGAGCCTATTGGGATGATAGGAACTACACTACATGGCGCCCAACGCGTTTGGAAAGGGCGATAAAACTAACGTAAGACATTTAGAGTAACTCAGTCGTGCTTTCTCACTCAGACCCCTTTTCCCATAATACTCCAAAGACGTCTGGAGTGGGTGAAAGGTTATATCCGCCAGACCTCGCAGGAGGGAACTCCTATGTATGGTTCTTGGTATAAGTCAACGTTGAAGGATACACTGTTCCAAAATATTGTGCATCTAATCTTTGTTTCCATAAGAAACCTGATCTGCAAACAAACAGAATAACCATCCTGTCGGTAAAATGGTAGACAGTGATGAAGAAAGAGAGGCAGTTAGATTAGCAACTGAACTCGCGGCAGCTGATGCTACCATGCAAGAAGCAGACCCGGATATAATACTCATCCCGGTCATCAAAAGGAAATCTATAACCTTAAAACTTATAGAAAACGGACTGACACCTAGAGGTGGTACAGTCATATTCGTAATTGAGGCACACGAATATCGGCAGACAGAGGTATACTATTCATGGATAAACTTTCCAGCAGCAAATCCTGTAACAAAGTACTTCCACTATTACAAAATAGAGGAACCTCCTGAAACGTACACTCCTTTCGAGGAGGCGGAAGTACCACTCAAATTTCAAGAGCATTTGCTCTTATTTGATGGCGCCCTAAAACATAATAATCACATCACCAGGCTCGGTCCTTTAGGTAGACCAGGAGCAACGTGGCCGGTCCTAGCCGGATACACACCACATCCAGACATCAACGGGATGTCTGCAGCTAACCTGTTAACACAGCTAAAACAATTAATAAAAATACATAGACAATTAGTCCAGTATGTGATGCGGACTTCAACAATTCAGCCAGCGATTAAACTCCCACAGCTGACCCCTCACCAGGGGAACACAAATAAAATTACACCACAGAACATCCAGTCCTGCCTAGGTAAAGTACCGGCTAAACGGGAACAAATACCATTCTGGCTAGCGCAGAAAATCACCCAAATAGAGGCGGTGTTTCCAGACACTACCCCGCTAGAAAAGCACAGGATTCTGACTATCTGTCTTCCAATGGGAATCGCACCACACATTGAGGACTGTGACACTTGGGGTACAGTCTTTGCTTCCATCTACACAAAAACGCACGGTGTTCCATCCATTTCGGTAATACCAGATGTGCTAAAACAAATTCAAGATGAATATGGTCCAGAACCCGCTTTAACTCTTGGTATGAAATTACTGAAAGACTTCAAGCAGGTCTCGGCTATATTATTAGCCAACATAAAAGGTGAAGCAGCAAACGTGGCGATCCGCCAGAGGTTAAAAGAGACAGATATAGCAGACCAACCAGCTGAAATTGCCAGAATCATAGAAAAATCCTATGAGGAACTAGGTAGAGATAGTTTAGGTGGAATACCAGTAAAACCGCAACTAATTGAAAGTCCTGAAAAAATATTTTTTAATAATAATTCTACATCACCAAAAAAGAACTGGGATGGAAACAAACAATCCAATCCTAAAGAAAAGAAATTCCAGTCCCGAGGAAGGTCTCCTAGGCGAAGAGAAAAATCTCCGAACCAAAGACACAGGTCACCTCAGAGTGACCCCTCTGGGAAAAGATATAACCTTAGAAATAGGGATAATATTAAAAAACCTGATAGATATCAAGACATTGATACACGTCCCTCTCAATCTTTTCAGACTTCCTCGCAGAAATCGGAAAGAAGAGGACGATCAGAACAAAGAGAAGAGCACACCAAGTCCAAAGACAAGGAACCTGCTCAGCTAAAAAAGAAATTACAATTTCCAAAAAAGAAGGTAGCCAGTATCAAGGTAGTTAACAATGCCGAGAATACTGAGGACACAACTGAAAAACGGAGAATGGGCTCAGACAATGCTAGACAGCGCAGCAGAAGTGAGCATAGCTCGCAAAGTCCTTATGAATCATCTGGAGACAGTGGACACGAATGAATATCTTCAAGTGGAAACTGCGGACACCAGAGTTAGCAAACCTCACAAAATATACGAGATAACATTGCGTATAGTGGGGGATAAGACTAGAAAAATAAGGGGACTATTTTGGGATAATCTCTCCAAGGGCTATGATATCCCTCTAGCTGAAAAAGACTGGCCACCAGAGTTTGTCAGGGATTGCCCTCATGGCAAAGAAATAATTATGCCTGCCTTCTCAAATCAAATTCCAATTCATAAAAAATACGCACTTGCTAGAAAGTGGGCAGTGGCTCTAGCTCCTGCTTCATATAAAAATCACGTGGGATGGGATGAGGACTCTCCTCCTCACAAAATCCAGTTAAAATCACAACCAACTGCACAAAGGCAGTACCCAATTAAGCAAGAAGCTAAAAAACAGGTAAATGAAATACTAGATCAGCTATAATACCAGGGGGTGATTGAAACTTGCACCTCACAAATGAACAACCCTTTGTTTCCGGTCTCCAAACCAGACAATTCATACCGTCTAGTTTTGGATTACCGACACCTTAACACATGTTGCAAAACTTTTGCAGTGCAAAACTCACATAGTGCTGCACTAATGAATAACATAGTGTGCAAAAAATACAAAACAACATTAGACATCTCTAATTGATTCTTTTGTCAAAACATAGCACCAGAGAGCAGATATTTAACTGCATTCTCAATAAATGGCACCCAAAAACAATTCTGTTGGTTAGCCCAGGGGTACAAGAACAGCCCGGGGGTATTCTCAGCGAGAGTAACAGAATTACTACAACTATATGATGATGAAGCATTATCTTATGTCGATGACATATACTTAACAGATGATGACTTGGAGACTCACTTGAAAAGAGTGAACACCATAATACTTGGGTTCGCAGCAGAGGGTTACAAATTCAACTTTAAAAAATCCAGAATTGCCCATCTGACAGTCCTGTTCTTAGGATATGAATTATCAAGTATAGCCTGGCTGACAATTTTTTAGAATATTGTGCCATACTCCAAGCACCTAGAGGAATAAAAAAATTTAGAATATGAAAAAACATATCCTCTGCCAATCGACATTTTGCCTTTACGACATTACGCCTGTGTAATTTATACAGACGGACATGCTCAACCCCCCATTTGGGGAGAACAAGCATACAACCCCACATGTGGGATTACAAAAGAAGTGTGGTGCGGAGGTAAACTAAGACCTCTATTAACAAAAACACACTCAGTAGAAACTAATTCAGAACAACAAACTGAAATAATGGCATTGAAAATGGCGCTAGATAATGCGGATCGCGAATTCCCGACACTTATAGTGTCAGATTCCTATTACTGCGTCAAATCATATAACAAGGATTTGCAGACATGGATTCAAAACGGTTATAAAGATGACACAGATGCAACAATAAAGCAGAAACTGCTTTGGGAACAAATAGCTCTTTTACAAAAAGAACTACCAAAGACTCACGTGACACACTCACTGAGTCATCAGCGTGATGGCGTTCAGGTTGCAGGGAATTCATTGGCTGAAACAGCCACAGCGGCAGCCACTAAATCGGCTCCCGTAGTTCAAAAAAAGCGTACATTAAAATACATTGACGGTGAAACAGTACTGGCGGTGAAAACGTCATCAAAAGGCGACTGCTCAGCGTTACCGATCAACTATCCACTCAATTATACATACATAATCGATGCAAACTCCGTCCCTTTTGCTCGAATCCCTGGAGTGGGGGATAGAGTGATTCCAAACATGGACAGGAGAAACTTGTTAATTGCAGACGCGCATATGGGTGAGGGTCTCAGACACCTCAAACTAAAAGATTCTCTGGAAGAATTACAATCAAGGTACTGGTGGCCAGGCATGAGCCTGCGTCACACCATGTTTGTAAAAAACTGCCCAAACTGCAACAGAGATCGCAGTGGGGAGAGAAACAGTTTAATACCTCGTCGTTTTTACTCCAGAAAAAATCAAGAGTAAAAAGGAAGGCTTGCGATTAACATATACAGGCTAGTTTACACTTATAATGTAGATCACCAGCACTCGGCTGACGTCTGGACTGTTATACAAAGATTTGCGAGTCTAAATGGCATATACGCTAAGAGCATGCTACGTTTGACCATTGTTTTCACTCTAGCCCTCCAGCCTGAGGGGAAACATGGCCAAATGAGCATAGCACAGCGGGAATCTTCTCACTTCCTTCCTGAGGGATACGGGATGGTGTAAAGAAAAAACCAAGGCATAAAGCAATCTATAACGGAAAAGATATTAGGTTCGGGAGCTGGGTGGGTCAAACATCTAATAAGTGTCCAACGTAGTCTAAATAACTTGCCAAGAAATTCTCTGAAGGGATTCAGTGCGTACGAATTATTATTTGGAACTAGGATGTTGATCTCTGACATTGATAGTCAGACTTCAGTGGTGAAAGAAAAAAGCTTTGATATCAAAGACCGTTTGGCTATTTTGCAGGACTTAAACAAAACAAGAAAAGACCTGAGCAACATAAAATTGAAACAACAGCCAACAACCACTGAAGAACCACCACCTGTCCCAGCAAGACCTGTCTGGATTCCAAAAGTCGGGGATCTAGTCAGGGAAAAGATCGCGGTAAAGAAGGAATTTGGGCCTTCTTACAGAAAAGCAGTTCCTGTCTTGTCTGTCAACGGGACAAGATCAGTTGTACTACCGCCACTTGCTGGAAAAAAGGAGAACCGAGTTGTATCCATCGACCTGGTAAAACCACAACATGTGGCCGATAACAAACAGTAGGCCAAGTGGACTCCCAATAAGTAGCAGAACACCAAGGTTTGCTACCAGTACAGAGGTCCTAACGAAGAGGCTCATCACATTCGAAACGCCTACAGAAGAACAACAAGGACTATGCAACAATGCAATAGAACTCAGACCTCTGAAAACCCAAATAAAAACATTTAGCAGAGACACACCAATCTATAATGAAGTACCAAGTGAAAATGCAAGAAACAGAAATGCTGAACCAATTGGAACAATTGACAGAACTGCATCCGGCTACTTCATAAACTTCGATGATTCCTCTGAAGGCTTCAGTGAATCAAAGACACAGCCATCATCAAAAACCTTTAAAGATAAAGCTAAAGAACTTTTGAAACAACTGAAAGAAACATATCTGATTTCTCCATGGATCGAATTTTGGGTGGGTTTTGGTGCATTTATCCTCATACTTTGGCTCATCATGGTACTTACTTTGGGACGCTTCGTTGAGGGAAAATATGCTAAAATGGACACAGCAAGTCAGAAAATCAACTTGATCCTCAAACCACACACATCTTCACACATCGAGAAAAGAGAACTTTCTTCAGTCAACTTCACAGCCAATCCGATACCTGGTGGGGTAGCCTGGGACAACACTGACTATGAAATTTATGGTCCGGTCGAAATCCTGAAATATCCACACCAAATTAAGATCTCATTGAGTGACTTTGCAAAACCAAGCTCATTTGCTGATGATTGGGACTTCGAAAGCATTAATAGTATGATGTCTGACTTAGTAATGTCTGCTAAATTTACCAAACATGATTATTTGCAGGGTTCTACAAATTATGATAGTATGTACTGTTATAACCACTATGGTAACCATTTTTTACATAGATCTGCACAACCTAGAAATGTTTTAAATTATAATCAATGGGAACATTGTGCAACCCCTCCAAAAGGAAGCTCAAGGACCTTCTATGACAAATATTCATACTTTTCAGGTTTTAACACAAGTAATGCTGAAGCATTCTATTTTAAATTGTCAAACAAGACAGGGACAAAGACCATGATACCCAACACAAAATTGATATATTCAGACTCATTCTTTGAAAAAATGAATACTTTTGGTTTTGATTATTGGGACAAGAATGTTGAATTGAAAAGTGTTTGGGGTACAAAAGAATGGCAAGTGCAGGGTATAGAATCTATGTTTAGAGCCTGCATGATCCCAGAACAAATGATATTTTTAAATGACACTGTTCAACAAACCACCTGTCTTGGCCTAGCCAAAATCAAAGACTTAAATAAACCGTCTATTCCAAAGCCAACAATGTACAGCAATACCTCTACAGATGAGGAGATAGACGTAAATTATGTATTGAAACAAAAACAGAACACATCCTGATTGGAAACAGTGGTTGATCTGGCCCACAGATACAAATAACTGTCAAGACAGATTCCTGAACAAAACACAGGGGTTCAAAATGAACAGGCCAGACCCTAGATATCCTCAAAGACATCACCCAGGGATAATAACCACCTACAGTGTGGGCAAATTATGCCTTCAATGGCTACAAACTTCCACACTGGCAGAAATTAAGCAACACCTAACTTTACTTACTGATGGTGCTGACTTGCGTGATTTCATTATGGGACCGCGCAAACAGCGTCAAAAACGTTTCATAGCAGCCTCTGTATATGCAGCATACAATGAGGCCTGGAAGGTTACTCAAATTGAAACAGCAGAGAGAATACGGGAAATTGACCGTATTAATTTGGAAAAATCACTTTCTGTAGTGGACAATGGGTTAATGACTCTGTCCTCCAGAATTTCTTCTTTGGACAGCATTGTGTCTTCAGCAATCGACATATTGTCGCAAGACTTACTGTTATTACAACACGGTCAGTCACAATTGCGCTCTATTGTACAGCTTGGCTGGATGTTACAAAATCTGCGTTCAGGCTATGTGCCTTGGCGTTTAATCAACACAACGTCACTATTCCAAATCTTTAACCTTACTGATAGACAAATCAGTATGGCACAAAAGGGTGCTGATTATACAATCTTGAGCATTGAAAAACTCGAAAGATTACCAGTGACAATGTCAGAACGACCTGTCAGTGAATGGATAATACATGGGATAATAAATATTCCAATCTCAACCTTCAGGTTTCAATACTGCCAAAAATATATACAGGCTGGCATGTACGAGAAATTGGGAAAGGGGTACATTAAAACATCATGGAACCTGCCCTATTCACATGCATGTGTCAGTAATAAAGGACAGAAAGTGTTTCTTAGTGGCAATAATTGTGCGATGTCACTAAGCGGCACGCTTCTGTGTAACGGAATTAGTTTGCATGGAGCCTGTGAAGGGAATTCATACAACCTTTCATGTCACCAGCAAGGCGCACCTGCAACAGAAATAGAACCATTCTTTCAAAGACTCTATAATGGGAGTTACATTCTAATTGTAGACCGCAGATGTTGTAGTCTTATGCCCGGGACTCCTTATCTAGTCACTACGACTGCGAAGGTCAAGTGCTGTGGACGCTCATTGTTCCCCAGCTCCTTTCCAGACAGGGAGGCAAGGGCATGGCCCAATTTGAAAATTACTTCTATTCGAATAGATACTTTAAGCAGAATGAAAACAGTGCTTCTTCAGACGCCTACAAGGCTAACGTCATCAAAAGAAACGTATGATCTACAAGTCGCAAGGACGACTGCAGAGATACATTCATTGTTATCAACTAATTCCCCCATACATTTCGCAGAAATACTAAACGAAATCTTAAATATTTCTGATACCAATGGGGTCTCAAAGGTATTTAAGACAGTATTTTCGATGGCATTAACACCATTCAAAGCCATACTGGGTATTTTTCCAGATTTCGTCCATTCGATTTTTGGCGGACTTCCCCTGATCTTGGGACTAATTGCAGGAATCCTATTCTTGGTCCTTATTTTTCGGTATGGCAACCCATGTCACAGACAAAACTCTTGCGACAAGGGAAGAAACAATCCTAGCCATTGGATACCGGGACCGGATATCAAAAATCCTGGGACTCTCCCGGCTTAGAGACCTGAACGTGACTTGGTTTCTATCATTTCGACCAATGTGGCAAAGATGTGTTTTACCTGTATTAAGGTGTCTGCTATGCGGAGAAGAATGCGTGTTAGACACCTGTCTGACGCTACAATCGGATGCGCCAATGGATGCAGAAACATTGTTGAGCCCGATCAAGGTTCATGCTTTGTGCTGCCCTCAAAGGCTACCAATCCTGATGACGGCATTCGTGGAAGCTTCACCACTACGATTGATGGGTAGTGAAGTTCAAGATGAAAGCAGCATCGATCAGGTACGACCTTCTGTCAGCAATGCAAATCAGAATGTTAATGGAAACAATCATGCGCACGAATGCATGATTACACCTATTTCCGAGTTAGTGGAACTTTCCCAGGAAGCTGTTGACAGTTTTTTCGAAAGCCTAAATGATATGATGTTCTCACCAGAGCAGAAATAGAGACTTTTGAACAAGCTCGCACACGGCGTTCCCTGAATTCGGCCTTCAACTTTAAAAATAAAGTCACATGAACAATTTTCCCTCCAGTTCACGGACAGCGATTTTTCAGCAGCCCCAAAATATTTGTTCATATTTTTCGGGACACTATCTTCTGCTTAAAGTAAGAACTATTCTTAAAGAACTAAGGTTTCTAAATTTTAGATAGCTTATAGACATTAGCTGCCCGCTGGTATGTTCATAAATATTTTATTCTGTGATGAAATGGTCTCGAACTTTTTTTCTGTATTAAGAGCCATTTCATGTGTAAATTCTCATATACCAAATAGCAATAATATATACAAATGCGTGATTACCTTAGCATTATTATACTGCTTGAGTGCATACAATACATATGATTGCAACTTTTCCGTATATTTGAAAATTTCAAAATGCATTTATGTATTTTGGGGTGGTAAGGTATACACAATACTCTATAGTATGTTGTACTATGTTTTACTATGCATAGATTAGTAAATATGACCATAGTTAGCGTGGAGTGGGTGTGATGTATTCCTATAGGTTCTGAATCGATCCCCCTATTCCTGACCCTATTTTGGTTAAACAAACCAACAAGTTAACTAACAGTCAGCCCATGAGGCAGAAAACCCCCATGATGCAGATACCGTTATCTGACGCAGTCACACTACGGCACAGGAACGTGTTATCTGATTAGGTCATAACGCTTGCGATCTAATTAGACAAGCGATATTTCTCCTGCCCCTGATAAGGCATACGGAGTTCTCATAACAAATCAAACCTATGACAACCTGGGCAAAACCCTGCGGCCATTGTTTTGATTTCACCGAGAACTTCAGCAAAAGAATGTGCTAACGAGCAAGTCGTATGACATCCTTATTGACGTATCTATGTCCATCCTTACGTCAATCTCGGCACCTTAAAGGTATAAATATTACCGATATTGCCCTATGCAAACACACGCGGTGGTGACGAGACGGAGCAGCCATACTTGCCGAAGCCCAGAGCAGAGCAGACCCCGCTGGCAAAGCCCCGCCTTCCTGACGCGCTGAGAACGAGACGCGCTGCTTTCTCCTGCCAAAAAATCCAGCACCGGCGTTTCCGGGTAGCCCTCGCAGGCAGCCTGGAATATCGAGACCAGAGAGAGAGATACCATCCCTCGTTCATCCTTAATTCCAGGTACAGAACTGAATAACCCCTCACAGAGAATTCTTTAGTTATTCACTTGGCAAAAACAAACTTAACTTAAACTGTAACTTTCTATTCCCGCCCACGTATTAGGCTTAGGTCAGGTACACGGGGTAGGCGTATTTAGAAACACCAGTTGAGTACGTTTAGTCAAATGTATATGTGTATGTAATATATTTTATTCATTTTAAAACATCTTATGGCTTAGAAACCATATCAATGTTTGTACAGTATTATTTTATACTATTGCTTTTAATGTATGCACTTTACTTAGCTATAAGTATTGCAATAATATCGATCCATTTCTCTTGTATGAGAAAAGAGACTGATCAATAAATAACACCTTTTTATTGAACACGCCCGTCTCTTCCTTTTCTCTACAATCTGATGAGACTAAGAATGCACGTACTGACTGAGTAAAATAAATTGCCTTTTGTTCACACGACTCTCGAGATATACTCTTGATTAGGGGAGAGCAAAGTTGTCATGTTCTATGGTTGTCAGAAACTAAATCCCTTCTTGTCTAATCAGGGAAGTTAAGTCCTTCCTGAACATTCGAGAACGTTTCTAGTGAACTCTGAGCTAGCTGGCAAACCCAAAACTTTAAGTCTAGTATCGACAGTAGTAGACCTAGTTAACGTCTGGTCTAGGCCTTTACTGCTGTAGGTATTATTCCAATGCGCAGAGCCTATTGGGATGATAGGAACTACACTACATGTTGTCTAAAGTTAATCATCAAATTTATTTGTATATCATTGTCGGGATGATAGACACTAGAAAAACTGATTAAAATGTAGATGTACAGATTACTGGATATGTAGCCACCAATGTATTTATTATAAAGGTGCTCAATCTGCTATTTACAAGATATATGTTTTTTTATGAAGTGCACTATTCAATTTGTCTAATAATTTCATGGTCAACAGATCCTGTACGTCCGGGTTTGGTGACATCAATAAAGGCAGAAGAAAACAGCATCAAACTTTCGTGGGATCCACCTTTAAATATGAGTGACTCACAAGTCACTTACAACATCACATACAGCAGTTCACAAAGAAATGGAAGCATTATAAACAACAGTAACTATGCGAGTATTGAGAACCTTCTTTCAGGAACTAACTACACAATAAGTGTAGTAACAGTCGGTGCTCATAATTATGCAAGTCCCCCTTTGCTCACGTCTTCATATACATGTAAGTAGTGCAATCCTTCTGTGAATATTTTATAATTGAAATACCAGTGTGGATGTCCTTATTATTTAACTGTAATCTGGAATAGGAATCCACCAAAAATTATTTCAATCTTTAGTAATCGCTAATATTTTTACAATTCATGTCTTTAAACCACTTTCATGACAAAGAATGAAGGTACAAAATGAAAATGGCTTGAGTTGACATCTCCATTTTAAGTACATTATGTGTCCGTGGAGAATGGCTTATGCCAAGTTTAATGATTGCAGGGAATATCACAGTATTATAACACAAGAATCATGATTCAAATATTTCTTTTTCATTTTGAGTCCCTTCCCTAGACCAAATGGTTCACACTATCCCTCTGCAAATAGAGTTATTTTTATTAGCCTATTTTATGTTACAAAACCTTAAATGCACAGTCAACATTTACAACTTAGTTTCTGACAAAAAAAACATTTCCTGCATCATTTCTCAGACATTTCTGAACTGAAAAAAAGTACATGTTTTCTCAAAGTAGTGCAATTCACATTTAACTTCGGGAACAGTGAAATGGTGCAGCTTGTCACATCATTGCTTAGTCCCAGAGAACCCTTTCACAAGTGTTTTTCCATATGGTCTGTGGATATGATCATATTGGACAGTTAAATCAAAGTGTATTGAAGTTTTTATAGTCATCACTTGCAGGAGTGTATCATTGGAACCAGGTGCTTGAATGTTAGGACAACTGATGCAAACCAAGGCAATAAAAACGTTTTGCAGTTATATTGACTCTGCCATAATTTTGGCCAAAAGTAATGTAGACATAAATTGGAATCAAGCAGTACACAGGGGGGTAAAAATTGTCAAAGCGCCGATAAATGTGTTATAGCTGAGATAGAAATGTTAAATATCCAAAGAAAATCAGGTGGCAAACAAATTGATAATGATATATGGGACCTGGTAATAACTTGGAATTTAAGTCAAATCAGATGAAAATCAGCCATGTTTGCAGGCATGCAAGTGGGAGGGAGGGCATATGTGTGTCCAGCATATGTTGATTGATGATTAGGTATGTCCTGTTCTAAACTTGGCTATGGGTTAGATATGTATATACATTATTAAGGTAAAATGTATAATAGCTTGCTATTGATGGATGAGTCATAAGGTAATACCGGATAAAGCATAACTGGTCTGGTTCAGAATAAAGGTCACCAAATTGATTCATTGTGAGGGAATGATAATCTCTATATTTTGTATAAAATAAAAATGTTTGCTCTCTAGTGGGAGGGGTGATGTAAAGGGCACGCTGCTGATTAGAAGAAATAGTTTTGCTATTGTTAATCCTGATTATGATTGTAATAATTCATATGCCGTCTCCCACCTGGGTGTGGGAGATTAAGATATATGTACCAGGGATGTATATATCTGATGAAATGTTTTTGTCTACTGAATTGGACACACTAAATAGGACATATGTCTCCCGTAATAGTGTTTAAAATAAACTAAAAGCAATTTAAAAGAATTAAATCTTTAATCATTTCCTTTGAGATGCTTGATTACTTTAGAGATCCAATTACTGTTGTTTTTGTGCATTTACAGGGCCTTCTCAAGTATCTTCAAACAATGTAACTCTTAACAATTGGAATTCAACGAATTACATTGTAGTCAATTGGATTACGCCACCTGGTCTTGTGGAGCGGTATGCAGTCTCCCTCCAAGGAGCTGTCACCCAGAACAAAACAGTTAACTCTGTTCTTCCCGTTAATTTTACAGACTTACTCCCTGGAAGAGAATATAATTTCACAATTACAACATTCAGCGGCCCTTTCAATAAGACATCATCAGTAGTTTCTGAGGCAACATGTAAGTTAAGCTGACACTTCTGTTTTGTTTATTGTGCAAAGCACGGAATCTCATTAACTAACTGAAGCTGCAAAACGTGATGATTGGTATGGGATTGATCCTTTTCAACAACGTTAAAATATTAATTGTATGTTTGATACAGTTATTGTTTAATGAGGCACATCTTTGGTATTGCTGTTGTAGCATCTTTCAAACCCTAATCAAATAATTATAACTGAAGTATTGTTTTTAATGATAAATCCTGAGAAAATATTTTTCACTATATTGTGCAATGTATATGAAAATATGATTTTCATTGCTATGTGAGTTTTGGAGCTGCCATATGGAAAAAGCTGTGCTGATCCTTCTTTACTGCCAGTGAATGTGGATCTATACTACACACGGCAAAACAACCAGCATGATCGTGAGCTGTGAAGCTTTTAAAAGCATTACTAATACTTTGAATTCACAATAGGGGTAGAGAAAACATGCTTGGGGAACTTCTTGGGAAGAGATATGTAAGCATCCCAATGCTACGAGAGTGCATTACTTCCTATAATTTTGTAGTTAACAATTTCTTTTTCTTTTTGGGGTTTGACAAGATTAGGTTCACTATCAGCAATAGTAAGTGTTTTTCCCAGTTAACATTTGTGTAATGTGCCTATTATTCAAGATAATATAGTCAACAATCAAGTTGACTGAGTGACTGTAAGTAATATACATTATATTCAAAATGTAAAGCACATTTAAAATTATTAAACAGTAATGTTATTATCATACTCATGAATTTTAATATAAGTATCACATATGCATTCATGTACAGAGCCCTGGTATCTCCAGTGCCAAATGTCATAGGAATTGCAGTGAAACTCTGTCACTTCACATTACGAAAGTGATGTAATGCTTTCAAGGTGTCAAATCCTCATCATTCAGTCTGTAACAGGAGAATTTGATATACTGGAAATGAAAACACTGTGTTGCGAGGGCACCTTTATGTACATTTGTTTATAGGGCAGCACTTTAAAATCTGTAAATTCTGCCAAGAAGTATTTTCTAGAGTGTGCTACCTTCACATGTGATTTTGTACACTAAAGTAGCTTTAGTAGCCATTTCATATGGCACATATACAATGCTGACTATGAAAAAACAACATTTATTATTTAAAATTGGCTTTTTTCTAACATGAATTTGTGAACTGAAGATGAATATAAAAACATGATGTGTTCTATAATAATGTGTTGTCTAAAGTTAATCATCAAATTTATTTGTATATCATTGTCGGGATGATAGACACTAGAAAAACTGATTAAAATGTAGATGTACAGATTACTGGATATGTAGCCACCAATGTATTTATTATAAAGGTGCTCAATCTGCTATTTACAAGATATATGTTTTTTTATGAAGTGCACTATTCAATTTGTCTAATAATTTCATGGTCAACAGATCCTGTACGTCCGGGTTTGGTGACATCAATAAAGGCAGAAGAAAACAGCATCAAACTTTCGTGGGATCAACCTTTAAATATGAGTGACTCACAAGTCACTTACAATATCACATACAGCAGTTCACAAAGAAATGGAAGCATTATAAACAACAGTAACTATGCGAGTATTGAGAACCTTGTTTCAGGAACTAACTACACAATAAGTGTAGTAACAGTCGGTGCTCATAATTATGCAAGTCCCCCTTTGCTCACGTCTTCATATACATGTAAGTAGTGCAATCCTTCTGTGAATATTTTATAATTGAAATACCAGTGTGGATGTCCTTATTATTTAACTGTAATCTGGAATAGGAATCCACCAAAAATTATTTCAATCTTTAGTAATCGCTAATATTTTTACAATTCATGTCTTTAAACCACTTTCATGACAAAGAATGAAGGTACAAAATGAAAATGGCTTGAGTTGACATCTCCATTTTAAGTACATTATGTGTCCGTGGAGAATGGCTTATGCCAAGTTTAATGATTGCAGGGAATATCACAGTATTATAACACAAGAATCATGATTCAAATATTTCTTTTTCATTTTGAGTCCCTTCCCTAGACCAAATGGTTCACACTATCCCTCTGCAAATAGAGTTATTTTTATTAGCCTATTTTATGTTACAAAACCTTAAATGCACAGTCGACATTTACAACTAAGTTTCTGACAAAAAAAACATTTCCTGCATCATTTCTCAGACATTTCTGAACTGAAAAAAAGTACATGTTTTCTCAAAGTAGTGCAATTCACATTTAACTTCGGGAACAGTGAAATGGTGCAGCTTGTCACATCATTGCTTAGTCCCAGAGAACCCTTTCACAAGTGTTTTTCCATATGGTCTGTGGATATGATCATATTGGACAGTTAAATCAAAGTGTATTGAAGTTTTTATAGTCATCACTTGCAGGAGTATATCATTGGAACCAGGTGCTTTATTGTTAGGATTACCTCCCACAGACTCCAGAGGCTGCATTACGAGCAGTCACTTATTTTAGAGCTTTTAAAATTGTATTTAGATCGTTTTGATCGTTTTTGTACCCCTTGTGTCCGACCCCCCCCCCGAGCTCGAATTTGCATAAAGTCAGGGGCTAAATTAAAAAAACATTGCACACTAGCACTTTAGTACCCTTTCCCCGCTCCCCAGGTGGTGCTTGGCCGATTGCAGGGCTAAGCTCACCGGGTCCCGGATGGTAGCAGTTTGGCGGCCATCTTGAGTAGGGTTGTCATTGGTGGAGCGCTCTAGTCGCTCTATTTAAGGAGGGCTTACAGGGCAAACGGGAGATTACCTCCCACAGACTCCAGAGGCTGCATTACGAGCAGTCACTTATTTTAGAGCTTTTAAAATTGTATTTAGATCGTTTTGATTGTTTTTGTACCCCTTGTGTCCGACCCCCCCCGAGCTCGAATTTGCATAAAGTCAGGGGCTAAATTAAAAAAACATTGCACACTAGCACTTTAGTACCCTTTCCCCGCTCCCCAGGTGGTGCTTGGCCGATTGCAGGGCTAAGCTCACCGGGTCCCGGATGGTAGCAGTTTGGCGGCCATCTTGAGTAGGGTTGTCATTGGTGGAGCGCTCTAGTCGCTCTATTTAAGGAGGGCTTACAGGGCAAACGGGAGATTACCTCCCACAGACTCCAGAGGCTGCATTACGAGCAGTCACTTATTTTAGAGCTTTTAAAATTGTATTTTGATCGTTTTGATCGTTTTTGTACCCCTTGTGTCCGACCCCCCCCCCGAGCTCGAATTTGCATAAAGTCAGGGGCTAAATTAAAAAAACATTGCACACTAGCACTTTAGTACCCTTTCCCCGCTCCCCAGGTGGTGCTTGGCCGATTGCAGGGCTAAGCTCACCGGGTCCCGGATGGTAGCAGTTTGGCGGCCATCTTGAGTAGGGTTGTCATTGGTGGAGCGCTCTAGTCGCTCTATTTAAGGAGGGCTTACAGGGCAAACGGGAGATTACCTCCCACAGACTCCAGAGGCTGCATTACGAGCAGTCACTTATTTTAGAGCTTTTAAAATTGTATTTAGATCGTTTTGATCGTTTTTGTACCCCTTGTGTCCGACCCCCCCCGAGCTCGAATTTGCATAAAGTCAGGGGCTAAATTAAAAAAACATTGCACACTAGCACTTTAGTACCCTTTCCCCGCTCCCCAGGTGGTGCTTGGCCGATTGCAGGGCTAAGCTCACCGGGTCCCGGATGGTAGCAGTTTGGCGGCCATCTTGAGTAGGGTTGTCATTGGTGGAGCGCTCTAGTCGCTCTATTTAAACGGTCAACCATGTCTCCGCGCAGCGGAGGCGTGCAGCGGACGTGCCGGACCTATGCCGGAGTCACGCCTGAGTCCAGCCCGTCTGCGCCCGTCCGGGCCCAGACGGGACCTGGGCCAGTTGCTATGCCCGATGCGAGCCCCCAACAAGCTATTAGGATCAGGTACACGAAGGATGAGCTTTTATCTTATAGAATACCGACGTATGACACATGCTGCTACATTGCCAAAGGGGGAAAGCGCTTTAGGGGATGTCGAGTTTGTCAACCAGAATTAGGAGAAATTACCCCCACCACCTTGCGTCGTCTCGCACTGCTGAATTGCAGGTCTCTCCCCTGCCATGCGACGGAGATTAACTCCCTACTCCTGGACCACAAGGTTGATGCCTTGCTTCTTACTGAGACTTGGCTATCTGACACCTCGGGTCCGGACGTGGTTACAGCGTTGGCACCGGGATATTTGATTTACCATCTTGATAGAGGCGTAGGGAGGGGGGGGGGGTCTGGCCATTATTTATAGGGAGTCACTTGGCTGTAATGCACGGGAGGCAGGGGTTAAAGACTGTGAGAGCTGCCAATTCTCCCTTCAATTCTCCCCTACCTGCACGCTGACAGGCCTCCTAGTCTACCAGCCACCTGGGAGTGTGAGTGATTTTACATCTTCACTAATGGAAACTACCACGCTCCTGGCCTCGGCCTCGTCCAATTTCATTCTGTTGGGAGATCTCAACTGCCATTTTGATGAAGCAACTGACCCAATGGCAACTAATTTGATGAGCGAGTTGAGCGCCCTGCAGATGAAATTGATAAACACTGGGGCCACACATGTTAAAGGTCATCTTCTGGACCCCTTCTTCGCGAATATGGCGGGGATATCAGCTATGCCCCCCCTTGCTCTTCCTTGGTCCGACCACTCATTGATCATGGCTAATTGGGAGGTAAAGTGTGATGACACTCTCCCACTCAGGAAATTCAGAATAGACAGGGCATGGTCAAGACTCCCTGTAGAGGCCTGGAGTGCCCGTTTGGAGGGCACCCAGCCTGAGAAGGGTCGGGATCCGGTGACTGCAGATGCTACGGTGAGGAACTGGCTGACCAACGCAGTGGACCATGTGCTTCCACTCAAGAAGATGCTTATCAGGGATAAGAGAGTGGGGTCCGCCCCATGGTATACCCTAGAGCTCAGAACCTTGAGAAAGAAGTGTAAACGGGCAGAGAGATTATGGAGGAGGAATTTGGTGACAGATAGCAGGGAAAAATATCGGATGGAATTAAGGACATACAAACTTGCAATACGCGCTGCAAAGGCCTCCTTTTATGGGGAGAGAGTGAAGCACGCTGCGTCCTCATCCAGGGAAGCCTTTCTAGTGATGAAGGAGCTTCTTAAACCGCCTGATCTCATTCTTGTCCATGACAGACCACAGGAAAAATGTCTGGAATTGGCCACTTACTTTAAAGATAAAATTTATACCATTGTTAGCTCTCTCCCCCCGGTGATGGGGACCTCGGTCTTTTTGGAGGACTTGAGCATCTCGGGAAAACTATTAATGTAATTTGGCCCTGTAACCTCAGGCGAAGTACTGAAGGTCCTCGGGAGCTTGAAAAGTGTCTCACCTCGGGACCCAGTCCCAATGCGGTATTTAAAGCAGGCCGCCTTGTCGATAGGAGAGCCCTTGACCGATCTGGTCAATCTCTCCTTCGCTCATGGGACTGTGCCGCCGGACTGGAAAAGTGCGGTTGTCAAAGCGCTTCTGAAGAAGCCTGGCTTGGACCCGCAGAACCTGGCCAATTTCAGGCCCATTTCCTTGCTACCAGGGGTTAGTAAGGTTGCCGAGAGGTTGGTAAACCGTCAGCTATCCAACTTTCTCGAGGAGAATGGCCGGTTGAGGGACTCCCAGACGGGATTCCGACCGGGTCATGGAACTGACACGGCTCTGCTAGCAGTGGTAGAGGAGGCCAGAAGCACTTTGGATGCAGGGGGGTCAGTGGCAGTGATCCTCCTGGACCTTAGTGCGGCCTTCGATACCGTCAATCATGGAGTGCTGATACAACGTCTAGCTGAGTCGGGTGTCACAGGAGTGGCCCTGGAATGGTTGGCCTCTTTTCTGGAGGGGCGTACCTTCGAGGTTTGGGAAGGAAACGCAAAATCTCCTCCCCTCCCACTTCATTGTGGGGTGCCCCAGGGCTCATCCCTGAGCCCCACGTTATTTAACGCGTATATGGCACCCCTGGAGGGTGTGGTGTCTCCGTTTGGCTTTAAGACCATAAGCTATGCGGATGACACCCAGCTAGTGGTGGGTCTGACACAGCTGGAGAAACAGCCCGAGACGCTCCATTCATGCTTGAGAGAGGTGTTTGACTGGATGACCAGGTCATCGCTCAAATTGAACGGCTCAAAAACTGAGCTGATGATCTTGGGCCAGTCAAGTTTTGCCCTCTCGCCGAGCAGCTGGCCTAATTGCATGGGCACCCCGCCTGACCCAAAGAAGGAGATTAAGAGCCTGGGGGTCTGGCTGGAGCCAGATTTGTCCTTTAGGACACACGCCAAGAAGATCGCTGGCGTGTGTTATGGAATGCTCCGGTCGGCCCGTAAGGTTCTCCCCCTGTTACCAGAACTCTCCCGGAAGCTGTTAGTCCAAGGTCTAATCATCTCACGCCTGGACTACAGTAATGCACTCTTTCTCGGAGCCCCGGAGTCAACGTTCAAGATCCTGCAACAAGTGCAGAACGCGGCAGCAAGGCTGCTGCGGAACGTTCCGGCCAGGCAGTCAGCCAGGCCTGCTTTAAAAGCACTACACTGGCTTCCCGTCAGAGAGAGAGTGACCTTCAAGGCTCTCTGCATTGCCCACAAGAGCATACAGGGGAAAGGACCAGCCATTCTGAAGGACATGATTCGGCCCTACAAGCCCACAAGTGCTCTACGCTCTGACAACAAACTCCTCCTTCAGATAAAGAGAATTAGGAGAGCCCGTTCAGGTGGCAGGAGTTTTTCCATCCATACAGCGCGCGCATGGAACTCCCTCCCATTCTCACTACGTTCTGAACCAAATCTTCCTAGGTTCCGGAAACTTTTGAAAACTTATTTATTTCCAGAATAAGTGTAGCTCTTTCTGCTCTGTATTAGCAGCTTGCTCTAGGTCTCTATATGCGCTGGGATGCCCCTGGGTAACCGTGCGCGGTACAAAATTCGTTAATAATAATAATAATAATAACTGATGCAAACCAAGGCAATAAAAACGTTTTGCAGTTATATTGACTCTGCCATAATTTTGGCCAAAAATAATGTAGACATAAATTGGAATCAAGCAGTACACAGGGGGTTAACAATTGTCAAAGCGCCGATAAATGTGTTATAGCTGAGATAGAAATGTTAAATATCCAAAGAAAATCAGGTGGCAAACAAATTGATAATGATATATGGGACCTGGTAATAACTTGGAATTTAAGTCAAATCAGATGAAAATCAGCCATGTTTGCAGGCATGCAAGTGGGAGGGAGGGCATATGGTGTGTCCAGCATATGTTGATTGATGATTAGGTATGTCCTGTTCTAAACTTGGCTATGGGTTAGATATGTTTATACATTATTAAGGTAAAATGTATAATAGCTTGCTATTGATGGATGAGTCATAAGGTAATACCGGATAAAGCATAACTGGTCTGGTTCAGAATAAAGGTCACCAAATTGATTCGTTGTGAGTGAATGTTAATCTCTATATTTTGTATAAAATAAAAATGTTTGCTCTCTAGTGGGAGGGGTGATGTAAAGGGCAAGCTGCTGATTAGAGGAAATAGTTTTGCTATTGTTAATCCTGATTGAAATTGTAATAATTCATATGCCGTCTCCCACCTGGGTGGGGGAGATTAAGATATATGTACCAGGGATGTATATATCTGATGAAATGTTTTTGTCTACTGAATTAGACACACTAAATAGGACATATGTCTCCCGTAATAGTGTTTAAAATAAACTAAAAGCAATTTAAAAGAATGAAATCTTTAATCATTTCCTTTGAGATGCTTGATTACTTTAGAGATCCAATTACTGTTGTTTTTGTGCATTTACAGGGCCTTCTCAAGTATCTTCAAACAATGTTACTCTTAACAATTGGAATTCAACGAATTACATTGTAGTCAATTGGATTGCGCCACCTGGTCTTGTGGAGCGGTATGCAGTCTCCCTCCAAGGAGCTGTCACCCAGAACAAAACAGTTAACTCTGTTCTTCCCGTTAATTTTACAGACTTACTCCCTGGCAGAGAATATAATTTCACAATTACAACATTCAGCGGCCCTTTCAATAAGACATCATCAGTAGTTTCTGAGGCAACATGTAAGTTAAGCTGACACTTCTGTTTTGTTTATTGTGCAAAGCACGGAATCTCATTAACTAACTGAAGCTGCAAAACGTGATGATTGGTATGGGATTGATCCTTTTCAACAACGTTAAAATATTAATTGTATGTTCGATACAGTTATTGTTTAATGAGGCACATCTTTGGTATTGCTGTTGTAGCATCTTTCAAACCCTAATCAAATAATTATAACTGAAGTATTGTTTTTAATTATAAATCCTGAGAAAATATTTTTTACTATATTGCGCAATGTATATGAAAATATGATTTTCATTGCTATGTGAGTTTTGGAGGTGCCATATGGAAAAAGCTGTGCTGATCCTTCTTTACTGCCAGTAAATGTGGATCTATACTACACACGGCAAAACAACCAGCATGATCGTGAGCTGTGAAGCTTTTAAAAGCATTACTAATACTTTGAATTCACAATAGGGGTAGAGAAAGCATGCTTGGGGAACTTCTCGGGAAGAGATATGTAAGCATCCCAATGCTACGAGAGTGCATTACTTCCTATAATTTTGTAGTTAACAATTTCTTTTTCTTTTTGGGGTTTGACAAGATTAGGTTCACTATCAGCAATAGTAAGTGTTTTCCCAGTTAACATTCGTGTAATGTGCCTATTATTCAAGATAATATAGTCAACAATAAAGTTGACTGAGTGACTGTAAGTAATATACATTATATTAAAAATGTAAAGCACATTTAAAATTATTAAACAGTAATGTTATTATTATACTCAGGAATTTTAATATAAGTATCACATATGCATTCATGTACAGAGCCCTGGTATCTCCAGTGCCAAATGTCATAGGAATTGCAGTGAAACTCTGTCACTTCACATTACGAAAGTGATGTAATGCTTTCAAGGTGTCAAATCCTCATCATTCAGTCTGTAACAGGAGAATTTGATATACTGGAAATGAAAACACTGTGTTGGGAGGGCACCTTTATGTACATTTGTTTATAGGGCAGCACTTTAAAATCTGTAAATTCTGCCAAGAAGTATTTTCTAGAGTGTGCTACCTTCACATGTGATTTTGTACACTAAAGTAGCTTTAGTAGCCATTTCATATGGCACATATACAATGCTGACTATGAAAAAACAACTTTTATCATTTAAAATTGGCTTTTTTCTAACATGAATTTGTGAACTGAAGATGATTATAAAACATGATGTGTTCTATAATAATGTGTTGTCTAAAGTTAATCATCAAATTTATTTGTATATCATTGTGGGGATGATAGACACTAGAAAAACTGATTAAAATGTAGATGTACAGATTACTGGATATGTAGCCACCAATGTATTTATTCTAAAGGTGCCCAATCTGCTATTTACAAGATATATGTTTTTTTATGAAGTGCACTATTCAATTTGTCTAATAATTTCATGGTCAACAGATCCTGTACGTCCGGGTTTGGTGACATCAATAAAGGCAGAAGAAAACAGCATCAAACTTTCGTGGGACCCACCTTTAAATATGAGTGACTCACAAGTCACTTACAATATCTCATACAGCAGTTCACAAAGAAATGGAAGCATTATAAACAACAGTAACTATGCGAGTATTGAGAACCTTGTTTCAGGAACTAACTACACAATAAGTGTAGTAACAGTCAGTGCTCATAATTATGCAAGTCCCCCTTTGCTCACGTCTTCATATACATGTAAGTAGTGCAATCCTTCTGTGAATATTTTATAATTGAAATACCAGTGTGGATGTCCTTATTATTTAACTGTAATCTGGAATAGGAATCCACCAAGAATTATTTCAATCTTTAGTAATCGCTAATATTTTTACAATTCATGTCTTGAAACCACTTTCATGACAAAGAATGAAGGTACAAAATGAAAATGGCTTGAGTTGACATCTCCATTTTAAGTATATTATGTGTCCGTGGAGAATGGCTTATGCCAAGTTTAATGATTGCAGGGAATATCACAGTATTATAACACAAGAATCATGATTCAAATATTTCTTTTTCATTTTGAGTCCCTTCCCTACACCAAATGGTTCACACTATCCCTCTGCAAATAGAGTTATTTTTATTAGCCTATTTTATGTTACAAAACCTTAAATGCACAGTCGACATTTACAACTTAGTTTCTGACAAAAAAAAAACATGTCCTGCATCATTTCTCAGGCATTTCTGAACTGCAAAAAAGTACATGTTTTCTCAAAGTAGTGCAATTCACATTTAACTTCGGGAACAGTGAAATGGTGCAGCTTGTCACATCATTGCTTAGTCCCAGAGAACCCTTTCACAAGTGTTTTTCCATATGGTCTGTGGATATGATCATATTGGACAGTTAAATCAAAGTGTATTGAAGTTTTTATAGTCATCACTTGCAGGAGTGTATCATTGGAACCAGGTGCTTGATTGTTAGGACAACTGATGTAAACCAAGGCAATACAAACGTTTTGCAGTTATATTGACTCTGCCATAATTTTGGCCAAAAGTAATGTAGACATAAATTGGAATCAAGCAGTACACAGGGGGTTAAAAATTGTCAAAGCGCCGATAAATGTGTTATAGCTGAGATAGAAATGTTAAATATCCAAAGAAAATCAGGTGGCAAACAAATTGATAATGATATATGGGACCTGGTAATAACTTGGAATTTAAGTCAAATCCGATGAAAATCAGCCATGTTTGCAGGCATGCAAGTGGGATGGAGGGCATATGGTGTGTCCAGCATATGTTGATTGATGATTATGTATGTCCTGTTCTAAACTTGGCTATAGGTTAGATATGTATATACATTATTAAGGTAAAATGTATAATAGCTTGCTATTGATGGATGAGTCATAAGGTAATACCGGATAAAGCATAACTGGTCTGGTTCAGAATGAAGGTCACCAAATTGATTCATTGTGAGGGAATGATAATCTCTATATTTTGTATAAAATAAAAATGTTTGCTCTCTAGTGGGAGGGGTGATGTAAAGGGCACGCTGCTGATTAGAGGAAATATTTTTTGCTATTGTTAATCCTGATTATAATTGTAATAATTCATATGCCGTCTCCCACCTGGGTGGGGGAGATTAAGATATATGTACCAGGGATGCATATATATCTGATGAAATGTTTTTGTCTACTGAATTGGACACACTAAATAGGACATATGTCTCCCGTAATAGTGTTTAAAATAAACTAAAAGCAATTTAAAAGAATGAAATCTTTAATCATTTCCTTTGAGATGCTTGATTACTTTAGAGATCCAATTAATGTTGTTTTTGTGCATTTACAGGGCCTTCTCAAGTATCTTCAAACAATGTTACTCTTAACAATTGGAATTCAACGAATTACATTGTAGTCAATTGGATTGCGCCACCTGGTCTTGTGGAGCGGTATGCAGTCTCCCTCCAAGGAGCTGTCACCCAGAACAAAACAGTTAACTCTGTTCTTCCCGTTAATTTTACAGACTTACTCCCTGGCAGAGAATATAATTTCACAATTACAACATTCAGCGGCCCTTTCAATAAGACATCATCAGTAGTTTCTGAGGCAACATGTAAGTTAAGCTGACACTTCTGTTTTGTTTATTGTGCAAAGCACAGAATCTCATTAACTAACTGAAGCTGCAAAACGTGATGATTGGTATGGGATTGATCCTTTTCAACAACGGTAAAATATTAATTGTATGTTTGATACAGTTATTGTTTAATGAGGCACATCTTTGGTATTGCTGTTGTAGCATCTTTCAAACCCTTATCAAATAATTATAACTGAAGTATTGTTTTTAATTATAAATCCTGAGAAAATATTTTTCACTATATTGCGCAATGTATATGAAAATATGATTTTCATTGCTATGTGAGTTTTGGAGCTGCCATATGGAAAAAGCTGTGCTGATCCTTCTTTACTGCCAGTGAATGTGGATCTATACTACACACGGCAAAACAACCAGCATGATTGTGAGCTGTGAAGCTTTTAAAAGCATTACTAATACTTTGAATTCACAATAGGGGTAGAGAAAGCATGCTTGGGGAACTTCTTGGGAAGAGATATGTAAGCATCCAAATGCTACGAGAGTGCATTAATTCCCATAATTTTGTAGTTAACAATTTCTTTTTATTTTTGGGGTTTGACAAGATTAGGTTCACTATCAGCAATAGTAAGTGTTTTTCCCAGTTAACATTTGTGTAATGTGCCTATTATTCAAGATAATATAGTCAACAATAAAGTTGACTGAGTGACTGTAAGTAATATACATTATATTCAAAATGTAAAGCACATTTAAAATTATTAAACAGTAATGTTATTATTATACTCAGGAATTTTAATATAAGTATCACATATGCATTCATGTACAGAGCCCTGGTATCTCCAGTGCCAAATGTCATAGGAATTGCAGTGAAACTCTGTCACTTCACATTACGAAAGTGATGTAATGCTTTCAAGGTGTCAAATCCTCATCATTCAGTCTGTAACAGGAGAATTTAATATACTGGAAATGAAAACACTGTGTTGCGAGGGCACCTTTATGTACATTTGTTTATAGGGCAGCACTTTAAAATCTGTAAATTCTGCCAAGAAGTATTTTCTAGAGTGTGATACCTTCACATGTGATTTTGAACACTAAAGTAGCTTTAGTAGCCATTTCATATGGCACATATACAATGCTGACTATGAAAAAACAACATTTATCATTTAAAATTGGCTTTTTTCTAACATGAATTTGTGAACTGAAGATGATTATAAAAACATGATGTGTTCTATAATAATGTGTTGTCTAAAGTTAATCATCAAATTTATTTGTATATCATTGTGGGGATGATAGACACTAGAAAAACTGATTAAAATGTAGATGTACAGATTACTGGATATGTAGCCACCAATGTATTTATTCTAAAGGTGCCCAATCTGCTATTTACAAGATATATGTTTTTTTATGAAGTGCACTATTCAATTTGTCTAATAATTTCATGGTCAACAGATCCTGTACGTCCGGGTTTGGTGACATCAATAAAGGCAGAAGAAAACAGCATCAAACTTTCGTGGGACCCACCTTTAAATATGAGTGACTCACAAGTCACTTACAATATCTCATACAGCAGTTCACAAAGAAATGGAAGCATTATAAACAACAGTAACTATGCGAGTATTGAGAACCTTGTTTCAGGAACTAACTACACAATAAGTGTAGTAACAGTCAGTGCTCATAATTATGCAAGTCCCCCTTTGCTCACGTCTTCATATACATGTAAGTAGTGCAATCCTTCTGTGAATATTTTATAATTGAAATACCAGTGTGGATGTCCTTATTATTTAACTGTAATCTGGAATAGGAATCCACCAAGAATTATTTCAATCTTTAGTAATCGCTAATATTTTTACAATTCATGTCTTGAAACCACTTTCATGACAAAGAATGAAGGTACAAAATGAAAATGGCTTGAGTTGACATCTCCATTTTAAGTATATTATGTGTCCGTGGAGAATGGCTTATGCCAAGTTTAATGATTGCAGGGAATATCACAGTATTATAACACAAGAATCATGATTCAAATATTTCTTTTTCATTTTGAGTCCCTTCCCTACACCAAATGGTTCACACTATCCCTCTGCAAATAGAGTTATTTTTATTAGCCTATTTTATGTTACAAAACCTTAAATGCACAGTCGACATTTACAACTTAGTTTCTGACAAAAAAAAAACATGTCCTGCATCATTTCTCAGGCATTTCTGAACTGCAAAAAAGTACATGTTTTCTCAAAGTAGTGCAATTCACATTTAACTTCGGGAACAGTGAAATGGTGCAGCTTGTCACATCATTGCTTAGTCCCAGAGAACCCTTTCACAAGTGTTTTTCCATATGGTCTGTGGATATGATCATATTGGACAGTTAAATCAAAGTGTATTGAAGTTTTTATAGTCATCACTTGCAGGAGTGTATCATTGGAACCAGGTGCTTGATTGTTAGGACAACTGATGTAAACCAAGGCAATACAAACGTTTTGCAGTTATATTGACTCTGCCATAATTTTGGCCAAAAGTAATGTAGACATAAATTGGAATCAAGCAGTACACAGGGGGTTAAAAATTGTCAAAGCGCCGATAAATGTGTTATAGCTGAGATAGAAATGTTAAATATCCAAAGAAAATCAGGTGGCAAACAAATTGATAATGATATATGGGACCTGGTAATAACTTGGAATTTAAGTCAAATCCGATGAAAATCAGCCATGTTTGCAGGCATGCAAGTGGGATGGAGGGCATATGGTGTGTCCAGCATATGTTGATTGATGATTATGTATGTCCTGTTCTAAACTTGGCTATAGGTTAGATATGTATATACATTATTAAGGTAAAATGTATAATAGCTTGCTATTGATGGATGAGTCATAAGGTAATACCGGATAAAGCATAACTGGTCTGGTTCAGAATGAAGGTCACCAAATTGATTCATTGTGAGGGAATGATAATCTCTATATTTTGTATAAAATAAAAATGTTTGCTCTCTAGTGGGAGGGGTGATGTAAAGGGCACGCTGCTGATTAGAGGAAATATTTTTTGCTATTGTTAATCCTGATTATAATTGTAATAATTCATATGCCGTCTCCCACCTGGGTGGGGGAGATTAAGATATATGTACCAGGGATGCATATATATCTGATGAAATGTTTTTGTCTACTGAATTGGACACACTAAATAGGACATATGTCTCCCGTAATAGTGTTTAAAATAAACTAAAAGCAATTTAAAAGAATGAAATCTTTAATCATTTCCTTTGAGATGCTTGATTACTTTAGAGATCCAATTAATGTTGTTTTTGTGCATTTACAGGGCCTTCTCAAGTATCTTCAAACAATGTTACTCTTAACAATTGGAATTCAACGAATTACATTGTAGTCAATTGGATTGCGCCACCTGGTCTTGTGGAGCGGTATGCAGTCTCCCTCCAAGGAGCTGTCACCCAGAACAAAACAGTTAACTCTGTTCTTCCCGTTAATTTTACAGACTTACTCCCTGGCAGAGAATATAATTTCACAATTACAACATTCAGCGGCCCTTTCAATAAGACATCATCAGTAGTTTCTGAGGCAACATGTAAGTTAAGCTGACACTTCTGTTTTGTTTATTGTGCAAAGCACAGAATCTCATTAACTAACTGAAGCTGCAAAACGTGATGATTGGTATGGGATTGATCCTTTTCAACAACGGTAAAATATTAATTGTATGTTTGATACAGTTATTGTTTAATGAGGCACATCTTTGGTATTGCTGTTGTAGCATCTTTCAAACCCTTATCAAATAATTATAACTGAAGTATTGTTTTTAATTATAAATCCTGAGAAAATATTTTTCACTATATTGCGCAATGTATATGAAAATATGATTTTCATTGCTATGTGAGTTTTGGAGCTGCCATATGGAAAAAGCTGTGCTGATCCTTCTTTACTGCCAGTGAATGTGGATCTATACTACACACGGCAAAACAACCAGCATGATTGTGAGCTGTGAAGCTTTTAAAAGCATTACTAATACTTTGAATTCACAATAGGGGTAGAGAAAGCATGCTTGGGGAACTTCTTGGGAAGAGATATGTAAGCATCCAAATGCTACGAGAGTGCATTAATTCCCATAATTTTGTAGTTAACAATTTCTTTTTATTTTTGGGGTTTGACAAGATTAGGTTCACTATCAGCAATAGTAAGTGTTTTTCCCAGTTAACATTTGTGTAATGTGCCTATTATTCAAGATAATATAGTCAACAATAAAGTTGACTGAGTGACTGTAAGTAATATACATTATATTCAAAATGTAAAGCACATTTAAAATTATTAAACAGTAATGTTATTATTATACTCAGGAATTTTAATATAAGTATCACATATGCATTCATGTACAGAGCCCTGGTATCTCCAGTGCCAAATGTCATAGGAATTGCAGTGAAACTCTGTCACTTCACATTACGAAAGTGATGTAATGCTTTCAAGGTGTCAAATCCTCATCATTCAGTCTGTAACAGGAGAATTTAATATACTGGAAATGAAAACACTGTGTTGCGAGGGCACCTTTATGTACATTTGTTTATAGGGCAGCACTTTAAAATCTGTAAATTCTGCCAAGAAGTATTTTCTAGAGTGTGATACCTTCACATGTGATTTTGAACACTAAAGTAGCTTTAGTAGCCATTTCATATGGCACATATACAATGCTGACTATGAAAAAACAACATTTATCATTTAAAATTGGCTTTTTTCTAACATGAATTTGTGAACTGAAGATGATTATAAAAACATGATGTGTTCTATAATAATGTGTTGTCTAAAGTTAATCATCAAATTTATTTGTATATCATTGTCGGGATGATAGACACTAGAAAAACTGATTAAAATGTAGATGTACAGATTACTGGATATGTAGCCACCAATGTATTTATTCTAAAGGTGCTCAATCTGCTATTTACAAGATAAATGTTTTTTAATGAAGTGCACTATTCAATTTGTCTAATAATTTCATGGTCAACAGATCCTGTACGTCCGGGTTTGGTGACATCAATAAAGGCAGAAGAAAACAGCATCAAACTTTCGTGGGATCCACCTTTAAATATGAGTGACTCACAAGTCACTTACAATATCACATACAGCAGTTCACAAAGAAATGGAAGCATTATAAACAACAGTAACTATGCGAGTATTGAGAACCTTGTTTCAGGAACTAACTACACAATAAGTGTAGTAACAGTCGGTGCTCATAATTATGCAAGTCCCCCTTTGCTCACGTCTTCATATACATGTAAGTAGTGCAATCCTTCTGTGAATATTTTATAATTGAAATACCAGTGTTGATGTCCTTATTATTTAACTGTAATCTGGAATAGGAATCCACCAAAAATTATTTCAATCTTTAGTAATCGCTAATATTTTTACAATTCATGTCTTCAAACCACTTTCATGACAAAGAATGAAGGTACAAAATGAAAATGGCTTGAGTTGACATCTCCATTTTAAGTATATTATGTGTCCGTGGAGAATGGCTTATGCCAAGTTTAATGATTGCAGGGAATATCACAGTATTATAACACAAGAATCATGATTCAAATATTTATTTTTCATTTTGAGTCCCCTCCCTAGACCAAATGGTTCACACTATCCCTCTGCAAATAGAGTTATTTTTATTAGCCTATTTTATGTTACAAAACCTTAAATGCACAGTCGACATTTACAACTTAGTTTCTGACAAAAAAAAAACATGTCCTGCATCATTTCTCAGACATTTCTGAACTGCAAAAAAGTACATGTTTTCTCAAAGTAGTGCAATTCACATTTAACTTCGGGAACAGTGAAATGGTGCAGCTTGTCACATCATTGCTTAGTCCCAGAGAACCCTTTCACAAGTGTTTTTCCATATGGTCTGTGGATATGATCATATTGGACAGTTAAATCAAAGTGTATTGAAGTTTTTATAGTCATCACTTGCAGGAGTGTATCATTGGAACCAGGTGCTTGATTGTTAGGACAACTGATGCAAACCAAGGCAATACAAACGTTTTGCAGTTATATTGACTCTGCCATAATTTTGGCCAAAAGTAATGTAGACATAAATTGGAATCAAGCAGTACACAGGGGGTTAAAAATTGTCAAAGCGCCGATAAATGGGTTATAGCTGAGATAGAAATGTTAAATATCCAAAGAAAATCAGGTGGCAAACAAATTGATAATGATATATGGGACCTGGTATTAACTTGGAATTGAAGTCAAATCAGATGAAAATCAGCCATGTTTGCAGGCATGCAAGTGGGAGGGAGGGCATATGGTGTGTCCAGCATATGTTGATTGATGATTAGGTATGTCCTGTTCTAAACTTGGCTAATGGGTTAGATATGTATATACATTATTAAGGTAAAATGTATAATAGCTTGCTATTGATGGATGAGTCATAAGGTAATACCGGATAAAGCACAACTGGTCTGGTTCAGAATAAAGGTCGCCAAATTGATTCATTGTGAGGGAATGATAATCTCTATATTTTTAATAAAATAAAAATGTTTGCTCTCTAGTGGGAGGGGTGATGTAAAGGGCACGCTGCCGATTAGAGGAAATAGTTTTGCTTTGTTAATCCTGATTGAAATTGTAATAATTCATATGCCGTCTCCCACCTGGGTGGGGGAGATTAAGATATATGTACCAGGGATGTATATATCTGATGAAATGTTTTTGTCTACTGAATTGGGCACACTAAATACGACATGTCTCCCGTAATAGTGTTTAAAATAAACTAAAAGCAATTTAAAAGAATTAAATCTTTAATCATTTCCTTTGAGATGCTTGATTACTTTAGAGATCCAATTACTGTTGTTTTTGTGCATTTACAGGGCCTTCTCAAGTATCTTCAAACAATGTTACTCTTAACAATTGGAATTCAACGAATTACATTGTAGTCAATTGGATTGCGCCACCTGTTCTTGTGGAGCGGTATGCAGTCTCCCTCCAAGGAGCTGTCACCCAGAACAAAACAGTTAACTCTGTTCTTCCCGTTAATTTTACAGACTTACTCCCTGGCAGAGAATATAATTTCACAATTACAACATTCAGCGGCCCTTTCAATAAGACATCATCAGTAGTTTCTGAGGCAACATGTAAGTTAAGCTGACACTTCTGTTTTGTTTATTGTGCAAAGCACGGAATCTCATTAACTAACTGAAGCTGCAAAACGTGATGATTGGTATGGGATTGATCCTTTTCAACAACGTTAAAATATTAATTGTATGTTTGATACAGTTATTGTTTAATGAGGCACATCTTTGGTATTGCTGTTGTAGCATCTTTCAAACCCTAATCAAATAAATATAACTGAAGTATTGTTTTTAATTATACATCCTGAGAAAATATTTTTCACTATATTGCGCAATGTTTATGAAAATATGATTTTCATTGCTATGTGAGTTTTGGAGCTGCCATATGGAAAAAGCTGTGCCGATCCTTCTTTACTGCCAGTGAATGTGGATCTATACTACACACGGCAAAACAGCCAGCATGATCGTGAGCTGTGAAGCTTTTAAAAGCATTACTAATACTATGAATTCACGATAGGGGTAGAGAAAGCATGCTTGGGGAACTTCTTGGGAAGAGATATGTAAGCATCCCAATGCTACGAGAGTGCATTACTTCCTATAATTTTGTAGTTAACAATTTCTTTTTATTTTTGGGGTTTGACAAGATTAGGTTCACTATCAGCAATAGTAAGTGTTTTTCCCAGTTAACATTTGTGTAATGCGCCTATTATTCAAGATAATATAGTCAACAATAAAGTTGACTGAGTGACTGTAAGTAATATACATTATATTCAAAATGTAAAGCACATTTAAAATTATTAAACAGTAATGTTATTATTACACTCAGGAATTTTAATATAAGTATCACATATGCATTCATGTACAGAGCCCTGGTATCTCCAGTGCCAAATGTCATAGGAATTGCAGTGAAACTCTGTCACTTCACATTACGAAAGTGATGTAATGCTTTCAAGGTGTCAAATCCTCATCATTCAGTCTGTAACAGGAGAATTTAATATACTGGAAATGAAAACACTGTGTTGCGAGGGCACCTTTATGTACATTTGTTTATAGGGCAGCAATTTAAAATCTGTAAATTCTGCCAAGAAGTATTTTTTAGAGTGTGCTACCTTCACATGTGATTTTGAACACTAAAGTAGCTTTAGTAGCCATTTCATATGGCACATATACAATGCTGACTATGAAAAAACAACATTTATCATTTAAAATTGGCTTTTTTCTAACATGAATTTGTGAACTGAAGATGATTATAAAAACATGATGTGTTCTATAATAATGTGTTGTCTAAAGTTAATCATCAAATTTATTTGTATATCATTGTCGGGATGATAGACACTAGAAAAACTGATTAAAATGTAGATGTACAGATTACTGGATATGTAGCCACCAATGTATTTATTCTAAAGGTGCTCAATCTGCTATTTACAAGATAAATGTTTTTTTATGAAGTGCACTATTCAATTTGTCTAATAATTTCATGGTCAACAGATCCTGTACGTCCGGGTTTGGTGACATCAATAAAGGCAGAAGAAAACAGCATCAAACTTTCGTGGGATCCACCTTTAAATATGAGTGACTCACAAGTCACTTACAATATCACATACAGCAGTTCACAAAGAAATGGAAGCATTATAAACAACAGTAACTATGCGAGTATTGAGAACCTTGTTTCAGGAACTAACTACACAATAAGTGTAGTAACAGTCGGTGCTCATAATTATGCAAGTCCCCCTTTGCTCACGTCTTCATATACATGTAAGTAGTGCAATCCTTCTGTGAATATTTTATAATTGAAATACCAGTGTTGATGTCCTTATTATTTAACTGTAATCTGGAATAGGAATCCACCAAAAATTATTTCAATCTTTAGTAATCGCTAATATTTTTACAATTCATGTCTTTAAAACACTTTCATGACAAAGAATGAAGGTACAAAATGAAAATGGCTTGAGTTGACATCTCCATTTTAAGTATACTATGTGTCCGTGGAGAATGGCTTATGCCAAGTTTAATGATTGCAGGGAATATCACAGTATTATAACACAAGAATCATGATTCAAATATTTCTTTTTCATTTTGAGTCCCTTCCCTAGACCAAATGGTTCACACTATCCCTCTGCAAATAGAGTTATTTTTATTAGCCTATTTTATGTTACAAAACCTTAAATGCACAGTCGACATTTACAACTTAGTTTCTGACAAAAAAAAACATGTCCTGCATCATTTCTCAGACATTTCTGAACTGCAAAAAAGTACATGTTTTATCAAAGTAGTGCAATTCACATTTAACTTCGGGAACAGTGAAATGGTGCAGCTTGTCACATCATTGCTTAGTCCCAGAGAACCTTTTCACAAGTGTTTTTCCATATGGTCTGTGGATATGATCATATTGGACAGTTAAATCAAAGTGTATTGAAGTTTTTATAGTCATCACTTGCAGGAGTGTATCATTGGAACCAGGTGCTTGATTGTTAGGACAACTGATGCAAACCAAGGCAATAAAAACGTTTTGCAGTTATATTGACTCTGCCATAATTTTGGCCAAAAGTAATGTAGACATAAATTGGAATCAAGCAGTACACAGGGGGTTAAAAATTGTCAAAGCGCCGATAAATGGGTTATAGCTGAGATAGAAATGTTAAATATCCAAAGAAAATCAGGTGGCAAACAAATTGATAATGATATATGGGACCTGGTATTAACTTGGAATTGAAGTCAAATCAGATGAAAATCAGCCATGTTTGCAGGCATGCAAGTGGGAGGGAGGGCATATGGTGTGTCCAGCATATGTTGATTGATGATTAGGTATGTCCTGTTCTAAACTTGGCTAATGGGTTAGATATGTATATACATTATTAAGGTAAAATGTATAATAGCTTGCTATTGATGGATGAGTCATAAGGTAATACCGGATAAAGCACAACTGGTCTGGTTCAGAATAAAGGTCGCCAAATTGATTCATTGTGAAGGAATGATAATCTCTATATTTTTAATAAAATAAAAATGTTTGCTCTCTAGTGGGAGGGGTGATGTAAAGGGCACGCTGCCGATTAGAGGAAATAGTTTTGCTATTGTTAATCCTGATTGAAATTGTAATAATTCATATGCCGTCTCCCACCTGGGTGGGGGAGATTAAGATATATGTACCAGGGATGTATATATCTGATGAAATGTTTTTGTCTACTGAATTGGGCACACTAAATACGACATTTCTCCCGTAATAGTGTTTAATATAAACTAAAAGCAATTTAAAAGAATGAAATCTTTAATCATTTCCTTTGAGATGCTTGATTACTTTAGAGATCCAATTACTGTTGTTTTTGTGCATTTACAGGGCCTTCTCAAGTATCTTCAAACAATGTTACTCTTAACAATTGGAATTCAACGAATTACATTGTAGTCAATTGGATTGCGCCACCTGGTCTTGTGGAGCGGTATGCAGTCTCCCTCCAAGGAGCTGTCACCCAGAACAAAACAGTTAACTCTGTTCTTCCCGTTAATTTTACAGACTTACTCCCTGGCAGAGAATATAATTTCACAATTACAACATTCAGCGGCCCTTTCAATAAGACATCATCAGTAGTTTCTGAGGCAACATGTAAGTTAAGCTGACACTTCTGTTTTGTTTATTGTGCAAAGCACGGAATCTCATTAACTAACTGAAGCTGCAAAACGTGATGATTGGTATGGGATTGATCCTTTTCAACAACGTTAAAATATTAATTGTATGTTTGATACAGTTATTGTTTAATGAGGCACATCTTTGGTATTGCTGTTGTAGCATCTTTCAAACCCTAATCAAATAAATATAACTGAAGTATTGTTTTTAATTATACATCCTGAGAAAATATTTTTCACTATATTGCGCAATGTTTATGAAAATATGATTTTCATTGCTATGTGAGTTTTGGAGCTGCCATATGGAAAAAGCTGTGCCGATCCTTCTTTACTGCCAGTGAATGTGGATCTATACTACACACGGCAAAACAGCCAGCATGATCGTGAGCTGTTAAGCTTTTAAAAGCATTACTAATACTATGAATTCACGATAGGGGTAGAGAAAGCATGCTTGGGGAACTTCTTGGGAAGAGATATGTAAGCATCCCAATGCTACGAGAGTGCATTACTTCCTATAATTTTGTAGTTAACAATTTCTTTTTATTTTTGGGGTTTGACAAGATTAGGTTCACTATCAGCAATAGTAAGTGTTTTTCCCAGTTAACATTTGTGTAATGCGCCTATTATTCAAGATAATATAGTCAACAATAAAGTTGACTGAGTGACTGTAAGTAATATACATTATATTCAAAATGTAAAGCACATTTAAAATTATTAAACAGTAATGTTATTATTACACTCAGGAATTTTAATATAAGTATCACATATGCATTCATGTACAGAGCCCTGGTATCTCCAGTGCCAAATGTCATAGGAATTGCAGTGAAACTCTGTCACTTCACATTACAAAAGTGATGTAATGCTTTCAAGGTGTCAAATCCTCATCATTCAGTCTGTAACAGGAGAATTTAATATACTGGAAATGAAAACACTGTGTTGCGAGGGCACCTTTATGTACATTTGTTTATAGGGCAGCAATTTAAAATCTGTAAATTCTGCCAAGAAGTATTTTTTAGAGTGTGCTACCTTCACATGTGATTTTGAACACTAAAGTAGCTTTAGTAGCCATTTCATATGGCACATATACAATGCTGACTATGAAAAAACAACATTTATCATTTAAAATTGGCTTTTTTCTAACATGAATTTGTGAACTGAAGATGATTATAAAAACATGATGTGTTCTATAATAATGTGTTGTCTAAAGTTAATCATCAAATTTATTTGTATATCATTGTCGGGATGATAGACACTAGAAAAACTGATTAAAATGTAGATGTACAGATTACTGGATATGTAGCCACCAATGTATTTATTCTAAAGGTGCTCAATCTGCTATTTACAAGATAAATGTTTTTTTATGAAGTGCACTATTCAATTTGTCTAATAATTTCATGGTCAACAGATCCTGTACGTCCGGGTTTGGTGACATCAATAAAGGCAGAAGAAAACAGCATCAAACTTTCGTGGGATCCACCTTTAAATATGAGTGACTCACAAGTCACTTACAATATCACATACAGCAGTTCACAAAGAAATGGAAGCATTATAAACAACAGTAACTATGCGAGTATTGAGAACCTTGTTTCAGGAACTAACTACACAATAAGTGTAGTAACAGTCGGTGCTCATAATTATGCAAGTCCCCCTTTGCTCACGTCTTCATATACATGTAAGTAGTGCAATCCTTCTGTGAATATTTTATAATTGAAATACCAGTGTTGATGTCCTTATTATTTAACTGTAATCTGGAATAGGAATCCACCAAAAATTATTTCAATCTTTAGTAATCGCTAATATTTTTACAATTCATGTCTTTAAACCACTTTCATGACAAAGAATGAAGGTACAAAATGAAAATGGCTTGAGTTGACATCTCCATTTTAAGTATACTATGTGTCCGTGGAGAATGGCTTATGCCAAGTTTAATGATTGCAGGGAATATCACAGTATTATAACACAAGAATCATGATTCAAATATTTCTTTTTCATTTTGAGTCCCTTCCCTAGACCAAATGGTTCACACTATCCCTCTGCAAATAGAGTTATTTTTATTAGCCTATTTTATGTTACAAAACCTTAAATGCACAGTCGACATTTACAGTTAGTTTCTGACAAAAAAAAACATGTCCTGCATCATTTCTCAGACATTTCTGAACTGCAAAAAAGTACATGTTTTATCAAAGTAGTGCAATTCACATTTAACTTCGGGAACAGTGAAATGGTGCAGCTTGTCACATCATTGCTTAGTCCCAGAGAACCTTTTCACAAGTGTTTTTCCATATGGTCTGTGGATATGATCATATTGGACAGTTAAATCAAAGTGTATTGAAGTTTTTATAGTCATCACTTGCAGGAGTGTATCATTGGAACCAGGTGCTTGATTGTTAGGACAACTGATGCAAACCAAGGCAATAAAAACGTTTTGCAGTTATATTGACTCTGCCATAATTTTGGCCAAAAGTAATGTAGACATAAATTGGAATCAAGCAGTACACAGGGGGTTAAAAATTGTCAAAGCGCCGATAAATGGGTTATAGCTGAGATAGAAATGTTAAATATCCAAAGAAAATCAGGTGGCAAACAAATTGATAATGATATATGGGACCTGGTATTAACTTGGAATTGAAGTCAAATCAGATGAAAATCAGCCATGTTTGCAGGCATGCAAGTGGGAGGGAGGGCATATGGTGTGTCCAGCATATGTTGATTGATGATTAGGTATGTCCTGTTCTAAACTTGGCTAATGGGTTAGATATGTATATACATTATTAAGGTAAAATGTATAATAGCTTGCTATTGATGGATGAGTCATAAGGTAATACCGGATAAAGCACAACTGGTCTGGTTCAGAATAAAGGTCGCCAAATTGATTCATTGTGAAGGAATGATAATCTCTATATTTTTAATAAAATAAAAATGTTTGCTCTCTAGTGGGAGGGGTGATGTAAAGGGCACGCTGCCGATTAGAGGAAATAGTTTTGCTATTGTTAATCCTGATTGAAATTGTAATAATTCATATGCCGTCTCCCACCTGGGTGGGGGAGATTAAGATATATGTACCAGGGATGTATATATCTGATGAAATGTTTTTGTCTACTGAATTGGGCACACTAAATACGACATTTCTCCCGTAATAGTGTTTAAAATAAACTAAAAGCAATTTAAAAGAATGAAATCTTTAATCATTTCCTTTGAGATGCTTGATTACTTTAGAGATCCAATTACTGTTGTTTTTGTGCATTTACAGGGCCTTCTCAAGTATCTTCAAACAATGTTACTCTTAACAATTGGAATTCAACGAATTACATTGTAGTCAATTGGATTGCGCCACCTGGTCTTGTGGAGCGGTATGCAGTCTCCCTCCAAGGAGCTGTCACCCAGAACAAAACAGTTAACTCTGTTCTTCCCGTTAATTTTACAGACTTACTCCCTGGCAGAGAATATAATTTCACAATTACAACATTCAGCGGCCCTTTCAATAAGACATCATCAGTAGTTTCTGAGGCAACATGTAAGTTAAGCTGACACTTCTGTTTTGTTTATTGTGCAAAGCACGGAATCTCATTAACTAACTGAAGCTGCAAAACGTGATGATTGGTATGGGATTGATCCTTTTCAACAACGTTAAAATATTAATTGTATGTTTGATACAGTTATTGTTTAATGAGGCACATCTTTGGTATTGCTGTTGTAGCATCTTTCAAACCCTAATCAAATAAATATAACTGAAGTATTGTTTTTAATTATACATCCTGAGAAAATATTTTTCACTATATTGCGCAATGTTTATGAAAATATGATTTTCATTGCTATGTGAGTTTTGGAGCTGCCATATGGAAAAAGCTGTGCCGATCCTTCTTTACTGCCAGTGAATGTGGATCTATACTACACACGGCAAAACAGCCAGCATGATCGTGAGCTGTGAAGCTTTTAAAAGCATTACTAATACTTTGAATTCACGATAGGGGTAGAGAAAGCATGCTTGGGGAACTTCTTGGGAAGAGATATGTAAGCATCCCAATGCTACGAGAGTGCATTACTTCCTATAATTTTGTAGTTAACAATTTCTTTTTATTTTTGGGGTTTGACAAGATTAGGTTCACTATCAGCAATAGTAAGTGTTTTTCCCAGTTAACATTTGTGTAATGTGCCTATTATTCAAGATAATATAGTCAACAATAAAGTTGACTTAGTGACTGTAAGTAATATACATTATATTCAAAATGTAAAGCACATTTAAAATTATTAAACAGTAATGTTATTATTACACTCAGGAATTTTAATATAAGTATCACATATGCATTCATGTACAGAGCCCTGGTATCTCCAGTGCCAAATGTCATAGGAATTGCAGTGAAACTCTGTCACTTCACATTACGAAAGTGATGTAATGCTTTCAAGGTGTCAAATCCTCATCATTCAGTCTGTAACAGGAGAATTTAATATACTGGAAATGAAAACACTGTGTTGCGAGGGCACCTTTATGTACATTTGTTTATAGGGCAGCAATTTAAAATCTGTAAATTCTGCCAAGAAGTATTTTTTAGAGTGTGCTACCTTCACATGTGATTTTGAACACTAAAGTAGCTTTAGTAGCCATTTCATATGGCACATATACAATGCTGACTATGAAAAAACAACATTTATCATTTAAAATTGGCTTTTTTCTAACATGAATTTGTGAACTGAAGATGATTATAAAAACATGATGTGTTCTATAATAATGTGTTGTCTAAAGTTAATCATCAAATTTATTTGTATATCATTGTCGGGATGATAGACACTAGAAAAACTGATTAAAATGTAGATGTACAGATTACTGGATATGTAGCCACCAATGTATTTATTCTAAAGGTGCTCAATCTGCTATTTACAAGATAAATGTTTTTTTATGAAGTGCACTATTCAATTTGTCTAATAATTTCATGGTCAACAGATCCTGTACGTCCGGGTTTGGTGACATCAATAAAGGCAGAAGAAAACAGCATCAAACTTTCGTGGGATCCACCTTTAAATATGAGTGACTCACAAGTCACTTACAATATCACATACAGCAGTTCACAAAGAAATGGAAGCATTATAAACAACAGTAACTATGCGAGTATTGAGAACCTTGTTTCAGGAACTAACTACACAATAAGTGTAGTAACAGTCGGTGCTCATAATTATGCAAGTCCCCCTTTGCTCACGTCTTCATATACATGTAAGTAGTGCAATCCTTCTGTGAATATTTTATAATTGAAATACCAGTGTTGATGTCCTTATTATTTAACTGTAATCTGGAATAGGAATCCACCAAAAATTATTTCAATCTTTAGTAATCGCTAATATTTTTACAATTCATGTCTTTAAACCACTTTCATGACAAAGAATGAAGGTAGAAAATGAAAATGGCTTGAGTTGACATCTCCATTTTAAGTATACTATGTGTCCGTGGAGAATGGCTTATGCCAAGTTTAATGATTGCAGGGAATATCACAGTATTATAACACAAGAATCATGATTCAAATATTTCTTTTTCATTTTGAGTCCCTTCCCTAGACCAAATGGTTCACACTATCCCTCTGCAAATAGAGTTATTTTTATTAGCCTATTTTATGTTACAAAACCTTAAATGCACAGTCGACATTTACAACTTAGTTTCTGACAACAAAAAAAACATGTCCTGCATCATTTCTCAGACATTTCTGAACTGCAAAAAAGTACATGTTTTCTCAAAGTAGTGCAATTCACATTTAACTTCGGGAACAGTGAAATGGTGCAGCTTGTCACATCATTGCTCAGTCCCAGAGAACCCTTTCACAAGTGTTTTTCCATATGGTCTGTGGATATGATCATATTGGACAGTTAAATCAAAGTGTATTGAAGTTTTTATAGTCATCACTTGCAGGAGTGTATCGTTGGAACCAGGTGCTTGATTGTTAGGACAACTGATGCAAACCAAGGCAATAAAAACGTTTTGCAGTTATATTGACTCTGCCATAATTTTGGCCAAAAGTAATGTAGACATAAATTGGAATCAAGCAGTACACAGGGGGTTAAAAATTGTCAAAGCGCCGATAAATGGGTTATAGCTGAGATAGAAATGTTAAATATCCAAAGAAAATAAGGTGGCAAACAAATTGATAATGATATATGGGACCTGGTATTAACTTGGAATTGAAGTCAAATCAGATGAAAATCAGCCATGTTTGCAGGCATGCAAGTGGGAGGGAGGGCATATGGTGTGTCCAGCATATGTTGATTGATGATTAGGTATGTCCTGTTCTAAACTTGGCTAATGGGTTAGATATGTATATACATTATTAAGGTAAAATGTATAATAGCTTGCTATTGATGGATGAGTCATAAGGTAATACCGGATAAAGCACAACTGGTCTGGTTCAGAATAAAGGTCGCCAAATTGATTCATTGTGAGGGTATGATAATCTCTATATTTTTAATAAAATAAAAATGTTTGCTCTCTAGTGGGAGGGGTGATGTAAAGGGCACGCTGCCGATTAGAGGAAATAGTTTTGCTATTGTTAATCCTGATTGAAATTGTAATAATTCATATGCCGTCTCCCACCTGGGTGGGGGAGATTAAGATATATGTACCAGGGATGTATATATCTGATGAAATGTTTTTGTCTACTGAATTGGGCACACTAAATACGACATGTCTCCCGTAATAGTGTTTAAAATAAACTAAAAGCAATTTAAAAGAATGAAAATATTTAATCATTTCCTTTGAGATGCTTGATTACTTTAGAGATCCAATTACTGTTGTTTTTGTGCATTTACAGGGCCTTCTCAAGTATCTTCAAACAATGTTACTCTAAACAATTGGAATTCAACGAATTACATTGTAGTCAATTGGATTGCGCCACCTGGTCTTGTGGAGCGGTATGCAGTCTCCCTCCAAGGAGCTGTCATCCAGAACAAAACAGTTAACTCTGTTCTTCCCGTTAATTTTACAGACTTACTCCCTGGCAGAGAATATAATTTCACAATTACAACATTCAGCGGCCCTTTCAATAAGACATCATCAGTAGTTTCTGAGGCAACATGTAAGTTAAGCTGACACTTCTGTTTTGTTTATTGTGCAAAGCACGGAATCTCATTAACTAACTGAAGCTGCAAAACGTGATGATTGGTATGGGATTGATCCTTTTCAACAACGTTAAAATATTAATTGTATGTTTGATACAGTTATTGTTTAATGAGGCACATCTTTGGTATTGCTGTTGTAGCATCTTTCAAACCCTAATCAAATAATTATAACTGAAGTATTGTTTTTAATTATACATCCTGAGAAAATATTTTTCACTATATTGCGCAATGTTTATGAAAATATGATTTTCATTGCTATGTGAGTTTTGGAGCTGCCATATGGAAAAAGCTGTGCCGATCCTTCTTTACTGCCAGTGAATGTGGATCTATACTACACACGGTAAAACAGCCAGCATGATCGTGAGCTGTGAAGCTTTTAAAAGCATTACTAATACTTTGAATTCACGATAGGGGTAGAGAAAGCATGCTTGGGGAACGTCTTGGGAAGAGATATGTAAGCATCCCAATGCTACGAGAGTGCATTACTTCCTATAATTTTGTAGTTAACAATTTCTTTTTATTTTTGGGGTTTGACAAGATTAGGTTCACTATCAGCAATAGTAAGTGTTTTTCCCAGTTAACATTTGTGTAATGTGCCTATTATTCAAGATAATATAGTCAACCATAAAGGTGACTGAGTGACTGTAAGTAATATACATTATATTCATAATGTAAAGCACATTTAAAATTATTAAACAGTAATGTTATTATTACACTCAGGAATTTTAATATAAGTATCACATATGCATTCATGTACAGAGCCCTGGTATCTCCAGTGCCAAATGTCATAGGAATTGCAGTGAAACTCTGTCTCTTCACATTACGAAAGTGATGTAATGCTTTCAAGGTGTCAAATCCTCATCATTCAGTCTGTAACAGGAGAATTTAATATACTGGAAATGAAAACACTGTGTTGCGAGGGCACCTTTATGTACATTTGTTTATAGGGCAGCAATTTAAAATCTGTAAATTCTGCCAAGAAGTATTTTTTAGAGTGTGCTACCTTCACATGTGATTTTGAACACTAAAGTAGCTTTAGTAGCCATTTCATATGGCACATATACAATGCTGACTATGAAAAAACAACATTTATCATTTAACATTGGCTTTTTTCTAACATGAATTTGTGAACTGAAGATGATTATAAAAACATGATGTGTTCTATAATAATGTGTTGTCTAAAGTTAATCATCAAATTTATTTGTATATCATTGTCGGGATGATAGACACTAGAAAAACTGATTAAAATGTATATGTACAGATTACTGGATATGTAGCCACCAATGTATTTATTCTAAAGGTGCTCAATCTGCTATTTACAAGATAAATGTTTTTTTATGAAGTGCACTATTCAATTTGTCTAATAATTTCATGGTCAACAGATCCTGTACGTCCGGGTTTGGTGACATCAATAAAGGCAGAAGAAAACAGCATCAAACTTTCGTGGGATCCACCTTTAAATATGAGTGACTCACAAGTCACTTACAATATCACATACAGCAGTTCACAAAGAAATGGAAGCATTATAAACAACAGTAACTATGCGAGTATTGAGAACCTTGTTTCAGGAACTAACTACACAATAAGTGTAGTAACAGTCGGTACTCATAATTATGCAAGTCCCCCTTTGCTCACGTCTTCATATACATGTAAGTAGTGCAATCCTTCTGTGAATATTTTATAATTGAAATACCAGTGTTGATGTCCTTATAATTTAACTGTAATCTGGAATAGGAATCCACCAAAAATTATTTCAATCTTTAGTAATCGCTAATATTTTTACAATTCATGTCTTTAAACCACTTTCATGACAAAGAATGAAGGTACAAAATGAAAATGGCTCGAGTTGACATCCTCATTTTAAGTATATTATGTGTCCGTGGAGAATGGCTTATGCCAAGTTTAATGATTGCAGGGAATATCACAGTATTATAACACAAGAATCATGATTCAAATATTTCTTTTTCATTTTGAGTCCCTTCCCTAGACCAAATGGTTCACACTATCCCTCTGCAAATAGAGTTATTTTTATTAGCCTATTTTATGTTACAAAACCTTAAATGCACAGTCGACATTTAAAACTTAGTTTCTGACAAAAAAAAAACATGGCCTGCATCATTTCTCAGACATTTCTGAACTGCAAAAAAGTACATGTTTTCTCAAAGTAGTGCAATTCACATTTAACTTCGGGAACAGTGAAATGGTGCAGCTTGTCACATCATTGCTTAGTCCCAGAGAACCCTTTCACTAGTGTTTTTCCATATGGTCTGTGGATATGATCATATTGGACAGTTAAATCAAAGTGTATTGAAGTTTTTATAGTCATCACTTGCAGGAGTGTATCATTGGAACCAGGTGCTTGATTGTTAGGACAACTGATGCAAACCAAGGCAATAAAAACGTTTTGCAGTTATATTGACTCTGCCATAATTTTGGCCAAAAGTAATGTAGGCATAAATTGGAATCAAGCAGTACACAGGGGGTTAAAAATTGTCAAAGCGCCGATAAATAGGTTATAGCTGAGATAGAAATGTTAAATATCCAAAGAAAATCAGGTGGCAAACAAATTGAGAATGATATATGGGACCTGGTATTAACTTGGAATTGAAGTCAAATCAGATGAAAATCAGCCATGTTTGCAGGCATGCAAGTGGGAGGGAGGGCATATGGTGTGTCCAGCATATGTTGATTGATGATTAGGTATGTCCTGTTCTAAACGTGGCTAATGGGTTAGATATGTATATACATTATTAAGGTAAAATGTATAATAGCTTGCTATTGATGGATGAGTCATAAGGTAATACCGGATAAAGCACAACTGGTCTGGTTCAGAATAAATGTCACCAAATTGATTCATTGTGAGGGAATGATAATCTCTATATTTTTTAATAAAATAAAAATGTTTGCTCTCTAGTGGGAGGGGTGATGTAAAGGGCACGCTGCCGATTAGAGGAAATAGTTTTGCTATTGTTAATCCTGATTGAAATTGTAATAATTCATATGCCGTCTCCCACCTGGGTGGGGGAGATTAAGATATATGTACCAGGGATGTATATATCTGATGAAATGTTTTTGTCTACTGAATTGGGCACACTAAATACAACATGTCTCCCATAATAGTGATTAAAATAAACTAAAAGCAATTTAAAAGAATGAAATCTTTAATCATTTCCTTTGAGATGCTTGATTACTTTAGAGATCCAATTACTGTTGTTTTTGTGCATTTACAGGGCCTTCTCAAGTATCTTCAAACAATGTTACTCTTAACAATTGGAATTCAACGAATTACATTGTAGTCAATTGGATTGCGCCACCTGGTCTTGTGGAGCGGTATGCAGTCTCCCTCCAAGGAGCTGTCACCCAGAACAAAACAGTTAACTCTGTTCTTCCCGTTAATTTTACAGACTTACTCCCTGGCAGAGAATATAATTTCACAATTACAACATTCAGCGGCCCTTTCAATAAGACATCATCAGTAGTTTCTGAGGCAACATGTAAGTTAAGCTGACACTTCTGTTTTGTGTATTGTGCAAAGCACGGAATCTCATTAACTAACTGAAGCTGCAAAACGTGATGATTGGTATGGGATTGATCCTTTTCAACAACGTTAAAATATTAATTGTATGTTTGATACAGTTATTGTTTAATGAGGCACATCTTTGGTATTGCTGTTGTAGCATCTTTCAAACCCTAATCAAATAATTATAACTGAAGTATTGTTTTTAATTATAAATCCTGAGAAAATATTTTTCACTATATTGTGAAATGTATATGAAAATATGATTTTCATTGCTACGTGAGTTTTGGAGCTGCCATATGGAAAAAGCTGTGCTGATCCTCCTTTACTGCCAGTGAATGTGGATCTATACTACACACGGCAAAACAACCAGCATGATCGTGAGCTGTGAAGTTTTTAAAAGCATTACTAATACTTTGAATTCACGATAGGGGTAGAGAAAGCATGCTTGGGGAACGTCTTGGGAAGAGATATGTAAGCATCCCAATGCTACGAGAGTGCATTACTTCCTATAATTTTGTAGTTAACAATTTCTTTTTATTTTTGGGGTTTGACAAGATTAGGTTCACTATCAGCAATAGTAAGTGTTTTTCCCAGTTAACATTTGTGTAATGTGCCTATTATTCAAGATAATATAGTCAACAATAAAGTTGACTGAGTGACTGTAAGTAATATACATTATATTCAAAATGTAAAGCACATTTAAAATTAGTAAACAGTAATGTTATTATTATACTCAGGAATTTTAATATAAGTATCACATATGCATTCATGTACAGAGCCCTGGTATCTCCAGTGCCAAATGTCATAGGAAATGCAGTGAAACTCTGTCCCTTCACATTACGAAAGTGATGTAATGCTTTCAAGGTGTCAAATCCTCATCATTCAGTCTGTAACAGGAGAATTTGATATACTGGAAATGAAAACACTGTGTTGCGAGGGCACCTTTATGTACATTTGTTTATAGGGCAGCACTTTAAAATCTGTAAATTCTGCCAAGAAGTATTTTCTAGAGTGTGATACCTTCACATGTGATTTTGAACACTAAAGTAGCTTTAGTAGCCATTTCATATGGCACATATACAATGCTGACTATGAAAAAACAACATTTATCATTTAAAATTGGCTTTTTTCTAACATGAATTTGTGAACTGAAGATGATTATAAAAACATGATGAGTTCTATAATAATGTGTTGTCTAAAGTTAATCATCAAATTTATTTGTATATCATTGTCGGGATGATAGACACTAGAAAAACTGATTAAAATGTAGATGTACAGATTACTGGATATGTAGCCACCAATGTATTTATTCTAAAGGTGCTCAATCTGCTATTTACAAGATACATTTTTTTTATGAAGTGCACTATTCAATTTGTCTAATAATTTCATGGTCAACAGATCCTGTACGTCCGGGTTTGGTGACATCAATAAAGGCGGAAGAAAACAGCATCAAACTTTCGTGGGATCCACCTTTAAATATGAGTGACTCACAAGTCACTTACAATATCACATACAGCAGTTCACAAAGAAATGGAAGCATTATAAACAACAGTAACTATGCGAGTATTGAGAACCTTGTTTCAGGAACTAACTACACAATAAGTGTAGTAACAGTCGGTGCTCATAATTATGCAAGTCCCCCTTTGCTCACGTCTTCATATACATGTAAGTAGTGCAATCCTTCTGTGAATATTTTATAATTGAAATACCAGTGTTGATGTCCTTATTATTTAACTGTAATCTGGAATAGGAATCCACCAAAAATTATTTCAATCTTTAGTAATCGCTAATATTTTTACAATTCATGTCTTTAAACCACTTTCATGACAAAGAATGAAGGTACAAAATGAAAATGGCTTGAGTTGACATCTCCATTTTAAGTATACTATGTGTCCGTGGAGAATGGCTTATGCCAAGTTTAATGATTGCAGGGAATATCACAGTATTATAACACAAGAATCATGATTCAAATATTTCTTTTTCATTTTGAGTCCCTTCCCTAGACCAAATGGTTCACACTATCCCTCTGCAAATAGAGTTATTTTTATTAGCCTATTTTATGTTACAAAACCTTAAATGCACAGTCGACATTTACAACTTAGTTTCTGACAAAAAAAAAACATGTCCTGCATCATTTCTCAGACATTTCTGAACTGCAAAAAAGTACATGTTTTATCAAAGTAGTGCAATTCACATTTAACTTCGGGAACAGTGAAATGGTGCAGCTTGTCACATCATTGCTTAGTCCCAGAGAACCTTTTCACAAGTGTTTTCCATATGGTCTGTGGATATGATCATATTGGACAGTTAAATCAAAGTGTATTGAAGTTTTTATAGTCATCACTTGCAGGAGTGTATCATTGGAACCAGGTGCTTGATTGTTAGGACAACTGATGCAAACCAAGGCAATAAAAACGTTATGCAGTTATATTGACTCTGCCATAATTTTGGCCAAAAGTAATGTAGACATAAATTGGAATCAAGCAGTACACAGGGGGTTAAAAATTGTCAAAGCGCCGATAAATGGGTTATAGCTGAGATAGAAATGTTAAATATCCAAAGAAAATCAGGTGGCAAACAAATTGATAATGATATATGGGACCTGGTATTAACTTGGAATTGAAGTCAAATCAGATGAAAATCAGCCATGTTTGCAGGCATGCAAGTGGGAGGGAGGGCATATGGTGTGTCCAGCATATGTTGATTGATGATTAGGTATGTCCTGTTCTAAACTTGGCTAATGGGTTAGATATGTATATACATTATTAAGGTAAAATGTATAATAGCTTGCTATTGATGGATGAGTCATAAGGTAATACCGGATAAAGCACAACTGGTCTGGTTCAGAATAAAGGTCGCCAAATTGATTCATTGTGAGGGAATGATAATCTCTATATTTTTAATAAAATAAAAATGTTTGCTCTCTAGTGGGAGGGGTGATGTAAAGGGCACGCTGCCGATTAGAGGAAATAGTTTTGCTATTGTTAATCCTGATTGAAATTGTAATAATTCATATGCCGTCTCCCACCTGGGTGGGGGAGATTAAGATATATGTACCAGGGATGTATATATCTGATGAAATGTTTTTGTCTACTGAATTGGGCACACTAAATACGACATGTCTCCCGTAATAGTGATTAAAATAAACTAAAAGCAATTTAAAAGAATGAAATCTTTAATCATTTCCTTTGAGATGCTTGATTACTTTAGAGATCCAATTACTGTTGTTTTTGTGCATTTACAGGGCCTTCTCAAGTATCTTCAAACAATGTTACTCTTAACAATTGGAATTCAACGAATTACATTGTAGTCAATTGGATTGCGCCACCTGGTCTTGTGGAGCGGTATGCAGTCTCCCTCCAAGGAGCTGTCACCCAGAACAAAACAGTTAACTCTGTTCTTCCCGTTAATTTTACAGACTTACTCCCTGGCAGAGAATATAATTTCACAATTACAACATTCAGCGGCCCTTTCAATAAGACATCATCAGTAGTTTCTGAGGCAACATGTAAGTTAAGCTGACACTTCTGTTTTGTGTATTGTGCAAAGCACGGAATCTCATTAACTAACTGAAGCTGCAAAACGTGATGATTGGTATGGGATTGATCCTTTTCAACAACGTTAAAATATTAATTGTATGTTTGATACAGTTATTGTTTAATGAGGCACATCTTTGGTATTGCTGTTGTAGCATCTTTCAAACCCTAATCAAATAATTATAACTGAAGTATTATTTTTTATTATAAATCCTGAGAAAATATTTTTCACTATATTGTGCAATGTATATGAAAATATGATTTTCATTGCTACGTGAGTTTTGGAGCTGCCATATGGAAAAAGCTGTGCTGATCCTCCTTTACTGCCAGTGAATGTGGATCTATACTACACACGGCAAAACAACCAGCATGATCGTGAGCTGTGAAGTTTTTAAAAGCATTACTAATACTTTGAATTCACAATAGGGGTAGAGAAAGCATGCTTGGGGAACTTCTTGGGAAGAGATATGTAAGCATCCCAATGCTACGAGAGTGCATTACTTCCTATAATTTTGTAGTTAACAATTTCTTTTTATTTTTGGGGTTTGACAAGATTAGGTTCACTATCAGCAATAGTAAGTGTTTTTCCCAGTTAACATTTGTGTAATGTGCCTATTATTCAAGATAATATAGTCAACAATAAAGTTGACTGAGTGACTGTAAGTAATATACATTATATTCAAAATGTAAAGCACATTTAAAATTAGTAAACAGTAATGTTATTATTATACTCAGGAATTTTAATATAAGTATCACATATGCATTCATGTACAGAGCCCTGGTATCTCCAGTGCCAAATGTCATAGGAAATGCAGTGAAACTCTGTCCCTTCACATTACGAAAGTGATGTAATGCTTTCAAGGTGTCAAATCCTCATCATTCAGTCTGTAACAGGAGAATTTGATATACTGGAAATGAAAACACTGTGTTGCGAGGGCACCTTTATGTACATTTGTTTATAGGGCAGCACTTTAAAATCTGTAAATTCTGCCAAGAAGTATTTTCTAGAGTGTGATACCTTCACATGTGATTTTGAACACTAAAGTAGCTTTAGTAGCCATTTCATATGGCACATATACAATGCTGACTATGAAAAAACAACATTTATCATTTAAAATTGGCTTTTTTCTAACATGAATTTGTGAACTGAAGATGATTATAAAAACATGATGTGTTCTATAATAATGTGTTGTCTAAAGTTAATCATCAAATTTATTTGTATATCATTGTCGGGATGATAGACACTAGAAAAACTGATTAAAATGTAGATATACAGATTACTGGATATGTAGCCACCAATGTATTTATTCTAAAGGTGCTCAATCTGCTATTTACAAGATAAATGTTTTTTTATGAAGTGCACTATTCAATTTGTCTAATAATTTCATGGTCAACAGATCCTGTACGTCCGGGTTTGGTGACATCAATAAAGGCAGAAGAAAACAGCATCAAACTTTCGTGGGATCCACCTTTAAATATGAGTGACTCACAAGTCACTTACAATATCACATACAGCAGTTCACAAAGAAATGGAAGCATTATAAACAACAGTAACTATGCGAGTATTGAGAACCTTGTTTCAGGAACTAACTACACAATAAGTGTAGTAACAGTCGGTACTCATAATTATGCAAGTCCCCCTTTGCTCACGTCTTCATATACATGTAAGTAGTGCAATCCTTCTGTGAATATTTTATAATTGAAATACCAGTGTTGATGTCCTTATAATTTAACTGTAATCTGGAATAGGAATCCACCAAAAATTATTTCAATCTTTAGTAATCGCTAATATTTTTACAATTCATGTCTTTAAACCACTTTCATGACAAAGAATGAAGGTACAAAATGAAAATGGCTCGAGTTGACATCCTCATTTTAAGTATATTATGTGTCCGTGGAGAATGGCTTATGCCAAGTTTAATGATTGCAGGGAATATCACAGTATTATAACACAAGAATCATGATTCAAATATTTCTTTTTCATTTTGAGTCCCTTCCCTAGACCAAATGGTTCACACTATCCCTCTGCAAATAGAGTTATTTTTATTAGCCTATTTTATGTTACAAAACCTTAAATGCACAGTCGACATTTACAACTTAGTTTCTGACAAAAAAAAAACATGTCCTGCATCATTTCTCAGACATTTCTGAACTGCAAAAAAGTACATGTTTTCTCAAAGTAGTGCAATTCACATTTAACTTCGGGAACAGTGAAATGGTGCAGCTTGTCACATCATTGCTTAGTCCCAGAGAACCCTTTCACAAGTGTTTTTCCATATGGTCTGTGGATATGATCATATTGGACAGTTAAATCAAAGTGTATTGAAGTTTTTATAGTCATCACTTGCAGGAGTGTATCATTGGAACCAGGTGCTTGATTGTTAGGACAACTGATGCAAACCAAGGCAATAAAAACGTTTTGCAGTTATATTGACTCTGCCATAATTTTGGCCAAAAGTAATGTAGGCATAAATTGGAATCAAGCAGTACACAGGGGGTTAAAAATTGTCAAAGCGCCGATAAATAGGTTATAGCTGAGATAGAAATGTTAAATATCCAAAGAAAATCAGGTGGCAAACAAATTGAGAATGATATATGGGACCTGGTATTAACTTGGAATTGAAGTCAAATCAGATGAAAATCAGCCATGTTTGCAGGCATGCAAGTGGGAGGGAGGGCATATGGTGTGTCCAGCATATGTTGATTGATGATTAGGTATGTCCTGTTCTAAACTTGGCTAATGGGTTAGATATGTATATACATTATTAAGGTAAAATGTATAATAGCTTGCTATTGATGGATGAGTCATAAGGTAATACCGGATAAAGCACAACTGGTCTGGTTCAGAATAAAGGTCACCAAATTGATTCATTGTGAGGGAATGATAATCTCTATATTTTTAATAAAATAAAAATGTTTGCTCTCTAGTGGGAGGGGTGATGTAAAGGGCACGCTGCCGATTAGAGGAAATAGTTTTGCTATTGTTAATCCTGATTGAAATTGTAATAATTCATATGCCGTCTCCCACCTGGGTGGGGGAGATTAAGATATATGTACCAGGGATGTATATATCTGATGAAATGTTTTTGTCTACTGAATTGGGCACACTAAATACGACATGTCTCCCGTAATAGTGATTAAAATAAACTAAAAGCAATTTAAAAGAATGAAATCTTTAATCATTTCCTTTGAGATGCTTGATTACTTTAGAGATCCAATTACTGTTGTTTTTGTGCATTTACAGGGCCTTCTCAAGTATCTTCAAACAATGTTACTCTTAACAATTGGAATTCAACGAATTACATTGTAGTCAATTGGATTGCGCCACCTGGTCTTGTGGAGCGGTATGCAGTCTCCCTCCAAGGAGCTGTCACCCAGAACAAAACAGTTAACTCTGTTCTTCCCGTTAATTTTACAGACTTACTCCCTGGCAGAGAATATAATTTCACAATTACAACATTCAGCGGCCCTTTCAATAAGACATCATCAGTAGTTTCTGAGGCAACATGTAAGTTAAGCTGACACTTCTGTTTTGTGTATTGTGCAAAGCACGGAATCTCATTAACTAACTGAAGCTGCAAAACGTGATGATTGGTATGGGATTGATCCTTTTCAACAACGTTAAAATATTAATTGTATGTTTGATACAGTTATTGTTTATTGAGGCACATCTTTGGTATTGCTGTTGTAGCATCTTTCGAACACTAATCAAATAATTATAACTGAAGTATTGTTTTTAATTATAAATCCTGAGAAAATATTTTTCACTATATTGTGCAATGTATATGAAAATATGATTTTCATTGCTACGTGAGTTTTGGAGCTGCCATATGGAAAAAGCTGTGCTGATCCTCCTTTACTGCCAGTGAATGTGGATCTATACTACACACGGCAAAACAACCAGCATGATCGTGAGCTGTGAAGTTTTTAAAAGCATTACTAATACTTTGAATTCACAATAGGGGTAGAGAAAGCATGCTTGGGGAACTTCTTGGGAAGAGATATGTAAGCATCCCAATGCTACGAGAGTGCATTACTTCCTATAATTTTGTAGTTAACAATTTCTTTTTATTTTTGGGGTTTGACAAGATTAGGTTCACTATCAGCAATAGTAAGTGTTTTTCCCAGTTAACATTTGTGTAATGTGTCTATTATTCAAGATAATATAGTCAACAATAAAGTTGACTGAGTGACTGTAAGTAATATACATTATATTCAAAATGTAAAGCACATTTTAAATTAGTAAACAGTAATGTTATTATTATACTCAGGAATTTTAATATAAGTATCACATATGCATTCATGTACAGAGCCCTGGTATCTCCAGTGCCAAATGTCATAGGAAATGCAGTGAAACTCTGTCCCTTCACATTACGAAAGTGATGTAATGCTTTCAAGGTGTCAAATCCTCATCATTCAGTCTGTAACAGGAGAATTTGATATACTGGAAATGAAAACACTGTGTTGCGAGGGCACCTTTATGTACATTTGTTTATAGGGCAGCACTTTAAAATCTGTAAATTCTGCCAAGAAGTATTTTCTAGAGTGTGCTACCTTCACATGTGATTTTGAACACTAAAGTAGCTTTAGTAGCCATTTCATATGGCACATATACAATGCTGACTATGAAAAAACAACATTTATCATTTAAAATTGGCTTTTTTCTAACATGAATTTGTGAACTGAAGATGATTATAAAAACATGATGTGTTCTATAATAATGTGTTGTCTAAAGTTAATCATCAAATTTATTTGTATATCATTGTCGGGATGATAGACACTAGAAAAACTGATTAAAATGTAGATTTACAGATTACTGGATATGTAGCCACCAATGTATTTATTCTAAAGGTGCTCAATCTGCTATTTACAAGATAAATGTTTTTTTATGAAGTGCACTATTCAATTTGTCTAATAATTTCATGGTCAACAGATCCTGTACGTCCGGGTTTGGTGACATCAATAAAGGCAGAAGAAAACAGCATCAAACTTTCGTGGGATCCACCTTTAAATATGAGTGACTCACAAGTCACTTACAATATCACATACAGTAGTTCACAAAGAAATGGAAGCATTATAAACAACAGTAACTATGCGAGTATTGAGAACCTTGTTTCAGGAACTAACTACACAATAAGTGTAGTAACAGTCGGTGCTCATAATTATGCAAGTCCCCCTTTGCTCACGTCTTCATATACATGTAAGTAGTGCAATCCTTCTGTGAATATTTTATAATTGAAATACCAGTGTTGATGTCCTTATTATTTAACTGTAATCTGGAATAGGAATCCACCCAAAATTATTTCAATCTTTAGTAATCGCTAATATTTTTACAATTTATGTCTTTAAACCACTTTCATGACAAAGAATGAAGGTACAAAATGAAAATGGCTTGAGTTGACATCTCCATTTTAAGTATATTATGTGTCCGTGGAGAATGGCTTATGCCAAGTTTAATGATTGCAGGGAATATCACAGTATTATAACACAAGAATCATGATTCAAATATTTCTTTTTCATTTTGAGTCCCTTCCCTAGACCAAATGGTTCACACTATCCCTCCGCAAATAGAGTTATTTTTATTAGCCTATTTTATGTTACAAAACCTTAAATGCACAGTCGACATTTACAACTTAGTTTCTGACAAAAAAAAAACATGTCCTGCATCATTTATCAGACATTTCTGAACTGCAAAAAAGTACATGTTTTCTCAAAGTAGTGCAATTCACATTTAACTTCGGGAACAGTGAAATGGTGCAGCTTGTCACATCATTGCTTAGTCCCAGAGAACCCTTTCACAAGTGTTTTTCCATATGGTCTGTGGATATGATCATATTGGACAGTTAACTCAAAGTGTATTGAAGTTTTTATAGTCATCACTTGCAGGAGTGTATCGTTGGAACCAGGTGCTTGATTGTTAGGACAACTGATGCAAAGCAAGGCAATAAAAACGTTTCGCAGTTATATTGACTCTGCCATAATTTTGGCCAAAAGTAATGTAGACATAAATTGGAATCAAGCAGTACACAGGGGGTTAAAAATTGTCAAAGCGCCGATAAATGGGTTATAGCTGAGATAGAAATGTTAAATATCCAAAGAAAATCAGGTGGCAAACAAATTGATAATGATATATGGGACCTGGTATTAACTTGGAATTGAAGTCAAATCAGATGAAAATCAGCCATGTTTGCAGGCATGCAAGTGGGAGGGAGGGCATATGGTGTGTCCAGCATATGTTGATTGATGATTAGGTATGTCCTGTTCTAAACTTGGCTAATGGGTTAGATATGTATATACATTATTAAGGTAAAATATATAATAGCTTGCTATTGATGGATGAGTCATAAGGTAATACCGGATAAAGCACAACTGGACTGGTTCAGAATAAAGGTCACCAAATTGATTCATTGTGAGGGAATGATAATCTCTATATTTTGTATAAAATAAAAATGTTTGCTCTCTAGTGGGAGGGGTGATGTAAAGGGCACGCTGCTGATTAGAGGAAATAGTTTTGCTATTGTTAATCCTGATTGAAATTGTAATAATTCATATGCCGTCTTCCACCTGGGTGGGGGAGATTAAGATATATGTACCAGGGATGTATATATCTGCTGAAATGTTTTTATCTACTGAATTGGGCACACTAAATAGGACACATGTCTCCCGTAATAGTGTTTAAAATAAACTAAAAGCAATTTAAAAGAATGAAATCTTTAATAATTTCCTTTGAGATGCTTGATTACTTTAGAGATCCACTTACTGTTGTTTTTGTGCATTTACAGGGCCTTCTCAAGTATCTTCAAACAATGTTACTCTTAACAATTGGAATTCAACGAATTACATTGTAGTCAATTGGATTGCGCCACCTGGTCTTGTGGAGCGGTATGCAGTCTCCCTCCAAGGAGCTGTCACCCAGAACAAAACAGTTAACTCTGTTCTTCCCGTTAATTTTACAGACTTACTCCCTGGCAGAGAATATAATTTCACAATTACAACATTCAGCGGCCCTTTCAATAAGACATCATCAGTAGTTTCTGAGGCAACATGTAAGTTAAGCTGACACTTCTGTTTTGCTTATTGTGCAAAGCACGGAATCTCATTAACTAACTGAAGCTGCAAAACGTGATGATTGGTATGGGATTGATCCTTTTCAACAACGTTAAAATATTAATTGTATTTTTGATACAGTTATTGTTTAATTTATATATATATTTTTTTTTTTTATGACACTTGTAGAGCGCGTACAATTACCCGTGGGCGTCTCGGCGCTAAAAATGCATTGATGTCTCACCATGATCAGAAAGTACAGAGATATGAGTTACTGATCGAATAACCACGTTTTCAGTTTTTTTCTGAACTGAAGAAGTGAGGGGCATGTTTTTATGTGGTTTGGTAGGGTGTTCCAAAGTCTAGGGGCCGCAATAGAAAAGCGGCGATCACCCCAGGAAGCTGTTCGGCTGCGTTGAACCACTAATTGGTTGAGTGAGGTGGATCGGAGAGTTCTCGGCGGGTTATAGGGAATCAGTTTCTCTTTGAGGAAGCAAGGGCCTTGGTCCTGTAGTGCCTTGTAGGCTATGCACAAAGATTTAAATTTTACCCTGTTATGGATGGACAGCCAGTGATAGCTCTTCAGGGTGTCCGAGATAGGTGCAAATTTGTTTTTTTTTTACAATACGCGAGCAGCCGCATTCTGCACGGTCTGTAATTTTTTGGTAACTCTGCTCTGAGCACTGAGCAGCAGACCGTTGCAATAATCTAGCGATGTCAGAACAAGGGAGGTGACTAACGTTTTGGCTGCTGACTCTGGTAGATAAGGTATAATTTTTCTTACCATTCTAAGCTTGAAATGGGCGTTGGCTGCCACCTTATTTGCATGGGCCATGAAATTAAGCTGGTCATCGAAGGTAACTCCTAGGTTTCTGACTTTGACCGTGGGGCAGGGAGGTGTACCTAAGACCGATGGCCACCAGGCTGCCGACCAAACTGGGGAGAGGTTACCAAAGATAACCACCTCCGTTTTATCGGAGTTGAGCTTCAGGCAATTCTTTGCCATCCACTCACCGATAGCAATCATCCCACTTTGGAATCTCTCTGCCACCCTCTGTCCATCACCCTTTATTGCCAGCACCAGCTGAGTGTCGTCGGCGGATGAGGTTAGGCCCATCCCATATGCTTTGATGCTTAATGAGGCACATCTTTGGTATTGCTGTTGTAGCATCTTTCAAACCCTAATCAAATAATTATAACTGAAGTATTGTTTTTAATTATACATCCTGAGAAAATATTTTTCACTATATTGCGCAATGTTTATGAAAATATGATTTTCATTGCTATGTGAGTTTTGGAGCTGCCATATGGAAAAAGCTGTGCCGATCCTTCTTTACTGCCAGTGAATGTGGATCTATACTACACACGGCAAAACAACCAGCATGATCGTGAGCTGTGAAGCTTTTAAAAGCAATACTAATACTTTGAATTCACAATAGGGGTAGAGAAAGCATGCTTGGGGAACTTCTTGGGAAGCGATATGTAAGCATCCCAATGCTACGAGAGTGCATTACTTCCTATAATTTTGTAGTTAACAATTTATTTTTATTTTTGGGGTTTGACAAGATTATGTTCACTATCAGCAATAGTAAGTGTTTTTCCCAGTTAACATTTGTGTAATGTGCCTATTATTCAAGATAATATAGTCAACAATAAAGTTGACTGAGTGACTGTAAGTAATATACATTATATTCAAAATGTAAAGCACATTTAAAATTATTAAACAGTAATGTTATTATTACACTCAGGAATTTTAATATAAGTATCACATATGCATTCATGTACAGAGCCCTGGTATCTCCAGTGCCAAATGTCATAGGAATTGCAGTGAAACTCTGTCACTTCACATTACGAAAGTGATGTAATGCTTTCAAGGTGTCAAATCCTCATCATTCAGTCTATAACAGGAGAATTTGATATACTGGAAATGAAAACACTGTGTTGCGAGGGCACCTTTATGTACATTTGTTTATAGGGCAGCACTTTAAAATCTGTAAATTCTGCCAAGAAGTATTTTCTAGAGTGTGCTACCTTCACATGTGATTTTGAACACTAAAGTAGCTTTAGTAGCCATTTCATATGGCACATATACAATGCTGACTATGAAAAAACAACATTTATCATTTAAAATTGGCTTTTTTCTAACATGAATTTGTGAACTGAAGATGATTATAAAAACATGATGTGTTCTATAATAATGTGTTGTCTAAAGTTAATCATCAAATTTATTTGTATATCATTGTCGGGATGATAGACACTAGAAAAACTGATTAAAATGTAGATTTACAGATTACTGGATATGTAGCCACCAATGTATTTATTCTAAAGGTGCTCAATCTGCTATTTACAAGATAAATGTTTTTTTATGAAGTGCACTATTCAATTTGTCTAATAATTTCATGGTCAACAGATCCTGTACGTCCGGGTTTGGTGACATCAATAAAGGCAGAAGAAAACAGCATCAAACTTTCGTGGGATCCACCTTTAAATATGAGTGACTCACAAGTCACTTACAATATCACATACAGTAGTTCACAAAGAAATGGAAGCATTATAAACAACAGTAACTATGCGAGTATTGAGAACCTTGTTTCAGGAACTAACTACACAATAAGTGTAGTAACAGTCGGTGCTCATAATTATGCAAGTCCCCCTTTGCTCACGTCTTCATATACATGTAAGTAGTGCAATCCTTCTGTGAATATTTTATAATTGAAATACCAGTGTTGATGTCCTTATTATTTAACTGTAATCTGGAATAGGAATCCACCCAAAATTATTTCAATCTTTAGTAATCGCTAATATTTTTACAATTTATGTCTTTAAACCACTTTCATGACAAAGAATGAAGGTACAAAATGAAAATGGCTTGAGTTGACATCTCCATTTTAAGTATATTATGTGTCCGTGGAGAATGGCTTATGCCAAGTTTAATGATTGCAGGGAATATCACAGTATTATAACACAAGAATCATGATTCAAATATTTCTTTTTCATTTTGAGTCCCTTCCCTAGACCAAATGGTTCACACTATCCCTCCGCAAATAGAGTTATTTTTATTAGCCTATTTTATGTTACAAAACCTTAAATGCACAGTCGACATTTACAACTTAGTTTCTGACAAAAAAAAACATGTCCTGCATCATTTCTCAGACATTTCTGAACTGCAAAAAAGTACATGTTTTCTCAAAGTAGTGCAATTCACATTTAACTTCGGGAACAGTGAAATGGTGCAGCTTGTCACATCATTGCTTAGTCCCAGAGAACCCTTTCACAAATGTTTTTCCATATGGTCTGTGGATATGATCATATTGGACAGTTAACTCAAAGTGTATTGAAGTTTTTATAGTCATCACTTGCAGGAGTGTATCGTTGGAACCAGGTGCTTGATTGTTAGGACAACTGATGGAAAGCAAGGCAATAAAAACGTTTCGCAGTTATATTGACTCTGCCATAATTTTGGCCAAAAGTAATGTAGACATAAATTGGAATCAAGCAGTACACAGGGGGTTAAAAATTGTCAAAGCGCCGATAAATGGGTTATAGCTGAGATAGAAATGTTAAATATCCAAAGAAAATCAGGTGGCAAACAAATTGATAATGATATATGGGACCTGGTATTAACTTGGAATTGAAGTCAAATCAGATGAAAATCAGCCATGTTTGCAGGCATGCAAGTGGGAGGGAGGGCATATGGTGTGTCCAGCATATGTTGATTGATGATTAGGTATGTCCTGTTCTAAACTTGGCTAATGGGTTAGATATGTATATACATTATTAAGGTAAAATGTATAATAGCTTGCTATTGATGGATGAGTCATAAGGTAATACCGGATAAAGCACAACTGGTCTGGTTCAGAATAAAGGTCGCCAAATTGATTCATTGTGAGGGTATGATAATCTCTATATTTTTAATAAAATAAAAATGTTTGCTCTCTAGTGGGAGGGGTGATGTAAAGGGCACGCTGCCGATTAGAGGAAATAGTTTTGCTATTGTTAATCCTGATTGAAATTGTAATAATTCATATGCCGTCTCCCACCTGGGTGGGGGAGATTAAGATATATGTACCAGGGATGTATATATCTGATGAAATGTTTTTGTCTACTGAATTGGGCACACTAAATACGACATGTCTCCCGTAATAGTGTTTAAAATAAACTAAAAGCAATTTAAAAGAATGAAAATATTTAATCATTTCCTTTGAGATGCTTGATTACTTTAGAGATCCAATTACTGTTGTTTTTGTGCATTTACAGGGCCTTCTCAAGTATCTTCAAACAATGTTACTCTAAACAATTGGAATTCAACGAATTACATTGTAGTCAATTGGATTGCGCCACCTGGTCTTGTGGAGCGGTATGCAGTCTCCCTCCAAGGAGCTGTCACCCAGAACAAAACAGTTAACTCTGTTCTTCCCGTTAATTTTACAGACTTACTCCCTGGCAGAGAATATAATTTCACAATTACAACATTCAGCGGCCCTTTCAATAAGACATCATCAGTAGTTTCTGAGGCAACATGTAAGTTAAGCTGACACTTCTGTTTTGTTTATTGTGCAAAGCACGGAATCTCATTAACTAACTGAAGCTGCAAAACGTGATGATTGGTATGGGATTGATCCTTTTCAACAACGTTAAAATATTAATTGTATGTTTGATACAGTTATTGTTTAATGAGGCACATCTTTGGTATTGCTGTTGTAGCATCTTTCAAACCCTAATCAAATAATTATAACTGAAGTATTGTTTTTAATTATACATCCTGAGAAAATATTTTTCACTATATTGCGCAATGTTTATGAAAATATGATTTTCATTGCTATGTTAGTTTTGGAGCTGCCATATGGAAAAAGCTGTGCCGATCCTTCTTTACTGCCAGTGAATGTGGATCTATACTACACACGGTAAAACAGCCAGCATGATCGTGAGCTGTGAAGCTTTTAAAAGCATTACTAATACTTTGAATTCACGATAGGGGTAGAGAAAGCATGCTTGGGGAACGTCTTGGGAAGAGATATGTAAGCATCCCAATGCTACGAGAGTGCATTACTTCCTATAATTTTGTAGTTAACAATTTCTTTTTATTTTTGGGGTTTGACAAGATTAGGTTCACTATCAGCAATAGTAAGTGTTTTTCCCAGTTAACATTTGTGTAATGTGCCTATTATTCAAGATAATATAGTCAACCATAAAGTTGACTGAGTGACTGTAAGTAATATACATTATATTCATAATGTAAAGCACATTTAAAATTATTAAACAGTAATGTTATTATTACACTCAGGAATTTTAATATAAGTATCACATATGCATTCATGTACAGAGCCCTGGTATCTCCAGTGCCAAATGTCATAGGAATTGCAGTGAAACTCTGTCTCTTCACATTACGAAAGTGATGTAATGCTTTCAAGGTGTCAAATCCTCATCATTCAGTCTGTAACAGGAGAATTTAATATACTGGAAATGAAAACACTGTGTTGCGAGGGCACCTTTATGTACATTTGTTTATAGGGCAGCAATTTAAAATCTGTAAATTCTGCCAAGAAGTATTTTTTAGAGTGTGCTACCTTCACATGTGATTTTGAACACTAAAGTAGCTTTAGTAGCCATTTCATATGGCACATATACAATGCTGACTATGAAAAAACAACATTTATCATTTAACATTGGCTTTTTTCTAACATGAATTTGTGAACTGAAGATGATTATAAAAACATGATGTGTTCTATAATAATGTGTTGTCTAAAGTTAATCATCAAATTTATTTGTATATCATTGTCGGGATGATAGACACTAGAAAAACTGATTAAAATGTACATGTACAGATTACTGGATATGTAGCCACCAATGTATTTATTCTAAAGGTGCTCAATCTGCTATTTACAAGATAAATGTTTTTTTATGAAGTGCACTATTCAATTTGTCTAATAATTTCATGGTCAACAGATCCTGTACGTCCGGGTTTGGTGACATCAATAAAGGCAGAAGAAAACAGCATCAAACTTTCGTGGGATCCACCTTTAAATATGAGTGACTCACAAGTCACTTACAATATCACATACAGCAGTTCACAAAGAAATGGAAGCATTATAAACAACAGTAACTATGCGAGTATTGAGAACCTTGTTTCAGGAACTAACTACACAATAAGTGTAGTAACAGTCGGTACTCATAATTATGCAAGTCCCCCTTTGCTCACGTCTTCATATACATGTAAGTAGTGCAATCCTTCTGTGAATATTTTATAATTGAAATACCAGTGTTGATGTCCTTATAATTTAACTGTAATCTGGAATAGGAATCCACCAAAAATTATTTCAATCTTTAGTAATCGCTAATATTTTTACAATTCATGTCTTTAAACCACTTTCATGACAAAGAATGAAGGTACAAAATGAAAATGGCTCGAGTTGACATCCTCATTTTAAGTATATTATGTGTCCGTGGAGAATGGCTTATGCCAAGTTTAATGATTGCAGGGAATATCACAGTATTATAACACAAGAATCATGATTCAAATATTTCTTTTTCATTTTGAGTCCCTTCCCTAGACCAAATGGTTCACACTATCCCTCTGCAAATAGAGTTATTTTTATTAGCCTATTTTATGTTACAAAACCTTAAATGCACAGTCGACATTTAAAACTTAGTTTCTGACAAAAAAAAAACATGTCCTGCATCATTTCTCAGACATTTCTGAACCTCAAAAAAGTACATGTTTTCTCAAAGTAGTGCAATTCACATTTAACTTCGGGAACAGTGAAATGGTGCAGCTTGTCACATCATTGCTTAGTCCCAGAGAACCCTTTCACTAGTGTTTTTCCATATGGTCTGTGGATATGATCATATTGGACAGTTAAATCAAAGTGTATTGAAGTTTTTATAGTCATCACTTGCAGGAGTGTATCATTGGAACCAGGTGCTTGATTGTTAGGACAACTGATGCAAACCAAGGCAATAAAAACGTTTTGCAGTTATATTGACTCTGCCATAATTTTGGCCAAAAGTAATGTAGGCATAAATTGGAATCAAGCAGTACACAGGGGGTTAAAAATTGTCAAAGCGCCGATAAATAGGTTATAGCTGAGATAGAAATGTTAAATATCCAAAGAAAATCAGGTGGCAAACAAATTGAGAATGATATATGGGACCTGGTATTAACTTGGAATTGAAGTCAAATCAGATGAAAATCAGCCATGTTTGCAGGCATGCAAGTGGGAGGGAGGGCATATGGTGTGTCCAGCATATGTTGATTGATGATTAGGTATGTCCTGTTCTAAACGTGGCTAATGGGTTAGATATGTATATACATTATTAAGGTAAAATGTATAATAGCTTGCTATTGATGGATGAGTCATAAAGTAATACCGGATAAAGCACAACTGGTCTGGTTCAGAATAAAGGTCACCAAATTGATTCATTGTGAGGGAATGATAATCTCTATATTTTTTAATAAAATAAAAATGTTTGCTCTCTAGTGGGAGGGGTGATGTAAAGGGCACGCTGCCGATTAGAGGAAATAGTTTTGCTATTGTTAATCCTGATTGAAATTGTAATAATTCATATGCCGTCTCCCACCTGGGTGGGGGAGATTAAGATATATGTACCAGGGATGTATATATCTGATGAAATGTTTTTGTCTACTGAATTGGGCACACTAAATACGACATGTCTCCCGTAATAGTGATTAAAATAAACTAAAAGCAATTTAAAAGAATGAAATCTTTAATCATTTCCTTTGAGATGCTTGATTACTTTAGAGATCCAATTACTGTTGTTTTTGTGCATTTACAGGGCCTTCTCAAGTATCTTCAAACAATGTTACTCTTAACAATTGGAATTCAACGAATTACATTGTAGTCAATTGGATTGCGCCACCTGGTCTTGTGGAGCGGTATGCAGTCTCCCTCCAAGGAGCTGTCACCCAGAACAAAACAGTTAACTCTGTTCTTCCCGTTAATTTTACAGACTTACTCCCTGGCAGAGAATATAATTTCACAATTACAACATTCAGCGGCCCTTTCAATAAGACATCATCAGTAGTTTCTGAGGCAACATGTAAGTTAAGCTGACACTTCTGTTTTGTGTATTGTGCAAAGCACGGAATCTCATTAACTAACTGAAGCTGCAAAACGTGATGATTGGTATGGGATTGATCCTTTTCAACAACGTTAAAATATTAATTGTATGTTTGATACAGTTATTGTTTATTGAGGCACATCTTTGGTATTGCTGTTGTAGCATCTTTCGAACACTAATCAAATAATTATAACTGAAGTATTGTTTTTAATTATAAATCCTGAGAAAATATTTTTCACTATATTGTGCAATGTATATGAAAATATGATTTTCATTGCTACGTGAGTTTTGGAGCTGCCATATGGAAAAAGCTGTGCTGATCCTCCTTTACTGCCAGTGAATGTGGATCTATACTACACACGGCAAAACAACCAGCATGATCGTGAGCTGTGAAGTTTTTAAAAGCATTACTAATACTTTGAATTCACAATAGGGGTAGAGAAAGCATGCTTGGGGAACTTCTTGGGAAGAGATATGTAAGCATCCCAATGCTACGAGAGTGCATTACTTCCTATAATTTTGTAGTTAACAATTTCTTTTTATTTTTGGGGTTTGACAAGATTAGGTTCACTATCAGCAATAGTAAGTGTTTTTCCCAGTTAACATTTGTGTAATGTGCCTATTATTCAAGATAATATAGTCAACAATAAAGTTGACTGAGTGACTGTAAGTAATATACATTATATTCAAAATGTAAAGCACATTTAAAATTAGTAAACAGTAATGTTATTATTATACTCAGGAATTTTAATATAAGTATCACATATGCATTCATGTACAGAGCCCTGGTATCTCCAGTGCCAAATGTCATAGGAAATGCAGTGAAACTCTGTCCCTTCACATTACGAAAGTGATGTAATGCTTTCAAGGTGTCAAATCCTCATCATTCAGTCTGTAACAGGAGAATTTGATATACTGGAAATGAAAACACTGTGTTGCGAGGGCACCTTTATGTACATTTGTTTATAGGGCAGCACTTTAAAATCTGTAAATTCTGCCAAGAAGTATTTTCTAGAGTGTGATACCTTCACATGTGATTTTGAACACTAAAGTAGCTTTAGTAGCCATTTCATATGGCACATATACAATGCTGACTATGAAAAAACAACATTTATCATTTAAAATTGGCTTTTTTCTAACATGAATTTGTGAACTGAAGATGATTATAAAAACATGATGTGTTCTATAATAATGTGTTGTCTAAAGTTAATCATCAAATTTATTTGTATATCATTGTCGGGATGATAGACACTAGAAAAACTGATTAAAATGTAGATATACAGATTACTGGATATGTAGCCACCAATGTATTTATTCTAAAGGTGCTCAATCTGCTATTTACAAGATAAATGTTTTTTTATGAAGTGCACTATTCAATTTGTCTAATAATTTCATGGTCAACAGATCCTGTACGTCCGGGTTTGGTGACATCAATAAAGGCAGAAGAAAACAGCATCAAACTTTCGTGGGATCCACCTTTAAATATGAGTGACTCACAAGTCACTTACAATATCACATACAGCAGTTCACAAAGAAATGGAAGCATTATAAACAACAGTAACTATGCGAGTATTGAGAACCTTGTTTCAGGAACTAACTACACAATAAGTGTAATAACAGTCGGTACTCATAATTATGCAAGTCCCCCTTTGCTCACGTCTTCATATACATGTAAGTAGTGCAATCCTTCTGTGAATATTTTATAATTGAAATACCAGTGTTGATGTCCTTATAATTTAACTGTAATCTGGAATAGGAATCCACCAAAAATTATTTCAATCTTTAGTAATCGCTAATATTTTTACAATTCATGTCTTTAAACCACTTTCATGACAAAGAATGAAGGTACAAAATGAAAATGGCTCGAGTTGACATCCTCATTTTAAGTATATTATGTGTCCGTGGAGAATGGCTTATGCCAAGTTTAATGATTGCAGGGAATATCACAGTATTATAACACAAGAATCATGATTCAAATATTTCTTTTTCATTTTGAGTCCCTTCCCTAGACCAAATGGTTCACACTATCCCTCTGCAAATAGAGTTATTTTTATTAGCCTATTTTATGTTACAAAACCTTAAATGCACAGTCGACATTTACAACTTAGTTTCTGACAAAAAAAAAACATGTCCTGCATCATTTCTCAGAAATTTCTGAACTGCAAAAAAGTACATGTTTTCTCAAAGTAGTGCAATTCACATTTAACTTCGGGAACAGTGAAATGGTGCAGCTTGTCACATCATTGCTTATTCCCAGAGAACCCTTTCACTAGTGTTTTTCCATATGGTCTGTGGATATGATCATATTGGACAGTTAAATCAAAGTGTATTGAAGTTTTTATAGTCATCACTTGCAGGAGTGTATCATTGGAACCAGGTGCTTGATTGTTAGGACAACTGATGCAAACCAAGGCAATAAAAACGTTTTGCAGTTATATTGACTCTGCCATAATTTTGGCCAAAAGTAATGTAGGCATAAATTGGAATCAAGCAGTACACAGGGGGTTAAAAATTGTCAAAGCGCCGATAAATAGGTTATAGCTGAGATAGAAATGTTAAATATCCAAAGAAAATCAGGTGGCAAACAAATTGAGAATGATATATGGGACCTGGTATTAACTTGGAATTGAAGTCAAATCAGATGAAAATCAGCCATGTTTGCAGGCATGCAAGTGGGAGGGAGGGCATATGGTGTGTCCAGCATATGTTGATTGATGATTAGGTATGTCCTGTTCTAAACGTGGCTAATGGGTTAGATATGTATATACATTATTAAGGTAAAATGTATAATAGCTTGCTATTGATGGATGAGTCATAAAGTAATACCGGATAAAGCACAACTGGTCTGGTTCAGAATAAAGGTCACCAAATTGATTCATTGTGAGGGAATGATAATCTCTATATTTTTTAATAAAATAAAAATGTTTGCTCTCTAGTGGGAGGGGTGATGTAAAGGGCACGCTGCCGATTAGAGGAAATAGTTTTGCTATTGTTAATCCTGATTGAAATTGTAATAATTCATATGCCGTCTCCCACCTGGGTGGGGGAGATTAAGATATATGTACCAGGGATGTATATATCTGATGAAATGTTTTTGTCTACTGAATTGGGCACACTAAATACGACATGTCTCCCGTAATAGTGATTAAAATAAACTAAAAGCAATTTAAAAGAATGAAATCTTTAATCATTTCCTTTGAGATGCTTGATTACTTTAGAGATCCAATTACTGTTGTTTTTGTGCATTTACAGGGCCTTCTCAAGTATCTTCAAACAATGTTACTCTTAACAATTGGAATTCAACGAATTACATTGTAGTCAATTGGATTGCGCCACCTGGTCTTGTGGAGCGGTATGCAGTCTCCCTCCAAGGAGCTGTCACCCAGAACAAAACAGTTAACTCTGTTCTTCCCGTTAATTTTACAGACTTACTCCCTGGCAGAGAATATAATTTCACAATTACAACATTCAGCGGCCCTTTCAATAAGACATCATCAGTAGTTTCTGAGGCAACATGTAAGTTAAGCTGACACTTCTGTTTTGTGTATTGTGCAAAGCACGGAATCTCATTAACTAACTGAAGCTGCAAAACGTGATGATTGGTATGGGATTGATCCTTTTCAACAACGTTAAAATATTAATTGTATGTTTGATACAGTTATTGTTTATTGAGGCACATCTTTGGTATTGCTGTTGTAGCATCTTTCGAACACTAATCAAATAATTATAACTGAAGTATTGTTTTTAATTATAAATCCTGAGAAAATATTTTTCACTATATTGTGCAATGTATATGAAAATATGATTTTCATTGCTACGTGAGTTTTGGAGCTGCCATATGGAAAAAGCTGTGCTGATCCTCCTTTACTGCCAGTGAATGTGGATCTATACTACACACGGCAAAACAACCAGCATGATCGTGAGCTGTGAAGTTTTTAAAAGCATTACTAATACTTTGAATTCACAATAGGGGTAGAGAAAGCATGCTTGGGGAACTTCTTGGGAAGAGATATGTAAGCATCCCAATGCTACGAGAGTGCATTACTTCCTATAATTTTGTAGTTAACAATTTCTTTTTATTTTTGGGGTTTGACAAGATTAGGTTCACTATCAGCAATAGTAAGTGTTTTTCCCAGTTAACATTTGTGTAATGTGCCTATTATTCAAGATAATATAGTCAACAATAAAGTTGACTGAGTGACTGTAAGTAATATACATTATATTCAAAATGTAAAGCACATTTAAAATTAGTAAACAGTAATGTTATTATTATACTCAGGAATTTTAATATAAGTATCACATATGCATTCATGTACAGAGCCCTGGTATCTCCAGTGCCAAATGTCATAGGAAATGCAGTGAAACTCTGTCCCTTCACATTACGAAAGTGATGTAATGCTTTCAAGGTGTCAAATCCTCATCATTCAGTCTGTAACAGGAGAATTTGATATACTGGAAATGAAAACACTGTGTTGCGAGGGCACCTTTATGTACATTTGTTTATAGGGCAGCACTTTAAAATCTGTAAATTCTGCCAAGAAGTATTTTCTAGAGTGTGATACCTTCACATGTGATTTTGAACACTAAAGTAGCTTTAGTAGCCATTTCATATGGCACATATACAATGCTGACTATGAAAAAACAACATTTATCATTTAAAATTGGCTTTTTTCTAACATGAATTTGTGAACTGAAGATGATTATAAAAACATGATGTGTTCTATAATAATGTGTTGTCTAAAGTTAATCATCAAATTTATTTGTATATCATTGTCGGGATGATAGACACTAGAAAAACTGATTAAAATGTAGATATACAGATTACTGGATATGTAGCCACCAATGTATTTATTCTAAAGGTGCTCAATCTGCTATTTACAAGATAAATGTTTTTTTATGAAGTGCACTATTCAATTTGTCTAATAATTTCATGGTCAACAGATCCTGTACGTCCGGGTTTGGTGACATCAATAAAGGCAGAAGAAAACAGCATCAAACTTTCGTGGGATCCACCTTTAAATATGAGTGACTCACAAGTCACTTACAATATCACATACAGCAGTTCACAAAGAAATGGAAGCATTATAAACAACAGTAACTATGCGAGTATTGAGAACCTTGTTTCAGGAACTAACTACACAATAAGTGTAGTAACAGTCGGTACTCATAATTATGCAAGTCCCCCTTTGCTCACGTCTTCATATACATGTAAGTAGTGCAATCCTTCTGTGAATATTTTATAATTGAAATACCAGTGTTGATGTCCTTATAATTTAACTGTAATCTGGAATAGGAATCCACCAAAAATTATTTCAATCTTTAGTAATCGCTAATATTTTTACAATTCATGTCTTTAAACCACTTTCATGACAAAGAATGAAGGTACAAAATGAAAATGGCTCGAGTTGACATCCTCATTTTAAGTATATTATGTGTCCGTGGAGAATGGCTTATGCCAAGTTTAATGATTGCAGGGAATATCACAGTATTATAACACAAGAATCATGATTCAAATATTTCTTTTTCATTTTGAGTCCCTTCCCTAGACCAAATGGTTCACACTATCCCTCTGCAAATAGAGTTATTTTTATTAGCCTATTTTATGTTACAAAACCTTAAATGCACAGTCGACATTTACAACTTAGTTTCTGACAAAAAAAAACATGTCCTGCATCATTTCTCAGAAATTTCTGAACTGCAAAAAAGTACATGTTTTCTCAAAGTAGTGCAATTCACATTTAACTTCGGGAACAGTGAAATGGTGCAGCTTGTCACATCATTGCTTATTCCCAGAGAACCCTTTCACAAGTGTTTTTCCATATGGTCTGTGGATATGATCATATTGGACAGTTAACTCAAAGTGTATTGAAGTTTTTATAGTCATCACTTGCAGGAGTGTATCGTTGGAACCAGGTGCTTGATTGTTAGGACAACTGATGCAAAGCAAGGCAATAAAAACGTTTCGCAGTTATATTGACTCTGCCATAATTTTGGCCAAAAGTAATGTAGACATAAATTGGAATCAAGCAGTACACAGGGGGTTAAAAATTGTCAAAGCGCCGATAAATGGGTTATAGCTGAGATAGAAATGTTAAATATCCAAAGAAAATCAGGTGGCAAACAAATTGATAATGATATATGGGACCTGGTATTAACTTGGAATTGAAGTCAAATCAGATGAAAATCAGCCATGTTTGCAGGCATGCAAGTGGGAGGGAGGGCATATGGTGTGTCCAGCATATGTTGATTGATGATTAGGTATGTCCTGTTCTAAACTTGGCTAATGGGTAAGATATGTATATACATTATTAAGGTAAAATATATAATAGCTTGCTATTGATGGATGAGTCATAAGGTAATACCGGATAAAGCACAACTGGACTGGTTCAGAATAAAGGTCACCAAATTGATTCATTGTGAGGGAATGATAATCTCTATATTTTGTATAAAATAAAAATGTTTGCTCTCTAGTGGGAGGGGTGATGTAAAGGGCACGCTGCTGAATAGAGGAAATAGTTTTGCTATTGTTAATCCTGATTGAAATTGTAATAATTCATATGCCGTCTTCCACCTGGGTGGGGGAGATTAAGATATATGTACCAGGGATGTATATATCTGCTGAAATGTTTTTATCTACTGAATTGGGCACACTAAATAGGACACATGTCTCCCGTAATAGTGTTTAAAATAAACTAAAAGCAATTTAAAAGAATGAAATCTTTAATAATTTCCTTTGAGATGCTTGATTACTTTAGAGATCCACTTACTGTTGTTTTTGTGCATTTACAGGGCCTTCTCAAGTATCTTCAAACAATGTTACTCTTAACAATTGGAATTCAACGAATTACATTGTAGTCAATTGGATTGCGCCACCTGGTCTTGTGGAGCGGTATGCAGTCTCCCTCCAAGGAGCTGTCACCCAGAACAAAACAGTTAACTCTGTTCTTCCCGTTAATTTTACAGACTTACTCCCTGGCAGAGAATATAATTTCACAATTACAACATTCAGCGGCCCTTTCAATAAGACATCATCAGTAGTTTCTGAGGCAACATGTAAGTTAAGCTGACACTTCTGTTTTGCTTATTGTGCAAAGCACGGAATCTCATTAACTAACTGAAGCTGCAAAACGTGATGATTGGTATGGGATTGATCCTTTTCAACAACGTTAAAATATTAATTGTATTTTTGATACAGTTATTGTTTAATTTATTTTTTTTTTTTTTTTTTTATGACACTTGTAGAGCGCGTACAATTACCCGTGGGCGTCTCGGCGCTAAAAATGCATTGATGTCTCACCATGATCAGAAAGTACAGAGATATGAGTTACTGATCGAATAACCACGTTTTCAGTTTTTTTCTGAACTGAAGAAGTGAGGGGCATGTTTTTATGTGGTTTGGTAGGGTGTTCCAAAGTCTAGGGGCCGCAATAGAAAAGCGGCGATCACCCCAGGAAGCTGTTCGGCTGCGTTGAACCACTAATTGGTTGAGTGAGGTGGATCGGAGAGTTCTCGGCGGGTTATAGGGAATCAGTTTCTCTTTGAGGAAGCAAGGGCCTTGGTCCTGTAGTGCCTTGTAGGCTATGCACAAAGATTTAAATTTTACCCTGTTATGGATGGACAGCCAGTGATAGCTCTTCAGGGTGTCCGAGATAGGTGCAAATTTGTTTTTTTTTTACAATACGCGAGCAGCCGCATTCTGCACGGTCTGTAATTTTTTGGTAACTCTGCTCTGAGCACTGAGCAGCAGACCGTTGCAATAATCTAGCGATGTCAGAACAAGGGAGGTGACTAACGTTTTGGCTGCTGACTCTGGTAGATAAGGTATAATTTTTCTTACCATTCTAAGCTTGAAATAGGCGTTGGCTGCCACCTTATTTGCATGGGCCATGAAATTAAGCTGGTCATCGAAGGTAACTCCTAGGTTTCTGACTTTGACCGTGGGGCAGGGAGGTGTACCTAAGACCGATGGCCACCAGGCTGCCGACCAAACTGGGGAGAGGTTACCAAAGATAACCACCTCCGTTTTATCGGAGTTGAGCTTCAGGCAATTCTTTGCCATCCACTCACCGATAGCAATCATCCCACTTTGGAATCTCTCTGCCACCCTCTGTCCATCACCCTTTATTGCCAGCACCAGCTGAGTGTCGTCGGCGTATGAGGTTAGGCCCATCCCATATGCTTTGATGCTTAATGAGGCACATCTTTGGTATTGCTGTTGTAGCATCTTTCAAACCCTAATCAAATAATTATAACTGAAGTATTGTTTTTAATTATACATCCTGAGAAAATATTTTTCACTATATTGCGCAATGTTTATGAAAATATGATTTTCATGGCTATGTGAGTTTTGGAGCTGCCATATGGAAAAAGCTGTGCCGATCCTTCTTTACTGCCAGTGAATGTGGATCTATACTACACACGGCAAAACAACCAGCATGATCGTGAGCTGTGAAGCTTTTAAAAGCAATACTAATACTTTGAATTCACAATAGGGGTAGAGAAAGCATGCTTGGGGAACTTCTTGGGAAGAGATATGTAAGCATCCCAATGCTACGAGAGTGCATTACTTCCTATAATTTTGTAGTTAACAATTTATTTTTATTTTTGGGGTTTGACAAGATTATGTTCACTATCAGCAATAGTAAGTGTTTTTCCCAGTTAACATTTGTGTAATGTGCCTATTATTCAAGATAATATAGTCAACAATAAAGTTGACTGAGTGACTGTAAGTAATATACATTATATTCAAAATGTAAAGCACATTTAAAATTATTAAACAGTAATGTTATTATTACACTCAGGAATTTTAATATAAGTATCACATATGCATTCATGTACAGAGCCCTGGTATCTCCAGTGCCAAATGTCATAGGAATTGCAGTGAAACTCTGTCACTTCACATTACGAAAGTGATGTAATGCTTTCAAGGTGTCAAATCCTCATCATTCAGTCTATAACAGGAGAATTTGATATACTGGAAATGAAAACACTGTGTTGCGAGGGCACCTTTATGTACATTTGTTTATAGGGCAGCACTTTAAAATCTGTAAATTCTGCCAAGAAGTATTTTCTAGAGTGTGCTACCTTCACATGTGATTTTGAACACTAAAGTAGCTTTAGTAGCCATTTCATATGGCACATATACAATGCTGACTATGAAAAAACAACATTTATCATTTAAAATTGGCTTTTTTCTAACATGAATTTGTGAACTGAAGATGATTATAAAAACATGATGTGTTCTATAATAATGTGTTGTCTAAAGTTAATCATCAAATTTATTTGTATATCATTGTCGGGATGATAGACACTAGAAAAACTGATTAAAATGTAGATTTACAGATTACTGGATATGTAGCCACCAATGTATTTATTCTAAAGGTGCTCAATCTGCTATTTACAAGATAAATGTTTTTTTATGAAGTGCACTATTCAATTTGTCTAATAATTTCATGGTCAACAGATCCTGTACGTCCGGGTTTGGTGACATCAATAAAGGCAGAAGAAAACAGCATCAAACTTTCGTGGGATCCACCTTTAAATATGAGTGACTCACAAGTCACTTACAATATCACATACAGTAGTTCACAAAGAAATGGAAGCATTATAAACAACAGTAACTATGCGAGTATTGAGAACCTTGTTTCAGGAACTAACTACACAATAAGTGTAGTAACAGTCGGTGCTCATAATTATGCAAGTCCCCCTTTGCTCACGTCTTCATATACATGTAAGTAGTGCAATCCTTCTGTGAATATTTTATAATTGAAATACCAGTGTTGATGTCCTTATTATTTAACTGTAATCTGGAATAGGAATCCACCCAAAATTATTTCAATCTTTAGTAATCGCTAATATTTTTACAATTTATGTCTTTAAACCACTTTCATGACAAAGAATGAAGGTACAAAATGAAAATGGCTTGAGTTGACATCTCCATTTTAAGTATACTATGTGTCCGTGGAGAATGGCTTATGCCAAGTTTAATGATTGCAGGGAATATCACAGTATTATAACACAAGAATCATGATTCAAATATTTCTTTTTCATTTTGAGTCCCTTCCCTAGACCAAATGGTTCACACTATCCCTCCGCAAATAGAGTTATTTTTATTAGCCTATTTTAAGTTACAAAACCTTAAATGCACAGTCGACATTTACAACTTAGTTTCTGACAAAAAAATAACATGTCCTGCATCATTTATCAGACATTTCTGAACTGCAAAAAAGTACATGTTTTCTCAAAGTAGTGCAATTCACATTTAACTTCGGGAACAGTGAAATGGTGCAGCTTGTCACATCATTGCTTAGTCCCAGAGAACCCTTTCACAAATGTTTTTCCATATGGTCTGTGGATATGATCATATTGGACAGTTAACTCAAAGTGTATTGAAGTTTTTATAGTCATCACTTGCAGGAGTGTATCGTTGGAACCAGGTGCTTGATTGTTAGGACAACTGATGCAAAGCAAGGCAATAAAAACGTTTCGCAGTTATATTGACTCTGCCATAATTTTGGCCAAAAGTAATGTAGACATAAATTGGAATCAAGCAGTACACAGGGGGTTAAAAATTGTCAAAGCGCCGATAAATGGGTTATAGCTGAGATAGAAATGTTAAATATCCAAAGAAAATCAGGTGGCAAACAAATTGATAATGATATATGGGACCTGGTATTAACTTGGAATTGAAGTCAAATCAGATGAAAATCAGCCATGTTTGCAGGCATGCAAGTGGGAGGGAGGGCATATGGTGTGTCCAGCATATGTTGATTGATGATTAGGTATGTCCTGTTCTAAACTTGGCTAATGGGTTAGATATGTATATACATTATTAAGGTAAAATATATAATAGCTTGCTATTGATGGATGAGTCATAAGGTAATACCGGATAAAGCACAACTGGTCTGGTTCAGAATAAAGGTCACCAAATTGATTCATTGTGAGGGAATGATAATCTCTATATTTTGTATAAAATAAAAATGTTTGCTCTCTAGTGGGAGGGGTGATGTAAAGGGCACGCTGCTGATTAGAGGAAATAGTTTTGCTATTGTTAATCCTGATTGAAATTGTAATAATTCATATGCCGTCTTCCACCTGGGTGGGGGAGATTAAGATATATGTACCAGGGATGTATATATCTGCTGAAATGTTTTTATCTACTGAATTGGGCACACTAAATAGGACACATGTCTCCCGTAATAGTGTTTAAAATAAACTAAAAGCAATTTAAAAGAATGAAATCTTTAATAATTTCCTTTGAGATGCTTGATTACTTTAGAGATCCACTTACTGTTGTTTTTGTGCATTTACAGGGCCTTCTCAAGTATCTTCAAACAATGTTACTCTTAACAATTGGAATTCAACGAATTACATTGTAGTCAATTGGATTGCGCCACCTGGTCTTGTGGAGCGGTATGTAGTCTCCCTCCAAGGAGCTGTCACCCAGAACAAAACAGTTAACTCTGTTCTTCCCGTTAATTTTACAGACTTACTCCCTGGCAGAGAATATAATTTCACAATTACAACATTCAGCGGCCCTTTCAATATGACATCATCAGTAGTTTCTGAGGCAACATGTAAGTTAAGCTGACACTTCTGTTTTGCTTATTGTGCAAAGCACGGAATCTCATTAACTAACTGAAGCTGCAAAACGTGATGATTGGTATGGGATTGATCCTTTTCAACAACGTTAAAATATTAATTGTATTTTTGATACAGTTATTGTTTAATTTATTTATTTATTTATTTATTTTATGACACTTGTAGAGCGCGTACAATTACCCGTGGGCGTCTCGGCGCTAAAAATGCATTGATGTCTCACCATGATCAGAAAGTACAGAGATATGAGTTACTGATCGAATAACCACGTTTTCAGTTTTTTTCTGAACTGAAGAAGTGAGGGGCATGTTTTTATGTGGTTTGGTAGGGTGTTCCAAAGTCTAGGGGCCGCAATAGAAAAGCGGCGATCACCCCAGGAAGCTGTTCGGCTGCGTTGAACCACTAATTGGTTGAGTGAGGTGGATCGGAGAGTTCTCGGCGGGTTATAGGGAATCAGTTTCTCTTTGAGGAAGCAAGGGCCTTGGTCCTGTAGTGCCTTGTAGGCTATGCACAAAGATTTAAATTTTACCCTGTTATGGATGGACAGCCAGTGATAGCTCTTCAGGGTGTCCGAGATAGGTGCAAATTTGTTTTTTTTTGACAATACGCGAGCAGCCGCATTCTGCACGGTCTGTAATTTTTTGGTAACTCTGCTCTGAGCACTGAGCAGCAGACCGTTGCAATAATCTAGCGATGTCAGAACAAGGGAGGTGACTAACGTTTTGGCTGCTGACTCTGGTAGATAAGGTATAATTTTTCTTACCATTCTAAGCTTGAAATGGGCGTTGGCTGCCACCTTATTTGCATGGGCCATGAAATTAAGCTGGTTATCGAAGGTAACTCCTAGGTTTCTGACTTTGACCGTGGGGCAGGGAGGTGTACCTAAGACCGATGGCCACCAGGCTGCCGACCAAACTGGGGAGAGGTTACCAAAGATAACCACCTCCGTTTTATCGGAGTTGAGCTTCAGGCAATTCTTTGCCATCCACTCACCGATAGCAATCATCCCACTTTGGAATCTCTCTGCCACCCTCTGTCCATCACCCTTTATTGCCAGCACCAGCTGAGTGTCGTCGGCGTATGAGGTTAGGCCCATCCCATATGCTTTGATGCTTAATGAGGCACATCTTTGGTATTGCTGTTGTAGCATCTTTCAAACCCTAATCAAATAATTATAACTGAAGTATTGTTTTTAATTATACATCCTGAGAAAATATTTTTCACTATATTGCGCAATGTTTATGAAAATATGATTTTCATTGCTATGTGAGTTTTGGAGCTGCCATATGGAAAAAGCTGTGCCGATCCTTCTTTACTGCCAGTGAATGTGGATCTATACTACACACGGCAAAACAACCAGCATGATCGTGAGCTGTGAAGCTTTTAAAAGCAATACTAATACTTTGAATTCACAATAGGGGTAGAGAAAGCATGCTTGGGGAACTTCTTGGGAAGAGATATGTAAGCATCCCAATGCTACGAGAGTGCATTACTTCCTATAATTTTGTAGTTAACAATTTATTTTTATTTTTGGGGTTTGACAAGATTATGTTCACTATCAGCAATAGTAAGTGTTTTTCCCAGTTAACATTTGTGTAATGTGCCTATTATTCAAGATAATATAGTCAACAATAAAGTTGACTGAGTGACTGTAAGTAATATACATTATATTCAAAATGTAAAGCACATTTAAAATTAGTAAACAGTAATGTTATTATTATACTCAGGAATTTTAATATAAGTATCACATATGCATTCATGTACAGAGCCCTGGTATCTCCAGTGCCAAATGTCATAGGAAATGCAGTGAAACTCTGTCACTTCACATTACGAAAGTGATGTAATGCTTTCAAGGTGTCAAATCCTCATCATTCAGTCTGTAACAGGAGAATTTGATATACTGGAAATGAAAACACTGTGTTGCGAGGGCACCTTTATGTACATTTGTTTATAGGGCAGCACTTTAAAATCTGTAAATTCTGCCAAGAAGTATTTTCTAGAGTGTGATACCTTCACATGTGATTTTGAACACTAAAGTAGCTTTAGTAGCCATTTCATAAGGCACATATACAATGCTGACTATGAAAAAACAACATTTATCATTTAAAATTGGCTTTTTTCTAACATGAATTTGTGAACTGAAGATGATTATAAAAACATGATGTGTTCTATAATAATGTGTTGTCTAAAGTTAATCATCAAATTTATTTGTATATCATTGTCGGGATGATAGACACTAGAAAAACTGATTAAAATGTAGATGTACAGATTACTGGATATGTAGCCACCAATGTATTTATTCTAAAGGTGCTCAATCTGCTATTTACAAGATAAATGTTTTTTTATGAAGTGCACTATTCAATTTGTCTAATAATTTCATGGTCAACAGATCCTGTACGTCCGGGTTTGGTGACATCAATAAAGGCAGAAGAAAACAGCATCAAACTTTCGTGGGATCCACCTTTAAATATGAGTGACTCACAAGTCACTTACAATATCACATACAGCAGTTCACAAAGAAATGGAAGCATTATAAACAACAGTAACTATGCGAGTATTGAGAACCTTGTTTCAGGAACTAACTACACAATAAGTGTAGTAACAGTCGGTGCTCATAATTATGCAAGTCCCCCTTTGCTCACGTCTTCATATACATGTAAGTAGTGCAATCCTTCTGTGAATATTTTATAATTGAAATACCAGTGTTGATGTCCTTATTATTTAACTGTAATCTGGAATAGGAATCCACCAAAAATTATTTCAATCTTTAGTAATCGCTAATATTTTTACAATTCATGTCTTTAAACCACTTTCATGACAAAGAATGAAGGTAGAAAATGAAAATGGCTTGAGTTGACATCTCCATTTTAAGTATACTATGTGTCCGTGGAGAATGGCTTATGCCAAGTTTAATGATTGCAGGGAATATCACAGTATTATAACACAAGAATCATGATTCAAATATTTCTTTTTCATTTTGAGTCCCTTCCCTAGACCAAATGGTTCACACTATCCCTCTGCAAATAGAGTTATTTTTATTAGCCTATTTTATGTTACAAAACCTTAAATGCACAGTCGACATTTACAACTTAGTTTCTGACAAAAAAAAACATGTCCTGCATCATTTCTCAGACATTTCTGAACTGCAAAAAAGTACATGTTTTATCAAAGTAGTGCAATTCACATTTAACTTCGGGAACAGTGAAATGGTGCAGCTTGTCACATCATTGCTTAGTCCCAGAGAACCTTTTCACAAGTGTTTTTCCATATGGTCTGTGGATATGATCATATTGGACAGTTAAATCAAAGTGTATTGAAGTTTTTATAGTCATCACTTGCAGGAGTGTATCATTGGAACCAGGTGCTTGATTGTTAGGACAACTGATGCAAACCAAGGCAATAAAAACGTTTTGCAGTTATATTGACTCTGCCATAATTTTGGCCAAAAGTAATGTAGACATAAATTGGAATCAAGCAGTACACAGGGGGTTAAAAATTGTCAAAGCGCCGATAAATGGGTTATAGCTGAGATAGAAATGTTAAATATCCAAAGAAAATCAGGTGGCAAACAAATTGATAATGATATATGGGACCTGGTATTAACTTGGAATTGAAGTCAAATCAGATGAAAATCAGCCATGTTTGCAGGCATGCAAGTGGGAGGGAGGGCATATGGTGTGTCCAGCATATGTTGATTGATGATTAGGTATGTCCTGTTCTAAACTTGGCTAATGGGTTAGATATGTATATACATTATTAAGGTAAAATGTATAATAGCTTGCTATTGATGGATGAGTCATAAGGTAATACCGGATAAAGCACAACTGGTCTGGTTCAGAATAAAGGTCGCCAAATTGATTCATTGTGAGGGAATGATAATCTCTATATTTTTAATAAAATAAAAATGTTTGCTCTCTAGTGGGAGGGGTGATGTAAAGGGCACGCTGCCGATTAGAGGAAATAGTTTTGCTATTGTTAATCCTGATTGAAATTGTAATAATTCATATGCCGTCTCCCACCTGGGTGGGGGAGATTAAGATATATGTACCAGGGATGTATATATCTGATGAAATGTTTTTGTCTACTGAATTGGGCACACTAAATACGACATGTCTCCCGTAATAGTGTTTAAAATAAACTAAAAGCAATTTAAAAGAATGAAATCTTTAATCATTTCCTTTGAGATGCTTGATTACTTTAGAGATCCAATTACTGTTGTTTTTGTGCATTTACAGGGCCTTCTCAAGTATCTTCAAACAATGTTACTCTTAACAATTGGAATTCAACGAATTACATTGTAGTCAATTGGATTGCGCCACCTGGTCTTGTGGAGCGGTATGCAGTCTCCCTCCAAGGAGCTGTCACCCAGAACAAAACAGTTAACTCTGTTCTTCCCGTTAATTTTACAGACTTACTCCCTGGCAGAGAATATAATTTCACAATTACAACATTCAGCGGCCCTTTCAATAAGACATCATCAGTAGTTTCTGAGGCAACATGTAAGTTAAGCTGACACTTCTGTTTTGTTTATTGTGCAAAGCACGGAATCTCATTAACTAACTGAAGCTGCAAAACGTGATGATTGGTATGGGATTGATCCTTTTCAACAACGTTAAAATATTAATTGTATGTTTGATACAGTTATTGTTTAATGAGGCACATCTTTGGTATTGCTGTTGTAGCATCTTTCAAACCCTAATCAAATAAATATAACTGAAGTATTGTTTTTAATTATACATCCTGAGAAAATATTTTTCACTATATTGCGCAATGTTTATGAAAATATGATTTTCATTGCTATGTGAGTTTTGGAGCTGCCATATGGAAAAAGCTGTGCCGATCCTTCTTTACTGCCAGTGAATGTGGATCTATACTACACACGGCAAAACAGCCAGCATGATCGTGAGCTGTGAAGCTTTTAAAAGCATTACTAATACTTTGAATTCACGATAGGGGTAGAGAAAGCATGCTTGGGGAACTTCTTGGGAAGAGATATGTAAGCATCCCAATGCTACGAGAGTGCATTACTTCCTATAATTTTGTAGTTAACAATTTCTTTTTATTTTTGGGGTTTGACAAGATTAGGTTCACTATCAGCAATAGTAAGTGTTTTTCCCAGTTAACATTGGTGTAATGTGCCTATTATTCAAGATAATATAGTCAACAATAAAGTTGACTGAGTGACTGTAAGTAATATACATTATATTCAAAATGTAAAGCACATTTAAAATTATTAAACAGTAATGTTATTATTACACTCAGGAATTTTAATATAAGTATCACATATGCATTCATGTACAGAGCCCTGGTATCTCCAGTGCCAAATGTCATAGGAATTGCAGTGAAACTCTGTCACTTCACATTACGAAAGTGATGTAATGCTTTCAAGGTGTCAAATCCTCATCATTCAGTCTGTAACAGGAGAATTTAATATACTGGAAATGAAAACACTGTGTTGCGAGGGCACCTTAATGTACATTTGTTTATAGGGCAGCAATTTAAAATCTGTAAATTCTGCCAAGAAGTATTTTTTAGAGTGTGCTACCTTCACATGTGATTTTGAACACTAAAGTAGCTTTAGTAGCCATTTCATATGGCACATATACAATGCTGACTATGAAAAAACAACATTTATCATTTAACATTGGCTTTTTTCTAACATGAATTTGTGAACTGAAGATGATTATAAAAACATTATGTGTTCTATAATAATGTGTTGTCTAAAGTTAATCATCAAATTTATTTGTATATCATTGTCGGGATGATAGACACTAGAAAAACTGATTAAAATGTATATGTACAGATTACTGGATATGTAGCCATCAATGTATTTATTCTAAAGGTGCTCAATCTGCTATTTACAAGATAAATGTTTTTTTTATGAAGTGCACTATTCAATTTGTCTAATAATTTCATGGTCAACAGATCCTGTACGTCCGGGTTTGGTGACATCAATAAAGGCAGAAGAAAACAGCATCAAACTTTCGTGGGATCCACCTTTAAATATGAGTGACTCACAAGTCACTTACAATATCACATACCGCAGTTCACAAAGAAATGGAAGCATTATAAACAACAGTAACTATGCGAGTATTGAGAACCTTGTTTCAGGAACTAACTACACAATAAGTGTAGTAACAGTCGGTACTCATAATTATGCAAGTCCCCCTTTGCTCACGTCTTCATATACATGTAAGTAGTGCAATCCTTCTGTGAATATTTTATAATTGAAATACCAGTGTTGATGTCCTTATAATTTAACTGTAATCTGGAATAGGAATCCACCAAAAATTATTTCAATCTTTAGTAATCGCTAATATTTTTACAATTCATGTCTTTAAACCACTTTCATGGCAAAGAATGAAGGTACAAAATGAAAATGGCTCGAGTTGACATCCTCATTTTAAGTATATTATGTGTCCGTGGAGAATGGCTTATGCCAAGTTTAATGATTGCAGGGAATATCACAGTATTATAACACAAGAATCATGATTCAAATATTTATTTTTCATTTTGAGTCCCTTCCCTAGACCAAATGGTTCACACTATCCCTCTGCAAATAGAGTTATTTTTATTAGCCTATTTTATGTTACAAAACCTTAAATGCACAATCGACATTTACAACTTAGTTTCTGACAAAAAAAAAATTTCCTGCATCATTTCTCAGACATTTCTGAACTGAAAAAAAGTACATGTTTTCTCAAAGTAGTGCAATTCACATTTGACTTCGGGAACAGTGAAATGGTGCAGCTTGTCACATCATTGCTTAGTCCCAGAGAACCTTTTCACAAGTGTTTTTCCATATGGTCTGTGGATATGATCATATTGGACAGTTAAATCAAAGTGTATTGAAGTTTTTATAGTCATCACTTGCAGGAGTATATCATTGGAACCAGGTGCTTGATTGTTAGGACAACTGATGCAAACCAAGGCAATAAAAACGTTTTGCAGTTATATTGACTCTGCCATAATTTTGGCCAAAAGTAACGTAGACATAAATTGGAATCAAGCAGTACACAGGGGGTTAAAAATTGTCAAAGCGCCGATAAATGTATTATAGCTGAGATAGAAATGTTAAATATCCAAAGAAAATCAGGTGGCAAACAAATTGATAATGATATATGGGACCTGGTATCAACTTGGAATTGAAGTCAAATCAGATGAAAATCAGCCATGTTTGCAGGCATGCAAGTGGGAGGGAGGGCATATGGTGTGTCCAGCATATGTTGATTGATGATTAGGTATGTCCTGTTCTAAACTTGGCTATGGGTTAGATATGTATATACATTATTAAGGTAAAATGTATAATAGCTTGCTATTGATGGATGAGTCATAAGGTAATACCGGATAAAGCATAACTGGTTTGGTTCAGAATAAAGGTCACCAAATTGATTCATTGTGAGGGAATGATAATCTTTATATTTTGTATAAAATAAAAATGTTTGCTCTCTAGTGGGAGGGGTGATGTAAAGGGCACGCTGCTGATTAGAGGAAATAGTTTTGCTATTGTTAATCCTGATTGAAATTGTAATATTTCATATGCTGTCTCCCACCTGGGTGGGGGAGATTAAGATATATGTACCAGGGATGTATATATCTGATTAAATGATTTTGTCTACTGAATTGGGCACACTAAGTAGGACATATGTCTCCCGTAATAGTGTTTAAAATAAACTAAAAGCAATTTAAAAGAATGAAATCTTTAATCATTTCCTTTGAGATGCTTGATTACCTTAGAGATCCAATTACTGTTGTTTTTGTGCATTTACAGGGCCTTCTCAAGTATCTTCAAACAATGTTACTCTTAACAATTGGAATTCAACGAATTACATTGTAGTCAATTGGATTGCGCCACCTGGTCTTGTGGAGCGGTATGCAGTCTCCCTCCAAGGAGCTGTCACCCAGAACAAAACAGTTAACTCTGTTCTTCCCGTTAATTTTACAGACTTACTCCCTGGCAGAGAATATAATTTCACAATTACAACATTCAGCGGCCCTTTCAATAAGACATCATCAGTAGTTTCTGAGGCAACATGTAAGTTAAGCTGACACTTCTGTTTTGTTTATTGTGCAAAGCACGGAATCTCATTAACTTACTGAAGCTGCAAAACGTGATGATTGGTATGGGATTGATCCTTTTCAACAACGTTAAAATATTAATTGTATGTTTGATACAGTTATTGTTTAATGAGGCACATCTTTGGTATTACTGTTGTAGCATCTTTCAAACCCTAATCAAATAATTATAACTGAAGTATTGTTTTTAATTATACATCCTGAGAAAATATTTTTCACTATATTGCGCAATGTTTATGAAAATATGATTTTCATTGCTATGTGAGTTTTGGAGCTGCCATATGGAAAAAGCTGTGCCGATCCTTCTTTACTGCCAGTGAATGTGGATCTATACTACACACGGCAAAACAACCAGCATGCTCGTGAGCTGTGAAGCTTTTAAAAGCAATACTAATACTTTGAATTCACAATAGGGGTAGAGAAAGCATGCTTGGGGAACTTCTTGGGAAGAGATATGTAAGCATCCCAATGCTACGAGAGTGCATTACTTCCTATAATTTTGTAGTTAACAATTTATTTTTATTTTTGGGGTTTGACAAGATTATGTTCACTATCAGCAATAGTAAGTGTTTTTCCCAGTTAACATTTGTGTAATGTGCCTATTATTCAAGATAATATAGTCAACAATAAAGTTGACTGAGTGACTGTAAGTAATATACATTATATTCAAAATGTAAAGCACATTTAAAATTAGTAAACAGTAATGTTATTATTATACTCAGGAATTTTAATATAAGTATCACATATGCATTCATGTACAGAGCCCTGGTATCTCCAGTGCCAAATGTCATAGGAAATGCAGTGAAACTCTGTCACTTCACATTACGAAAGTGATGTAATGCTTTCAAGGTGTCAAATCCTCATCATTCAGTCTGTAACAGGAGAATTTGATATACTGGAAATGAAAACACTGTGTTGCGAGGGCACCTTTATGTACATTTGTTTATAGGGGAGCAATTTAAAATCTGTAAATTCTGCCAAGAAGTATTTTTTAGAGTGTGCTACCTTCACATGTGATTTTGAACACTAAAGTAGCTTTAGTAGCCATTTCATATGGCACATATACAATGCTGACTATGAAAAAACAACATTTATCATTTAACATTGGCTTTTTTCTAACATGAATTTGTGAACTGAAGATGATTATAAAAACATGATGTGTTCTATAATAATGTGTTGTCTAAAGTTAATCATCAAATTTATTTGTATATCATTGTCGGGATGATAGACACTAGAAAAACTGATTAAAATGTAGATGTACAGATTACTGGATATGTAGCCACCAATGTATTTATTCTAAAGGTGCTCAATCTGCTATTTACAAGATAAATGTTTTTTTATGAAGTGCACTATTCAATTTGTCTAATAATTTCATGGTCAACAGATCCTGTACGTCCGGGTTTGGTGACATCAATAAAGGCAGAAGAAAACAGCATCAAACTTTCGTGGGATCCACCTTTAAATATGAGTGACTCACAAGTCACTTACAATATCACATACAGCAGTTCACAAAGAAATGGAAGCATTATAAACAACAGTAACTATGCGAGTATTGAGAACCTTGTTTCAGGAACTAACTACACAATAAGTGTAGTAACAGTCGGTGCTCATAATTATGCAAGTCCCCCTTTGCTCACTTCTTCATATACATGTAAGTAGTGCAATCCTTCTGTGAATATTTTATAATTGAAATACCAGTGTTGATGTCCTTATTATTTAACTGTAATCTGGAATAGGAATCCACCAAAAATTATTTCAATCTTTAGTAATCGCTAATATTTTTACAATTCATGTCTTTAAACCACTTTCATGACAAAGAATGAAGGTAGAAAATGAAAATGGCTTGAGTTGACATCTCCATTTTAAGTATACTATGTGTCCGTGGAGAATGGCTTATGCCAAGTTTAATGATTGCAGGGAATATCACAGTATTATAACACAAGAATCATGATTCAAATATTTCTTTTTCATTTTGAGTCCCTTCCCTAGACCAAATGGTTCACACTATCCCTCTGCAAATAGAGTTATTTTTATTAGCCTATTTTATGTTACAAAACCTTAAATGCACAGTCGACATTTACAACTTAGTTTCTGACAAAAAAAAAACATGTCCTGCATCATTTCTCAGACATTTCTGAACTGCAAAAAAGTACATGTTTTATCAAAGTAGTGCAATTCACATTTAACTTCGGGAACAGTGAAATGGTGCAGCTTGTCACATCATTGCTTAGTCCCAGAGAACCTTTTCACAAGTGTTTTTCCATATGGTCTGTGGATATGATCATATTGGACAGTTAAATGAAAGTGTATTGAAGTTTTTATAGTCATCACTTGCAGGAGTGTATCATTGGAACCAGGTGCTTGATTGTTAGGACAACTGATGCAAACCAAGGCAATAAAAACGTTTTGCAGTTATATTGACTCTGCCATAATTTTGGCCAAAAGTAATGTAGACATAAATTGGAATCAAGCAGTACACAGGGGGTTAAAAATTGTCAAAGCGCCGATAAATGGGTTATAGCTGAGATAGAAATGTTAAATATCCAAAGAAAATCAGGTGGCAAACAAATTGATAATGATATATGGGACCTGGTATTAACTTGGAATTGAAGTCAAATCAGATGAAAATCAGCCATGTTTGCAGGCATGCAAGTGGGAGGGAGGGCATATGGTGTGTCCAGCATATGTTGATTGATGATTAGGTATGTCCTGTTCTAAACTTGGCTAATGGGTTAGATATGTATATACATTATTAAGGTAAAATATATAATAGCTTGCTATTGATGGATGAGTCATAAGGTAATACCGGATAAAGCACAACTGGTCTGGTTCAGAATAAAGGTCACCAAATTGATTCATTGTGAGGGAATGATAATCTCTATATTTTGTATAAAACCTCGACTCCCTTATCCCGATGGTTTCCAGTAAGTGTGGCCTCCGCGCCCCCAGCCCCTGGTATGATGGCAATCTGAGGGCTCTAAAAAGTGTCTGTAGACGTGCAGAGAGAGACTGGAGGAAGAGGTATGACAGCAGCAAAAAAACCCTGTATATGGCTGCGGTTAAGTCCTATCACCGCGCGGTCTGTAGAACCCGGGTGGCATATTACGCTCTGGAGTTTCGCAGCAGTGGGAATCCTGTTAAAACCATCTTTAAGGCCCTTAAAGACCTTGTGGCTAGGAAGCCTGCCGGCAATTCCATCAGCTCCAATACCCACTGTGAAGCGCTGGCGGCTTTCTTCCTGGAGAAGGTCCAGACCATCTATAGGGCCTTCCCCACCACTGCACAAACCAGTACGGGGCCACCCATCCAGCAGGATCAGGTGGTGCTAGATTCTCTCCCCTGTCTCTCTTTGGAGTCTTACACGGCATTGGCCCTTCGAGTCAAGTCTGGGTCGCCGGTTGACCCGCTCAAGCCACCAATGTTCAGAGACCAGACTTTTGCTCGCCCGGTCTGCGACTTAATCAACATGTCGCTATCATCTGGCCAGGTGCCTTTGAAATGGAAGCATGCGGTAGCTATGCCCATTTTGAAAAAACCATCTCTCGACCCCTTAAAATCGGAGAACTACCGCCCGATTTCGCTTCTCCCGTGGCCAGCCAAACTCGCGGAGGTGCATGTTAACACCGCCCTCACTGATCATCTGTCGCGTGCCAACATTCTGGACGACACCCAGAATGGTTTTCGGGCCGGCCACAGTACGGAGACAGCATTGTTATTTATGGTCGAGCACCTGCGGGCAGTTCTGGATGCAGGTCAAACGGCGGCGCTTGTTTTGTTAGACCTAAGCGCCGCCTTTGACACGGTCTCCCATGAAATTCTCCTGCAGCGGCTGGAGGAGATAGGGGTGACTGGCACTGCACACCAGTGGTTTCGTTCGTTTCTCAGGGATTGTTCCTTCTGTGTGGCGTCCCCGCCCTATCAGTCCAAATGTCATCCTCTGTCTCTTGGGGTTCCGCAGGGTTCCTCGCTGAGTCCCACGTTGTTTAACATCTACGTGAGGCCGCTGGCTGAGGTGGTGAAGCTCTGTGGTATGACCATGGTGTCATACGCAGATGATACCCAGCTAGCGGTCACGATCAGCGGGGACTCTGGGGTGGATGCCCCAAGATTCAGAGAAGGACTTAGGGCGGTGGCTGGTTGGATGACGTCCAACTGTCTCCAACTTAACGCCAAAAAAACGGAGGTGATGGTCTTTGGGAAGCGGACGGACCTTTGGGGAGATACCTGGTGGCCCCCTGAGTTGGGTCCCACCCCCACTCCGGTTGCGGAGATCAAAAATCTTGGTGTCTGGCTGGACCCTTCCCTCAACTTTGTTGGTCACACTAAAAGGACGGCGGCGTGCTGCTTTGGCATCTTGCGCAATCTGCGACCTGCCCTTAAATATTTTGATGCCGCAACCCGTCAACTTGTGGTACAAGCAACGGTTTTGGCTCGGCTGGACTATGCCAGCTCCCTTTTCATAGGGTTAAACCAGGCCGAGCTAACCCGACTTCAAAGAGTGCAGAACGCAGCGGCCAGAGCAATCGTAGGTCTTCCTAGGTTTTGCTCGGCCGGTCCAACCTTGCGAGCCTTGCATTGGTTACCCGTTAGGCAGCGGATCCATTTTAAAGTACTGTGCATATCTTTCAAGATTCTGAAGGGCCTACCGCCTCCCTTACTGTGCCAACTTTTGTGCTCTTACATCCCGGGCCGCACTTTGCGTTCGTTGGACCAAGAACTAGCGGCAGCCCCTCGGTTCAAACTCAGTCGGGCGGGGGGTCGCTCTTTTAGGGTGCGGGCAGCCGCGCTCTGGAACGCTCTCCCCTTGAAACTCCGGACCCTTGGCGACTTGCTTTCCTTCCGCAAGGCCGCTAAAACCCTTCTGTTCTCTGAGTTATGTTAAAATCCATACCCCCATTTTTAAATAATATTTTCTGTTTTCTGTTGTGTTGTGTTCGCCACCTTGTCGGTGCGCCGGGACGCTCCTTCGCTGGAGCAGCCGTGCGCAATACAAATAGCCCTAACATAACATAACATAACATAACATAAAATAAAAATGTTTGCTCTCTAGTGGGAGGGGTGATGTAAAGGGCACGCTGCTGATTAGAGGAAATAGTTTTGCTATTGTTAATCCTGATTGAAATTGTAATAATTCATATGCCGTCTTCCACCTGGGTGGGGGAGATTAAGATATATGTACCAGGGATGTATATATCTGCTGAAATGTTTTTATCTACTGAATTGGGCACACTAAATAGGACACATGTCTCCCGTAATAGTGTTTAAAATAAACTAAAAGCAATTTAAAAGAATGAAATCTTTAATAATTTCCTTTGAGATGCTTGATTACTTTAGAGATCCACTTACTGTTGTTTTTGTGCATTTACAGGGCCTTCTCAAGTATCTTCAAACAATGTTACACTTAACAATTGGAATTCAACGAATTACATTGTAGTCAATTGGATTGCGCCACCTGGTCTTGTGGAGCGGTATGCAGTCTCCCTCCAAGGAGCTGTCACCCAGAACAAAACAGTTAACTCTGTTCTTCCCGTTAATTTTACAGACTTACTCCCTGGCAGAGAATATAATTTCACAATTACAACATTCAGCGGCCCTTTCAATAAGACATCATCAGTAGTTTCTGAGGCAACATGTAAGTTAAGCTGACACTTCTGTTTTGCTTATTGTGCAAAGCACGGAATCTCATTAACTAACTGAAGCTGCAAAACGTGATGATTGGTATGGGATTGATCCTTTTCAACAACGTTAAAATATTAATTGTATTTTTGATACAGTTATTGTTTAATTTATTTATTTATTTATTTATTTTATGACACTTGTAGAGCGCGTACAATTACCCGTGGGCGTCTCGGCGCTAAAAATGCATTGATGTCTCACCATGATCAGAAAGTACAGAGATATGAGTTACTGATCGAATAACCACGTTTTCAGTTTTTTTCTGAACTGAAGAAGTGAGGGGCATGTTTTTATGTGGTTTGGTAGGGTGTTCCAAAGTCTAGGGGCCGCAATAGAAAAGCGGCGATCACCCCAAGAAGCTGTTCGGCTGCGTTGAACCACTAATTGGTTGAGTGAGGTGGATCGGAGAGTTCTCGGCGGGTTATAGGGAATCAGTTTCTCTTTGAGGAAGCAAGGGCCTTGGTCCTGTAGTGCCTTGTAGGCTATGCACAAAGATTTAAATTTTACCCTGTTATGGATGGACAGCCAGTGATAGCTCTTCAGGGTGTCCGAGATAGGTGCAAATTTGTTTTTTTTTGACAATACGCGAGCAGCCGCATTCTGCACGGTCTGTAATTTTTTGGTAACTCTGCTCTGAGCACTGAGCAGCAGACCGTTGCAATAATCTAGCGATGTCAGAACAAGGGAGGTGACTAACGTTTTGGCTGCTGACTCTGGTAGATAAGGTATAATTTTTCTTACCATTCTAAGCTTGAAATGGCGTTGGCTGCCACCTTATTTGCATGGGCCATGAAATTAAGCTGGTCATCGAAGGTAACTCCTAGGTTTCTGACTTTGACCGTGGGGCAGGGAGGTGTACCTAAGACCGATGGCCACCAGGCTGCCGACCAAACTGGGGAGAGGTTACCAAAGATAACCACCTCCGTTTTATCGGAGTTGAGCTTCAGGCAATTCTTTGCCATCCACTCACCGATAGCAATCATCCCACTTTGGAATCTCTCTGCCACCCTCTGTCCATCACCCTTTATTGCCAGCACCAGCTGAGTGTCGTCGGCGTATGAGGTTAGGCCCATCCCATATGCTTTGATGCTTAATGAGGCACATCTTTGGTATTGCTGTTGTAGCATCTTTCAAACCCTAATCAAATAATTATAACTGAAGTATTGTTTTTAATTATACATCCTGAGAAAATATTTTTCACTATATTGCGCAATGTTTATGAAAATATGATTTTCATTGCTATGTGAGTTTTGGAGCTGCCATATGGAAAAAGCTGTGCCGATCCTTCTTTACTGCCAGTGAATGTGGATCTATACTACACACGGCAAAACAACCAGCATGATCGTGAGCTGTGAAGCTTTTAAAAGCAATACTAATACTTTGAATTCACAATAGGGGTAGAGAAAGCATGCTTGGGGAACTTCTTGGGAAGAGATATGTAAGCATCCCAATGCTACGAGAGTGCATTACTTCCTATAATTTTGTAGTTAACAATTTATTTTTATTTTTGGGGTTTGACAAGATTATGTTCACTATCAGCAATAGTAAGTGTTTTTCCCAGTTAACATTTGTGTAATGTGCCTATTATTCAAGATAATATAGTCAACAATAAAGTTGACTGAGTGACTGTAAGTAATATACATGATATTCAAAATGTAAAGCACATTTAAAATTAGTAAACAGTAATGTTATTATTATACTCAGGAATTTTAATATAAGTATCACATATGCATTCATGTACAGAGCCCTGGTATCTCCAGTGCCAAATGTCATAGGAAATGCAGTGAAACTCTGTCACTTCACATTACGAAAGTGATGTAATGCTTTCAAGGTGTCAAATCCTCATCATTCAGTCTGTAACAGGAGAATTTGATATACTGGAAATGAAAACACTGTGTTGCGAGGGCACCTTTATGTACATTTGTTTATAGGGCAGCACTTTAAAATCTGTAAATTCTGCCAAGAAGTATTTTCTAGAGTGTGATACCTTCACATGTGATTTTGAACACTAAAGTAGCTTTAGTAGCCATTTCATATGGCACATATACAATGCTGACTATGAAAAAAAAACACTTATCATTTAAAATTGGCTTTTTTCTAACATGAATTTGTGAACTGAAGATGATTATAAAAACATGATGTGTTCTATAATAATGTGTTGTCTAAAGTTAATCATCAAATTTATTTGTATATCATTGTCGGGATGATAGACACTAGAAAAACTGATTAAAATGTAGATGTACAGATTACTGGATATGTAGCCACCAATGTATTTATTCTAAAGGTGCTCAATCTGCTATTTACAAGATAAATGTTTTTTTATGAAGTGCACTATTCAATTTGTCTAATAATTTCATGGTCAACAGATCCTGTACGTCCGGGTTTGGTGACATCAATAAAGGCAGAAGAAAACAGCATCAAACTTTCGTGGGATCCACCTTTAAATATGAGTGACTCACAAGTCACTTACAATATCACATACAGCAGTTCACAAAGAAATGGAAGCATTATAAACAACAGTAACTATGCGAGTATTGAGAACCTTGTTTCAGGAACTAACTACACAATAAGTGTAGTAACAGTCGGTGCTCATAATTATGCAAGTCCCCCTTTGCTCACGTCTTCATATACATGTAAGTAGTGCAATCCTTCTGTGAATATTTTATAATTGAATTACCAGTGTTGATGTCCTTATTATTTAACTGTAATCTGGAATAGGAATCCACCAAAAATTATTTCAATCTTTAGTAATCGCTAATATTTTTACAATTCATGTCTTTAAACCACTTTCATGACAAAGAATGAAGGTAGAAAATGAAAATGGCTTGAGTTGACATCTCCATTTTAAGTATACTATGTGTCCGTGGAGAATGGCTTATGCCAAGTTTAATGATTGCAGGGAATATCACAGTATTATAACACAAGAATCATGATTCAAATATTTCTTTTTCATTTTGAGTCCCTTCCCTAGACCAAATGGTTCACACTATCCCTCTGCAAATAGAGTTATTTTTATTAGCCTATTTTATGTTACAAAACCTTAAATGCACAGTCGACATTTACAACTTAGTTTCTGACAAAAAAAAAACATGTCCTGCATCATTTCTCAGACATTTCTGAACTGCAAAAAAGTACATGTTTTATCAAAGTAGTGCAATTCACATTTAACTTCGGGAACAGTGAAATGGTGCAGCTTGTCACATCATTGCTTAGTCCCAGAGAACCTTTTCACAAGTGTTTTTCCATATGGTCTGTGGATATGATCATATTGGACAGTTAAATCAAAGTGTATTGAAGTTTTTATAGTCATCACTTGCAGGAGTGTATCATTGGAACCAGGTGCTTGATTGTTAGGACAACTGATGCAAACCAAGGCAATAAAAACGTTTTGCAGTTATATTGACTCTGCCATAATTTTGGCCAAAAGTAATGTAGACATAAATTGGAATCAAGCAGTACACAGGGGGTTAAAAATTGTCAAAGCGCCGATAAATGGGTTATAGCTGAGATAGAAATGTTAAATATCCAAAGAAAATCAGGTGGCAAACAAATTGATAATGATATATGGGACCTGGTATTAACTTGGAATTGAAGTCAAATCAGATGAAAATCAGCCATGTTTGCAGGCATGCAAGTGGGAGGGAGGGCATATGGTGTGTCCAGCATATGTTGATTGATGATTAGGTATGTCCTGTTCTAAACTTGGCTAATGGGTTAGATATGTATATACATTATTAAGGTAAAATATATAATAGCTTGCTATTGATGGATGAGTCATAAGGTAATACCGGATAAAGCACAACTGGTCTGGTTCAGAATAAAGGTCACCAAATTGATTCATTGTGAGGGAATGATAATCTCTATATTTTGTATAAAATAAAAATGTTTGCTCTCTAGTGGGAGGGGTGATGTAAAGGGCACGCTGCTGATTAGAGGAAATAGTTTTGCTATTGTTAATCCTGATTGAAATTGTAATAATTCATATGCCGTCTTCCACCTGGGTGGGGGAGATAAAGATATATGTACCAGGGATGTATATATCTGCTGAAATGTTTTTATCTACTGAATTGGGCACACTAAATAGGACACATGTCTCCCGTAATAGTGTTTAAAATAAACTAAAAGCAATTTAAAAGAATGAAATCTTTAATAATTTCCTTTGAGATGCTTGATTACTTTAGAGATCCACTTACTGTTGTTTTTGTGCATTTACAGGGCCTTCTCAAGTATCTTCAAACAATGTTACTCTTAACAATTGGAATTCAACGAATTACATTGTAGTCAATTGGATTGCGCCACCTGGTCTTGTGGAGCGGTATGCAGTCTCCCTCCAAGGAGCTGTCACCCAGAACAAAACAGTTAACTCTGTTCTTCCCGTTAATTTTACAGACTTACTCCCTGGCAGAGAATATAATTTCACAATTACAACATTCAGCGGCCCTTTCAATAAGACATCATCAGTAGTTTCTGAGGCAACATGTAAGTTAAGCTGACACTTCTGTTTTGCTTATTGTGCAAAGCACGGAATCTCATTAACTAACTGAAGCTGCAAAACGTGATGATTGGTATGGGATTGATCCTTTTCAACAACGTTAAAATATTAATTGTATTTTTGATACAGTTATTGTTTAATTTATTTATTTATTTATTTATTTTATGACACTTGTAGAGCGCGTACAATTACCCGTGGGCGTCTCGGCGCTAAAAATGCATTGATGTCTCACCATGATCAGAAAGTACAGAGATATGAGTTACTGATCGAATAACCACGTTTTCAGTTTTTTTCTGAACTGAAGAAGTGAGGGGCATGTTTTTATGTGGTTTGGTAGGGTGTTCCAAAGTCTAGGGGCCGCAATAGAAAAGCGGCGATCACCCCAGGAAGCTGTTCGGCTGCGTTGAACCACTAATTGGTTGAGTGAGGTGGATCGGAGAGTTCTCGGCGGGTTATAGGGAATCAGTTTCTCTTTGAGGAAGCAAGGGCCTTGGTCCTGTAGTGCCTTGTAGGCTATGCACAAAGATTTAAATTTTACCCTGTTATGGATGGACAGCCAGTGATAGCTCTTCAGGGTGTCCGAGATAGGTGCAAATGTGTTTTTTTTTGACAATACGCGAGCAGCCGCATTCTGCACGGTCTGTAATTTTTTGGTAACTCTGCTCTGAGCACTGAGCAGCAGACCGTTGCAATAATCTAGCGATATCAGAACAAGGGAGGTGACTAACGTTTTGGCTGCTGACTCTGGTAGATAAGGTATAATTTTTCTTACCATTCTAAGCTTGAAATGGGCGTTGGCTGCCACCTTATTTGCATGGGCCATGAAATTAAGCTGGTCATCGAAGGTAACTCCTAGGTTTCTGACTTTGACCGTGGGGCAGGGAGGTGTACCTAAGACCGATGGCCACCAGGCTGCCGACCAAACTGGGGAGAGGTTACCAAAGATAACCACCTCCGTTTTATCGGAGTTGAGCTTCAGGCAATTCTTTGCCATCCACTCACCGATAGCAATCATCCCACTTTGGAATCTCTCTGCCACCCTCTGTCCATCACCCTTTATTGCCAGCACCAGCTGAGTGTCGTTGGCGTATGAGGTTAGGCCCATCCCATATGCTTTGATGCTTAATGAGGCACATCTTTGGTATTGCTGGTGTAGCATCTTTCAAACCCTAATCAAATAATTATAACTGAAGTATTGTTTTTAATTATACATCCTGAGAAAATATTTTTCACTATATTGCGCAATGTTTATGAAAATATGATTTTCATTGCTATGTGAGTTTTGGAGCTGCCATATGGAAAAAGCTGTGCCGATCCTTCTTTACTGCCAGTGAATGTGGATCTATACTACACACGGCAAAACAACCAGCATGATCGTGAGCTGTGAAGCTTTTAAAAGCAATACTAATACTTTGAATTCACAATAGGGGTAGAGAAAGCATGCTTGGGGAACTTCTTGGGAAGAGATATGTAAGCATCCCAATGCTACGAGAGTGCATTACTTCCTATAATTTTGTAGTTAACAATTTATTTTTATTTTTGGGGTTTGACAAGATTATGTTCACTATCAGCAATAGTAAGTGTTTTTCCCAGTTAACATTTGTGTAATGTGCCTATTATTCAAGATAATATAGTCAACAATAAAGTTGACTGAGTGACTGTAAGTAATATACATGATATTCAAAATGTAAAGCACATTTAAAATTAGTAAACAGTAATGTTATTATTATACTCAGGAATTTTAATATAAGTATCACATATGCATTCATGTACAGAGCCCTGGTATCTCCAGTGCCAAATGTCATAGGAAATGCAGTGAAACTCTGTCACTTCACATTACGAAAGTGATGTAATGCTTTCAAGGTGTCAAATCCTCATCATTCAGTCTGTAACAAAAGAATTTGATATACTGGAAATGAAAACACTGTGTTGCGAGGGCACCTTTATGTACATTTGTTTATAGGGCAGCACTTTAAAATCTGTAAATTCTGCCAAGAAGTATTTTCTAGAGTGTGATACCTTCACATGTGATTTTGAACACTAAAGTAGCTTTAGTAGCCATTTCATATGGCACATATACAATGCTGACTATGAAAAAAAAACACTTATCATTTAAAATTGGCTTTTTTCTAACATGAATTTGTGAACTGAAGATGATTATAAAAACATGATGTGTTCTATAATAATGTGTTGTCTAAAGTTAATCATCAAATTTATTTGTATATCATTGTCGGGATGATAGACACTAGAAAAACTGATTAAAATGTAGATGTACAGATTACTGGATATGTAGCCACCAATGTATTTATTCTAAAGGTGCTCAATCTGCTATTTACAAGATAAATGTTTTTTTATGAAGTGCACTATTCAATTTGTCTAATAATTTAATGGTCAACAGATCCTGTACGTCCGGGTTTGGTGACATCAATAAAGGCAGAAGAAAACAGCATCAAACTTTCGTGGGATCCACCTTTAAATATGAGTGACTCACAAGTCACTTACAATATCACATACAGCAGTTCACAAAGAAATGGAAGCATTATAAACAACAGTAACTATGCGAGTATTGAGAACCTTGTTTCAGGAACTAACTACACAATAAGTGTAGTAACAGTCGGTGCTCATAATTATGCAAGTCCCCCTTTGCTCACGTCTTCATATACATGTAAGTAGTGCAATCCTTCTGTGAATATTTTATAATTGAAATACCAGTGTTGATGTCCTTATTATTTAACTGTAATCTGGAATAGGAATCCACCAAAAATTATTTCAATCTTTAGTAATCGCTAATATTTTTACAATTCATGTCTTTAAACCACTTTCATGACAAAGAATGAAGGTAGAAAATGAAAATGGCTTGAGTTGACATCTCCATTTTAAGTATACTATGTGTCCGTGGAGAATGGCTTATGCCAAGTTTAATGATTGCAGGGAATATCACAGTATTATAACACAAGAATCATGATTCAAATATTTCTTTTTCATTTTGAGTCCCTTCCCTAGACCAAATGGTTCACACTATCCCTCTGCAAATAGAGTTATTTTTATTAGCCTATTTTATGTTACAAAACCTTAAATGCACAGTCGACATTTACAACTTAGTTTCTGACAAAAAAAAAACATGTCCTGCATCATTTCTCAGACATTTCTGAACTGCAAAAAAGTACATGTTTTATCAAAGTAGTGCAATTCACATTTAACTTCGGGAACAGTGAAATGGTGCAGCTTGTCACATCATTGCTTAGTCCCAGAGAACCTTTTCACAAGTGTTTTTCCATATGGTCTGTGGATATGATCATATTGGACAGTTAAATCAAAGTGTATTGAAGTTTTTATAGTCATCACTTGCAGGAGTGTATCATTGGAACCAGGTGCTTGATTGTTAGGACAACTGATGCAAACCAAGGCAATAAAAATGTTTTGCAGTTATATTGACTCTGCCATAATTTTGGCCAAAAGTAATGTAGACATAAATTGGAATCAAGCAGTACACAGGGGGTTAAAAATTGTCAAAGCGCCGATAAATGGGTTATAGCTGAGATAGAAATGTTAAATATCCAAAGAAAATAAGGTGGCAAACAAATTGATAATGATATATGGGACCTGGTATTAACTTGGAATTGAAGTCAAATCAGATGAAAATCAGCCATGTTTGCAGGCATGCAAGTGGGAGGGAGGGCATATGGTGTGTCCAGCATATGTTGATTGATGATTAGGTATGTCCTGTTCTAAACTTGGCTAATGGGTTAGATATGTATATACATTATTAAGGTAAAATATATAATAGCTTGCTATTGATGGATGAGTCATAAGGTAATACCGGATAAAGCACAACTGGTCTGGTTCAGAATAAAGGTCACCAAATTGATTCATTGTGAGGGAATGATAATCTCTATATTTTGTATAAAATAAAAATGTTTGCTCTCTAGTGGGAGGGGTGATGTAAAGGGCACGCTGCTGATTAGAGGAAATAGTTTTGCTATTGTTAATCCTGATTGAAATTGTAATAATTCATATGCCGTCTTCCACCTGGGTGGGGGAGATAAAGATATATGTACCAGGGATGTATATATCTGCTGAAATGTTTTTATCTACTGAATTGGGCACACTAAATAGGACACATGTCTCCCGTAATAGTGTTTAAAATAAACTAAAAGCAATTTAAAAGAATGAAATCTTTAATAATTTCCTTTGAGATGCTTGATTACTTTAGAGATCCACTTACTGTTGTTTTTGTGCATTTACAGGGCCTTCTCAAGTATCTTCAAACAATGTTACTCTTAACAATTGGAATTCAACGAATTACATTGTAGTCAATTGGATTGCGCCACCTGGTCTTGTGGAGCGGTATGCAGTCTCCCTCCAAGGAGCTGTCACCCAGAACAAAACAGTTAACTCTGTTCTTCCCGTTAATTTTACAGACTTACTCCCTGGCAGAGAATATAATTTCACAATTACAACATTCAGCGGCCCTTTCAATAAGACATCATCAGTAGTTTCTGAGGCAACATGTAAGTTAAGCTGACACTTCTGTTTTGCTTATTGTGCAAAGCACGGAATCTCATTAACTAACTGAAGCTGCAAAACGTGATGATTGGTATGGGATTGATCCTTTTCAACAACGTTAAAATATTAATTGTATTTTTGATACAGTTATTGTTTAATTTATTTATTTATTTATTTATTTTATGACACTTGTAGAGCGCGTACAATTACCCGTGGGCGTCTCGGCGCTAAAAATGCATTGATGTCTCACCATGATCAGAAAGTACAGAGATATGAGTTACTGATCGAATAACCACGTTTTCAGTTTTTTTTCTGAACTGAAGAAGTGAGGGGCATGTTTTTATGTGGTTTGGTAGGGTGTTCCAAAGTCTAGGGGCCGCAATAGAAAAGCGGCGATCACCCCAGGAAGCTGTTCGGCTGCGTTGAACCACTAATTGGTTGAGTGAGGTGGATCGGAGAGTTCTCGGCGGGTTATAGGGAATCAGTTTCTCTTTGAGGAAGCAAGGGCCTTGGTCCTGTAGTGCCTTGTAGGCTATGCACAAAGATTTAAATTTTACCCTGTTATGGATGGACAGCCAGTGATAGCTCTTCAGGGTGTCCGAGATAGGTGCAAATTTGTTTTTTTTTTACAATACGCGAGCAGCCGCATTCTGCACGGTCTGTAATTTTTTGGTAACTCTGCTCTGAGCACTGAGCAGCAGACCGTTGCAATAATCTAGCGATGTCAGAACAAGGGAGGTGACTAACGTTTTGGCTGCTGACTCTGGTAGATAAGGTATAATTTTTCTTACCATTCTAAGCTTGAAATGGGCGTTGGCTGCCACCTTATTTGCATGGGCCATGAAATTAAGCTGGTCATCGAAGGTAACTCCTAGGTTTCTGACTTTGACCGTGGGGCAGGGAGGTGTACCTAAGACCGATGGCCACCAGGCTGCCGACCAAACTGGGGAGAGGTTACCAAAGATAACCACCTCCGTTTTATCGGAGTTGAGCTTCAGGCAATTCTTTGCCATCCACTCACCGATAGCAATCATCCCACTTTGGAATCTCTCTGCCACCCTCTGTCCATCACCCTTTATTGCCAGCACCAGCTGAGTGTCGTCTGCGTATGAGGTTAGGCCCATCCCATATGCTTTGATGCTTAATGAGGCACATCTTTGGTATTGCTGTTGTAGCATCTTTCAAACCCTAATCAAATAATTATAACTGAAGTATTGTTTTTAATTATACACCCTGAGAAAATATTTTTCACTATATTGCGCAATGTTTATGAAAATATGATTTTCATTGCTATGTGAGTTTTGGAGCTGCCATATGGAAAAAGCTGTGCCGATCCTTCTTTACTGCCAGTGAATGTGGATCTATACTACACACGGCAAAACAACCAGCATGATCGTGAGCTGTGAAGCTTTTAAAAGCAATACTAATACTTTGAATTCACAATAGGGGTAGAGAAAGCATGCTTGGGGAACTTCTTGGGAAGAGATATGTAAGCATCCCAATGCTACGAGAGTGCATTACTTCCTATAATTTTGTAGTTAACAATTTATTTTTATTTTTGGGGTTTGACAAGATTATGTTCACTATCAGCAATAGTAAGTGTTTTTCCCAGTTAACATTTGTGTAATGTGCCTATTATTCAAGATAATATAGTCAACAATAAAGTTGACTGAGTGACTATAAGTAATATACATGATATTCAAAATGTAAAGCACATTTAAAATTAGAAAAACAGTAATGTTATTATTATACTCAGGAATTTTAATATAAGTATCACATATGCATTCATGTACAGAGCCCTGGTATCTCCAGTGCCAAATGTCATAGGAAATGCAGTGAAACTCTGTCACTTCACATTACGAAAGTGATGTAATGCTTTCAAGGTGTCAAATCCTCATCATTCAGTCTGTAACAGGAGAATTTGATATACTGGAAATGAAAACACTGTGTTGCGAGGGCACCTTTATGTACATTTGTTTATAGGGCAGCACTTTAAAATCTGTAAATTCTGCCAAGAAGTATTTTCTAGAGTGTGATACCTTCACATGTGATTTTGAACACTAAAGTAGCTTTAGTAGCCATTTCATATGGCACATATACAATGCTGACTATGAAAAAAAAACACTTATCATTTAAAATTGGCTTTTTTCTAACATGAATTTGTGAACTGAAGATGATTATAAAAACATGATGTGTTCTATAATAATGTGTTGTCTAAAGTTAATCATCAAATTTATTTGTATATCATTGTCGGGATGATAGACACTAGAAAAACTGATTAAAATGTAGATGTACAGATTACTGGATATGTAGCCACCAATGTATTTATTCTAAAGGTGCTCAATCTGCTATTTACAAGATAAATGTTTTTTTATGAAGTGCACTATTCAATTTGTCTAATAATTTCATGGTCAACAGATCCTGTACGTCCGGGTTTGGTGACATCAATAAAGGCAGAAGAAAACAGCATCAAACTTTCGTGGGATCCACCTTTAAATATGAGTGACTCACAAGTCACTTACAATATCACATACAGCAGTTCACAAAGAAATGGAAGCATTATAAACAACAGTAACTATGCGAGTATTGAGAACCTTGTTTCAGGAACTAACTACACAATAAGTGTAGTAACAGTCGGTGCTCATAATTATGCAAGTCCCCCTTTGCTCACGTCTTCATATACATGTAAGTAGTGCAATCCTTCTGTGAATATTTTATAATTGAAATACCAGTGTTGATGTCCTTATTATTTAACTGTAATCTGGAATAGGAATCCACCAAAAATTATTTCAATCTTTAGTAATCGCTAATATTTTTACAATTCATGTCTTTAAACCACTTTCATGACAAAGAATGAAGGTAGAAAATGAAAATGGCTTGAGTTGACATCTCCATTTTAAGTATACTATGTGTCCGTGGAGAATGGCTTATGCCAAGTTTAATGATTGCAGGGAATATCACAGTATTATAACACAAGAATCATGATTCAAATATTTCTTTTTCATTTTGAGTCCCTTCCCTAGACCAAATGGTTCACACTATCCCTCTGCAAATAGAGTTATTTTTATTAGCCTATTTTATGTTACAAAACCTTAAATGCACAGTCGACATTTACAACTTAGTTTCTGACAAAAAAAAAACATGTCCTGCATCATTTCTCAGACATTTCTGAACTGCAAAAAAGTACATGTTTTATCAAAGTAGTGCAATTCACATTTAACTTCGGGAACAGTGAAATGGTGCAGCTTGTCACATCATTGCTTAGTCCCAGAGAACCTTTTCACAAGTGTTTTTCCATATGGTCTGTGGATATGATCATATTGGACAGTTAAATCAAAGTGTATTGAAGTTTTTATAGTCATCACTTGCAGGAGTGTATCATTGGAACCAGGTGCTTGATTGTTAGGACAACTGATGCAAACCAAGGCAATAAAAACGTTTTGCAGTTATATTGACTCTGCCATAATTTTGGCCAAAAGTAATGTAGACATAAATTGGAATCAAGCAGTACACAGGGGGTTAAAAATTGTCAAAGCGCCGATAAATGGGTTATAGCTGAGATAGAAATGTTAAATATCCAAAGAAAATCAGGTGGCAAACAAATTGATAATGATATATGGGACCTGGTATTAACTTGGAATTGAAGTCAAATCAGATGAAAATCAGCCATGTTTGCAGGCATGCAAGTGGGAGGGAGGGCATATGGTGTGTCCAGCATATGTTGATTGATGATTAGGTATGTCCTGTTCTAAACTTGGCTAATGGGTTAGATATGTATATACATTATTAAGGTAAAATGTATAATAGCTTGCTATTGATGGATGAGTCATAAGGTAATACCGGATAAAGCACAACTGGTCTGGTTCAGAATAAAGGTCGCCAAATTGATTCATTGTGAGGGAATGATAATCTCTATATTTTTAATAAAATAAAAATGTTTGCTCTCTAGTGGGAGGGGTGATGTAAAGGGCACGCTGCCGATTAGAGGAAATAGTTTTGCTATTGTTAATCCTGATTGAAATTGTAATAATTCATATGCCGTCTCCCACCTGGGTGGGGGAGATTAAGATATATGTACCAGGGATGTATATATCTGATGAAATGTTTTTGTCTACTGAATTGGGCACACTAAATACGACATGTCTCCCGTAATAGTGTTTAAAATAAACTAAAAGCAATTTAAAAGAATGAAATCTTTAATCATTTCCTTTGAGATGCTTGATTACTTTAGAGATCCAATTACTGTTGTTTTTCTGCATTTACAGGGCCTTCTCAAGTATCTTCAAACAATGTTACTCTTAACAATTGGAATTCAACGAATTACATTGTAGTCAATTGGATTGCGCCACCTGGTCTTGTGGAGCGGTATGCAGTCTCCCTCCAAGGAGCTGTCACCCAGAACAAAACAGTTAACTCTGTTCTTCCCGTTAATTTTACAGACTTACTCCCTGGCAGAGAATATAATTTCACAATTACAACATTCAGCGGCCCTTTCAATAAGACATCATCAGTAGTTTCTGAGGCAACATGTAAGTTAAGCTGACACTTCTGTTTTGTTTATTGTGCAAAGCACGGAATCTCATTAACTAACTGAAGCTGCAAAACGTGATGATTGGTATGGGATTGATCCTTTTCAACAACGTTAAAATATTAATTGTATGTTTGATACAGTTATTGTTTAATGAGGCACATCTTTGGTATTGCTGTTGTAGCATCTTTCAAACCCTAATCAAATAAATATAACTGAAGTATTGTTTTTAATTATACATCCTGAGAAAATATTTTTCACTATATTGCGCAATGTTTATGAAAATATGATTTTCATTGCTATGTGAGTTTTGGAGCTGCCATATGGAAAAAGCTGTGCCAATCCTTCTTTACTGCCAGTGAATGTGGATCTATACTACACACGGCAAAACAGCCAGCATGATCGTGAGCTGTGAAGCTTTTAAAAGCATTACTAATACTTTGAATTCACGATAGGGGTAGAGAAAGCATGCTTGGGGAACTTCTTGGGAAGAGATATGTAAGCATCCCAATGCTACGAGAGTGCATTACTTCCTATAATTTTGTAGTTAACAATTTCTTTTGATTTTTGGGGTTTGACAAGATTAGGTTCACTATCAGCAATAGTAAGTGTTTTTCCCAGTTAACATTTGTGTAATGTGCCTATTATTCAAGATAATATAGTCAACAATAAAGTTGACTGAGTGACTGTAAGTAATATACATTATATTCAAAATGTAAAGCACATTTAAAATTATTAAACAATAATGTTATTATTACACTCAGGAATTTTAATATAAGTATCACATATGCATTCATGTACAGAGCCCTGGTATCTCCAGTGCCAAATGTCATAGGAATTGCAGTGAAACTCTGTCACTTCACATTACGAAAGTGATGTAATGCTTTCAAGGTGTCAAATCCTCATCATTCAGTCTGTAACAGGAGAATTTAATATACTGGAAATGAAAACACTGTGTTGCGAGGGCACCTTTATGTACATTTGTTTATAGGGCAGCAATTTAAAATCTGTAAATTCTGCCAAGAAGTATTTTTTAGAGTGTGCTACCTTCACATGTGATTTTGAACACTAAAGTAGCTTTAGTAGCCATTTCATATGGCACATATACAATGCTGACTATGAAAAAACAACATTTATCATTTAAAATTGGCTTTTTTCTAACATGAATTTGTGAACTGAAGATGATTATAAAAACATGATGTGTTCTATAATAATGTGTTGTCTAAAGTTAATCATCAAATTTATTTGTATATCATTGTCGGGATGATAGACACTAGAAAAACTGATTAAAATGTAGATGTACAGATTACTGGATATGTAGCCACCAATGTATTTATTCTAAAGGTGCTCAATCTGCTATTTACAAGATAAATGTTTTTTTATGAAGTGCACTATTCAATTTGTCTAATAATTTCATGGTCAACAGATCCTGTACGTCCGGGTTTGGTGACATCAATAAAGGCAGAAGAAAACAGCATCAAACTTTCGTGGGATCCACCTTTAAATATGAGTGACTCACAAGTCACTTACAATATCACATACAGCAGTTCACAAAGAAATGGAAGCATTATAAACAACAGTAACTATGCGAGTATTGAGAACCTTGTTTCAGGAACTAACTACACAATAAGTGTAGTAACAGTCGGTGCTCATAATTATGCAAGTCCCCCTTTGCTCACGTCTTCATATACATGTAAGTAGTGCAATCCTTCTGTGAATATTTTATAATTGAAATACCAGTGTTGATGTCCTTATTATTTAACTGTAATCTGGAATAGGAATCCACCAAAAATTATTTCAATCTTTAGTAATCGCTAATATTTTTACAATTCATGTCTTTAAACCACTTTCATGACAAAGAATGAAGGTAGAAAATGAAAATGGCTTGAGTTGACATCTCCATTTTAAGTATACTATGTGTCCGTGGAGAATGGCTTATGCCAAGTTTAATGATTGCAGGGAATATCACAATATTATAACACAAGAATCATGATTCAAATATTTCTTTTTCATTTTGAGTCCCTTCCCTAGACCAAATGGTTCACACTATCCCTCTGCAAATAGAGTTATTTTTATTAGCCTATTTTATGTTACAAAACCTTAAATGCACAGTCGACATTTACAACTTAGTTTCTGACAAAAAAAAAACATGTCCTGCATAATTTCTCAGACATTTCTGAACTGCAAAAAAGTACATGTTTTCTCAAAGTAGTGCAATTCACATTTAACTTCGGGAACAGTGAAATGGTGCAGCTTGTCACATCATTGCTTAGTCCCAGAGAACCCTTTCACAAGTGTTTTTCCATATGGTCTGTGGATATGATCATATTGGACAGTTAAATCAAAGTGTATTGAAGTTTTTATAGTCATCACTTGCAGGAGTGTATCGTTGGAACCAGGTGCTTGATTGTTAGGACAACTGATGCAAACCAAGGCAATAAAAACGTTTTGCAGTTATATTGACTCTGCCATAATTTTGGCCAAAAGTAATGTAGACATTAATTGGAATCAAGCAGTACACAGGGGGTTAAAAATTGTCAAAGCGCCGATAAATGGGTTATAGCTGAGATAGAAATGTTAAATATCCAAAGAAAATAAGGTGGCAAACAAATTGATAATGATATATGGGACCTGGTATTAACTTGGAATTGAAGTCAAATCAGATGAAAATCAGCCATGTTTGCAGGCATGCAAGTGGGAGGGAGGGCATATGGTGTGTCCAGCATATGTTGATTGATGATTAGGTATGTCCTGTTCTAAACTTGGCTAATGGGTTAGATATGTATATACATTATTAAGGTAAAATGTATAATAGCTTGCTATTGATGGATGAGTCATAAGGTAATACCGGATAAAGCACAACTGGTCTGGTTCAGAATAAAGGTCGCCAAATTGATTCATTGTGAGGGTATGATAATCTCTATATTTTTAATAAAATAAAAATGTTTGCTCTCTAGTGGGAGGGGTGATGTAAAGGGCACGCTGCCGATTAGAGGAAATAGTTTTGCTATTGTTAATCCTGATTGAAATTGTAATTATTCATATGCCGTCTCCCACCTGGGTGGGGGAGATTAAGATATATGTACCAGGGATGTATATATCTGATGAAATGTTTTTGTCTACTGAATTGGGCACACTAAATACGACATGTCTCCCGTAATAGTGTTTAAAATAAACTAAAAGCAATTTAAAAGAATGAAATCTTTAATCATTTCCTTTGAGATGCTTGATTACTTTAGAGATCCAATTACTGTTGTTTTTGTGCATTTACAGGGCCTTCTCAAGTATCTTCAAACAATGTTACTCTTAACAATTGGAATTCAACGAATTACATTGTAGTCAATTGGATTGCGCCACCTGGTCTTGTGGAGCGGTATGCAGTCTCCCTCCAAGGAGCTGTCACCCAGAACAAAACAGTTAACTCTGTTCTTCCCGTTAATTTTACAGACTTACTCCCTGGCAGAGAATATAATTTCACAATTACAACATTCAGCGGCCCTTTCAATAAGACATCATCAGTAGTTTCTGAGGCAACATGTAAGTTAAGCTGACACTTCTGTTTTGTTTATTGTGCAAAGCACGGAATCTCATTAACTAACTGAAGCTGCAAAACGTGATGATTGGTATGGGATTGATCCTTTTCAACAACGTTAAATTATTAATTGTATGTTTGATACAGTTATTGTTTAATGAGGCACATCTTTGGTATTGCTGTTGTAGCATCTTTCAAACCCTAATCAAATAATTATAACTGAAGTATTGTTTTTAATTATACATCCTGAGAAAATATTTTTCACTATATTGCGCAATGTTTATGAAAATATGATTTTCATTGCTATGTGAGTTTTGGAGCTGCCATATGGAAAAAGCTGTGCCGATCCTTCTTTACTGCCAGTGAATGTGGATCTATACTACACACGGTAAAACAGCCAGCATGATCGTGAGCTGTGAAGCTTTTAAAAGCATTACTAATACTTTGAATTCACGATAGGGGTAGAGAAAGCATGCTTGGGGAACTTCTTGGGAAGAGATATGTAAGCATCCCAATGCTACGAGAGTGCATTACTTCCTATAATTTTGTAGTTAACAATTTCTTTTTATTTTTGGGGTTTGACAAGATTAGGTTCACTATCAGCAATAGTAAGTGTTTTCCCAGTTAACATTTGTGTAATGTGCCTATTATTCAAGATAATATAGTCAACAATAAAGTTGACTGAGTGACTGTAAGTAATATACATTATATTCAAAATGTAAAGCACATTTAAAATTATTAAACAGTAATGTTATTATTACACTCAGGAATTTTAATATAAGTATCACATATGCATTCATGTACAGAGCCCTGGTATCTCCAGTGCCAAATGTCATAGGAATTGCAGTGAAACTCTGTCACTTCACATTACGAAAGTGATGTAATGCTTTCAAGGTGTCAAATCCTCATCATTCAGTCTGTAACAGGAGAATTTAATATACTGGAAATGAAAACACTGTGTTGCGAGGGCACCTTTATGTACATTTGTTTATAGGGCAGCAATTTAAAATCTGTAAATTCTGCCAAGAAGTATTTTTTAGAGTGTGCTACCTTCACATGTGATTTTGAACACTAAAGTAGCTTTAGTAGCCATTTCATATGGCACATATACAATGCTGACTATGAAAACACAACATTTATCATTTAACATTGGCTTTTTTCTAACATGAATTTGTGAACTGAAGATGATTATAAAAACATGATGTGTTCTATAATAATGTGTTGTCTAAAGTTAATCATCAAATTTATTTGTATATCATTGTCGGGATGATAGACACTAGAAAAACTGATTAAAATGTATATGTACAGATTACTGGATATGTAGCCACCAATGTATTTATTCTAAAGGTGCTCAATCTGCTATTTACAAGATAAATGTTTTTTTTATGAAGTGCACTATTCAATTTGTCTAATAATTTCATGGTCAACAGATCCTGTACGTCCGGGTTTGGTGACATCAATAAAGGCAGAAGAAAACAGCATCAAACTTTCGTGGGATCCACCTTTAAATATGAGTGACTCACAAGTCACTTACAATATCACATACCGCAGTTCACAAAGAAATGGAAGCCTTATAAACAACAGTAACTATGCGAGTATTGAGAACCTTGTTTCAGGAACTAACTACACAATAAGTGTAGTAACAGTCGGTACTCATAATTATGCAAGTCCCCCTTTGCTCACTTCTTCATATACATGTAAGTAGTGCAATCCTTCTGTGAATATTTTATAATTGAAATACCAGTGTTGATGTCCTTATAATTTAACTGTAATCTGGAATAGGAATCCACCAAAAATTATTTCAATCTTTAGTAATTGCTAATATTTTTACAATTCATGTCTTTAAACCACTTTCATGACAAAGAATGAAGGTACAAAATGAAAATGGCTCGAGTTGACATCCTCATTTTAAGTATATTATGTGTCCGTGGAGAATGGCTTATGCCAAGTTTAATGATTGCAGGGAATATCACAGTATTATAACACAAGAATCATGATTCAAATATTTATTTTTCATTTTGAGTCCCTTCCCTAGACCAAATGGTTCACACTATCCCTCTGCAAATAGAGTTATTTTTATTAGCCTATTTTATGTTACAAAACCTTAAATGCACAGTCGACATTTACAACTTAGTTTCTGACAAAAAAAAGACATGTCCTGCATCATTTCTCAGACATTTCTGAACTGCAAAAAAGTACATGTTTTCTCAAAGTAGTGCAATTCACATTTAACTTCGGGAACAGTGAAATGGTGCAGCTTGTCACATCATTGCTTAGTCCCAGAGAACCCTTTCACAAGTGTTTTTCCATATGGTCTGTGGATATGATCATATTGGACAGTTAACTCAAAGTGTATTGAAGTTTTTATAGTCATCACTTGCAGGAGTGTATCATTGGAACCAGGTGCTTGATTGTTAGGACAACTGATGCAAAGCAAGGCAATAAAAACGTTTTGCAGTTATATTGACTCTGCCATAATTTTGGCCAAAAGTAATGTAGACATAAATTGGAATCAAGCAGTACTCAGGGGGTTAAAAATTGTCAAAGCGCCGATAAATGGGTTATAGCTGAGATAGAAATGTTAAATATCCAAAGAAAATCAGGTGGCAAACAAATTGATAATGATATATGGGACCTGGTATTAACTTGGAATTGAAGTCAAATCAGATGAAAATCAGCCATGTTTGCAGGCATGCAAGTGGGAGGGAGGGCATATGGTGTGTCCAGCATATGTTGATTGATGATTAGGTATGTCCTGTTCTAAACTTGGCTAATGGGTTAGATATGTATATACATTATTAAGGTAAAATATATAATAGCTTGCTATTGATGGATGAGTCATAAGGTAATACCGGATAAAGCACAACTGGTCTGGTTCAGAATAAAGGTCACCAAATTGATTCATTGTGAGGGAATGATAATCTCTATATTTTGTATAAAATAAAAATGTTTGCTCTCTAGTGGGAGGGGTGATGTAAAGGGCACGCTGCTGATTAGAGGAAATAGTTTTGCTATTGTTAATCCTGATTGAAATTGTAATAATTCATATGCCGTCTTCCACCTGGGTGGGGGAGATTAAGATATATGTACCAGGGATGTATATATCTGATGAAATGTTTTTATCTACTGAATTGGGCCCACTAAATAGGACACATGTCTCCCGTAATAGTGTTTAAAATAAACTAAAAGCAATTTAAAAGAATGAAATCTTTAATAATTTCCTTTGAGATGCATGATTACTTTAGAGATCCAATTACTGTTGTTTTTGTGCATTTACAGGGCCTTCTCAAGTATCTTCAAACAATGTTACTCTTAACAATTGGAATTCAACGAATTACATTGTAGTCAATTGGATTGCGCCACCTGGTCTTGTGGAGCGGTATGCAGTCTCCCTCCAAGGAGCTGTCACCCAGAACAAAACAGTTAACTCTGTTCTTCCCGTTAATTTTACAGACTTACTCCCTGGCAGAGAATATAATTTCACAATTACAACATTCAGCGGCCCTTTCAATAAGACATCATCAGTAGTTTCTGAGGCAACATGTAAGTTAAGCTGACACTTCTGTTTTGCTTATTGTGCAAAGCACGGAATCTCATTCACTAACTGAAGCTGCAAAACGTGATGATTGGTATGGGATTGATCCTTTTCAACAACGTTAAAATATTAATTGTATTTTTGATACAGTTATTGTTTAATGAGGCACATCTTTGGTATTGCTGTTGTAGCATCTTTCAAACCCTAATCAAATAATTATAACTGAAGTATTGTTTTTAATTATACATCCTGAGAAAATATTTTTCACTATATTGCGCAATGTTTATGAAAATATGATTTTCATTGCTATGTGAGTTTTGGAGCTGCCATATGGAAAAAGCTGTGCCGATCCTTCTTTACTGCCAGTGAATGTGGATCTATACTACACACGGCAAAACAACCAGCATGATCGTGAGCTGTGAAGCTTTTAAAAGCAATACTAATACTTTGAATTCACAATAGGGGTAGAGAAAGCATGCTTGGGGAACTTCTTGGGAAGAGATATGTAAGCATCCCAATGCTACGAGAGTGCATTACTTCCTATAATTTTGTAGTTAACAATTTATTTTTATTTTTGGGGTTTGACAAGATTATGTTCACTATCAGCAATAGTAAGTGTTTTTCCCAGTTAACATTTGTGTAATGTGCCTATTATTCAATATAATATAGTCAACAATAAAGTTGACTGAGTGACTGTAAGTAATATACATTATATTCAAAATGTAAAGCACATTTAAAATTATTAAACAGTAATGTTATTATTACAGTCAGGAATTTTAATATAAGTATCACATATGCATTCATGTACAGAGCCCTGGTATCTCCAGTGCCAAATTTCACAGGAATTGCCTTGAAACTCTGTCACTTCAGATTACGAAAGTGATGTAATGCTTTCAAGGTGTCAAATCCTCATCATTCAGTCTGTAACAGGAGAATTTAATATACTGGAAATGAAAACACTGTGTTGCGAGGGCACCTTTATGTACATTTGTTTATAGGGCAGCACTTTAAAATTTGTAAATTCTGCCAAGGAGTATTTTCTAGAGTGTGCTACCTTCACATGTGATTTTGAACACTAAAGTAGCTTTAGTAGCCATTTCATATGGCACATATACAATGCTGACTATGAAAAAACAACATTTATCATTTAAAATTGGCTTTTTTCTAACATGAATTTGTGAACTGAAGATGATTATAAAAACATGATGTGTTCTATAATAATGTGTTGTCTAAAGTTAATCATCAAATTTATTTGTATATCATTGTCGGGATGATAGACACTAGAAAAACTGATGAAAATGTAGATGTACAGATTACTGGATATGTAGCCACCAATGTATTTATTCTAAAGGTGCTCAATCTGCTATTTACAAGATAAATGTTTTTTTTATGAAGTGCACTATTCAATTTGTCTAATAATTTCATGGTCAACAGATCCTGTACGTCCGGGTTTGGTGACATCAATAAAGGCAGAAGAAAACAGCATCAAACTTTCGTGGGATCCACCTTTAAATATGAGTGACTCACAAGTCACTTACAATATCACATACAGCAGTTCACAAAGAAATGGAAGGATTATAAACAACAGTAACTATGCGAGTATTGAGAACCTTGTTTCAGGAACTAACTACACAATAAGTGTAGTAACAGTCGGTGCTCATAATTATGCAAGTCCCCCTTTGCTCACGTCTTCATATACATGTAAGTAATGCAATCCTTCTGTGAATATTTTATAATTGAAATACCAGTGTTGATGTCCTTATTATTTAACTGTAATCTGGAATAGAAATCCACCCAAAATTATTTCAATCTTTAGTAATCCCTAATATTTTTACAATTCATGTCTTTTAACCACTTTCATGACAAAGAATGAAGGTACAAAATGAAAAGGGCTTGAGTTGACATCTCCATTTTAAGTATATTATGTGTCCGTGGAGAATGGCTTATGCCAAGTTTAATGATTGCAGGGAATATCACAGTATTATAACACAAGAATCATGATTCAAATATTTCTTTTTCATTTTGAGTCCCTTCCCTAGACCAAATGGTTCACACTATCCCTCTGCAAATAGAGTTATTTTTATTAGCCTATTTTATGTTACAAAACATTAAATGCACAGTCAACATTTACAACTTAGTTTCTGACAAAAAAAAACATTTCCTGCATCATTTCTCAGACATTTCTGAACTGCAAAAAAGTACATGTTTTCTCAAAGTAGTGCAATTCACATTTAACTTCGGGAACAGTGAAATGGTGCAGCGTGTCACAACATTGCTTAGTCCCAGAGAACCCTTTCACAAGTGTTTTTCCATATGGTCTGTGGATATGATCATATTGGACAGTTAAATCAAAGTGTTTTGAAGTTTTTATAGTCATCACTTGCAGGAGTGTATCATTGGAACCAGGTGCTTGATTGTTACGACAACTGATGCAAACCAAGGCAATAAAAACGTTTTGCAGTTATATTGACTCTGTCATAATTTTGGCCAAAAGTAATGTAGACATAAATTGGAATCAAGCAGTACACAGGGGGTTAAAAATTGTCAAAGTGCCGATAAATGGGTAATAGCTGAGATAGAAATGTTAAATATCCAAAGAAAATCAGGTGGCCAACAAATTGATAATGATATATGGGACCTGGTATTAACTTGGAATTGAAGTCAAATCAGAAGAAAATCAGCCATGTTTGCAGGCATGCAAGTGGGAGGGAGGGCATATGGTGTGTCCAGCATATGTTGATTGATGATTAGGTATGTCCTGCTCTAAACTTGGCTAATGGGTTAGATATTTATATACATTATTAAGGTAAAATGTATAATAGCTTGCTATTGATGGATGAGTCATAAGGTAATACCGGATAAAGCACAACTGGTCTGGTTCAGAATAAAGGTCACCAAATTGATTCATTGTGAGGGAATGATAATCTCTATATTTTGTATAAAATAAAAATGTTTGCTCTCTAGTGGGAGGGGTGATGTAAAGGGCACGCTGCTGATTAGAGGAAATAGTTTTGCTATTGTTAATCCCGATTGAAATTGTAATAATTCATATGCCGTCTTCCACCTGGGTGGGGGAGATTAAGATATATGTACCAGGGATGTATATATCTGATAAAATGTTTTTGTCTACTGAATTGGGCACACTAAATAGGACACATGTCTCCCGTAATAGTGTTTAAAATAAACTAAAAGCAATTTAAAAGAATGAAATCTTTAATAATTTCCTTTGAGATGCTTGATTACTTTAGAGATCCAATTACTGTTGTTTTTGTGCATTTACAGGGCCTTCTCAAGTATCTTCAAACAATGTTACTCTTAACAATTGGAATTCAACGAATTACATTGTAGTCAATTGGATTGCGCCACCTGGTCTTGTGGAGCGGTATGCAGTCTCCCTACAAGGAGCTGTCACCCAGAACAAAACAGTTAACTCTGTTCTTCCCGTTAATTTTACAGACTTACTCCCTGGCAGAGAATATAATTTCACAATTACAACATTCAGCGGCCCTTTCAATAAGACATCATCAGTAGTTTCTGAGGCAACATGTAAGTTAAGCTGACACTTCTGTTTTGCTTATTGTGCAAAGCACGGAATCTCATTAACTAACTGAAGCTGCAAAACGTGATGATTGGTATGGGATTGATCCTTTTCAACAACGTTAAAATATTAATTGTATTTTTGATACAGTTATTGTTTAATGAGGCACATCTTTGGTATTGCTGTTGTAGCATCTTTCAAACCCTAATCAAATAATTATAACTGAAGTATTGTTTTTAATTATAAATCCTGAGAAAATATTTTTCACTATATTGCGCAATGTTTATGAAAATATGATTTTCATTGCTATGTGAGTTTTGGAGCTGCCATATGGAAAAAGCTGTGCCGATCCTTCTTTACTGCCAGTGAATGTGGATCTATACTACACACGGCAAAACAACCAGCATGATCGTGAGCTGTGAAGCTTTTAAAAGCAATACTAATACTTTGAATTCACAATAGGGGTAGAGAAAGCATGCTTGGGGAACTTCTTGGGAAGAGATATGTAAGCATCCCAATGCTACGAGAGTGCATTACTTCCTATAATTTTGTAGTTAACAATTTCTTTTTATTTTTGGGGTTTGACAAGACTAGGTTCACTATCAGCAATAGTAAGTGTTTTTCCCAGTTAACATTTGTGTAATGTGCCTATTATTCAAGATAAAATAGTCAACAATAAAGTTGACTGAGTGACTGTAAGTAATATACATTATATTCAAAATGTAAAGCACATTTAACATTATTAAACAGTAATGTTATTATTACACTCAGGAATTTTAATATGAGTATCACATATGCATTCATGTACAGAGCCCTGGTATCTCCAGTGCCAAATGTCATAGGAATTGCAGTGAAACTCTGTCACTTCACATTACGAAAGTGATGTAATGCTTTCAAGGTGTCAAATCCTCATCATTCAGTCTGTAACAGGAGAATTTAATACACTGGAAATGAAAACACTGTGTTGCGAGGGCACCTTTATGTACATTTGTTTATAGGGCAGCACTTTAAAATCTGTAAATTCTGCCAAGAAGTATTTTCTAGAGTGTGCTACCTTCACATGTGATTTTGAACTCTAAAGTAGCTTTAGTAGCCATTTCATATGGCACATATACAATGCTGACTATGAAAAAACAACATTTATCATTTAAAATTGGCTTTTTTCTAACATGAATTTGTGAACTGAAGATGATTATAAAAACATGATGTGTTCTATAATAATGTGTTGTCTAAAGTTAATCATCAAATTTATTTGTATATCATTGTCGGGATGATAGACACTAGAAAAACTGATGAAAATGTAGATGTACAGATTACTGGATATGTAGCCACCAATGTATTTATTCTAAAGGTGCTCAATCTGCTATTTACAAGATAAATGTTTTTTTATGAAGTGCACTATTCAATTTGTCTAATAATTTCATGGTCAACAGATCCTGTACGTCCGGGTTTGGTGACATCAATAAAGGCAGAAGAAAACAGCATCAAACTTTCGTGGGATCCACCTTTAAATATGAGTGACTCACAAGTCACTTACAATATCACATACAGCAGTTCACAAAGAAATGGAAGCATTATAAACAACAGTAACTATGCGAGTATTGAGAACCTTGTTTCAGGAACTAACTACACAATAAGTGTAGTAACAGTCGGTGCTCATAATTATGCAAGTCCCCCTTTGCTCACGTCTTCATATACATGTAAGTAATGCAATCCTTCTGTGAATATTTTATAATTGAAATACCAGTGTTTATGTCCTTAATATTTAACTGTAATCTGGAATAGGAATCCACCCAAAATTATTTCAATCTTTAGTAATCGCTAATATTTTTACAATTCATGTCTTTAAACCACTTTCATGACAAAGAATGAAGGTACAAAATGAAAATGGCTTGAGTTGACATCTCCATTTTAAGTATATTATGTGTCCGTGGAGAATGGCTTATGCCAAGTTTAATGATTGCAGGGAATATCACAGTATTATAACACAAGAATCATGATTCAAATATTTCTTTTTCATTTTGAGTCCCTTCCCTAGACCAAATGGTTCACACTATCCCTCTGCAAATAGAGTTATTTTTATTAGCCTATTTTATGTTACAAAACCTTAAATGCACAGTCGACATTTACAACTTAGTTTCTGACAAAAAAAAACATTTCCTGCATCATTTCTCAGACATTTCTGAACTGCAAAAAAGTACATGTTTTCTCAAAGTAGTGCAATTCACATTTAACTTCGAGAACAGTGAAATGGTGCAGCTTGTCACATCATTGCTTAGTCCCAGAGAACCCTTTCACAAGTGTTTTTCCATATGGTCTGTGGATATGATCATATTGGACAGTTAAATCAAAGTGTATTAAAGTTTTTATAGTCATCACTTGCAGGAGTGTATCATTGGAACCAGGTGCTTGATTGTTAGGACAACTGATGCAAACCAAGGCAATAAAAACGTTTTGCAGTTATATTGACTCTGCCATAATTTTGGCCAAAAGTAATGTAGACATAAATTGGAATCAAGCAGTACACAGGGGGTTAAAAATTGTCAAAGCGCCGATAAATGGGTTATAGCTGAGATAGAAATGTTAAATATCCAAAGAAAATCAGGTGGCAAACAAATTGATAATGATATATGGGACCTGGTATTAACTTTGAATTGAAGTCAAATCAGATGAAAATCAGCCATGTTTGCAGGCATGCAAGTGGGAGGGAGGGCATATGGTGTGTCCAGCATATGTTGATTGATGATTAGGTAGTCCTGTTCTAAACTTGGCTAATGGGTTAGATATGTATATACATTATTAAGGTAAAATGTATAATAGCTTGCTATTGATGGATGAGTCATAAGGTAATACCGGATAAAGCACAACTGGTCTGGTTCAGAATAAAGGTCACCAAATTGATTAATATTTAGGGAATGATAATCCCTATATTTTGTATAAAATAAAAATGTTTGCTCTCTAGTGGGAGGGGTGATGTAAAGGGCACGCTGCTGATTAGAGGAAATAGTTTTGCTATTGTTAATCCTGATTGAAATTGTAATAATTCATATGCCGTCTCCCACCTGGGTGGGGGAGATTAAGATATATGTACCAGGGAAGTATATATCTGACGAAATGTTTTTGTCTACTGAATTGGGCACACTAAATAGGATATATGTCTCCCGTAATAGTGTTTAAAATAAACTAAAAGCAATTTAAAAGAATGAAATCTTTAATCATTGCCTTTGAGATGCTTGATTACTTTAGAGATCCAATTACTGTTGTTTTTGTGCATTTACAGGGCCTTCTCAAGTATCTTCAAACAATGTTACTCTTAACAATTGGAATTCAACGAATTACATTGTAGTCAATTGGATTGCGCCACCTGGTCTTGTGGAGCGGTATGCAGTCTCCCTCCAAGGAGCTGTCACCCAGAACAAAACAGTTAACTCTGTTCTTCCCGTTAATTTTACAGACTTACTCCCTGGCAGAGAATATAATTTCACAATTACAACATTCAGCGGCCCTTTCAATAAGACATCATCAGTAGTTTCTGAGGCAACATGTAAGTTAAGCTGACACTTCTGTTTTGTTTATTGTGCAAAGCACGGAATCTCATTAACTAACTGAAGCTGCAAAACGTGATGATTGGTATGGGATTGATCCTTTTCAACAACGTTAAAATATTAATTGTATGTCTGATACAGTTATTGTTTAATGAGGCACATCTTTGGTATTGCTGTTGTAGCATCTTTCAAACCCTAATCAAATAATTATAACTGAAGTATTGTTTTTAATTATACATCCTGAGAAAATATTGTTCACTATATTGCGCAATGTTTATGAAAATATGATTTTCATTGCTATGTGAGTTTTGGAGCTGCCATATGGAAAAAGCTGTGCCGATCCTTCTTTACTGCCAGTGAATGTGGATCTATACTACACACGGCAAAACAACCAGCATGATCGTGAGCTGTGAAGCTTTTAAAAGCATTACTAATACTTTGAATTCACAATAGGGGTAGAGAAAGCATGCTTGGGGAACTTCTTGGGAAGAGATATGTAAGCATCCCAATGCTACGAGAGTGCATTACTTCCTATAATTTTGTAGTTAACAATTTCTTTTTATTTTTGGGGTTTGACAAGATTAGCTTCACTATCAGCAATAGTAAGTGCTTTTCCCAGTTAACATTTGTGTAATGTGCCTATTATTCAAGATAATATAGTCAACAATAAAGTTGACTGAGTGACTGTAAGTAATATACATTTTATTCAAAATGTAAAGCACATTTAAAATATTAAACAGTAATGTTATTATTACACTCAGGAATTTTAATATAAGTATCACATATGCATTCATGTACAGAGCCCTGGTATCTCCAGTGCCAAATGTCATAGGAATTGCAGTAAAACTCTGTCACTTCACATTACGAAAGTGATGTAATGCTTTCAAGGTGTCAAATCCTCATCATTCAGTCTGTAACGAGAGAATTTAATATACTGGAAATGAAAACACTGTGTTGCGAGGGCACCTTTATGTACATTTGTTTATAGGGCAGCACTTTAAAATCTGTAAGTTCTGCCAAGAAGTATTTTCTAGAGTGTGCTACCTTCACATGTGATTTTGAACACTAAAGTAGCTTTAGTAGCCATTTCATATGGCACATATACAATGCTGATTATGAAAAAACAACATTTATCATTTAAAATATGCTTTTTTCTAACATGAATTTGTGAACTGAAGATGATTATAAAAACATGATGTGTTCTATAATAATGTGTTGTCTAAAGTTAATCATCACATTTATTTGTATATCATTGTCGGGATGATAGACACTAGAAAAACTGATTAAAATGTAGATGTACAGATTACTGGATATGTAGCCACCAATGTATTTATTCTAAAGGTGCTCAATCTGCTACTTACAAGATAAATTATTTTTTATGAAGTGCACTATTGAATTTGTCTAATAATTTCATGGTCAACAGATCCTGTACGTCCGGGTTTGGTGACATCAATAAAGGCAGAAGAAAACAGCATCAATCTTTCGTGGGATCCGCCTTTAAATATGAGTGGCTCACAAGTCACTTACAATATCACATACAGCAGTTCACAAAGAAATGGAAGCATTATAAACAACAGTAACTATGCGAGTATTGAGAACCTTGTTTCAGGAACTAACTACACAATAAGTGTAGTAACAGTCGGTGCTCATAATTATGCAAGTCCCCCTTTGCTCACGTCTTCATATACATGCAAGTAGTGCAATCCTTCTGTGAATATTTTATAATTGAAATACCAGTGTTGATGTCCTTATTATTTAACTGTAATCTGGAATAGGAATCCACCAAAAATTATTTCAATCTTTAGAAATCGCTAATATTTTTACAATTCATGTCTTTAAACCACTTTCATGACAAAGAATGAAGGTAAAAAATGAAAATGGCTTGAGTTGACAGCTCCATTTTAAGTATATTATGTGTCCGTGGAGAATGGCTTATGCCAAGTTTAATGATTGCAGGGAATATCACAGTATTATTACACAAGAATCATGGTCCAAATATTTCTTTTTCATTTTGAGTCCCTTCCCTAGACCAAATGGTTCACACTATCCCTCTACAAATAGAGTTATTTTTATTACCCTATTTTATGTTACAAAACCTTAAATGCACAGTCGACATTTACAACTTAGATTCTGACAAAAAAATAAAATTCCTGCATCATTTCTCAGACATTTCTGAACTGCAAAAAAGTACATGTTTTCTCAAAGTAGTGCAATTCACATTTAACTTTGGGAACAGTGAAATGGTGCAGCTTGTCACATCATTGCTTAGTCCAAGAGAACCCTTTCACAAGTGTTTTTCCATATGGTCTGTGGATATGATCATATTGGACAGTTAAATCAAAGTGTATTGAAGTTTTTATAGTCATCACTTGCAGGAGTGTATCATTGGAACCAGGTGCTTGATTGTTAGGACAACTGATGCAAACCAAGGCAATAAAAACGTTTTGCAGTTATATTGACTCTGCCATAATTTTGTCCAGAAGTAATGTAGGCATAAATTGGAATCAAGCAGTACACAGGGGGTTAAAAATTTTCAAAGCGCCGATAAAGGGGTATAGCCGAGATAGAAATGTTAAATATCCAAAGAAAATCAGGTGGCAAACAAATTGATAATGATATATGGGACCTGGTATTAACTTGGAATTGAAGTCAAATCAGATGAAAATCAGCCGTGTTTGCAGGCATGCAAGTGGGAGGGAGGGCATATGGTGTGTTCCGCATATGTTGATTGATGATTAGGTGTGTCCTGTTCTAAACTTGGCTAATGGGTTAGATATGTATATACATTATTTTTTTTATTTTTTATTTTTGTAAAAATTTTTTATTGTGCAGCAAGAAATATAATTACAAATATGGGCCTACAACCACACTTGCCGGCCGCCAAAACACGAGGCATAGCATAAAACAGTAGAAAAAGGCGGTCAAGAACCAAGAGGTCAGGCTAAAACAGGATGCAAGATGCTGCACACAATGTAGAAACAGGATAGCACACTTTTCTGATTTTAAAAACAAAAAGAAAACAAACACAAAAACAAAAAGGCGAAAGGCGTAATGGACAAAGTCGAGCCCTAGAGGGGGGGAACTCCATATAGGAAAATACAAATTTGCGATCAATGGAACTAGTCAGGGTGGGGGAGAAACAGTGGGGAGGTCAAGAAAGCTACAGAAAAGGAGAATGAACGTTCGGGAATGCCAACTCAGGGGGACAGGGGGACATCAGGGATCTCGTCAAGCGGAGGTGTACAGATGTTCCCGCGATAGGTGTTCCACTGACTCCAGATCTTCGTCCATGCCCTCGGTCTGCCCCTAGCCGAGTATACCGTCTTTTCTCTGAACATAGACCAGTCCATATTTTCCTTCCATACTGACACAGTGGGGGGCCGTTGTGAGCCCCATAGCTGCGCTATATCTCGTTTTGCAATCATGTACCCAAGGGCCGCCCACCGCGTCTGGGCCACCGTGTAATCGTTAGGTTACCACACGTTCAACAGACATCTCCGAACCTCAGGCAGCAAGGCGACCCCAGTAACATCTGCCATCACCACAAGCACCCTCCGCCAATATTCAGTCACCTCCCGACATTCCCAGATGATATGGGGGAATGTAGCACTCAACCCGCACCCACGCTTGCACAACCCATCCGGGGAAAAACCCATTGCAACCAAACGAGGGCCAGTGACATACACTCGGTGCAAAATCTTAAGCTGGACAAGGTGGAGACCGGCGGGAATGGCGACCTCCTTCGGAGAGGACAACGCTGATTGCCAGTCTTCGTCGTCCAACTCCAGCCCGTCTCCGGTCCACACCTCTCTAAGACGACCGAGAAGATCAGCTCGACTGTTGATCAGTTTCTTATAGAATAAAGAAATCGTACTATCGGGTAGATGACCGTCAAGTATGCGGTCCTCAAGGGGAGAGGATTCAGGGACAGTGGTGCCGGAAACGAGGACTGACGTCAGGGCATGATGGACCTGCAGATATCTAAAAAACTCCCTTTCACTGAGTTCATATTCATTTTGAAGCATCTCAAAGGACTTCACCACTCCTTTCACCCAAAGGTCACCCACTCTACCGATACCAATCATGTCCCACCTTTCAAACACTTTAGTCGTCCAGAGACATCCCAATCGTTCAGACGCGTAGAGTGGAGTCTCCAGCGTCACTCGATCATCCCAGCCCATACTCACATTCGCCGCCCGCCACACACTCACAGCAATCCTCGTGGGTCCCGTAAGGTTACGCCCAGCTGCCCTGGAATAAAGCACTCTATTAAAATCTCCACCCGGCAACTGGGGCTTATCCATCTCAAAAGCCGGATTCGGGCCGGGAGAGTACACAGCGTGGTTAATCGCGGACAACTGGGAGGCCCAGTAATACCTTCTGATATCCGAAAGCGCCATGCCCCCATCGTACATGGGGATAGTGAGTTTCGCAAGGGCGATGCGTGCACGCCCGTCCCAAATGAGCTGTCTCTTCAGACCCTCCACCTCCCGGAAATAACTAGCAGGGATATCGTCAAAAGAATTCTGGAGTGCATAAAGAAACCGGGGTAGGGACATCATTTTAAAGAGAGCGGCCCTGCCAAGCGGCGACAAAGGTAATTTACGCCACTGAGCCACGTCCAACCTCAATTTACAGAGAGGAGGAAGGAGATTGCGTTCGTAACGGACCGCCGAGTCCAGTGTAATAAAGATCCCCAAGTATTTAAAGCCCGATTGAGAAATCTGGATGGGAAATCTACGTGGTAGCGGAGGCAAGCCGCCAGAAATGACATACACACAGGACTTCGCCCAGTTTATAACCAAGCCAGAGTTCTTGCCGAATGAGGTGAGGACATCAAACAGGACATTTAAGGATTTACGCGGGGAAGTAAGATACAAAAGAATGTCGTCGGCGTACAGCGAGACACGATCCTCGAAATCGGGGGACCACCTAATACCCTTGATGGACGGTTCCCACTGGAGCCACGCAGCTAGCGGCTCCAGTGCGAGAGCAAAAAGCAATGGGGACAATGGACATCCTTGTCTGGTCCCCCTACCAAGGGCAAAGGGTTCGGACACTCGACCATTAACAACCACCTGTGCCAGAGGATTTTATATAACAATTTCACCCATCCAACAAACTCTGGGCCAAAACCAAACTTCGCAAGAGCAGCCCAGAGAGAGGGCTGTATTTCGGTGCGGGATGAATCCGGATTGGTCCGGATGAATCAAGTCACTGATGACTGTAAGCAGACGAGTGGCAAGAACCTTGGCAAGAACCTTAGGCTCAGCGTTTAGCAGGGAGATGGGCCTGTAGGACGCACAAAGATCTCGAGGCTTACCGTCCTTGGGAATGACCACTATCGTGGCCAGGCGTTGATCATAAGGGAGTGCGCCTAAATCACGAGACTCCTGAAACATCTCGCGGAGATAAGGCGCAACCTTATCCGGTCGCAGTTTATACAGCTCGATAGGCAGGCCGTTCGGGCCCATAGCCTTGCCCGAACGGAGAGATCGAATTGCCGTCGCAATCTCGTCAGTAGAGAACGGGGCCTCCATATACACTCGCTCCACCTCGGAGAGGCAGGGCAGCTCAATGTCGCGCAACAGGAAGTGGGAGTAGTCTTCATCCCTTTCCGACACTGGGGAGTACACAGTACGGAAATAATCCGCAAAACATTTCACAATCTCAACAGGGTCAGTCAGACTCACACCATCCGAGGTCTGGACCACAGGCACCACACGATTCGCTCTTTCCTTCTTGTCTAACCAGGCAAGCAATTTTCCTGCCTTATCCCCAACGTCGTAGAGTCTGCCCTGCTGCTCCCTGTACATCGTCTTGGCGGCATCTGTGACAAGGGATTTATAGTCAAGTTGTTTCAGACCAAGGGCATGGAGTCTGTAACGGGTAACACCCGAGTCCAGTTTGGCCTCTAAATCCAGTATTTCGGTCTCCAGACCCACCACCTCCCGATTCCTTGCTTTCTTAGTTTCAGCGATAAGGGACAGGGCCTGCCCACGGATCACAGTCTTAAAGGCCTCCCACAGGGACACAGAGGAAGAAACCGACCCCTCGTTTTCCAGGAAGTAGTGGTCTAAAGATTTAATCAGCTGGCTACGAGTCTTAGGAGAGCTCAAGTACCAAGGATTGATAGGGGCTACCCGCCCCATTGCGTCTACCCCCATGTCAAAACAGAGCCAAAGCAGGGAGTGGTCCGAGATGCCCCGGGCCAAGTGTCTAATCTCCCGGACCAAGGAAGACTGAACAGCGGGCATGAGGAAATAGTCGAGTCGAGATAGACTCCCATGGGCCCCGGAGTGCAAAGTATATTGGCGCTGGGTGGGATGCATGAGTCTCCAACAGTCCACTAGACCAAAGGTGTCCAGGAAACCACCCAGCCACGACTGGGCCTAAGGAGTATCTCTGGGAGGGTGACGGTCTACCAGACCCGAGAACACAGAGTTGAAATCACCACCCATGAAAAGGACACAGTCAGGAAGTGCCAGCAACAAACGGCCAACATCAGAAAAGGTGGAGGTCTGAAGGCCCGGGGGGACATAAACCGTAAGCAGCGAAAGGGTCCTACCCTCATACCTTCCCGTGAGGGCGGCATAGCGCCCTCTATCATCCAGGAGTATCTCATCAATCTCAAGGGGGAGGGAAGACCGAATCAGGATGCCAACCCCTCTGGAACCCGTGGTGAACCCAGAGTGAGCAACTAGACGATAACCCCACCTATTCATAGCGTGACAAGTATTACCCACCAGGTGCCTCTCTTGCAAAAACACAATATCAGGACAGTCGTCGCAGATAGCGCAACACCACCCCCCGCTTGATACGATCCCCCAAACCATTGACGTTCCAAGATATGAACCTCAACCCATTACCCCCCATCCCAACAAATACTGCAGGATCCACCCCACAAAGAGCAGGACAAGTGACAAAAATGCAAACATTACGTCGCCTTGAAAAGAAAGGAACACAACTACAAACACCCCACCCACCCTCCCACCAACACCCGTTACAACACCCCCCTCCCTGCACCCCTGCAGTAGACTAAGAAGCCACCCCAACATGCAGTGTGCCTGTCGCCCAAACACCCCCATTCTACAAAAAGACCCCGGAGGAGGAAAGGGTCCCGTCCCACCCGCCACCCCGAAAGGAAAGTCAGGAAAACTTAATATATACCATTACGGAACTCTAGCGGAGAGTGTCCTGTTACAGAAATCAGGGGCCGAAATGCAGCTTCAATCACTCCACGCCACCCTCAGCGCCACCAGGGTGGTCAGTGCGATCAGTCCGATGGGCCCGGTCCGGTAGGGAGTCCAGCCAGTCACTCACGTTCTCAGGTAGATTGAAGAAGAATGTACGCTCCTCGTACTCAACTCTGAGCCTAGTGGGAAAAAGCATGGCGTATTTCAGTCCCAAGTCACGAAGGCGTCTCTTGACTCCGCGGAAGCCCATCCTTTGCCTCTGAACAAGCTGGGTGAAGTCCGGGTAGAAATTCACAGTAGCATTCTCAAAGGCCACCGGGCCGTTCACCCTCGAGGCCTACAGGATAGCGTCTCGATCCCTATAATGGAAAAGCTTGGCCACGATGGGCCTCGGCGGGGCACCCGGTTTACACTTCCCACCCGGAACACGATGGGCACGCTCCACCGCAAAGAACTTGCTCAATCCAGACGGAGCAAGGTAGTTCTGGACTAGGTCCTCGACAAGGAGATCGACAGAGTGGGCTTCAGGATTTTCCGGGACACCTATTACACGCAAGTTACAGCGTCTTGCCCTGTTCTCGAAATCCTCTAGACGATGGGACATAAGATCGTTCGCCGATCTAAGATTGCCAATTTCCGTCTGGAGCTCCGACATGTCGGTTGTGAGACTAGTCGTCTTGAGATCCAATGACTTCACCTTCTCATTGGTCTTGCACAGATCGGCTCGAATCAGGTTCACTTCAATGGCCACTGTGTCGATTTTGTGAGCCAGAGCTTCGTATTGTTGGCCGATAGTCTCTTTCATGTTGGAGATGGCACCCATGATGTCCTGCAGGGATAAATCAGCAGGAGCAGCCACAGGGTCCCTCGTTTCACCCGGGGTGTGTACGACGGCTCCAGGGGACGGTTTAGACTGGGTATACCGGTCCATGATGTTAGACTGGAAAGGACCCCCACGAAGGGGCGTCTTGGTCTTCCGTCTCTCCGTGTCTCCTCTGGCAGACATGTTGGAAGAGGAGCCCCCGAGGGACCCTCGCGACCTGGTGAAAATGGCCGCAGGCGAACTGGGCACCACTGTACAAAAGTCACTCCTGGGAGCGATTCAAGACGAGAGAAGGCCCAGACAGATCCAAGTCGATGCGAAGGTCTCTCTTACACCTCTCCAAGACTGGGCAAGCCCCTGGCCAGACGCGGCCGTCCCACGACATTGTCAGAGTCAGAATCGAAACCGAAAGTTAGGGTGGGGCTCCTGGGACGAACCCCACTGCCGTTGTTGTTCAACTCAGACTCGGCCTCACAATCCACCAAGTCCCCGGCTCGCCCCAAGGTGGGCCTCGAAATTTCGATTCGACGTAGCTTCGGTGCCCCTGGTCCGAATCAAAATCTAAAACGAGTAATGAGTTCAGCCCAGGTTCCTCTTCAATAATCCGTACAAGAATTCAGGATATTTTCAGGATATTATGCCGGGAGCGGCGGGGGTCCGGAGAGCTCTGTGCTCATGCGGCCATCTCGGTTGCCCGCGAAGCTCCTCCCCTGTATATACATTATTAATGTAAAATGTATAATAGCTTGCTATTGATGGATGAGTCATAAGGAAATACCAGATAAAACACATCTGGTCTGGTTCAGAATAAAGGTCACCAAATTGATTCATTGTGAGGGAATGATAATCTCTATATTTTGTATAAAATAAAAATGTTTGCTCTCTAGTGGGAGGGGTGATGTAAAGGGCACGCTGCTGATTAGAGGAAATAGTTTTTGCTATTGTTAATCCTGATTGAATTTGTAATTATTCATATGCCGTCTCCCACCTGGGTGGGGGAGATTAAGATGTATTTACCAGGGATGCATATGTCTGATGAAATGTTTTTGTCTACTGAATTGGGCACACTAAATAGGACATATGTCTCCCGTAATAGTGTTTGAAATAAACTAAAAGCAATTTAAAAGAATGAAATCTTTAATCATTTCCTTTGAGATGCTTGATTACTTTAGAGATCCAATTACTGTTGTTTTTGTGAATTTACAGGGCCTTCTCAAGTATCTTCAAACAATATTACTCTTAACAACTGGAATTCAACGAATTACATTGTAGTCAATTGGATTGCGCCACCTGGACTTGTGGAGCGGTATACAGTCTCCCTCCAAGGAGCTGTCACCCAGATCAAAACAGTTGACTTTGTTCTTCCGGTTAATTTTACAGACTTACTCCCTGGCAGAGAATATAAATTCACCATTACAACATTCAGCGGCCCTTTCAATAAGACATCATCAGTAGTATCTGAGGCAACATGTAAGTTAAGCTGACACTTCTTTTTTGTTTATTGTGCAAAGCACAGAATCTCATTAACTAACTGAAGCTGCAAAACGTGATGATTGGTATGGGATTGATCCTTTTCAACAATGTTAAAATATTAATTGTATGTTTGATACAGTTATTGTTTAATGAGGCACATCTTTGGTATTGCTGTAGTAGCATCTTTCAAACCCTAATCAAATAATTATAACTGAAGTATTGTTTTTAATTATACATCCTGAGAAAATATTTTTCACTGTATTGCGCAATGTTTATGAAAATATGATTTTCATTGCTATGTGAGTTTTGGAGCTGCCATATGGAAAAAGCCGTGCCTATCCTTTTTTACTGCCAGTGAATGTGGATCTATACTACACACGGCAAAACAACCAGCATGATCGTGAGGTGTGAAGCTTTTAAAAGCATTACTAATACTTTGAATTCACAATAATAGTAGAGAAAGCATGCATGGGGAACTTCTTGGGAAGAGATATGTAAGCATCCCAGTGCTACTAGAGTGCATTACTTCCTATAATTTTGTAGTTAACAATTTATTTTTATTCATGGGGTTTGACAAGATTAGGTTCACTATCAGCAATAGTAGGTGTTTTTCCCAGTTAACATTTGTGTAATGTGCCTATTATTCAAGATAATATAGTTAACAACAAAGTTGACTGAGTGACTGTAAGTAATATACATGATATTCAAAATGTAAAGCACATTTAAAATTATTAAACAGTAATGTTATTATTACACTCAGGAATTTTAATATAAGTATCACATCTGCATTCATGTACAGAGCCCTGGTATCTCCAGTGCCAAATTTCATAGGAATTGCCTTGAAACTCTGTCACTTCAGATTACGAAAGTGATGTAATGCTTTCAAGGTGTCAAATCCTCATCCTTCAGTCTGTAACAGGAGAATTTAATATACTGGAAATGAAAACACTGTGTTGCGAGGGCACCTTTATGTACATTTGTTTATAGGGCAGCACTTTAAAATGTGTAAATTCTGCCAAGAAGTATTTTCAAGAGTGTGCTACCTTCACATTTGATTTTGAACACTAATGTAGCTTTAGTAGCCATTTCATATGGCACATATACAATGCTGACTATGAAAAAACAACATTTATCATTTAAAATTGGCTTTTTTCTAACATGAATTTGTGAACTGAAGATGATTATAAAAACATGATGTGTTCTATAATAATGTGTTGTCTAAAGTTAATCATCAAATGTATTTGTATATCATTGTCGGGATGATAGACACTAGAAAAACTGATTAAAATGTAGATGTACAGATTACTGGATATGTAGCCACCAATGTATTTATTCTAAAGGTGCTCAATCTGCTATTTACAAGATAAATGATTTTTTATGAAGTGCACTATTGAATTTGTCTAATAATTTCATGCTCAACAGATCCTGTACGTCCGGGTTTGGTTACATCAATAAAGGCAGAAGAAAACAGCATCAATATTTCGTGGGATCCGCCTTTAAATATGAGTGGTTCACAATTCACTTACAATATCACATACAGCAGTTCACAGAGAAATGGAAGCATTATAAACAACAGTAACTATGCGAGTATTGAGAACCTTGTTTCAGGAACTAACTACACAATAAGTGTAGTAACAGTCGGTGCTCATAATTATGCAAGTCCCCCTTTGCTGACGTCTTCATATACATGTAAGTAGTGCAATCCTTCTGTGAATATTTTATAATTGAAATACCAATGTTGATGTCCTTATTATTTAACTGTAATCTGGAATAGGAATTCACCAAAAATTATTTCAATCTTTAGTAATCGCTAATATTTTTACAATTCATGTCTTTAAACCACTTTTATGACAAAGAATGAAGGTACAAAATGAAAATGGCTTGAGTTGACAGCTCCATTTTAAGTATATTATGTGTCCTTGGAAAATGGCGTATGCCAAGTTTAATGATTGCAGGGAATATCACAGTATTATAACACAAGAATCATGGTCCAAATATTTCTTTTTCATTTTGAGTCCCTTCCCTAGACCAAATGGTTCACAATATCCCTCTGCAAATTGAGTTATTTTTATTAGCCTATTTTATGTTACAAAACCTTAAATGCACAGTCGACATTTACAACTTAGTTTCTGACAAAAAAAACATTTCCTGCATCATTTCTCAGACATTTCTGAACTGCAAAAAAGTACATGTTTTCTCAAAGTAGTGCAACTCACATTTAACTCCGGGAACAGTGAAATGGTGCAGCTTGTCACATCATTGCTTAGTCCCAGAGAACCCTTTCACAAGTGTTTTTCCATATGGTCTGTGGATATGATCATATTGGACAGTTAAATCAAAGTTTATTGAAGTTTTTATAGTTATCACTTGCAGGAGTGTATCATTGGAACAGGTGCTTGATTTTTAGGACAACTGATGCAAACCAAGGCAATAAAAACGTTTTGCAGTTATATTGACTCTGCCATAATTTTGTACAAAAGTAATATAGACATAAATTGGAATCAAGCAGTACACAGGGGGTTAAAAATTGTCAAAGCGCCGATAAATGGGTTATAGCTGAGATTGAAATGTTAAATATCCAAAGAAAATCAGGTGGCAAACAATTTGATAATGATATATGGAACCTGGTATTAACTTGGAATTGAAGTCAAATCAGATGAAAATCAGCCGTGTTTGCAGGCATGCAAGTGGTTGGGAGGGCATATGGTGTGTTTCGCATATGTTGATTGATGATTAGGTATGTGCTGTTCTAAACTTGGCTAATGGGTAAGATATGTATACTATTATACATTATTAAGGTAAAATGTATAATAGCTTGCTATTGATGGATGAGTCATAAGGTAATACCGGATAAAGCACGACTGGTCTGGTTCAGAATAAAGGTCACCAAATTGATTCATTGTCATGGAATGATGATCTCTATATTTTGTATAAAATAAAAATGTTTGCTCCCTAGTGGGATGGGGGATGTAAAGGGCACGCTGCTGATTAGAGGAAATAGTTTTTGCCATTGTTAATCCTGATTGAAATTGTAATAATTCATATGCCGTCTCCCACCTGGGTGGGGGAGATTAAGATGTATGTACCAGGGATGTACATGTCTGATGAAATGTTTTTGTCTACTGAATTGGGCACACTAAATAGGACATATGTCTCCGGCAAAAGTGTTTAAAATAAATTAAAAGCAATTTAAAGGAATGAAATCTTTAATCATTTCATTTGAGATGCTTGAATACTTTAGAGATCCAATTACTGTTGTTTTTGTGCATTTACAGGGCCTTCTCAAGTATCTTCAAAGAATATTACTCTTAACAATTGGAATTCAACGAATTACATTGTAGTCAATTGGATTGCGCCACCTGGTCTTGTGGAGCGGTATGCAGTCTCACTCCAAGGAGCTGTCACCCAGAACAAAACAGTTGACTATGTACTTCCTGTTAATTTTACAGACTTACTCCCTGGCAGAGAATATAAGTTCACAATTACAACATTCAGCGGCCCTTTCAATAAGACATCATCAGCAGTTTCTGAGGCAACATGTAAGTTAAGCTGTTCTGTTGTGTTTATTGTGCAAAGCATTGAACCTCATTAACTAACTGAAGCTGCAAAACCTAATGATGGGTATGGGATTGACCCTATAGAAGATTGTTAAAATATTAGTTGTATGTTTGATTTAGTTATTGTTTAATGAGGTACATCTTTGATATTGCCATTGTAGCATAATTCAAACCTTATTAAAATATGTATGAATGAATGTATATGTATAATTATACATCCTTCAGAAATATTAATCACTATATTGCGCAAATTATATTAAAATATTATTTTTATTGCTATGCACGTTTTCAAGCTGCCCTATAGAAAAACCTGTGCCGATCCTTTTTAACTGCCAGTGAAAGTGGATCTATACTACACCTGAGGAAACAACCACCATGATAGTGAGGAGTGAAGCTTTTTTTTAAGCTTTACTAATACGTGGAATTCATTATATGGGGACAGAAAGCATGGTTGTGACACTTCTTAGGAAGAGAAAAAAAAGAATCCCAGTACTACAGAAGTGCTTTACATCCTATAGTTTTGTAGTTAACTTTTTCTATTTATATTCGGGTTTTTGCCAAGATTAGGTCCACTATCCGCAATATTAAGTGTTTTACCCAGTTAACATTTGTGTTCTATGCCTATTATTCAAGATATTATAGTCAACAATAAAATAGACTGAGTGACAGTAAGTAACATACATGATTTTCAAATGTAAATCATATTCAAAATTAATCAACAGTAATATTATACTCAGGAATTTAAATACAAGTGTTACATCTGCATGGGGTGTGGCCGGCAAGATGGCCTTATAGGACGTCCCTTTGCGGTGCTCCTGCTGGACGAGGGGCGATTGCCTGAATCCTGCAGTGCGAGACTAGCACAGACCCTCACAACATAGGCCCGGCCAGGGAGCACCATCTGGCATGGGAAAATAACTCTTTGGTCCAGAAATGTAGCGGAATGGACCCTGAAGCCCAACGATGCAGGGAAGGAACCACCATATTGGGCCACCACGGACGCCCTCATGGCTAACAAGAGCGGGGCACCCATCGACTGGAATCCTTGTCGTGATCACAGCGGTAAAGGGTGGTGATTGTGTTCACTAACGACATGGACAGCGATTGTTCTGCAACAAACAACAGAGAGCAGCGGCCTCTGTGGTGCCCTGGGGGACTGGAGCGGAATTGGCTGCAGTGCTCCAGCAGACGGGACCTGCCCGTGACGAGAGGAGGTGATTCGCTAATGAGGTGGGTCCCCCGGAGCAAGAGGCTGGCAAGAATCTGGCAGTGATTCACTGCCCGGATACGGGCCGAGAACTGTTGGTGACCTATAGGAGGCCAGAGGTCTACTTGATATAACTGGTACTGAACCCACCTGTGCGTAGGAAGGTGATAACGCTGTGGTCCCCCCTTGCGAATTTAAATAATTTGAAGTAATACGCCAGTGCGAGCAAGGCAGAGCCTAGAGGTCCAGTAACAAGGTCGGTGAACTCTGTCTAAGACTGGGGGGTTGTTGGTCACCTCTAGTCCCCCCGAACGGTTCTGGGATGTTGTTGGTCCTTAGCCACCTGCAGTGTGGAACGGGGTGAAGCTGCAGACGCAGACTCCCTGTTTTGACTGACCCTCTTTCAATCAAGCAATCAATCAATCAGGGGAATTGTAAGCACACTACTCACCCGTGAGGGTCTCAAGGCCCTGAGGCGGGGTGGTCAGCAGTCCGTTTAGTGCAAGGTCTTGAGATACTTCCTGAAGGCGTTCAGGGAGGAGGTGCATCTGATGTCAATCTGGAGCTCGTTCTAGGTCTTGGCCGAAATGTAGGAGAAGGGTCTTCCTCCTGCTCTGGCTCTGCAGGTATGTGGGATTTTGGCGAGGGCGAGGTTGGAGGATCAGCGTTTTTATTTGGATATGTGGAAGGTGATTCTCTTGTTGAGGTATTTGGGTCTGGAGTTGTGGAGGCATTTTTAGGCGTGGGTGAGTATCTTGAAAGTGACTCTCTTGTCGACATGGAGCCAGTGGAGGGTCCACAGATGCTTCGGATCCCGAGGACGAGTCTGGCTGCGTGTCCTGTATCGTCTTGAGCTTGCCGAGTAGAGACTTGTTGATACCTGCATAGAGGGTGTTTCCGTAGTCCAGTCTGCTGATTATGAGTGCATGGGTGACTGTCTTCCTTGACTTAAAGGGATCCATTTGATGGTTTTACGGATAATCCAGAGGGTTTTGAAGCAGCTGGAGGCGACCATTGACCTGTTGGTTCATGGAGAGGGAAGAGACAAGTATGATGTTGAGGTTTCGAGGGTGGTGGCCCACCAGGTGTTGTCTCATGCTGACAGGGTGGTTCTGAGGATGAGGGCCTCTGTATTCTCCGAGTTGAGCTTCAAGCAGCTCATCCAGGATACGACGTCCTGCATTCCTTCCTGGAAGTTGAGGTTGGTGGTGGTGGGGTCCTTGGTGAGGGAGAGTATCAGCTGGGTGTCATCGATGTAGGAAAGTATGCTGAGGCCATGCTGTCTGATGATGGCAGCGAGGGGGGCCATGTAGATGTTGAAGACAGTTGGGCTGAGCGATGATCAGTGGGGTACTCTGTAGTTGATCTCCTTGGATTCAGAGAGGAAGGGTGGCAGTCTGATTCTTTGGCTGCTGACGGTGAGGAACAAGCGGATCACGTCGAGGGCGGTTCCCTGTATGCCTGTATGAGTGTGCAGTGGGAGATGGTGTTGAATGCCGCTGAGAGGTCGAGTAGGATCAGGGCCGCAGTGTGGTCTTGGTCGAGGAGGGTACGGATGTCGTCCATGGCGGCGACTAGGGCAGTCTTGGTGCTGCGGTTTCTGTGGAATCCGGATTAACAGGGGTCGAGGATGGAGTTGTCTTTGATGAACCTTAGGGGCCGATTCACAGAAAAAACTTATGACAAAATCCTAAACTTACTACTTTTAGTATTCACAGAAGACATTTAGTAGCCTTAAATTAGGATTTTGTCTTAAGGTAGGATTTTGTCTCAAGTTACGATTTCATCTTAAGTTAGGATTTCGTCTTAAGTTAGGTTTTTGTCTCAACTGAAACTTAAGACAAACTTAAGTTTAACTAAAGACAAACTTCTAACTGAAGGCAAATTCCTAATTTAAGACAAAATCTGAAATTAAGACTACTAAATGCCTTCTGTGAATACCAAAGGTAGTAAGTTTAGGATTCTGTCTTAAGTTAGTTCTGTGAATCGGGCCCTTGTTTTTTTTAACTCTGTTTATTAGGCAAAATAACAAAAAGCACAGCAAAGCAGATCATCAGTATCATATAATCAGGTACAGTAAGTGTACAGATTACTCGCAATGTACTATTCCAGAAATTATACCTCATCCCAGTTTCTCCCCCTTGGATTTTAATGGGCCTTGCATTCTTCATTTAGTGAGTCATAGCTCTATGGTAGGAGTCAAACATATTTCACCCCTGTGTATATTCCAGGTAGCCCACTTACAATCCCATTTTTTGGGGCATCCTCTGTGTTTGAAAACATCCTTCTCCGCAATCATGGCTCCATCCATATCTACAGCCCCAATCTCTGATGGTTGGCACTTCCCCCGCACTCCACTTTTTTGCAATGTTTTGCTTTGCGAGGGCCCATCCTAATAAAACCCATGATTTCTCAGGTTGGGTGAGACCAATGGCCTCCCACATGTTTAGTAAGCATAGTTTCGGAGTAGCAGTCAGTTTTTCCCCCCTGCTCTCCATTTGTTCTGTGACTACTTTCCACTATGTTTGGACAACTGGACATTCTCTGATTCTGTGAAAGAAAGTTCCCTCCTGGAAGCACCATATTAGGCAATAAGGATTGGCCCTCCTACCTACCTTGACCAATACTCCCAGGGCAAAGTAGACGCGGTGCAGAAGGACAAGCTGCAATCTCATGGGAATGGCTATTTTCCTGGGGAAGGCAAGAGAGTCTTTCTAATCATCTTCCTCTAGCACACCAAGATCCGCCTCCCAGTGTTGCTGCAAGGGTGTTAACAGATTAGGTTGGTTATTAATCTATTTTTTATATGTTAGAGATATGGCCTTGTTTGTCCTGCTGTGGAGTATTAGCCTGCCTTTGAGCAGGTAAGCCTCCGAAGTGGACCACCCTCCGGTATTGCTGTTACCTTTTCAAGATACCACTCTCTGAGGAAAATATTGAATAGTACATCCAAGATATATGACTGGTCAGGGATACTATATGCACTGTATTCCCTACATGTTTCCCCAATCCCTGTAGTATCACCTGCAGGTATACTGGCAGCAGCTCCATGGCAAGGGCAAACAAGAGAGGAAACAAAGGACACTCCTGGCAGTTTCTCTTTGTATATCCCAGCTGTCAGAGATATATCTCTCAGATTGAACCCTGGTTGTTAGCGTTGAATACAACAAGGCTATCCATCCCAGTAGGTTTTTGCCAAGCCCCATGTGTCAAAACAGCCCACATAATGTCCCGTCCGATTGAAAAGGTTTTCAGTTGAGCATTTTAAAAGTTGATGTTAAAGACCAATCAGTTTCTGTTAGCAATCCTTCCACTTTGGGAAGGATTTTTGCCCAAAAGGATTTGGAAACCTTATTAATGCCAGAAGAATAAATTCCAATACAGTACTTTCACTTCGAGATTGGTACCTTATCTATTTCATCCATTTCAAAACATTGGCAGATGAAACTGGAAAATTGATTTTCTGAACGAAATGAGGAGCTCAGCTTATGACATTCTAAGAGTGGACGCACAAAGTTCATATTCCTTGAGACAACAGATAACACAGATATTTTGTTGCTTAGGAAACTGAGGATGGCAAGGCCTTAGTTCGGCTGGGAATAGAAAACAAGAATGTAGAAGGAGTAAACTGTCTAGCCAACCGATCCAACTGAAATTGAAAACCCTTTAAGGTGGCATTCAACATAATATCACAGTAAATTTAGCTGCCAAATATTAAAAATTGAACAACAGATTATCAATCCATGTAATAATAAATTTTAGGGTATATTTACATTTAAATTGTGGGTCCGATAGAGGTTTCGCCTCATTTACAAGGCAACGTTAAGCCACTTAACGGAACTTAAAGCTGCCTTGTAAATAAGGCACCCTTTCACACTATACTATGGGCCTTACATGATGCCGTAAGGAACAGCTCCGGCCCTTGGTCATAGCCGTTCCTATGGCTTCGTAAATGGCTGTTCGGATTCCTTTCCGACCAGGCAATTTTTATTTTGAGGTGCCTGCCACGGGGTGCAGGGATTAACTGTACCTCAGCTCTTCACAATGAGAGCATGCAATCCGGTCGAAATGCCTGCTCTCATTGGAAAGAATAGGAAAGCGACAGAACAGTGTTCGTCACATCCTAATTGCTGGGTTGAGACCGACGACACAATGTCGTTCGGTCTCAGTTACCAAACAATGTCAGACGGACTCAGGTCTGTCGGACATTGGAATTGTGGCCTTAGAGTGAAATGGAAGGGCAATTGGTGTTGCTGTGGGCATTCCACCGCAACACCCATTGATTTTGACGCTATACCCTATATTTACAAGGGTAGCGTAAAGATAGGGCTGAGCCAAACTGAAGACCAGAGAAAATCTGGTCTTACCCTGGTGCAACAAGAAGAAATGTTTAATTTCTCCTAGTTTTTGCTGTTTCCATGTATGCTGCACACATAGAAACAGCAAAAGGCCTGTTAGATTTGGGGGTCTCTAGTTGGCACAGGTAGGTACTTGTGATAAATAGGGACCCTTGTGGCTAGTCAGGAGAAGGGGGTACACTCCTAAAATAACCCCTGCTCACCCCCCTTGGTAGCTTGGCACAAGCAGACAGGCTTATCTCAGAGGCAGTGTGTAAAGCAGTTGTGACAACATACAGTAACCAGTGACAACACTACAAAAGGACACCACACAATGTTTTATATCCAAAAATAAGTATTCTTTATATAGATTTAACACAAGACCATAAACGTCAAAAATACACAATACTATACTTAAAAATGGTAGTTTAACCTTAGTTCAGTTCAGTCCTTGAGATGCGACACTTTGCGTCAATGTACCTTCCGATGCATTGCGCTTCCGCAACAAGCAATGTTGCAGCGATGGAAATGCGGCAAAGTTCCGGTGCAAAGAAATAAAGACGTGAATATCTTCCAGATGTGGCACGCTTCTCCGATGATGTGAGAAGTCTCGATTCCATGAGTCAACTGCAGCGGCGACACCCTTGTTTAGCGGTGCGACTGCAACAGCTTCAGCTGCGAAACTCTTCTCTGATGTTTGTGAGAAGCTTCCGCACGATGCGACAAGTAAAGCGGCAATATACTTGTCCAGAAATGCGACAGCAGCAGCTCCGGCGGCGGCGCACTTCTCTGGGGATGCGAGGCGCTTTCCTCGATGCGGTACAATACGACAGCTACAGCGGCGACACCCATGTTCAGAGATGCGATAGCGGCAGCAGCGACGGCGACGCGCTACTTCATCATAGCGAGGCATTTCTCTCGATACTGTGCAATACTACAGCTACTGCGACGACTGTCTTGTTCAGAAATGCAACAGCAGCAGCAGCAATGGCGACAGGCTTCCTCTTCGTTGCGAGAGGCTTCTCTCGATGCGGTGCAAAAGACAGCTCCAGGGGCGACACCCTTGTTCAGAGTTGCGACGGCAGCAGCAGCGACGGTGACACGCTTCTTCCTCGTTGAGTCGCGCTTCCAGCTCCTTGCGACACGCAGTCCATCAAAAGGCCCAAAACAGCAACAGGCACTTCCAAAGAACTCTGGGGAGCTGGGGGGTGAAGTCTGTTGTCCCTGAGACTTCAGCAGGAGGAAAGCTCTTTTCCAAGCCCTTGGAGATCCTTCACAAGTCTCTCCTCAGTTTCTTCAGGTTCCTCTCCTCAGCAGAGGTTTCTTCTTGTAATCCAAAAATTATCTAATTTCTTGAGATCAGGGTCCCAATATTTATACCCCAAAATCCTTTGTCCTCTGAGGGCAGAGGGGCCTTTGCCCAGTCCAAACCAGTTCGGGAGCACTCTGTTTACATGACTCCTTCTTTCCTTTCACAGTGCAGGTGCAGAAACATCAGACGCCCCACAGGAGGTGGAGCCAGCATTGTGGAGGGAAAGCACAGCCTTTGAGCACTTTGTTGACAGGATTCCTTCTTATCTTTCACTGTGCAGGGCAGAGACATCAGCCGCATCTCAGGAGGTGGAGCCAGCATTGTGGAAGGCAGGCACAGCCCTATTCAGGTCCCAGGTGCTACTCCCCCACCCATCTAGATGCATATCTCTCTATTCACCACTTTGCTGACTCATTATGTCTACTGGAATCTCCCAGCCCTGTCGCTCACAAACTCCAGACAAGGAATACACAACCTAGCAGAAGCCGGCTTGAAAGGTTAGGCAAGAAAATAATACATTCTAAAAGTGGTATTTTCAAACATAGAATGTTAAAACCAACTTCACTAAAAGATGTATTTTATCATTCTGAGTTCAGGCATACTAAACTCGAATTTTCCCCATGTTCTCTGAGTCAGTTAGGATTATAAGAATGTAATAATCTAACTACCCATTTTGGCCTATGGAGAACAGGTAGCCTTGCAATAGTGAAAAACTAAAATGGCTGTAATTCACTATTAGGACATGCCACACACACCAGGGCATGTCCTACCTTATACTTACAATGCACCCTGCCCTTGGGCCTACCATAGGGGTGTCTGATATGAAGAAGGGAAGGTTTAGGGACTGGCAAGTGGGTGCACTTGCCCAGTCAGCATGACTGTACCAGACTGCACGCAGGCTCTGCAATGGCAGACCATAGACACAATTTACAAGGTTGCTTATGTGGGTGGCACAACCAGTGCTGGACGCCCTCTAGCAGCATTTGGATTTGCAAGCCCTGGGCCCTCCTGGTGCACTGTAACCAAATAGTCAATCATGGAATCATGGAATCACCAATTATTACATTCATTTACAGTCAGGAGCACTTGCTCTGGGGCACTGAACAGCAGTGGCACAGTGCCCAAAGCATTTAACACCAGCAAAAACACAGGAGGCAACAGCAAAAATGGAAGGGAGACCCAAGCTAATGGCGTCAGGTCTAACAAGGCCATTGATTGTTTATATGCAGGAAGGTGTCCCTTCCTCAACATAAACAATCATTGAAAATAAATTACATTTTGCAACTTTTATGTGTGCTGCATTAAGCAGAAAACATAGAAGTTTCATAATGCCATTTAAATATTGCTTATGTGCAGGAAGGGAGACCTTCCTGCACACAACCTCTCCCCTCAACACAGGCACCCTTGCAGCATAGTGCAAGGGTACCTGTGTTGGCGCTAGACAGCTACATTTAGTACCAACATAGGGGGAAATGCAGGGCTGCACCATATTCTTGTAAATATCGTGCAGCCCTACGTTTCTAAAATGATGGAGCGTGGTGTTAGTCTTCTTGGCTTAACGACAAGCTTCGCCACTTTCCCTGAAAATATGCCCCTTGGTACTATAAAGTCATCCAATTAGGAGGCACACACAGCACAAGGGGATGTACTCATCCTGATCCTTTGTTGTAATCTGCAGATATTTGGTTTACCTGCAATTAAATAACGATTTAGAGAAATGGCTGTTCTATGGGTATCAACAGTACCTTTTGGCAAGGTTTTTGCCGACAAAATATGTCAAGGAAAAGTTGTGTAAGTTTGTACAGGGAGCATCATTTACCTCTTTACTTGGAATCGGGTCTCATAATACCCTAATATGAAAAAACCCTAATATGAAAAAAAAAGTGTGATTCAAAGTGGTGCATTAAAATCATAATCATTCGAGAAAAAAGGTTTAGCTGTACCTTTCAATATCACGTGGCAAGAAACTGAGGGGGTCATTTAGATTTGGTAATCAATGGTTATAAAGGAATTTGATAAAAGAAACATTGAGCACTAGCTTAAGTGATATACATCTCCATAGCCTCTTTTGGGAGGGCGATTAGCTCTAGCCATAATTAAGCATCACAAGAGGATGGTGAAACGAACAGAAGATGAAAGTGCCTATAACTAAATACCATAAAAAATGGAAATAAAAAACAACCATGTAGTTGTTGTTTGAGTGCACCTTCATCATTTTCTATTGGACAACTCTTTCAGGTGTTCTACCACAGTATCTGATCTTTAATATTGACCTGTACTTATATCGATTCCACAAACTTGATTACTAATATATAGTCAATGTAGGCAGATGTGGGGATAGGAATAGTAAATGTATATTTCCCTATGTGTGCTTCTCTTGTCAATATATTGTTATTCCATACTATGCAACCGATGTATAAGCAGGTCAATTTTACTAACCCTTTTTCCCTCAAGTTGAATCATTCCTCCTAAATGCCACGAAGGTAAAAAAATAATCAATTTTATATTCTTGTTAAAAGTGCCACCTATAAATTTGGTGGTGAGGAAATGCTAGCTATCCCTGGAAATGCTCGCTCAGAGACGAATTGCATTAGGCAATCTTATAGCAAGGAAGAGCTTTGTTGACGAATTTCCTTTACTATGGATTTGAATTCGAAGAACAATTTTATCTCCATCTGTGGATGTAAACTTAAGGAGCAATCTCTCGATTCTCTTGGCACTCAAAGTGCAAATGAGTAAAAAAGGCCTATCAGCTCACATAATGCATAATGACATCCTGGATGTCAAAGTAAATTAGTGTAAAGCAATCGTTGTACCACTTGTGTATGACTTCTTGAATGGATTTGAAAGTTTATGGTCATGGTCCAGGTCATGGTCATGGTTGAGCATGCATGTAACCTGTTTTGATAACGCAAAATGGAATCTGGACCCAATGCCTGGTTCCAGAATGCCAAACTGACATATAGAAGTGTGCAGATTGACATCGGCACATGAGTCACTTGGGTCTCTGTGTGTTCTTTTATAGGGTGCCAACGAAATGTATGGTTTTGTTTCATGGGTAGTGCTTCCTTTTTTATGTGTATGATAAAAAAATATGTCTGTGTTACAAAAAACAATTCCCACAAATCCATATATTGTTTAACCTTTTTAGATCCAGTACCTCCGAAGGATGTACAGTTTATTATTACTTCGCTGAGCGACACTAAGCTGCTGGTGCAATTCAGTGCATTTCCTGACACAAATGGACCCATTGTGGCATATGCAGTACTTGTTACCAAAGGCTCACAAGGTGCAGTACCATAACTTTTTTTCTGAATTATTGTGAAATTTTGAATTTGGTGTTCTGCTATCACTGATAGATAAGTTTATGGTGACTCTTTACCCATGGAATTTAAAACGGCAAATGTTTGGTTGAAGCACAATATGGTCTAATGAATACGTTTCCAGTTGTTATCAATTGGTTGATTAACTGGTGAGAGCACTAGTTCTAAATAATGTGGTTGACATTATTTAAATCTTAATGGGCAAATTCAGACTAGGGTTGGGTGATAAATTTCACTCCACCAGCGAAGTTGGCGAAGTTTTGCCTACTTCGTGTTCTCAATGTAATGTGGAGTTCCAGCTAAATGCTGCCAAACTCTGTTTAATGTAATAAAAGATTATTTTGCCCGCTGGTTAAAGGGATAAAATACCCTCTGCGGTTTACATAGTAAGAATGTAGCAAGACACCTTGGAGATCCAGGTTCTTATAAATGCACGCTTCCTGCATATACAAACACACACTCTCAGCACGCACATATGCACATCTATTCATACATACACACAAAAATGCATACACAAACCTTATGATAAACACCACACAACTTAAATGCAGCAGCAGTGATCTCAGGTTGTGTCCAGGGTGCATTCAAGGTTCCTGTAGAATTGCATCTGCCACCTCCTTAAGTCAGCCACTGAGAGGAGGCAGTGCCTACCTCACCGAGTTGCTGACACATCTGACTCTTTGTCACGGTGTCGCTGATTGGCACTCTGCCTTAAAACTGCACCCAAATCCTAGGCTATCAGTGTCTCTCCACCTCATCATGAGGAGGAGATCCTCCAGGTGTTTTGACAGGCTAAGGAGTTCACGCACACATGACTATGACATCTTCCGCCCGCAAAGATTAGCTGAGGCAGTCACAGCCCTTCCATGTACGACACATTAGGGGTAAGAATAAAGCATTTTAGTGCTGATGTCCACATCACTGCAGTACAATGGATTAGTCATGCATTAAAGTGCCCCTGAACCACCCAAGCAGGCGCACTCTTCGAGGAGCTGTAATTAAGCAAGGAGCTCACTTTCAGCAAGGTTTGCTGTATTGGCCTGACCTCTCCATGGCATTTGGAACCATAGTCCTACAAGCTTTGCAACTCACGCTATCCTTCCAAACTGCTTGCAACACAACAGGCCTACAATGGTCTAATTAATCCTGAACAATAAAGCCCAGCAGGACCAATTAAGTTCTAGGTTCCAGAAACCTGTTGCATACCTCAGGGTTCCACCCTTTCACTGGGGAGTTTCAATGTATGCATTGAATCGCAGAGAGTATTACTAGCTGACAAAGAAATCAGCTTCCACCAGTATGTGAATGAAATCCAGATCTATATGAGGGTAATGGCTTGTCCACAAAGACAAATTGCTGAATTTCCTCATTGAATTAACCACACCAAACACAAAAAGAATACTTTCTAGTGTGAGTTATCCTTGCTCCACAGGGTGCACACATTACTCCCAGAAGACTTCAGAACAGCTGTTCGGTTGGTCTGATCTCACCTTAACCGAGGCAACACCTTCATGCTGGAGTCGCTTACCTGCACCTGGACGGCACTTCGTCTTGAACTCGACGAAACGGCCCGTTTTCTGCTTCTGCGCCCGTGACTCCCACCATTATTGTTGAAGTTGGTTCTCGCAGGCTGAATCGTCCTAGGTACAGTCCCTTGAATGTGACCCACTGTGGCGGATCAGAAGGAGGGACTAGGACACTAGGACTGGGTAGATGCGGTTTTATTTTAATAAAGGTCTTTTTCTTTCTCTGAGATTGTCTTTCTCTTGCTAAAGTCGCAGGATCCAACGTATCCGCTAGTGCACGGAATCTGTGGGGGCTTGGCCTTCGTCTTCCTTCCTCCTCCTCGGCTTCTCCAATTCGGTCTCGGGCCGGGTCCCAACGCCACATGCGGGAGACAAAGAATGGCAGTTAGCGCTCTGTTGAATATGAAGCGTACCCAGGGGGTAGGAAGCCCTTCGGGAAGTGCGGACACCGGTGAGTAGGTGCTCTATCTCAAGCAGGTGCACGAGAAGTGGGGGAAAACGGGTGAGGATAAAGGACAGGAAAAGGGGGTGTGGTAGAGGAAAGGAACGGTAAGAACGGGTGACGACTAATATTTACAGCTATTTACAAGGCTAACGCCGACCCAGCCAACCCGATACCCGGTCACGCACCTGGGTGAGCCACACTCCTCCGTGGGTGTGGCTGGGCGGTGCTTGGGAACGTTGGCCTCCAGGCACAGCAACTCTTGGTCTTTGCACCTCGGCGCCGTCCTTGCTCGGTTCTTCCGCGTCTTTGGCCGTCTCTCCCCGTTCTCCGTACTCCCTCTCGGTGTTGAGACACGCCTTTCTGTTTTCTTCCGGTCTTTTGTGTCCGCCTCCATGCGAGGGCGGGTATTCGTCAGCCAATCCCCTGGCTTGGCTGAGGAGGGCGTCATACGGGGAAGTGCCTTCTTCAGCCTCGCATTCCTTAAAGGCACAGTCTTCCCTGGGCGCTTGTTCCGGGCTCCACTATGCATCGGACTCTGTTTCCCAAGGGTCCTGAGGCGATGAAACAGAAGAGTTACTGTCGGTAAGAGTCCACCAGTCTTTCTTAGCCTCTGTCCCTGCCACCCCGCTACACCCACGTTGCATGATTTCTTGGCTCCGTTATTCAGGGCTTGCCGTTTTCCATCCTGCCGGATACCTCACCTTTGTTGTTCTGTGTGGTTGAGGCTGGAATTAAACCAGATTGGAAGCCCCTCTCATCGGCTCCTCCCAAGTTACGGCCTGCTGAGGTGTACTTCGATCTCCATGGTCCCCTGCCTCACTTTGACACCAGATGCCTGAAAGCGGGGACCACTCCTGGCCTGAAAGTCCCTTCTCTGACCTCATAAAGCAGTTTGTTTTCGGCTCTTTTTCCATGCCCGTTTTAAGTTTCGGCTTGAAGTCATTGAGAGGAAACCATCTCCCTGTGCAACCAGCCGTCTCAACCCCCTGGGGACTGCCGTCATTTTTCGTAAGAAGCAGGTCTGGCCAGCTCGACTCCCCAGAAGACGGGCGGGTCCTCTGCAGCCCTAAAGGTGGACGTGGCCTGCTTTAAGAATACGACCACTGTTACTCACTAATCACTTATGTCCCTGCAACGTGCCACAAGGTTTGACTTTTTCTTCATTGCTGCTTTACTCGATTGCCACAAAAATTGACTATTTTGCCACAAAAATGTACTCTATTTTGCTTGTGTTATTCTTTCTTTTTTTAATTTTTTTTAAACCAATTTTTCTGTTGCTTCACTCGTAACATGGCCGTTGGCTTATGTTGAGTTTAGTTCTGGCATCGTTGCACGCTTCATTTCTGCCAACTCTGCTCTTCTCCTTCACCAATTCCTTGTGCTGTACTCCGATCACGGACGTCTGCTAGGGTTGTTTACTGATAACTTCCAGTCTCATGCTGGCCCCTGCTGGCCGCCTCAACACCTCGAAGTTTGTCTACTCTGCTTTATTAGTTTTGCTACCCCCTTGATCACCTGGACCACGGTCTGCCTGGGTTATTTGCTGTTTGCCTCTCTGCTCGCCTGCTGCGCCGGCGCTGGCCACCTCAACCCCAACTCTTGCACGACTACTTCTGGAATGGCCTGTGCTAGGCTTTTACCTTAGAGATGGGACAAACTCATGGCCACAGAGAGAAAACAGTCTGTCCCCCAAACTGATGCTGCTTGTTCCCATTTAGTACACTTTCTTTGTTTGCTTTCTTTGCTCCTATCCCCTCTCCCCTGAATCTCTCCCCTTGCCTGCTACACCGCCTAGCCCCCTGTCCTTTAGTGCCCTTTGACTAAGCACTCCTTCTCCCCTTGTTGGGGAAAGATTCAATATTTATACTCTGGAGTCTCAGCAAACCCGCTGAGAGAGTCCACCGTGCCACGGGAGCCACTCACAGTTGAGGGATGGTGTGGCACCCCTTGCCAAAGCACTCCCTCTCCCATTTTTGGGGAATGATCCAGTATGTTGGCCTTGGAGTCTCAAAGACCCCTCTGAGAGAGTCCACTGCGTATAGGCAGCCTCTCGCAACAGAGATGGGGAAATGATACCACTTCCCCTGGGATCACAGCTTACTGGACTTTAGACGCAGCTTTGACTCGTCTACTGGTTTGTGTCCCCGTCACCCTCTCCCTCCTCTTTCCATGCTGTGTATCTCACCCTCCCCTCCTCTTTCCCTCCTTCATTCTCTGTCTACTTCCCCGGCTCCTATCCCCCCTACCCTGAATCTCTCCCCTTGCCTGCTTTTTGCCTTCTGTATATGTCCTTTGTTGTTTGTCTCAACCTTACATGTAACTATGTTGCCATGCTCTAATAACTGTGTAATCGTTGTAACAATGTAACCTGCAACTATGGTCTGATACTCATGTAAAGCGCTCTGATACCGCCGGGTCTAGCCAGCACTATATAAAACCTTTAAAATAAATAAAATAAATAAATAAGAGACAGTGAGCAGCGTTTTATGACAACAAGGGCAGTTCTGCCTGGGGTAAATATTTCATTGAAGGAAACTATCAAGAATTATTGGCGCAGATGCTCTAATAAATGTGTAATCTTTGTAACAATGTAACCTGCAACTATGGTCTGATACTCATGTAAAGCGCTCTGATACCTCCGGGTCTAGCCTTTAAACCTCTAAAATAAATAAAATAAATAAATAAGAGACAGCAAGCAGAGTTTTATGACAAGGGCAGTTCTGCCTGGGGTAAATATGTCAAGGAAGGAAAGCATCAAGAAATATTGGCACACATCCATGAAGTATTGCGGTTTGCTCAAAAGTCACAAGAGAAAAAAGGTTTTTGTGCTCAATAATGATTACCTCCCACTACATGTTGTAATTAAGGACATCTTTGTGAAATTGTAGAAAGATACTGACAATATTCCACTTTTCATAAATAAGAGATACCTGATTAAAGATATAAAAGAAAAAATGTCCTCAGGCCCGAAAAGTCAATAGAATATTGTCCTCCATGGCTTCATTCCTCTTCCTCTGTCTTGTTGGAGGAGTCTACACTTTCTGATGTAGTGGCCAAATAAATGGAGTCTGCTCCAAAAAGGTCCTTTGCAGCATCACATTTTGGCACGAGAGCTTGCAGGAATGCTGCATACCTTTCTCCTTAAATAAATTACTTCTTCAAGCAACTACTCGGATCTTAATCATCCTTCCATCACTACAATATACCACTCAATATATTCTTGAAGACTTACAAAAATTATCTGACTTCATTTAAGAGAACAGTGACTTTAATTCTGACTCAGATGTAATTGTTATTGCAGTTTGAGTAAGACATTATGTTTGATAAGCTTATGAGCAATGACCTCCTCAGCTGATGCTGCTGTGGCAGGCCTTAGAATCCTTTGCATGGAAGCTTGAAAGTTGAATACTAACCAGAGGTCATTGATACAGAAGTTACCATTTAATGGTCCTAGACGTTTTAAAGAAGAGCTAAATAATAATATATAAAGATCAGCGGATGAGAAAAAGATCTTAAAGCCATTTGAGTTGTTCTCAGGCTAAAAGTCCTTTCTTCAGAAGCAAGGAACCTAGTCAATTCAGGACAACAAATACCCCTTTTGTGGCTGAACCCAAGGTCAGGGGGCTGCGTTTTCCAATAAATCCAGACCACAGAATTAACCCAATCATGAACCAGCCCAAATATGATTTATATGGAAGCGCGAGCAAGACTGAAATTCTTCCTTCCACATTAGTTCGCCTGTGTGTCAGATCATTGGTGCTCTCAATAATCGAGCAGGAATACACAATTCTGTTCAAATCTCCCCTAAATTCCTATTTTACGCCTACCCCATTGTCAAAAGATGTTCTGAAAAGAGAGGCAATGCTGGGTAGAGTATAGAAGCTGCTTTTGAAAAAGTCAATCCTTCTGGTGGTCCTTCCGTAACAAGAAAAGAAAATATGGGATTCTATTCAATTATTTTCAAGTTCCAAAATCAGATGATTACTTTTGACCACTGGTAGACCTGAAGGTGTTGAACAAATTCTTCCAGTAGAGACTTTTCAAATGGTTTAGCCACAAACATCCCTTTGGTCAATAACTGCAATTGTTTGGCAAAACTGAATCATTAGGATACATGTTTTTACATGCCTGTTTATCCTAAAAGTCAGTAATATTGTAGGTCTCAAAGCATCGCCAAGAACCTGCAGAAAGATATTGGCTTCAGTAGTAGCAGCCCTTGAAGTTTAATGGATTATCCATATCTCCTTATCTTATATGTGACTCCTCTTTCTATAATGCAAAACAAAAAGATAATGGACGGAATACTGAAACAATCAAACATTCACCCCAGTCACAGATCTGGGTTAAATCTATTGTTTTTTTGCACACCGTGCCATTCCAGTTTAGACCCTGCCATATGCAAACCAGTCTTGACTCTGGAACCCATGGGAACATTCCAGCTCACATTACCAGGTCAGGTCCACCCTGGACCAAAAACAAACATCCTGGTACCGGTTTTGGAGTTTCAACCCTCATCAGCCAGGCTAGCTTGAATCTGGTAGCATAGCGAGCTCGGGACTCACGTCTGGGCATATCTTTCCCACTTAGGGTGACAAATGCAAAAAGAACAGATGATGGACGGAATGCTGAACCAATCATTCATTCCAGGTAGCTGATCTGGGTTAAATCCTTTGTGTTTTTTGCACGCCAAGCCATTCCAATTTAGACCAGACATATGCAAATCAATCTTGACCCTGCTCCCAATTTTTCTTAGGCAAAAGAACAATCTGGTAGTTATGTGTTACCTGAACCGATTGCCACCACCTGGGCCGCTCTCCCTTCCTGCCCCGCCCCACCAACGAACTTAAAATCCCCAGCATTTGGAATCACTTTGGGACGCTCTGCTGAACTTTTTGTACCTGCCGGGACCCTGTGCTCTGTTTCCTGAATCCTTGTGCTGCGCCTCGCGGTACCCGCTCCGCGGGTCCCGCTTCGTGGGGTGTGCTGCAGCGGGTCCGTGGCCACTGGAAGTGTTGGCCCCTTTGGAGTCTGCTGTGGGTGTGTGAGTGTAGGCAGGGCTGCGAGCAGCGGGAACGGGACTACATCTCCCAGGAGTCCCTGCTAGCCCGAATTGCCACCACCTAGGCCGCTCTCCCTGCCTGCCCCGCCCCACCAACGAACTTAAAATCCCCAGCATTTGGAATCACTTTGGGACGCTCTGCTGAACTTTTTGTACCTGCCGGGACCCTGTGCTCTGTTTCCCGAATCCTTGTGCTGCGCCTCGCGGTACCCGCTCCGCGGGTCCCGCTTCGTGGGGTGTGCTTCAGCAGGTCCGTGGCCACTGGAAGTGTTGGCCCCTTTGGAGTCTGCTGTGGGTGTGTGAGTGTAGGCAGGGCTGCGAGCAGCGGGACCGGGACTACATCTCCCAGGAGTCCCTGCTAGCCCGAATTGCCACCACCTGGGCCGCTCTCCCTGCCTGCCCCACCCCACCAATGATAGTCCCTATATTATCAATCTGTTACCCCCGCTGCGCCGGAGCGTCCCGGGAGAAGCCCGGGAGCGTCCCGGGAGAAGCCCGGGACAAGGGCGGGCCGTCTGCGGCCGTCAGGGGCTGCAGGAGGCTGGGCTGGGCCCACTCTCTGTCATCTTATATTATATCACTAAACGGACAACATTGCAAAAAACGAGGCGAACTGACATTCTGATTTGCTTCATACACGGGCTGTAGTTCTAGTTCGCCCCTGTGCCGTGTGAGGACCGGCTCCAGTTTATCTTGCTTTAGCCCGACCTACAAACGGCACTGACTAATAAGTATGTTTTCCCCCCAACCACTCCTGTACTGAGTCCCCTCCCGCCAAGGGTAGGGATATCAATCTTGGGCCCCCTAGATAAGTATTTTAGTAGGGCTACTCGTGATATTGACAAAGAGATTGCCCTAGCCGAGAGACGCGCTGAGCGTAGGCAATCCATTGTACTCCTCAAACTTCCTTCGGAAAAGCGGCCACTTTTGGGCTCCCTGGCATCGGTTCCTCCTTTACCATCTGTAACCATGCCCGTATTAGTAGAAGTGTCCCAAGTTTCTCAACAATCGCCCAGTTTGGCTGGGGCCGAAGGCAGGTTAGGCTCGGACCTGCAGACCGGAAATACCCCTCCGGTCGCTGTACCGACCATCCTGCCTCCCCCTTTGTCCACCACAATAAATGCTCCTTCTACTGATGACGAACACACTGCCCAATTGGGTGTATCATCTCATGTGGCCTCGAATAACCCTTGCACTAAAAGGAAAATACATATTACCCCGAGGAAGAGTTGTTTCCCTAAACACCCTAAGAAAATTAGGAAACTTGGCATAGGTTTGGGAGCTCCCCACAAGCCTAAAGGGGTTGGTTTAGGTGGGGTACAAACTGCCATGGATGGAGCCATCCCGGCTAGCTCAGTTCCTAACCCTGGAGATCCTATGGTGACAGGGCTTGCTGAGATTCCATCCATGGACTTACCCTTGCTTATGCAGCTAGAGAAGTTGATGAAGTCATTATTGACCCCCATTGTAGAACGAGTCTCAAGGTTAGCTGATCGACTAGATCGCTTTGAACAGGCTACCCTTGACAACTTCTTCTCAACTAAATCTTTAATAAAGACCCATCTAAGGACGGGGGACAGTAATAATCCCATAAATATAACTGGGTTGGCAATTGGAGTATCTGTCCCTGAGCCCCTTCCTCCTGTTGTTACTACTACCAAAACGGGGCCTTGTTCCTCAGGGCAAATCCTCACGATCACTCCCCACCCTCCAGACTATTTACGGGCTAATACATCTCATCCCAAGAAACGTTCAGCTACTGTGGTCACGGGTATTAATGATGAACCTAAAACTGGGAATCATGGACACAAAAATCTTATCATCTCATCCCAAATTCCATCGACCTGCCCTGTTCCTCTCTCTTTGAGTCTGCCCGACGCAATCCCAACTAAAATGCCCCTGAGGACACCACCCATGAATCTGCCTCCAGACTGCTATCCTTTTGTTGCCATCCTTACCAATGTACCACCGTTGTTGGTGGGGCAACAAGAATCCTTCCAGATGCTGAAAAATAAAACAATGCACTGGTTAAGGATTAATAGACCATTGCCCAGGGAAGTGGATGGGCTGATTATTGGTGTTAGAAGGATAGGTTGGGTAGGTAGTACTCCTAAGCGCTTTGAGGGGGATTGTGTAATAGTCAACTTTAAGGATTCCAGGGTAGCTCATTTAATCTCGAGGCAGAACTCTGGCACAAGTAGTGCTGGTATTGGTGTAGTCGACCTGACCTTCTTCTACCCGAGACCACCAGGTATTTATTTTGGCATTACCCCTGAGGTGGGTCGTTGTTACAACCATCCAACTCCCGAACTTGACCTTTTTGCTGTACCCCACCAGCAGGGAAACCTCTACAATGTACCAACTTTCAATCGATTTGAAGCGATGTCAGATTCGGGGTGGGCTCATTGACGCAATGGTATCGATCCACTGGGATCGGGCCGAGAAGACCTTAATCCAGACTATATCATGCTTAATTGGGAAAATGTGAATCTAAAGGCAAGTTTTGGGGAGTCTGCACCAATTTCTGGGGTATTAGGAAATGAGGACTTAAATGAAACTAGCATTCTTGGTAATCACAATATTACGAATAACAAGGAGGTCAAAAATCTAGTAGAGAAGGGGCATGTAGGAATCCCAATGAGTCTCCTTGGGGCTCCTCCTGTAGTAACGGCTCCCGTAGATGGTTCTAGTCTAGGTATGATGGTCTCATGGAATATCGCGGGATTAAGTAGTAAGCTGGAATCCCAAAACTGGATAGACTTCATCAATGGTTTTGATGTATGTCTATTTCAAGAAACATGGGCCTGTAATCCCATATTCCTCCCGGGTTATCTAAATTTTTCTATTGCGGCTAGCAAAGGTGCCAAGGGACGACCCATGGGGGGTCTAACTATTTGGATACGCCAAAGTCTACCCGTTACAATTAAGTTGGTGGAAACGGGTAGCAACGATATCCAATTGATAAGAATGGTTTTAGACCCCAGGGGAGGATTAGACATTTATAATGTTTACGCTAGGGGCAATATAAGAGGGAAGTCACCTATCCTAGAGGCCTTGTCCTCTCTTATGGAAAAGCAGTCCTTGGGCAACAATGTCATTCTTGCTGGTGATTTAAACCGGACTTTTGAACCCCTAGATACCTCTGATGATTCTTTGGGGCGGGAGGACACGCAATGGGGCGTACCAATTTTAGATCTGGCCCCAGTTAGGCGGTGGACCATTGATATAATACGATTGAATGCCATCTGCCTGGAACAGGGACTAAGAGCCCTAAATGGGAGAACGAAGAGCGACAGGGGAGGAGCATGCACATTTGATAATGGTCGCAGCCAAAGCAGGATAGATTATGTCCTTTGTAGCCTGAACCTGTGGCAGCTAGTATGTGATATGGAAGTAAAGGGTAGATTGGAGAGTGACCACAACCCCCTTTGTGTGGCCCATAACTGGTGGTCGGTCACAACAGGGAATTCCCAACCGACCAATGCTCCGCTGCCTGACATGACCAATGACATGCGTAGATTGAAATGGCCATGTGTACTGGCTAATGTGGAATCCATGCCATCTATAACCTCCGAGGTGGATATTGCAATCACCGCCATGGAGGATGCAGCCTTAGTAACTCCAGGGGCAAGGGAAATATCTGTAATTCATGATAAACTCTTTTCTCTCTTAAAATCGCACTTCCTGAGGCCCTGCAAGATAAATAACAAACAACCACCTAGACTAGCTAAATGGTACAATCCCCAGTGTAGGGAAGCCAGGCTAAACTTGGGCAGAGCAATCCGGAGTAGGGATGGGGTAGCGATCAGTGGTGCCAGAAAGCATTATAAGACCAGCATATCCCTAGCAAAAAAACTATGGGACGTTCAGCATTGGACCGAATTAAAGGAGGCCTCGGGGGCAAAGGATTCCAGGTTATTCTGGAACATTGTCAAGTGGGGAAGAGGTGGAATTCCAGATAAACCCGGTAACAATGTCCCAGAGGGTGCTTGGGTAGATCACTTCAAACCCCAATATGCAGAGACTGCACAGTACAAGGGCATGGAAGAAATTCAAGCTGTATATTCCATTGGGGATTTACTCACTCTAAAGGAAACCGATTATGCTCTAAGCACTGTCCCCGGGGGTAGGGCCCCGGGTTTGATGGTGTACCAGCCGATGTTTTAATTAATGACAAGGCGCGGTGGGCTAGATATATATTTCTCTTGGGAAACGCCATTGCAAAGGGAGCGGCTGTCCCGGAATTATGGAAGGGAGCGATCATTATACCCATATACAAAAAAGGGGATTGGTCTCTCCCGGTCAACTATAGGCCAATAAGCCTGATTGCCACGGTTCAAAAAATGGTAGGTAGGATGGTGGTTAACAAAATGATGGACTGGGTTGATGAGAACAATGCCCTGTCCCCTTACCAGGCTGGCTTTCGGCGGGCAACTAGTACAGTTGACCAGGTGTTTCGTTTCACTCTGCTCCAGTGGGGGACAGTGGTGTTAGGCGAGGGCAGTCTGTATGTCGCTTTTGTCGACCTGCGGGCTGCCTTCGACCTGGTCCCAAGGAGAAAGCTCTGGGCAGTTCTGAGTGAATTGGGTCTCCCGGCCGAGTTACTTACCCTGGTTATGAGGTTGCATGAATGCAACTTCGCTAAAATCCAATGGGGCATGCATGGTGAATCCTCCGATGACTTCCCGGTTGAACGTGGAGTGCGCCAGGGGTGCGCAATGGCTCCCCTGCTATTTTCACTATTCATAAATGGGATTGTGGCTCGAATGTTGGACGCCAGTATAGATGCGCCATCGCTGGTGGGCACCAGGGTTCTGATCCTGATGTTCGCCGACGATACGCTAATTCTATCCAAAACACCAGGAGGTCTGCAGCGAGCTTTGAACATCTTTGATTCCTTTTGCGGGGAACATGGCCTGGAAGTCACTGTGGGCAAGACTAAGCTGATGGCCTTTGCACCAAAACGTAGACCCAGGCTGAAAATATTCTTGAATAATAGTTTGTTAGAGGTGGTTACTGTATTCACCTATCTTGGGATACAGATAACAAACGATTCTAGATGGTCCCAGCACATAGAAATGGCGGTCTTGAGGCACCAACAAATCTCAGGGGCACTTCGGGTGGAGCATACAAAATCCAGGTCCAAACCAATCTAACCTGCCTTGGCAGTGTATGAGGCCAAGGCTCTTGGGTCTGCTCTATATGGGGCAGAGCTGTGGGGCTTTGGGAAACTACTCCCCTTACAGTCCTCTGAGAACAGGTTTCTTAGGGGAATCACAGGACTCCCGCAGAGCACCCCACTGATTCCCCTTGGACTTGACATGGGGAGGAGAGCAGTTAGCGATCTAGCGAGGTTGCGCCCGATTCTTTATTGGAGACGTCTCTGGCCTACCCCGGAGATTCAACATTACGCAGAGGGGATTTTAGCCATAATAAATGCTGATATCTTTCATAGGATAGAATGGCTGAAAAATCTTAGGTCTTCCCTATGTGATCTTGGTCTCTCAAATTTATGGGATAATCCAACCGGGGAGCTCTTTCCGAGCAAAAAGGTGATTAAAGATCTGTACTGGGATCATGTAGCGGCAAGGGTCTGGAGTAAAACTAAAGCTGACTCCATGACGGGGCGTTTTGTGGAAGCCAAACTGTATCCAGTTTTGGAACCCTATTGGGATATTATAACCAATCCTGGGGACAGAAAGCTTTTTTTTCAGTTAAGATCAGGTGCCCTTCCAGTGAGATCTTTGACAGGTAGGTGGAGGAGCTCCTCCACTCTATATTGTCCAGCCTGTGGAGCACCAAATGAAAGTATAGGCCACTTCTTATTCTCCTGTAAAGCCTACGACATCCCGAGGAAAGTTTGGTTAGTTCCTGTTTGTAAAAATCTAGGAACATCTAGGGGTGTAGAGGCCTTACGAATCATCTGTACCTCCACCCATATGCATATAGTTTTAGCAACAGCTAAGTATTTGGGTTGGGCATGGTCCATTAGAAGGAGGGCTGTTACCAAAAGTACACCGAATGGAGTATCTATACCGGCCCCCGTGTAAATATGTATCAAGTTTTATATCTTTTTGGTTTTAACTAATTGTGTATGTTTGTTAAATTGTTTTTTAAACTATTGTATTTAACCAGGAAACAAGTGTTTAATGATGTACTCTAAATGTATGTTTGTGCTTTTATGAGATATATCCTCGAATAAAGCTTTTTGAATTGTTACCTGAACAGGCAAGGTGGTACAAGGAGTTGTCATTTGAATCTCCAAGCGTCCCAGACCTGCTTGTGATTGAGATTCATCTGATTGCATTATGGACGATATACATCCAGGAGGAGTTGAATTATCAAGAGGAGTGTTTGAGTCTCAATCTCCCCTCCTCACTCAGGTTCCCTCCAACTCGCCAACAATTCAATAACACTGGGCAGAGCTGGCATAGTGCCACATGCCTCCACCCCCAATAAAAAATATTTACAAATGAATCTTGCGAGAAATGCGCATGTGCATGCGCAGTTCTTTCAAGATGTATGTCCAAAGTAGGAGAGAGATGGCGAGGAGGGGTAAGGCAGCCCGGGGATGCCACATTACAGGTAAGTGTGTTTATTTCATTTTAAATTTATTTGTAAATATTTTTTATTAAGGGGCTGCAGAGTCGGAGTTTTGACCTATACTCCGTGTTCTCAGCGGAAGAGGCAAATCTCTGCACACTCTGATGGTGGAGCAGAGTTCGCTGCTCGCCCATACAATTCAATCACATTTGTCTTTGCTACATAGAGCCATTGATAGACCTGTTTGCCTCCCCGAACACCTCGATATTACCGTTTTGTTTTTTTACCTAGATGAATTGTCCGAGAGCATGGGCAGTGCCTTGACAGGGTCTCTGCCTCACTGACTTCTGTGAGCCTTTGCCCCAATTCCCCTCCTCCATAAGGGGCTTCAGAAGTTTAAGAGTGGAGAGGTGGACTATGATTGTGATTGCTCTGTATTGGCCAAGATGCCAATGGCTCCCTCTATTAACTAATCTCAGTCTGGCGAATTCTTTCACATCTAGCTGAATCCATTTCTCTTTCAATGACTGTAGTTACTTTTCATCTAGTTGCAACATGTCAGGCTAACAGTCTAGAGATTGAGAGCTCGAAACTGGAAGCTCTTTTGTGTTCAAGTCAAATAGCCTTAGATATTCAGGCTTCATGTAGGCCCTCAACATTGCCCTCTTATAAGAAATGTTGGAGTTCTTTTAGGAAATGGTGCTCTTAGAAGAGTCTAGATCCAGTTTCAGGGAACCAGTGTCAGATGTTAGAGTATTTGAGGGAAGATTTTCACAAAAATGCAGCACCCTCAACTTTGGAAGCGCAGTGGACAATGATAAAGGCTTTCAAGGATCTTTCTGCGAATTTGGCAGGGGGGACCCCTTTGGTTTTAAGGCTACTAAAGAACTTTAGATTGTGTAAACCAGTTAGCTAATTTTCAGTCTATACCTGGGATATGCCAACAGTCCTGAGGGCAGCTGTAACAGGATCATTTTGAGACTTTAGACAGTGCTAAGCTAATGTGGCTTTCAGACAAGAAGAAAGAAGATCTGTTGTGCAGCTGCCAGCAAGAGAACGACAGTATTCTACGTTACAAATATATCTGCGAGGAGGAGGCTGGGGGAATTATGAACTCTGGTCATTTCCTATCTTTAATTAAGAATCTGTCCTGATAAGGTGGTTTTAAAACTAGAGCCAAGGTTTTGCCCAAATATAAACTCCAAACTTAATTTACAATAGGAGATAGTGCTTCTGACTTTCCAGTCAGAGAATGCGGAAGTTCCTTCTGCCTCAGATATTTAAAAAGTGTCTTTCTGTATACCACTAATGTTCTAAAGAGTTTAGAGTTTCCAATTACATGTTTGTTTTGTTTGGATGTGTTAACAAAGGAAAACACTTTTGTCTTCTACTCTAAGCAGATGGGTACTCCATGCGATATTTCAGGGAAACAAATCAATAAGGGAGGTTCCCCCTTCTCACGTTCTAGTTTGCTCCACAAGAGGAGTCTTAACATCATGGGTAAAGGCGGCGAGTGATTCTCTGCATGAAATTAATAGGGCAGCATAATAGGCCTCGATTCTTTGTCTGAAAATGTTGGTTCTTTGGTGGTTAAAATGGCAAGGAGGTAATTGTTGTTTAGAATAAAATCATGCAGTGCTTAATTTGTAAAAAAAGAAGTGCAGGTGCGGAAAATTTTACCATGGAGGCCACAGCTCACTTCTTCCTCCAGTGACCCTACTTTCAACACTCACACTGCCTCAGTCTCCATCTTCTATCCTTGATCTGTTGTCTGTCCCCTAAGTCTTTGCTCTAAGAGCCTATCCTCTCACCTCTCTAATTGTTTTATATCCTCTTTGTCACACCTGGTGTGTTACCTTATTCCCTGTGTTTCTGATTTGCCCCCTGTTCATTCTAGCCTGTTGTCATTCCTAAAGAAGTGGAAGATGGTGTGTTTTACTTTCTTACCTGCACAGGTTGCAAAAACAAAATGTACACCAAATGAAAATGCTTTTTTTGCATATATTAATCAGTTCAGTATGACAGGGTTTATTGCGTAACAGACGGCTGCTCGAGCACAGCAGGTGAGGTCACTGCTAGTGCTGCCTGTAAATAGTAGGTCCAGGGATGGCGACGGCATCGGCATCTACTACTCATCTTGTTGTGACTCTGCCTGCTACAGCACAGGCATTGTCCCCAGCCATAATGCTGCCAATACCGGTAAGTATTGCTGTGGTGCCTACTGGACTCACACACGCTCAGTAAATACCATGCTGGGGTGCAGCGCACAGAATCTACAGGTGACGCCATGGCGCACAATGGTTGTGTTGGGCCACAGCCACATCGAGCATGTTGAGGATAGCAGCAATGCAGGGCTGCAGGATATGCTACTCTGGCTATGCAGCAAGTGGAAAGTCCACACTTACTTTCGTATATTCTTCCTCAAGAGCCCTCACACCCAAGTTCCAAATGCGCTCTTGCAGCTTCCTTGCCTCAACTCCATCATCAGCCAGCCCCCATCTACAATTAGCCAATGGGAGGCTTAGGCAGTGGCAGGGTGCAGCAGACTATGGGAATAGAATGCAAACCATAGTTTGTCAATGACTTCTTGGATTTGTGATCGGTGTGATGACATCAACACTAATGTGGTGATACACAACCATGCCTGCCTGGACAGGCGTATGCTGGCCTGTCAATGAACATTTACCAGCCAATCACCATGCAATGTATGTTATTCTTTTTATTTTGAATTTGAACACTTAATATTGAGACCACCACCTGCAGGGTCAGAAATTATAGCCCCGGCCCCTGTGAAAGAAGTGCCGGTGCTGAGCACCTGAAAGCACCTGCTTAAATTAAGCATTGAATTCATGATAGCATTGGATAATTGTTTCAAAATGTTTGTTGGTTTTTACTGAGGCTTGTGATTTCCTCACTCGGTAAGACATGGTGGAAGCGAATCTATGAGGAGGGAATGAAAACATTACTTACTTATAAAAATAATTACCCCTGGAAAAAACCTCCTTGTCCCAGTAAACATCCCTCCGCTATCCCTTCTTTTGCACCACCTGGTCTTCACTGTCATTTCTGGAGGTGGAAGGGGCCCTTTTGTTGGAAGACCAATGGAAAAAGCAAGCATTTTTAATGATATAGCCCAGAATTGAAAGTCTGGCAGGAGGCGTGCGGCTTTTAGTGGTGCCATCAACGTGACAATGAACGAGGGACTGCAGGATAGTTCAAAATAAAGCAGGGAGACCAGGTTCAGAAAACCAAAACCGGCAAGGGACACAAAGTGCGTACGTTGCCAGTGCCAAGTCTGCCAAAACATTGAAAACACAGACAGTGAGCTAGGTGGTTTAAAAAAAGTACCTTTTACGCACTGTATTATCTGTGTTAATTGAGTTCCTTTCTGTAGAGTTTCTAAGTATACCTGCATTGAAACATGTGAACATATGACTCCCTCTGATTCCAGCTGGTCCCTTCTCGAAGTTGGTTGGCATTGTTGATGATCTTAGGAAGTCTGCCACCGGTTGAAACTCTGATGCAGAAAATGTTACCCTCAAATAACCTCTGAATATCCATCTTTGGGAGTTTTGCCACCATTTAATCTAACATGTATTTGCAAAGCTCACATTCCCCAGAGGGTAACTTGGCGCTGAATAACAGATGTTTATTGTTACTCAACTCAATGGTACTCATTTTATCAACCTCAGAAGAATAAAAGGCTGAATGAACCTGCGACCATGAGGTCAAACACAGGCCCCTATAGTGGACACATTAGCCTACTTTGAGCCATAACAGTGGCAAATCGCTTTTTTTCAAGATCATATATTAATGGAAAGGCTTCCATTAAGCAGCTACCTTGTGCCATACAACTGGTGGCAAAGTGCCTCATTTCAAGATCATATTTATTGTGAGATCATATCTTACTGGAATGGCTGCTATTCAGCAGTTCGTCCCCAAACCGGGAAAGCCGGCACTGTGAGAGGCATGTACTGCAAGCATGAAGGCTGACTGGAAAGCCAGTTGCTGCGCGCTCTCAGCTCCCTTTTCTCCCCTGTCAACCGCTGCTTGTTTTAACATATGAAAAACGTAAATTTGTTTTGTCACCACTGATATTGCTCTCCAGAAGAAAAGAGCTCCCTTTAAAAACACAACTTCCTTGGGAGGAACGCGCCATTCCGCTGCAGCGCGCGTATATTTTAATCGGTGAGCCGATCACACAAAACACAGCTAATCCGCTTTCCTTTCCAGGAATTTATTAACGAGCATCGGCATAGCCAATCGGTCTCGCCTTTGGGACCTTATAAGTGTTTAGCCATGTAACAGTTGATGTTGTTGCACCAAGGATATTGTGCTGCATAACTAAATACTTACCTATTGGCTACACTGTCTGAGCATTTGTTGCACCTCATTAGTACCAGTTTAATACTCACATATAGCAATAGGCAACAGAAAGGTAACCACTCCAGCTTTGCAAAAGGCATTACAGCATGCAGCAACACACGTCGCTGCATTTTTAGTAACTTTTTAACGGCTTGAACTAGAAACTACTTTTTTGTGAAAATCTGCTGATTATACAGCACTTGACGAATTATGAGGCAAATTTAGAATCATGCCAAAATTGTCGCAGCCGCACAATCCCAGTAGCCTTGACTGTATGTAAATGGAAGTTAATAAAAAATAACAACTATTTAAAAACAAGCATTGGGAATGCAATAGGTCTTGCATTTGCTTGAGTTAGAGCTATTGGCGTTGTAAATTACAATGTGTTGTACTCATGAGTTATGGAGTGTATGCATGTGGTGTGTAGTGGAATTATGTGGGCTGGATTGGAATTATTAGTTGTGGAATTGTGTGGTGCAGAATTGTGAGGTGAATTATGTGGTTTGTTGTAGAAATATGTGGTGAGGTTTTGCAATTTGTCCAGAATGCACTTCAGCAGCTCGCAGCTCCTCTGTGGAACGTAATGTGCCCTGGTGAGATGAATTTTAAAGACACAGATCATGAAGTAGTAGAAACCAGTTCTCCTATTACCTGAAGTTGAGCTGATCTACATTTATGGTTATGTTTTTTGTGGTGTGTAGTGGAATTATGTGGGCTGGATTGGAATTATTAGTTGTAGAATTGTGTGGCGCAGAATTGTGTTGGGTGCAGTGCATTTTTGTAGTGGAATTATGTGACATGTGTGTAGTACATTGTGTGGATAGAAATTATGTGGTATTGTGTGTACTGATATTATGTGGAGTGGGATTGTGTTGAGGAGTGCAATTATATGGAATGATGTTTTGTGGAGTGGTATGTACTGGACTTTAATTATGTGGTTTGCTACTGAAATTTGTGGCATGATGTGGAACTGTGTGGTGTGCTTTGGACGTATGTGGTGTGTTGTGCAATTTTGTTGTTGAGGTGAATTATGTGGTTTGTTGTAGAAATATGTGGTGAGGTTTTGCAATTTGTCCAGAATGCACTTCAGCAGCTCGCAGCTCCTCTGTGGAAAGTAATGTGCCCTGGTGAGATGAATTTTAAAGACACAGATCATGAAGGAGTAGAAACCAGTTCTCCTATTACCTGAAGCTGAGCTGATCTACATTATGGTTATGTTTTTTTTTTAATATGTAAATTACGTTGGAAGCCAACTGAGGTTGTCAAAATTGGAAAATGGAGCTGCCAACTGTTTTCCAGCTTTCTTTTTCCCAAAGACATAATATAAAATTACCTTTTATAAACCTGGCAGGATGACAATAGATCTTGCAGAGCGATGCTAGGCGAGACTTAAAAACTGCTGGTGCTCAGACTCGGCCCACTTAAAGCCCTACCTGCCTTCTTACTTACATCATGTACCTAGCGTTGGGTGGCATCCATGTGCCTAGCCCTTTAAGAGCAGAAGGGGACTGGCGGGCTGCCAAGGAGCACGGAGTCATCCCTTAATACTCAGAAGTGGCATAAGCATTTCATTGGAGCCCGCACCATGAATTTCTAAACTCCTCACCAAGGAAAGGTCACATTAAACAGTGGCAGGCATGCAGCTCCCGCCCTATAATGCCTGGGGCCTGACGGGAGGGAGGATAGCACATTCGTAGAAATGACAGCTTAATTAACAAGCGCTGCTTTTCAAGCACCAGTGATACACATGGGAAGTCCTGGCCCATGTTGTCAAGTTGTGTAGCTGGAATGTCCCGGCTTCACCGTTGGACGTTTTGCCACGACTCTGCATACGAGGGACGCGCTATGTACTGCCGCCCACATGATCGTGTAAGAATTCAGGCCTTTTGATTTATAAGTGCATCTGTTTGAAGAAGTCTGCTCGGGAACTGTGCCCCGCCCAGTAGACCGTGAGGTGTCGCTACCTGGGATACCTTTTGAGAGGGGAAAAGTGGATCCTACATATCGTGAGGTGACTCCTCCATCAATTAAAGCCGGACCCACGTTTCTGCAACTTCCATTTCTGATTCGAGTCTTTTACATCTCGTTGTGAAGTATTCTGCCCTCTTGTTATCATCCACGCAATTCCCTGTGTGTGGATAGGGATATTGTCTAAATGACTGAATATTGTGATATGAAGCGGCAGCCCTGAGTCCAGCCTTCTACATACAATTTTGTGTATTTTTTGATGTATACTTTGAACCTATGGATATGTTCTGAAAAGTCACAGAAGAGACTATATGTAATTGTTTGCGCCCTGACGAAGGATTGGTGAATATCGGTCCTGTTCCGAAACGCGCGTCGGCGCTTCTCCTTTTTCGTTTTGTTCCATCTGTGTATGTTTATTTCTTATGGTGTACGTTTTTGTAAATTGTTTGTACTTTCTGTATATATTGTTGACTGGTATGACTGATGATGGTTTGTATGGGTGTGATTGGTGGTTACTATGAAGGTGTGAGAGGGTATGTGTCTCATATATTCTGATATGTAAATAGATTTTGTATATACATTTGTGCCTTTATTACTGTTGGATCTATAAATGAAAATCTCAGAAAATAATAATAAATAGATATGTTTTTCAAATAAATACTTTCTGTGTGGGACTACAATGATGTTTTTTATGGATTAGAGTGTTTGCCATTTAACAGATCTAGTCTTATGGGGGGTCCTCTTGTTCTTGATTACAGTTTTTTCCCTGCTTCCTCCCCCTAACAATTATATTCAGGGACCCTCGTGTGTTTTTGACTGTCAAGTTGTGTAGCGCCACATCGCCATTAGAACGCTTCAAAGCGCTGCAGGGATCATTAGAAGAGAGACTGAGGGGAAAGAAGAACAGAGGAGTGAGGGAAGGATGCTGCTACTGTGTTGGTTGCTTGTGCAACCCTTATAGCGCCTAAGGTTTCATCCCATAAAATGTGGTGCCCCTCTACGATCAGGGAGCAGTCCGCCTCTGTAGCACTTCAAATACTGAGTGGACAACTCTCCTTTCAAGGTGAGTGGCACAGGGATATACTAGGGTTAGTTTCACAACTCTGCAGGTCTCTTTCAGCCTATCGGAAGGCTACCTGTCTTCTGGTTGGTCGGTTACTGCACTCTGTGTGTCTGTAGAGATTACTTTGGTTCATAAAAACGAACTTCCTGGCCATCAAAATTAAACAAAATATTTGACTGGAGGGGGCGCGACACGGCACAGCACAGCGCAGGAGCCTTTAGTTCAGGCCCACAGGACGACGAAGACTCCTTTACAGAGGAGCCGTCCTTAGGTAATTCAGATCTTGCTGGCCCTGAGCCCCTGTCATATAATAGTTATTTCCTTTCAGAGGTACAGTGGCCAGGGGGCTCTTCTTGCAATAGAGGGCACCGTTGTCACTGTCACAAAGCGCCAAGATGCTGCAACCCCTGTTCGCAGGCAGGTTAGCAGCGTGCATTAGTGGCCTTCTTCTGCTATACAGTGCTTAGATGCTACACAGCCCGCATGCATGCAGGCAGGCTACAGCTTGCTGTAGTGGTTAGTTAGCATGCTTCTACTGTGCACAAATGGGTCCACTCAGTTAATTAGCTTGCATTAGGAGCAGTGTGTTTATATAGGCCCGCGAAGCTACAATCCTGCTTGGATCCGTGCATTCCCTCACTTTGCAGGTGGCAGGGTGACAGTGACTGCGGTATGTAGCGATGAGATACATAGCTCCTGCGGGCAGCCGTGAGCTGTGCATATGATTTTGTTTGTTGATTGAATTATTCCCCAGTGATTTGAATACCAGAAGGCGCTGGCAGTTAGACTTTAAATCAACAGGACTAAAATGTTTGTTCTGTTGATGGTAAAAAATTAGCAGTCCTGAAAAGAAGAAAGATGTATCAGATTTTATTTAACTCAGTTGCTTTAGATCGGATACCAGTTCACTGCATGCCTGAATGCGGTCTCTTTTTTCTTTTCTCCCTATTCTTTGCACTGAGCTGACAAAATCGTGCTTTCAACATGGGATTACTGGAAAGTGCCTCCTACGAGGGACGCTTCCAAAAAATTATGACTCAGTGTATGCTGCCTTAACTATTTTATAGATGTTGCCTTGTACCGACATAATATTGTTTTTGTTGCTAAGGCACTAATGCGATAAAATGGATTGACATTGGACAGTGAATAGATGGGAAGAGGCAAAATGTGGGCTCTGCCACACTGCACATACTTGTAAAACAGCAGAAGCTGCTATGAGGACAGTGCAGAGAAATTTTTTGTTTTCCACACACTTCGATGGAGGCTGGAATGTGAGCAGGCCACTGTCAGTCCACTCACATGGCTATGGGAGGGAATGGATCCTCAAGTTGTTGGCACCCCTCACCCCCAATCCATTTAGTGTTCGTACACAAAACAGCAGCATATGGAAGGCAGCCCAGCACGCAGATCCATGTTCCACATTCCTGCAAGCAAGTGTCCCGACTATACTGACAAATGCACTTCCAAATGTTCAATCATTATCTACTTAGTAGCAACGGAAGTACAGGCCGACTTCACTGCTTCCAAGGCAGCTGGGACACCAAAGAAATTGAAAAGCACCCTGAGGCAAGCACTACCCAGAAACAGTTAATACTCCTTCTGTTCTTGGGGTTCTGTCGAAGGTATTTCACCTAGGATAAAATTACTTCTTCATCCGGTCAAACTGTTAGATAAACAGCTTGGATAAAATGTTAGTAGGGTTACTTAGCCACATTAGGGTAACTTAAAGAAAACTTTAAAAGTTAATGGCTTTTGTGTTTAGATGTAAGCAGAAGCAGGTATAAATGCAAACACTTTGAAGGAACATCTCACTTAAGTGGAAATGAGGAGCACTGTGAAAGTAGCAGAGGGCCCAAATAATGATTACAATGGGTAAATAGAATTATAACAGACATCTCTAAGAGCAGGCGCATATGCAATGGAAAACGAGAAAAACAAACACGTGTGCGCGCCTTACGCTTAAGGAGGAGGCAGCCGGGGGAGGGGAGACAGGGGGGCCTGCGCCTGTTTCCCTTACGGGATTGAGCAGGGGCACCGTATGTTTACAAGTTAATTACAAACATATTGTGTCAAAGCTCTCTCACGCAAGGGAGTCGCCAGACATGCACGCGTTGCCATTAAAAGCAATGCAACGCTTGCACATTTTTAGCTGAAAAGGTGAATCGATGGCTAAAGGTCTTTCTCCTATGCAGCGCATGCGAGCTGCATAGGCTGCATAGACGAGACCTAAAAAAGAGAAATATAAAATTGCACGACTGAAAATTAAAAGACAATTCTTTTGTGTAGTTTTGTACATCCCACAATGAAATGAAATGAAAGCAAGATTTATAAAGCGCATGGCTGCCCTTGAGCGTCCCAGCGCTAATGAACAGGTAGCATCGGAGGGAAGGATTAAGGGAAGAGCCAGGTTTTCAAAAGCTTGCGGAACGTAAGAAGGTTGGGTTCTGCACGCAAGGTAAAGGGGAGAGAGTTCCACAGCTTGGGGGCGATGTGGGAGAAAAGGCGACCCCCTGAACGAGCCCTTTTAATCCTCGGTACATATGCAAGGTGTAGGTGAGCTGAGCGCAGGTTTCTTGGAGTTTCGTGATGTCTAATCAAGTGTTTTAGGATAGGGGGACCTTTGTCGTGGAGGATTTTATGGGTCGTGCAGAGTGTTTTAAAGTAGACCCGCTCCTGCACAGGGAGCCAGTGGAGTAGCCTCAGTGATGGTTTCGCCGAGCTCCTACGGTTGGTTCCTGTTAAAAGCCTAGCTGCGGAGTTTTGTACACCCTGCAGCTAGGCAATGACTTTTTTAGGGGTACCAAGATAAAGGGCATTGCCGTAGTCAAGTCTGGATAATAAAAGGCTCTGAATGAAGAGCTTCCTAGTGTCTTGAGGGAGCAGGGGAAGGATTTTGCGGGTGGTCCTGAGAATGCCGTAGCATGCGCCTGCTGACTTCCTGGCTTGAGTGGTAAACGTGAGGTCCTGATCGAGCCATATGCCCAAGCTTTTGATGGAAGATTTGGGGGTCGGGGCTAGTCCCATACAGGGAGGCCACGAGGAGTTTCACTCAAAATGAGATGGATTGCCCATAACCATAATCTCCGTTTTCTCGCCGTTAAGCCTGAGATGAGAATGGTCCATCCAGAGTGAGATGTCTTGGAGGCAGGAGTGAAGATTGTCAGGGGAGCAATCAGGGCGACTGAGAGAGACTACAAGCTGCGTGTCGTCGGCATACGTCACTAGCTTGACTCCATGGGGGGACACAATTTTCTCGAGGGGGACATCTAAACATTAAAAAGGGTAGGGCTCAGGGAGGAGCCCTGGGGGACACCACAGAGTACGAGGGTGGTGTGGGATTTGGAGGTTCCCTCCCAGATTTGGAAGGAACGATTGTGAAGGAAAGATTCCAGCCAGGATAGTGCAGACCCCGAGATTCCCAGTTCCCCAAGCCTGTGGATCAAGATGGAGTGATTCACGGTGTCGAATGCTGCGCTTTAGATCCAGGAGGATCACTGCCACTGATCCTCCTGAATCTAGGATCTTTCTCGCCTCTTCCACAACCGAAATAATGGCGGTTTCCGTGCCCTGACCTGGGCGAAAGCCCGTTTGGGATGGTTGGAGTAGTCTATTGGATTCCAAATAGGTTGAGAGCTGCTTGTTGACAAATTTTTCAATCATCAATATCTATTTAGATTGGGAAGAAAATAGATGATCCCCTTAGACCTCTCTGCGCGTTCATGACTATTGTCAGGAAATTGCGCCAAATCTAAGAAGTTTTTGTGGCATGGAAGATAGGATACAGGTCAGAAAGCATCACTAATACACTTATTGCGATGAATGTTACAGGAAGCAACCCCCTACGGCACGGAGATACCAACAATACTAATCTATACTACTATTATAAAGAGAGAAGTCTGTCCTTTGAGCCAGGTAAACTCGAAAAGTACACCACAAATCTAAACACCCAAGACATCTATGAAAACCTCAGGGCAAGCAGAAGGACATAGGTGATATAAAAATAAAAAATATACATTATTTAAAACTTTTACGAATAAAAATGAAGTAGTCCCTAGAAAGTAGCACCGGCTGCGACGTCTGCGTGATGACATCGGGCGCGCGGAGAGGAGCGGCGTTCAGGAGCAACAGGAAGAGCGGAGGACATGATCGCGGGGAGGAGCTGCGGAGGACAAGCGGAAAGGAGCGGCGAGAAGCGGAGGAGCAGTGGCAGCGCGGGGAGGAGCGGCGGATGAGGTAGCGGACAAGCAGTCAGGAGCAGCGAGAAGCGGAGGAGCAGTGGAGCGGTAAACACAACAGCGCGGGGAGGAGCGGGGGATGAGGTAAGTCAAGCCGCCGCGGGTGCGCAGCGAGGGACAGGTGGGGGCCATGAACAGAGAGTGATAAAAAAGCATTTTATACAAAGTCGGGACGTCGGGGGAAACAAAGCGTGGGCAGAAGCGGCCAGGACCAACAAAACGGCCGCTGTGCTGCGCCTCTCCTGCTGCGATGCTGCCCCCAGCCCCTTTCTGCCCCGGGCAAGGCCGGGCGGGCTGCTAGTTAAAATTAATAAAACACCATCCTTGTTTCTATAAATTAGAAGAGGCATTGTGACTGCCAAAGGATATATCAGCTGCAGTTATATTATGGTACAGTTGTTTTAAATGACGATAGTTGCTCATAAATGCCAACATCAGCCTATGAGTATTTTCCTTACTTTAGGCAGAAGCAGTCACCCACTGGCTGGGAATTTTACTTTGAAAATGTTACCAATCAAAATCACCTCTGTTACACATACTTTATCCTGTTAGAAATCATGGGCATATTATCAAGGGGGGCGGCATGGGGCATATGCGGCGAAAATTCTATCACCCTATTAGCAAGCTGTCGCTAACAGCAGTTAGCGACAGCTTATAGGCGATAGCGAGCGGTTTGGGGCCCGCTAAGCATGTCAGCGATATTTATCGCTAATGACATGCAAAGTGGGCTTACCCAACCTGTTAGCGACTGAAAGCAGTCGCTAACATCGCCTATTAGCAAGGCAGGCGTAGCGATGGAAATATTCGCTCTACCGCGAATATCTCCGAATACTGCCCAGACCAGTTCTTAGCCATGTTATCCAATGGGAGGTGGATAACATGGCTAAGAGCATTTCGTCGCTAATGCGTGAATATTTCTGTATTCTCAGCGAAATTCACGCATTTCGCCGCTATCGCCAGGTATTTCATCACTTTTGAGATAAACGTTGCTAATAGCACGTTATCTCAGCGATAAAATCCGGCGATGCTTGGCGATAGAAAAATTGTCGCTAAGCCTATTTAGCAATAATTTTCGCTAGTTGTTGGTAATATGCCACCATGTTTGTTACATTTCTTTGTTACCTTTTTCGCTCTAAAATTGTTGTTTTAAGGGAGAAAAATATTGTATTTTGGCCAAAGGTGACGCTTGAAGACCAGTGATTAATAACAGAACTGCCCGCTGTAGATTGAATTAGTTTCCAAAATGTTTCCTCAACCTATTCCAGATAATTCGTTTGACGTTTATTTATAAACCCACTTTGAATAAAGAACTCCTATTGTACTGCGAAAGGCGTGCTACAGTCAGTGATGGATGGGAATTGAAGTATTACTGCAGCAAAACCGAATCTGAAAATTTTAGAGGTTTAACAAGTCCATTTCACTGCAGCATTTCCTACTGCTCTTGAATCAGGCAGCGGAAAAGTGGCCATTTCTCTAGAGTTTTTTTTTTAATAGAAAGTCCACACCTGAATATGTTCAGGGTGCGCGCGCACTGCACAAGGTCTTTGCAAAAATCATGTTTTCCCAGAAGAACTCGTTAAGGGACCTCCAATTTCACAGGAGCCGCTAAATGCCAGTATTTGTTCTTGCCAGAGATCACTGCCGTTAAACACTTGACTGCTTTACTGAGCTTGTTACTGCTTTTTAAGATATAATCAAACGGAATTCAGTTTTTCAATTCAATACAAAATGAATTACCTCACCATCGTGAGACATGAAAATACTGCATTCGATCAGCCCACTCGACCAATACACCCGCAACAGCGGGCGAACAGCATGCAGAGTCCCACCAGCCCGGTTTACTAACGCTGCACAGCCCTCTCGCCCTAACGATAGTTCTGGCGAGAGGGAAATAAACCAATACGCCCGCAACAGTGGGGCGAACAGCATGCGGAGTCCCCCAAGCCCTGTTTGCATAACGACGAGCACAGTTGGACTCCAGGCGCGTTTGTTGAAACCCAGAGCGCGATCACCTCACAGCCAGCGCACGTTTACTAACGGCTGATCTCATCTTTGTGCCCTCCGCCGAGCACCAACGGGACCTCGTAGCCTGTCTGGGCCCTGGCAAACGGCATCAGCTGATGTCCCAAGCACTACGCTACTCTCCTGCTCCGGCGACAGACTCCAAATCTGATTAAACCGCTGTTCCCCCGCTCGGACTCCACCGTCCTGGCTTCTCCCGTAACCAGGGCCGGATTGGGAACTGAAAGCAGTCCATGCAAATTTTGACAGACCATCCCCCGTCTGGCGCGTAGCGAGCGAGCGCAGTGAGTGATCCCGAGCACTACTAGGGTGGTTTAGAGTGGTCTCCTCCCAAGAAAATTTTGGAAAACGACAGACCAAAATGGTGAATTTTACAGCACATTTTTCATTACATATTCAATTGTATCAACTTTCAAAGCACCTAGTAAATAGTAGATGATGACCTTAAAGACCACCATGTTACCGACCCAATCATATGTACCTAAAGACATTGTTTCAGAGAGCACATAAAAATAGACCCAATTAGTGAATCAGAGAGAACAAAGTAAAAGTGAGACTAGCCCCCATATGGTGTGTAGCAAGCAAGCGCAGTGATCAACCATTACTAGGGGAAGTTTGGGGGGTTGAACTTGCCAATTCGATGTAACCCAATTTTACCATGTTTGAAAGGAAAGAGCACATGCACTTTAGCACTGGTTAGTGGTGGTAAAGTTCACTGAGCCCTAAGAGCCAACAAAAATGGCCTTTTTTGATGTAATAAAGCAGATCAAACCAGATTTTAATTTGGAGGAATCTGAGGCTCACAATGACTTATATAACTATGTCTCAGCATTCAGTATGGACAGTATGTATCTAAAAAACATTTTACATGTGCTAATGGTGCTGGGACTTTTTCTGAGTTAGCTTCATTCTAGATCTCCTTGGGTACCTGAAGAAAAGGATGCTGTTTAGAATGCAGGCATTTAGTTTCCTTTCCAAGTTCAATCATGGGATTAATTACTTACATTATTTTTCAGTCCACGAAGAAAATGTGACAGTGTGTCTTAATTTATGTTTTTGTACTAGAAAGTGGCAGCCTGAGTCCAACATATATTTTGGTGCACAGAAGAACTACTCAGACGCCCTTATAACGCAGATATTTCTGGATCTATGCGTTAAATCTAATGCAAATTACTCATGCCATCCTTGTTAGATCATTATACATCGTTAATACAATAGTCAGGGTAGAAACCAAGCACACATCAGACTTTGAGCACATAATCAGTTCTACCCTCTTACTTGAACCATACTGAAACCTGACCTACTCCCCTTTGTAATAATAGATGTAGTGTTTTTGATGGTTAATGTAAAGTTTCCTTCTCCATACAACTTTAAATTGGCAGCTGGAAAGAGTATGTACAGAATTGGCACCATTCTCAGTTTGAATATTAAGTCTATTAAACCATATGCCATATTTTAAAAATCATATCCATGTGCCATTGTACTCCAGAACCACCCATCATTCTTAAGTCATGGTGCCTTATCACTGCAGCACAATTTGTTCCTCGTCTGGCTCCCAATTGTTTTTCTTCTTTGATCTGTGTGCTACAATGCCTTAGTACCCAAAGGCTGTGCGAGAAAGGCTGTGACAATGTTTACTTGCAATTCCACGCCTTCCTGCCTTTATTTTAACAAAGAACCTTACCTGTTGTTTATAATACATCTCCTTTCACATCTTCAATTGCATTTTTGTCAGATGAGCCAACCAAGTAACTTTATGAAATTCGCATGCAGAATATATGCTTAAGGCTCAAGTCACTTAATTAAGAATTATGCCAACTAACTTTGAAAGCACAGTATTATTAAATCTTAAAATTAGTGCTGGTAATTAAACACTATTCAGAACTCTAGTTCATTTGCTGCGTGGCAGCCACTGGGAGATTTGCTGTTATGAGCTTGGCATTTTAGCACAAAACACAATGATTTGAATGGTGTCATTGCTTGTTATATAGCAAATGCTGATCTCCACCATACATTTTTAGGTGAATTAATATAAGTACTTTATCTCAGAGACTTTGGTTGGTAAGAATGAAACTCAGTTAGGGGTGGCTAGTGGCCACTGGCCAGGAGTAGCAGCACCCACCCCTGGCTTGCCCTTGGGTACTCATGGTATGGCACTGCCCTTGTTGGTTTCTACCCCTGCACCATGGGTAACGAAGAAGGCAGGAACAGAAATAGAAACTAAGGAATGTTTTACAGGGCCTATTAGTGTGCGAAGAGCCCCATACCTGATGACTTTAAAAAAATTTCACTATAAGAGAGAGGAGGAGGAGGGGGCATAAACAAGGAGTGGTATGGCTAGCGAGTAGCCTGAGAGCCACACCTCTCTCTCCCCTAAAAACCCCAGCAAAAGCTTCAGAGGCTACCACTAATTTCCTAGGGAGGTTGCTTGCAACCCGCTTTATGAACGTCAGTAATGCAGAGCCTCCACACACAAGCTAGAAGGCTGCTCTGTGCAAGGGTTTTCAGCTCACCTTGTCTAGCACTATGATAATAGCTCTTTACCGGGTGACCATGTGAAGGGAGCCAATAGACTCACACTCACACCGTGTAAGATAGCAGTACTAGCTTCCATGTCTTGCCCTTGCTGCCCCTGGGCCCTTAGGTGCAAGTAGGACTAGGAGGCTGTTGAAGGGCTTGGGCTCGGATCAGAGATCAACTCTGTGATATCATCAGAGGATTGGTGATGCCATTTGCCTAACACTGCGCCTTCTGTAGAGAACTCTGTGAAGCTAATTTCTTATAGATTGCAATCGATGCAAGGCAGACACAGCCTTTTCAGCTCTCTGAGGCCAAAAAACACGAATACTATTTAGCTGGATAATTTGTTCCTTAGATATTGAAAACGAAACATCATAGAACACACAAGAATTGGGTATTATGAAACAGCAAGTCCCTTTTGAAAACTTCTGTCAGATTGCACACTGGGAACTGCAGCTATCGTACCGTCACCGTGGCCCGGTGCATCTTTTAGAAGTGACCCATCCGCTGACGACCTAAGTGTGCGCATTTTGACAGCGCAAACTCCTTTCATGTGAAATCCGGACTGAAATCCAGACAATTAAAAAAAATATAGAGGTCACGAACTAACTGAGCCAGCGTCAAGGGAACTCACCGAGGGCTCCCAGATATTTACATGTTAGCCTAAGTGGCAAGTGCCAGTAGCAACAACACCAGTGGCAAACAAAACAAAAGGACTCAGTTGTGTTTTAAAAAAACACACTAGAATGCGCTGTTGTCTGCTTAAAATATATTTTTCAGCACAAGCCCCAAGTTGGGGCTTGTGCTGAAAAACATATTTTGAGCAGACTTGCTGACTCCAACCTTTTTCCCCAGATACAGCTCCCAAGACTCAAGCAGCCCAGTTCCACCAAAGGGAGCAGCACACGTATCCTTCCTGATGGCTCGGAACATTGCAGCAGGCCAGGTCCTGCCCGGAGACGGACACACACACACGAACAACACCTGACAAAAAGAAAACCCATTTATACAGAATCTGACCTGAGATCATGTTTGTGGTCAGTGCTGCACTGCTGGGGCAGAGTCCCATGGGCCGTGGCAGGAGGAACCAAAGGGCTGCCAGTGCCATTGCCAGTCCGGCCCTGCTAAGCATCCTGTGATTCTGGGAAAATCACTTAATCTCCCTGTGCCTAACAAAATGAATGTGTATGTCTGCAACACAACTGGTGCTCATGTAAAGCACTCTGATACCTTCAAGTTGAGTTTGTGCTATATACAACTCCAAAAAAAGGGCGACACAAAACCTTGATAAGTATGTTATGTTATGTTATGTTATCGGTTTTGTTGAGCGCGACAGCTGCCCCAGCAACGGGGCGTCCCGGCGCTAAGAACCAAAGCATAACCAGCTGAGGGAGGGGGGGGGGACGAGACTACATCGGAGGGAAGAGGTGCGTTTTTACTGCTTTGCGAAACGCAGACAAATTGGTGAGGCAACGAATGTGGAGGGGCAGGGAGTTCCATAATTTTGCTCCCCTTACTCTGAAGGAGCGATCTCCGATTCGGCAGAATTTTGTGCGGGGGATCACAACTAGGTGTTGGCCCATGGAGCGAAGATTGCGTAGGGGGTATAAGGTGTTAGCAGTGATCGGAGAAGTTCGGGGCCATCAGTTCTAAGGATTTTGAAGGCGATAGTAAGAGCCTTGAACTGGATGCGAGCTTCCATGGGCAGCCAATGGAGCCTCTGTATAGTGGCTCTGGCCGAGCATCTTCTGGGCAGGCCTACAATTGCCCTGGCTGCTGAGTTCTGAATCCGTTGGAATCTGGATATCTCAGCTCTGTTAGCGCCCAATAAGAGGACGTTAGCATAATCCAGCCGGGCAAGGAGGGTGGCTTGGACAATGAGCTGCCTTGTCTTGGGGTCAAAAAAGCCTAAGATGGGGCTAAGGCTTCTCAGCAACCCAATACATGTGGCTGCCACTTTCTTTGTGTGCAACTGGTAATTCAGTGCAGAGTCCAGCCATACTCCTAGGTTTTTTACCAGGGATTTCGGAGGGGGGGTAGGGCCCAACAAAGGGGGCCACCAGTGGTCGTTCCAACCGCTGGTGTTCTTGCCCAGGAGTAGCACCTCGGTTTTTCCTGCATTTAGTTGTAGACAATTTGCAGTCATCCAATTGGCGACTGCAGCCAACCCATCCCTAAATTTTGTGGCAGTGGCAGAGGGCGCTTCCGTGAGGGTGATTACCAGCTGGGTATCGTCAGCGTATGAAACCAGTGTGAGGTTCCATTCTTTGGCTACTGCCGCAAGTGGTTGCATATACACGTTAAAAAGGGATGGGCTAAGGGCAGAGCCCTGGGGGACTCCTTGGCCTATCGCATGGGGTTGGGATAGAAAAGGGGGGGCTGACACACAAAAGGATCTGCTCTTGAGGAATGATCGAAACCATTCCAATGCCAGTTCACTGATCCCAATGCTTTCTAAGCGGCCCAGTAGGATATCATGGGAGACCGTGTCGAATGCTGCGCTGAGGTCGAGCAGTATCAGCGCAGCACTCTGGCCGGTGTCCATAATCCTCCTGAGATGTTCAGTGGTGGCCAGAAGGGCAGACTCCGTATGGCCCTCAATCTTTGATGAGAATATACAGTTAAGTTATCTGCAGCTGAAATGGCATACTGAGGGTGAGCTTAGAAGTGTATGCACTATCAGGTATCTGTCTCGTTGCCATTGTGAATAACACAACTTACAAACAGTAAAATGTCAATAGAGTGGTGGCAGATAGCAAACATTCCAACAGCTGTCGCATGAACATCCTGCCCGCACTGCACTGAGTTAACAAAGGAAGCAGGTAAGCCTGACTGCCACAAAGGGCAAAAGGTTGAAAGGAGGTGGGTCTATGCACGAGACAGTACGCAAAACAATTAATTAAATGATGCATTGTACAGTATTATTTGAAGATTCTAGCTTTGATTGACACTAATAAAATCATCCACTACTTCATGGACAGCTAACACAAACATTCAGAAAATAATTAAACCAAATGTTGTAATTTACAGTTCACCTCCACAGATACGTTGATTTACAAAGTGTTTTGCAGCAAGCTCAAATTATTTTATTGTTTAATTTTATCTAGTGTGATATGTCCCTTTCTCATCGGCTTGCGTATGCACCAGCACCAATGTACGTTAAATAGGCCAGCTACTCCAAATAATTGGGTATGCCTTATAAGCTAGTAAATGCAGTGTTGCAGATTTACACTACCAATATCAAAATACTGATATTGACAACCAAAGGTTTGTGAAAGTAGGTATCTATAGGTAAGTATTTTTTATATATAACTCCACATATATGTACCTTGACAATATATACTTATATTTCTTCAAAGTATGTAGATGTGGAGTTAAGAATGCTAAATCGATCACTACCTATTTACTGTAAGAAAGTAGATTATTATTGTTTGTGGCGGACTGTCACCCACCTCGAGGAAAAATAACACTAAATTGTCAGGGTGTCAGGGTGAAAGTCATTAAATTCACCTGAACTTAACCCCCAGGTGGCTAATGTACAGAGGAGTAATTATGTAGTATCAAAACAGTAATAAAGTTAAAATATGAAATAATAAAATTACTGAAACCAATTTAGAAAAATGTAGTACATTTTAATGAACAAAATGACACCAAAACAACATAAATTCATCAAGTGGATCCGGTGACTCCAATTTCTAAAGGTTTAATCTCTTTGATGCGCCGACGGCCCCTGGCCATTCGATGTCACAGTGGGCATGTGCAGAGGACGGCTGGGGGCTGTCCGAACCACGCACGCATCATTTTTTATGTCCACCACGGCGAAGAGGATAAGTAAAGATAGTACCTAAAAGTACAAAGCACCCATGATAGCCTATAAAAGTGGTCGACCTAGACCTAGACGTGATTTCGGGTAGACCACGATGGAGCGTTGGTCAGATACACCAAGCTACTTCATCCACGTCAAAGGTTTTACCTCCTGACTTCTGACTTTTTATGGAGCTCTAAATCGTCCAGCAGGGCAAGCCTGAAACCCTACCAGAGGCAGGTGCAATAAAATGGACATCTTTACTGTGAGGACCCCCCCACCCCCACCACCAACAGAACTAGAGGTCTTGGAAGTCCAAAAATTTTAAGAGACCCAACTTTGCAGGGTTTCTGGAGAAGCTCCTCTTGGTCACTTCTAAGGCTCTGAGTACCTAAAGGACAGCAATTAGGGGCCAGGAATCAATTCAACAGAGGCCACTAACAAGGTCCAGTCCACAACCAGTTGGTACTAGCCAAAAGGTCACTTCTTGAAAAAGGCATCTTGCAGTTTGTAATGTCCGAGAACATAGAAGTCAACCTCATAACCCTTTGGCATCCGCTTTTTTGACCTCGTTACAAGTAAGATAAGGTCAAGTCCTTTAGGGCTTCTGTCAGTTTACAGACAGCAGGTCCAGTCCTCCACTGATCTTCCACAGGTCCAAAATATGGTCTGAGGGGGGCTGCTTCAGGTGCCACTATTATGACTAGCCACTAGGTGGGGGGGTGAATCCTGGGCTCCCTAACCAACGGGGAAAACGTTCCCAGGGACAAACCTATCCACCAGCAGTTCCTGTTTGCCCTACTGCAAGCATTCCCACACTGCCCCTTACTCCTAAAATCCAAAATGGGGTTACCCTTTCTCCCTTTTACAGAGCTCTTGTGTCCACCCAGAGATGTGGTGAGGGAAATGAGAAGCCTCCACCCCAGAATCTACTCCAAACCAGTTCTGGGGGGCACCTTCCCTCTCAACTGATTCAGAGCCAGCCTGGTTAGTGAGGGTTGTAAAGATATAGTCTTTCCCTTCTCTCTCCTTAAACTAAAATATGAATGTAGAGACCTCATCTCTATCCCTTGCAAGTTAGTAAAGTTCCTGCATCCACCCCAACTGTCCTTCCTGGACAAATGTCTCAAATTCAGTCTATCCTGTCACTATTCCTAAGCAATTGTTCGGCTCTGGGAAACGTTTACACACCACATTAAGGTGATGCACTTACTGGGCAGTTGCTGTCAGGCTAATGGAAATTAGCCTCCAGAAACTACAGACAGGGAAAATTTAACTTTCTCAAATTTACTTTACCTAAAAATCTTCTGCAAATCAAATTTTAGTGACTAATTTGCTATTTAATAAATATGAAAATGAAAATATTAAAATCAGTATTCTAGCGATTTCCTGCTAACAATAACAACTTTGTGGTCATGGTCTCCCCAAACAACATGCTGAATACCGTTTCCAAGAGGGCAAAGGCACAGCAATCTCCTCAATGAAGGGTGTCTAGTCAGACAGACAAAAGTTACTACAGATCAGTTTCAGCATTATAGCAACATGGTTGCGGCCCACACCAGCCCCCCAAAATGGACAGATGGTTCAGGGAACATGCCAGTCAGTGGGGCACGTTCACAGACCAGCCATAATAGGCATGCCTTATTTCCCCTTTGGAACTCCCGCCTCTGTACTCAAGTGCCCCCAGGTAAACCGAGGCCCACCACGGTCCATAAAAGATTGTAAAGGCCTGTGGACTGGAAGGGGAGACCATAGAGAACCAAAATGAAGCATGTCCTTATATGGAATATGTCTGGCATGACACTGGTACTGTTCATATGCTGGCAATGTAGATTATGGCTTGTCAATGGTGCTTTACAAACCCTACAATGTGATTGCTGGCATGAACGTAGTAAACTGTAAGTGCAATATCTGCTTTCCATACCGTAAAAGTGTAGATCATTTCATCATGCAAATACATTAGGGGGAAGATTTATGAGGCCCTTGCGCCTCTTTGCGCCGCAATTGCGTCACTTTATTTGACGCAACGGCGGCGCAAACAATGCACCCTATTTACAACGTGACGCATCTAGGAGATGCGTCACGTTGTAAAGCCCTGCGCCATAAGGAGGCGTTCCTGCGCAGGGGGGGGCGTTCCTGCGCAGGAACGCCTCCTAAAAGTGGCTGAGTGAAATCTATACGATTTCACTCTGTCACTTTCAAGCCAATGCTGCGTCAAAACCCTTCGCCTGCTTGAAGCAGGCGTAGGTATTGACGCAGCATTGTGAAGATGGGGCACCCCTGAGCCTTGCTGGAGCTGCGTCGCGCTTGCGACGCAACTCCAGCAATGCGCCACCTTTACGGCACAGATGCGTCACGCATCTGTGCCGTTTTTGCCCCATGGTGCGCCGCATTGTAAATGCGGCACACCATGGGTGGCGGAGCAGCGGCGCAAGATAACTGGCGCATCCCTGGGGATGCGCCAGTTATCATAAATCTGCCCCTTAATGTAATTGCTAACTATATGAGAGTGTGCCTCTTTAATGAATAACCTCGGCCAGCCCTAGCATTGCGAACAACAACCATGGCACTCTGACCAGCACCCTGGCAATGTGAGCTGTCTCTTGTGCCACAGTGGGCAGCACTGATCGTTTTGCGAGTCAGTGATCGTGCCTGACAGGTTGGAGCCCCTGAAACGCTGGCATGTTTGTGATCATATTATTAACGCAAAGGTGACTTTGGTCTCTTTAGGCACAGGAACACTGATGGGCCTTGTGTCCTGACACAATTTAAGACTTGTGTTTTTTCTTTCAGTGTAGGATGTTGTATAATAATATATTCATTAGGAAACACTGCATCAAACGGGGATGGCATCTCCTGGGCCATAAATATTTGCCTTTTGTGCATTCAGTTCAATTTCACCTGCCAATTTTATTTTCTCAACGGTACACTCACACAAGACTTCCTGCTTTGGATAAATATTGCTCCCATGTAATATAGTAGTAAAGTAAAGTAAAGTCCACATTTGTAAAGCGCACAATCACCCGTAAGGGTCTCTAGGCGCTGGGGGCCGTCGGGAAGATTAAGCGAGCTATTGCCCAGAGTCACATGGTGCTGGGCTAACCTGCCGCCGGAGCCGGGGATCGAACCGTGGTCCCCAGATTCCAGCAGCCGTCAGTCTCCCTGGCCGCGGCGCCACACCTCCGTGGACTCTGCACTTTTGGAAAACGTCATAGGCTTCTCTCCAGATCTGGCTACAAATTCTGTATATTTCTATCCAATTAACGTGAACAAAGTTTATTGAAAAACATCACTATGCCCATTTTTATTGTGGACCCACCCAAACTTTCCGGAAAATGTCGCCCAAGCTAACTCTGCGGTCCCTCGCCTGGTGCAATTGATTTAGAAAATGTGCCCGTGGTCCAGTGCTTTAAATGGGCCGGTACCCACCGGTACGGAGTACCGCCACTTTTTATTTTTCTCCCTTAGAGTAACGGCACTTTTTTCTTGGCCGAGGAGAGTACCGGTACTCTAAGGGGAAAGTCAGGCAGGGCGGGCTCGATGGCATTGGGGCTGTGCTGCTCTGCAGAAAGTGCTCTGCTCAACTGCTGCAGATAAAGAGAAGGCAGAATATAGGGAGGGGCAGTGTATACCTGTGAATGGAGCCACTGCTGTGAAATCCCGCAGCGGCTCATTTGCATCGCTTAAGGCTGTTTAGGGTTTTGGGTGCCCTGCGGCTGTCTGTAAATGAAAGTGAAGGGTCCAATCAGACCCTGCCCAGTCAATCACACTCTGCGAGACAGCAGAGCTATTGTTCAGGTTATAGATGACCTGAGCAGTTTAATTTTTCCTAGGAAGTTTACGAACTTGTTTCTTCAAATATTGCAAACTCCTCGTCCTGCGCATTCAGAAAGCCCCCTCCGCCCAGGTAACAGGTAAGTAGCAAAGCACATTCTGAGAAGGTAAGCTGCCACCCTGGGACCGGATACAACAGTACCTGGGCCACAGAGCGTGGGTATACTTTGTTTATGCAGCATTTCCCTGAAACTGAAATACATCTTGGAACTAACAGCGAGAATTACTGTTAACTGATGTCATAGTGTCCATTTTCTCTGACAAAGGCGGGTGAAAAATATATCTGTGACCTTCAGGCTTAACGACGATTTTTGCTGTGGTATCTTTTAGGATTGGCTCCTGTAACCTGCACATCACAAGCAACGCTGTGCTGCCTATCAGGATGTTATGTGGAGATGCAGTTGTCTGACACATTGCCCTCTTCTATGTCAGCCTCACCTCTCCTGGGCCTCTGCTCTATGCTGCTGCCTACACCCGCCATTCTCCACTCTACAGCTCTCTCGTCAGTCACCGTCCCCAATTCCATCCACCTGTTCCTATTTCCATGTTACACAGTTTCTTCCTTTTCTTATCGTTTCTTCCCTACTTTTTCCTGCCTCCTCCGCCAGTTTCCCCTCTTGCCGCATGTCTCTCTTACGTTCCCTCTGGTCTCCCTTGTTTTGAGTTCCACCCCCTCCCCATATAGTTTACACACGTTCCTCACCAGTTTAAGGATGCTCTCTCTCCTAATCACATAATCACTTCTTCCCACTGTCTCTTCAGTTCAACCCCCCCTCGGTGCTGATGTCTACCCCCTCACCACGCGTTCCTATCCTCTCCTTGCCAGTTCTCCCCTCTACCCCACAGTCCCACGCAGTGCTTTAAATGGGCCGGAACTCGCCAGTACGGAGTACCAACACTTTTTATTTTTCTCCATTTGAGTACCAGAACTTCTCCTTGGCCAAGGAGAGTACCGGTACTCTAAGGGGAAAGTCAGGCAGGGCAGGCTTAATGGCATTGGGAACTGTGCTACTGAGCAGAAGTGCTGCAGATAAAGAGAAGGCAGTGGAGGAGGAAGGGGCAGTGTACATCACTGAATGGATCCGCTGCTGAGCATCCCACAGCGGCTCATTTGCTGTTTAGGGTTTTGGGTATCCTGCGGCTGTCTGTGAAAGAAAGTCAAGGGTCCAATTAGACACTGCCCAGTCAATCACGCTGTAGGTGTTTGTGTGTGTGTGACACTGGGCTTACCCCCTACCCCACAAATGTACTTTTTTACAGCGTTACACCAGAGATGAGAATGCACCTGTCAGCACTAGTCTGCTGAGAGGGTGGATAGGAGTGTAATAACCACTGCCATATATAGGCCGATTAGCATTCAGCTGGGCAGTCCACTGTAGGGCAGCAGACAGTCCATCAGTATGCACACTTCTGTCTCTACCCGTCCCAGCCCATCCGTGTCCATTTGACAAGTTTCATGTACTCATCAGAATTTCAGTATTAATCTAGTTTATTGACATGCGCACTCCAAATGTTCCATTGACTTTTCAAGGGGCAGAGTGCGCTAAAGCAAGCAACCTACGAATCTACTACATATTTCTCTAATAGAACTTTGGGAATGAGTAATTTAGACAGACTTGAGGTTTGAAGGAAAATCGGATTCTATAGTTGTGAGTTTAATCCTTTTTATGATAAAAAGATTTGAAAATACCAAAAGGCCGCCTTTGGGCAGTGAGTACTCTACAAACAATCAATGATATCGACCTACCAACAATTAATTAAATTCCCCTGCCCGTAAGATCAGGGTTAAAAGTCTTTAGCTTAGGTGCCCATTACAAATGAACTCCATTATCAGTTTTGTAATCTGCAACCTTGTCTCATGTTTGAATGCCTTTTATTGTGTGCATGAATATCACTTTTTCTGACTTTTAAGAGATTATTATGGACAAGGGGTGTCCACTATAGGCCCAGAAGGGCCAGGTCGAGTCCAGGTTTTCTGGCTATTATCATGAGGTAAATGTGCAAGCTAATTATCTAAATCATGAATGTGTGGTCATGAATGTGTGTGAGTTTCTTAAGTGATGGGTGAGTATGTGTGCATAAACATGTTTAGTCTGGGAAGACAAGCTCACAACCACCTAGTGGAATCCAGCAATGCCTGTGTGAACCAGATGCAGCATAAGTCAATACTTCTGGGTTTCTCAAACAGGTGGTAAAAGGCAGAGGCCCCCCGGAACGCAAGATAAAGATCCTCTAGGCATAGGAGAGCAAGCAGTTAATGAAGGTGAGAAAGCAAGAGGTTGAGGGTGGTGTTTAAGCATGGATGCCAGGGTTCAACAGACTGTGGATAATAAACAGGTTTCCTGGGAACTGAAAAAGATGTGTTGAATAAAAACTCATGGATTTAGAGATGCAGAAGTAGATGGCCAAGAAAAACATAGGGAAATGAGTGTCTTGAAAAAGAATGGTCTTCAAAATAACACACACGCTCATGATACAAACTGATTTTGATCTTTATGACTAGTGTGATCGTGTCCAGGTGTAACTTTCTCACATTCTGTCTTCTTGTTCTGTCTTAACTGAGCCTCTCACAACATCGGTGATTTTGAAAGGTTGTGATTATGCATTAAGTGTGGTGGTGTCCTATTTTTGAAAAACTGATGAACTCATACCCCTAAAAAGGACTCTCCAGTCTAAGTAAAAACATAATTCTCTTAGCCCAGGCGAGCAGCTATTTAAAAAAGATACCTTAGAATGCTTAATGATGTCAGGTGGGGTTTTAGGATCTAGTGTGACAGTATTCAATAGATGGTCTCTTTAATTTGTTTGTTTGTTTTTCAATGAGATGTATTAAGACACAGAGGTGAGTTTGCCCGTGGTTCATATTGCAGCTAAGCTAAGCTTTAATTACATTTAGTGAAAAGCAACACAGTCTTTCCATTCCGGGCCAGAACTACAGCCAGAGTCTTTTGTTTGGGGAAGTCAGGCCGCGCACAAAGTCCAGACTGCGCATAAAGTCCAGACCATGCATAAAGTCTTTTGCTGGTGGTCCATTATTTTGGAAAGAAGAGGCGCAAGGGTGGAACCATTTTTGTTTCTTGCACCTTCCATATGAAGCTCTTTCTGAAACCAAACTGTTTTTTTCTCAATGTCTATGCATGTACTATCTTGAGGGATGTTGTAGGGAATACCCAAATGCTAGAACATTGTACTAACATCTTTTACATCTCTCCAATTCCTAGGAGGCCTGGTCCATGCTACAAAAATGACTTAAAATCCCATAGTCTCCTGGCCTTTAGGTGCCCACTGTACCTATAATGTGCTGGATTTATCCAGCCTGTAGAAGCCTTGCATATCTTCTGTTTGCTTTATGCAAGCTGTACTTGCCTCTGTAACAGACCCAGATCATTTCCTTTACTCAACCGGTCATCATCTAGACCACCATGTGCTCACCTGTTCTTGACTCACCCACCATGTATTTTCCAGGCCAACCCTTGCTTACATCATGTAAGATGTGCTTGGCTCTTCCACTCTGCACTGACCCACCATGTTTGATTTACTCAACCTGCCTTAACTGATTCATCCTTTCTCTCCTCACTTAATTCTCACCTGACCCAGCTAGTTCAAGGCACATTTGCCCTGTGCTTGCCTTGTTTACCCTAGTGCCTCTCGTTGTTCATTTAATTCACTTTACGTTGACATATGCTAGTTCAACTCATCCCATTGCGTTCATCTGCTGTATAATAGATGATGGCAGAGACAATATTGTGTTGAAGACCAGATTGAAAATGTTACGGTTCGTTTGTGTTGGTTATGTGACTTCAGTTTTGAAGTTTACTGAGAAAAATCATGACTTTTATGTTTCATATGTGCATAGGCTCAGAGACAATCTGCATTGGTATGACATTCTCAAAATAATAAACTTATCTTTTTGCACATGGGAGGAGAAAACATATACTCTACAAATAGCAGAAATAATTCTATATTATCAAGCACAATTGCCACCAAGAAAATGTGGCTCCCATTAAATGCTTGCCTCCAAGCTCCGCCTCTAACCCCGCCCACAATTGCTCCTCCTCCATTCCTTGCTTAAATTGATGAGTACCTGCACTTATTTTTTCCCATTTAAAGCACTGGCGGGGTCCATACTTTTGTTTAATCCCGGTCCACGGTGCCATGAGGAATCTGATTGCAGCGGGCGGCAGCAGGGACAAGCAGGGGCCAGGCCCAGGGCTTGAAATAATTCAATTGTGGGGTGATGCCTCTCCTCAACTCGTCTCAGACAGACTCTGGCTTATTTCTGGAATGCTCCTCTCGACCTGCCCTGGGCTCACGAGTCACGCGCACGTTTTATTGCGCAAGCCACGGCGGCGGAGACATCTGCGCGCTGCGCACGCCCCTATTAATGGTGCACAGTTCTCCATTGTATTATTTTTATGGATGATTGCAGTAGAGAATCCACTCGAGAGATTGTGCTTTTTTAGGCCCCCGCACGCATTGACGGAGCAGGGAGCCAGGAGAGAGTGACACAGAGTAGTGACTACTGTCAGTGAACTTCTCTGATTTTCAATTCTGTCTAACTTAACGCTGGACTAAAAATTGGCCCGAACAACAAAACCGGCCCCTGGCCAAAAAAACGGCCCCACCCCTGGCAGCTTACCAAGGGATTGCCCGGTGCCCGGCATTGCCAGTCCGGCCTTGCCCGTAACCGAGCAACTCTGCAGCATGCCGGAATTCTTGCTACTCAGGCGGCACAGCTGATCGGTCAAAAACATATGAGCGCCTTCTCCAATGCCGCGCTTGCCCACCACCACTGTGCACACACTGATCCCGCGCTGGTCTGTTGGACAGCCTTAAACCGTCAGATCTGCAGAAACGGAAAAAAACAAGCATTTGCAATGCAATAGGTCTCGCATTAGTAAAGTTTGAGCTAATGGTATTGTAAATGACAAATTTTGTATTTATGTGTTGGTTTTGAAAATAGCGAAATTAATAGCTTTGTCATTTACAATGCCAATAGTTATAACTTTCGCAAATGTGACACCTATAGCATTTGTAACGCAATATGTGTTGTATTTACGTGACTTGATATTACAATTAACAATGGCTTTTAATTTTTTTTAATAATGAATACTTAAATAAAAGTTATTGTAATTTATAATGGCAATAGCATACTCTTTTGTAAATAACTTTTGTGAAGATTATGTCCAGTGTATTTTGTTGTGACGAAAATCCAAGAACAGAAGTGAAATATTAACGTATTTTTGTGACATTTGTAATAAAGCTTGAAACATTGAGAGAACATATTTGAATCAGTTGCTGTTGAATGGTTGCACAGATTGATGCTGTGGTGGTGCTGAGTGATGTGGTGGTGGGGACAAGTGATGCTGTGGCGTTCAGTGATGCTGTGGTAGCGGATAGTGATGCTGTGGTGCCCCTGAGTGATGTTGGGGTGCCCCTGAGTGATGTAGTGGTGCCCCTGAGTGATGCTGTGGTGGTGCTGAGTGATGCTGTGGTGAAGCGATAGATAGATAGAGTGAGGGCGATAGATAGAGTGAGGGCGATAGATAGAGTGAGGGCGATAGATAGATAGACGGAGGGCGATAGTAGATAGAGTGAAAGAGATAGATAGATAGATAGATAGATAGATAGATAGATAGATAGATAGATAGATAGATAGACTGAGGGAGATAGAGTGAGTGCGATAGTGGTTATGCTATGTTTTGTTGTGTTTTGTTATGATATGCCATGCTATGCTTTGTTTTGTTATGCCTTGCTAAGTTTTGTTATGCTATGTTTTGTTGTGTTTTGTTATGCTATGCTATGCTATGTTTTATGCTCTGACATGTTTTGTTATGCTATGCTATGTTTTATTTGCTATTCTATGTTTTGTTATGCTATGTTTCTTGGTGTTTTGTTGTGTTATGCTATGCAATGTTTTGTTATGCTATGCTTTGTTTTGCTATTCTATGTTATGCTATGCTATGTTTTGTTGTGCTATGTTTTGTTGTGTTTTGGTATGCTATGCTACGCTGTTTTGTTGTGATATGCTATGCTATGCTTTGTTATGCTATGCTATGTTTTGTTATGCTATGCTATGCTTTGTTTGTTATGCTGTGCTATGTTATGCTATGCTATGTTTTGTTATGCTATACTATGATTTGTTTTGTTATACTATGTTTTGTTATGCTATGCTATGTTTTGTTGGGTTTTGTTATGCTATGTTTTGTGATGCTATACTATGTTTTGTTATGCTATGCTATGTTTTGTTTTACTATGCTATGTTTTGCTATCCTGGTGTGTGGTTGTGTGTGTGTGGTTGTGTGTGTGTGTGGTTGTGTGTGTGTGGGGTTGTGTTTGTGTGGGGGTTGTGTGTGTGGGGATGTGTGTGGGGGATTGTGTGGGGGGGTTGTGTGCTTGTACGTGTATGTGTGTGTGGTTGTGTGTGTGTGGTTGTGGTTGTGGGGTTGTGTGTGTGGGGTTGAGTTTGTGTGGTGTTGTGTGTGTGGGGTTGTGTGTGTGTGGTTGTGTGTCTGTGTGTGGGGGGGTTTGTGTGTGTAGGTGTGTGTGTGGGGGGTTGTGTGTGGTTGTGTGTGTGGGGTTGTGGTTGGGTTGTGTGGTGTGGGGGTAGTGTGGTGTGGGGTTGTGTGTGTGTGGGTTGTGGTTGTGTATGTGGGGGGGGTCGTGTGTGTGTTGGGTTGTGTGTGTGGGGTTGGGTGTGTGGGGTTGTGGTTGTGTGTGGGGGGTTGCGTGTGGGGGGGTTGTGTGGTGTTGGGTTGTGTGGGGGGGTTGTGGTTGTATGTGGGGGGTTGTGTGTGTGGGTTGTGTGTGTGGGGGTTGTGGGAGGATTTGGGGGGGGTTGTGTGTGTGTGTGGGGCTGTGTGTGTGTGTGGTCACTGGGGTGCAGGGTAATGGCTCTAACAAACAACTGAAACCAGGATTGCATTTTTTTTCTAAAACAGGGTTAGACATGATTTATAAAAGAACAAGTAGTCAACTAGTTAATGCACTGGAAAGCAGAAACTTCAGGACTGAGCGTGTGGGGCAATGCAGGGAGCCAAGAAAACTGTCAAAGGAGGAGAGTACGACAAGCTGGAGAACCTATTACTTCTAGTAGGCAGGGTTGACCTCAATCTTCTGCAGACGGTTTCAACTATACTTGCAGTAGGAGGCAAGAACGGGAAAAGCTTCATGATAGAAGGGCAAAGGAAGCCATAACCAGGTCAAGAATAAACAAGAAAAAAAGTATTGTCACATGACGTGGTGGTGGGTTTGCAGATGGCAGACAATCATCCACAACTACTTTTCACATTCTCATGCATGTGATTGGGTTTGTAGTTCCATCAATAGAAGTAGACCCCAGTTTGACTCTGGACTTCTGAAACGGGCTAATGTGAGGGTCTAAAAGACAAGGGCTGGTGGACACAAGCCCATTGAAGACCAGAGATTTCTTAAGCGGGTTAATGTGAGACAGTCTAATCAACAGGCACTGTTTATATATCAAGAAACTGACTACTGGGCTGAAGCCAGTATACAAACCTACTGTGAAGTTGCAGCCTTCAGACTATTTTCTTATCTAAAGGTTCTTTAGAGAAAGAAAAAAAGAGTTGAAACAAGTATTCGAGAAATCAAACCATGAAAAAAAATAAAATGCATTGCCATTTACAATGCTAATTGCTCAAACTCTCACAACTGCGAGACCTATTGCATTGCAAATGCTTGTTTCTGTTGCAGGCCATTGTGATCTAGAGTTTTTGCCCCACTGGCACATTTGATGTGAAGCAGGACTTCAGGTACGAAAAGGCATTGATTGGGTTGTTGAAAGAAGACCAGGCGTGGGTGCCCCTGATGACATGAGCTCATCTGGTAACCTTATTACAATCTCAAAAGTCCTATACCAAACCTTGAACTGCAATGAATAGCTTAAACTCTTCAAAATGAATAGAAGAGGGGTTTTGAAAGGTAGACACCGGGGACAGCACAGGTTCACTGTTTCTTCGATTAGGAAGAGCCTATTAAAATCGGATACCGATTAGCTGACTACCACATTCTTTTCTAAACCCGAATGAATTTCTCAAAATTAAATAAGATATCAACCCAAATGTGAATACTGTCATTTCTCCATTAAACAAAGTAGCTCAAATAAATGCGTGTCTTTAGATTTAAGAAGATATACTGCTTGTAATATTATGGAGCCAGACAACATATCCCCATTAATCAATAATTAAGTGAAATAAGTTTCATTGTGGTCTTTTTTTTCAATCTTCAAAGCATTACTTAATTTGAGCTGCATGAAACGTCCCCACTAGAAAGAGGCGGGGTAGCGGTAACCCTGCTCGATTTTGTAACATAAAACCAAAGCCACTAATTCCTGTCATTTGTGACTGCTTAAGTCAGTTGATCACGCGAGCGCCAGCGCACCTTTATTACCAGAGTGGTGTTCCATGTAGCAGATGTCTGCGAATTTGGGAAGGAGGCTCATTGTCCCCAACCTGTCTGCTCCTTAAAGCACTGTATCTATCTGCCCGCTCCCCTCTGCGATGGTGAGACGACAGGGACGCGCAGCAAAGGACCCGGCCTCAAAAACCCTGCCAAACGAGAGATGTGAATGATACATCGGAGCGCGTCTCCTTTCGCAACGTGTAATCAAAAGGTGGGAGGAACGAAGATGAACAACAAAGTACTGCGTGAGAGGAAAACATTTAAAAAGCGATAGACGGCCGCTTTTGTGGTCGTAATGTTGATCAATATAAGTTTGACAAAACATATTACAACTTCATAAACTGCAACTCCATAAATGAAGGAGTTTTTTTTTAAGGAGTGATTAAAACGGGTTTGAAGTTATGCAGTACAAACTGAGGGGTCTGATGCATCATAATAGAGAAGTGAACTAGGGCAACTACTGTGGAACCAGGTCAGATTACATATGAGATATATTAAGTGAATCATTCTAAAGCTTGAAGGTGCTTCGTTTGTCATACTATTAAAACTAAGTGACCTGCTGGCTCGTTTTGCACGTCACCACCTATCGGCCTCAGATAGAAAACACGAACAATGTCAGCTAGTAGATACGTCCTAGTCTGCTCAACACCGATATCTCAATTACAACCAAAAGAAGCTAGACTTTTCCATCGTGGACAGGCTGGCTTTTCAGCCGCTGAACATGCTTTCATTCGCAATTACAACAATCTGGATAAAACTCTGGAATCCAGTTTAGTGGCAGACCACTGAGGGAAACAGTAAACAAGATAAAACGTGCACGTTCTGTGTTTGCTCCTGTTGAACTTGCAGGAGTCAAAGTGTCCATCGGAGTAACTTTTAAAACAAGCTCTCGAACTGCTAAGGCTACAGCACTAGTGAAATAAAATAATAAAAACATGGTACAGTTAAATACAAATCTAACTAATAGAAAGCAGTGACAGGCGGAAGGTGGCGGTACAGAGAGATTCATTGAACAAGGTGGAGATGAAGGTGAGAGAGGGGAAGGAAGCAGACACCTCGAAGTGCGGTAGGGTCAGGGAGACGAGAAAGGAGCATAGTATTGCAAACAAGCTCTCGGCATTGCTGTGGCGGGGGCGGGGGAGCTGAGTGGGAGTGCATTCCTTTGAAGCCTTATGCGGGGGCGGGGAGCGGATCCTTTGAAGTCTGATGCGAGGCACAGACAAATGGTGGTTTGTGACGCGGCTGATTTGTGCACGCGCTTAGATCACATGAACTGTACGGAATCCGCAACTTTGGTTGAGTTTTTGTACTGCCTACTATAATCTCGCCTATTTATCCCTGCGGGATATAATAGTCAAGACCTAAAAACAAGTTACAGGCCTTTTTTTCGGCTCGGACCCATATGCTGGGGGAGCAGGAGAACAAGAGACTGTTCCCGCTCCCCTCACCCTGCAGACCGGTCTAAACCGGCCTGCCCTGATGTGTACAGGCCAGCTGAACCGTGCTTCCGGTTTGCACTCCCACGGGCACAGTCATTGGTTGTTCAGGGGAGGTGGGGCCCTGCGTCCAAGGGCGCGTAGACCCTCCCACCTCCTCCTGGCTCCGGGGACTGGCGTGACTGGCTAGGTCGCACTATCCTTGCCCAGTATTGCAAAAATAAAAGAACCAGTTTAAACAGTCCTCATAGATTAGCCACGACTTTGACATGGAACAATAAAGGACCATGGTTATGTGAAAAAATAACCCAAACTCACCAGAGACTGTAAAGGTCTAGAGACAGGACGTGAGTAAATGGTCTTGTGTTAAATGTAACTAGACTACAGATGTTGTTTATAAAAGACTCAAGCAAGTGTACGACATTGAAAGAAACTAAAAACAGACTGTGCTAAGTAAACAAAACAACAGAAAAAAACTGAAGTGATATATCACTGTCTAAACCAGTTACATGGCAGCAAAGAAGAGTGACAGGGCACTGAGCCAATGGTAATTAGTGGGCGAACCAAAGTGATTGGGCTCATTTTAAAACGGAGCCCCTGGAGATCCTCCCCCTGCACCCTGCCATGCACGTGCCCACTCCAACAAAAGGCGCCCTTATGCTCCTAGGCCTGGATGCTGATGACATCAACTCCCAAAAAGTGGTCAATTGCATGTGTCCAAATGTTACATCCTGGATCCACTCTTTCATTTAAGGAGCTCCCCTCCTCCCCCAATGCATGGCCACCCAGCGCTTAGGAAAAAAGTAAAAGCATAGCATGTAGTTTGTGAACTGTAACTGGCGTGTCTCTGACATATCCCAGTAAACCCAGCAGGGGGTTCGGGTCATCTACTGTGACAATTATGTCATGTATTGTGGTGAATATGTCTGACCAAAATTAGGTCAACTGTGGACAACTCCACGCCATGTGCAGAAACGTAGCCGGGGCTAAGCCACATCTCTAGCAACTATCATCTTCCTTGATTCCCATGCGATGTAGTTGGGAGGGGGTCCTATAGAATCTGTGAAGATACTGAAAATGTATCAAGCGTAGCTTGTAGTTGGGGCACATTTTCTAATGCGAGCAGTGTGGGTGGGGGGCTTGGGAATGTATTGTGCAGGGACCTGCATGTAGCTCTGAGTTTATAATATCAAAATAGTTCGGAAAAGGGCACTGCAAACTCCTCTATAGGTTCGGGGGGGGGCCTAAATAACTCCTCAGGGTATAGGTCTGCAAACGTACGTAATCCCATCTTCTGTGCTAATGCTCTGCTTGCGCCATCCCCATGTTAGGTAGCATGGGATTGTGTGCCAGAGGGATTGACAGGGTATATAGGATTTTAAGTTTAGCTCTTTCCCTTAATTTATTCTACGCCCACCGCAGGGTTTCAACCATATCAATGCCATCTCAGGGCTGTTTGTAGGCCTGATATAGGGCAACATGAAGAGGGACCGGCACAGCAACATCCATCTCAACGGCTGTGTGTGGCTGAAAAGGGGACGGGTGTGCCCCGTAATGCAAGAACTGAGCCTGGGCACTCAGTGCATACAATTGTATGACCGGGTCACCCAGACCACCCTGGTACAGAGGAAGGGTCAAAAGTTCCCACGGAATCCGTGCCTGTCGAATCGCCCAGACCAAGGAGATAAGTCAAGAATAAAGAGATTTAAAGAAGCCTGCATGAGGGAAATCAGGATATTCACGAATAAGTATAACAGCTTCGGCAATACCACCATCTTAGCTAATGCAATTCTTCCAGGTAAGGAAGGGAGCCCAGCCCAGGCGGTGACATTTTCTTCCAGCCATGAAACAGTACCCCCGTAATTCATATCCCAGATATCTTGCATGTTTCTACTGAGCAACACACCCAGGTATTTCACTGGACCATCGTCCCATTTAAGGGGAAAATCATTTTGAAAAGGGGTAGGAGCATCCGTCAGGGGAAAAATAATAGATTTAGTCCAGTTTATGGAGACGCCAGATAGACCTCCAAATGTAATGAATTCACAAAGGATTGGAGCCATGATCGTCGCCGGTCATTAATATACAATATCACGTCATCTACGTATAATCAAAAGAGGAGGCTTCTCGTGCTAAATCCAACCCCCAGGCAATATGATGTTGTCTAATGCGTGCTGCAAATAGCTCCATCACTATTGCGAACAGCAATATAACAAATGGATTCGACAGCATGCCATTCACACAGATCCGTGCAGAGGGCCTCATGTATAACAATCGTGTCAGGCTAAGAAACAGGGGCATGCACCCCATGCTTTCTAGAACTGCAAAGAGATATGACACCTCTAGCGAATCAAACGCTTTTGTAGCGTCAAGAAAAAACTGCTATTGCTTGCAAGTCAGGGTGTAAGTAATAAACTACAGTAAAAAAGGTCCTCAGGTTATGTGATGTGGAGCACCCAGGAATAAAGCCCGATTGATCTGGGTGAGCGATCAATGGGAGCAGGGGCTGCAGACGATTTGCAACCAATTTCACCAAAATCTTCACATCTACATTTATAAGCGAATGTGGTCTGTAAGAGTCCGGTTCATCCTCAGGCTTCCCCGGCTTCTGCATGGTAAAAACAATCGCCTCACGGATGGACGGTGGTAAAATACCCAAATCCTAAGCCTCCTTGTACAGCGCAATTAAATGCGTTGCCAGTTCTTCAGCATATGTTTTGTAAAAAGCCGTGGTTAAGCCATCAGAACCTGGGGCCTTCTCCCGTGGTAGACTCTTAATTACCTGGGTGACATCTTCCACCATAAAAGGATCATCCCAATATTCCCTATGATCCGACCCAACCATAGCAGCTCTAACGAGTCAAGAAAGGGCCGAAGGCCCTCCTGGACAGAACCATGAGTTGTTGTGTAAAGTTTAGTGCAGAATTGTGAGAACGTGTCTAAAATTTCTTTTGGGACTCTAATCATGGGCTAGTGCACACCTCTAAGTTCAGTAATGCAAGCAGTGGACCGTGGGGCACGAAGCGGTTAAGACAGGGTTCTCCCAGGCCTATCCCTCTCCCCGTATCTACTAGCTTGAGCATGTTTACCTAAAAACCTCACCTCACACTGGGCCCCCTCCTCAAATGCCAGCATTTTATCTTTCAGAAGGGCTATAACCAAGTGATCATCAGTGGTGTAAAACTGTTTCGAGCTCCTTGATCTGTTTCTCTAGGGAGGCTATCGTACCATGTATAGCTTTCAATACTCCAGCTTGACGTGCTATACAGTTACCACTTATTACCATCTTAACTGCCTCCCATGAGGAGGCCTGGGTTGAAACCGAGCCAGCATTTAGAGCAAAGTAATCAGTTATGTCCCCTCAAATCTCTTCCTTAAAAGCTTTGTCCAGAAGGGCATTGGGCAGAAGCCGCCAACTGAACATTTTGGGGAGTGAGTTTGGTAACGTTAAACGCAGGAGACTTGAAATGGTCAGACAAGGCCATCGGGAGATGAGAGACCTCGCAGGTCCACGTCGCGAAGTTCCGGGACACCAGCAAGTAGTCCAACCTGGACCAGGCCCTGTGGTACTCGGTGTGGTACTCGGAGATATATGTGCCTTCCCTCACCTGTGGATGATTATGTTGCCGTATGTCAATCAGATTCTCATCCTATATAATAGCTTTTAGAGCAGCACTGGCAGAATGGTGTAGCGAGTGGGATTTCCCTCTCCTGTCCAATGCATCAAGTATCGCATTAAAATACCCCCTTTAAAGATAGTTTCATAATTTGTTGCGCTCACCTTGGCTGATATGCCCTGGAAAAAGCCAGGGGAATCAACATTGGGGCTATATACTGCAAATAGGATCATCTGGACCCCGCCCAGGGCACCGAGTAATACAATGAATCTACCCTCTGGATCAACCTGTGATTCACTTTCCTTCCAATCCAGCCCCGTCTAACCAACACAGCCACCCCCTTGAGTAATTTGAATAGATGGATGAATAGACATGACTCCAACTTCTATGCTTCAGCCTGGGGGAAGGTGTAGTGTTCAGGTGTGTCTCTTGTAGCAAGCACACATCAATGTGGTGACGTAATAAATAGGAGTGGACTACTCTTGTCTTTCTATAGTCATTTAAACCGTGAATATTCAATGTTAAAAAATGTAAACTTGACATTTTTGACCTAACGAGTTCCTAAGTAATGATACAGTGTGGAGCCAACACGCAGCAGTAGACAATGATATACAATTGTGATATTCTAGATTGTATAGCAATAGACTAAAAACATAATGGTAAACCCCCCGAACCCTCTCCACCCACTCCAACCCCCCAAAAAGGTTGTACCCTCCCCAAGCAACATAGAAAAAAAGAAGGTATGTCCTAGCTAGGGCTGCACACAGTCAAGAGTTCATGTTGGAGCAGAAAAACAACTGTTGGGAGCTCACCCTGGAGAGGGCAGTAACGCCTGCATTCTCCCCTACCAAAAGCAGGTTGGCAAGAAGATTGCTGAGGGCCAAGCCAATCCAATAATAATTGTGTGAGATACCAATTCACTGTGACTACAAAATGAGGAGAAGAACATAAGGAGAGTAACCACAAAGATTAGAGTCCCTGCGGGCCCCAGTCTTTGCCAGTGCAGCCATGGCACATTTACAGGCACAATGTTGCAATATACCCTTTAGTCGTTATCTCTCAGTCTGTCCGCAGGTGAGTCCCCAGCGTGAGGGCCTTGTTTATTCTTCGTCCCCCCAACATGTTTCACAAATTTTAATGTGGATTTGGCGTCCACAAAAAAATGTGTTACCTTGAGCTTGGCGGGATGCAACAGAGAGTAGGGAATTCGGGCTTGAAGCAAGATACGTTTTGCAGGTAGGAATTCCCGTTGTGCCACTTGCACAGCTGGCGTAAAATCGGGCTAAAAGGAGATGATATTCCCTTTATGTGTATAGTCCCTCTCTCACGGGCGAGTCGAAGGATAAGGTCGCGATCCTGGTAGTTCAAGATTCTAGCTAAGATGGGCCTAGGTGTATCCCCGAACAAGGGTTTAGGGCCCAAAGCACGGTGAGCACGCTCAGCCGCGAACACTGCGTATAGCTTAGGGTCAGAGAGTTCACATAACAGGTCGGTAATGTAGACCTCCATCTTGGAGATGGCTGTCGTTTCCGGAATCCCAGTGATCATCAGATAATTGCGACGGGACCTGACCTCCAAGTCCTCGTTCTTTGCCCGGATCAGGCCTAGCACTCTGTCCATGTGCAGCAGCTGCTCCTTAGTTTCAACCTGAAACAAATGGAAATCTGAGTTGCGATTCTCGAGTACATCCAGCCGATTCTTGTGTCTCCCCACCTGCCTATTTAACGGCATCAAGCTGGGTAGTAAGCAAGTCCACCTTAGTATCTATGGTACAAAGGCTGGACCTCATCTCCAACATCAAGGTACATAGATCCTCCCCACGATCCTTTGTCTGTGACTCAGGTGGTCGCTCAGAGCTTGCCTCTGGGTTGGACTCCATGAGTCTGGTGGTACTCCGGCTGTCGAACTTCAGCTTCAGCTGTTTTGCATCCTGTTTGCTTATGGCAGCCAGCCTACACTTTGCAAGCTAGCCACCAAGGAGCCTCTTCCCAGCCATGGCACAGACACACCATGCAGGTGGGCACCTAACTGTAAGCACATTGGACAGGTGCTAATGTCACACATATGCTGTGAGTGGGGGGTGACGTGCACCTGGTTGCTGTGGGTCGCACAAAGCCTTCGGCAGAGCAGATGGTCTCACTGCTGATTAACTTTGCCAGCCTTTACAATGCCAGGACTGCTACTTCTTTAGCTGGTGCTCTCTTAAGTGGACCCCCAAAACTATAGTCAGACCCCCCCCCAATCAGGGGATATGCACTAGAGCGCACCACCGCTCAAGCCGGACCACCACTTTTCATCCTGCAGTAGTTCTCGTTCGTCCCTTCACGCTGGGACTAGCACTATCACACAGCACAACCAGCTCAGCGCTCGGGCCCTCCGACCAATGGGACTCAAACCACCTGACTTCAAAATGGCAGCTCGGTCTCCTCATCACAGGCCCTCCTCCGCTCTGTTCTGGAGCCGCCAACGTCCAGCAAGGTTTTGCAGGGGACCAGTGATCCCCGTGCAGTATAGCCGCAGCCGAGCAGTGCCGCAGAAGCACAGTACGAGTCACCCGGACTCTCCAAGTGAGCGCAGGGCACGGCTGCAGCAGACCGATATTTCAGCTTACACAAGCCTTCCAGCACACTTTGCAACCCAGCATGGAGGGCACCATACACTCTTCGAGCTGGGGCAACTCTTCAAACACGCTCAGGGGATTGGAGCCGCTCTGCCGACCCCGCAATACCTCTCAGGCCTCTGGGACAGGGAAACACATAAGGCCCGAGTTGCGCCGCAGCCGCCAGTCAGCTATGGGGTTCCGACATACGCAGCTGGGCCACTTCCCATCATGGTCCGCAGCTCGCCTCAGAAACGGACTTCAGTCACAGTGATTGGCCCCCTCAAAGCGCAGCCTCCCAGGCAATGCCTAGAGGCACTTCATGCACAGCAATGGCCCTCCAGTTGTGCAGAGCATTAAAGGATTTGTTTTCGGCTGGCAGAGCGCGCTCAGCAAGCGGCCATCTTGCAGCACGGCAGACCACGCCTGATCTTCCTTACCCATGTTAATGTATTTGATTACCATCACTTGTAAGGTATTTTCACCAACTATAGCAAATAGGTGAGGTTTTTATTTAAGCACATCATTTTCTGTGTGTTTGCAATACCAGGGAGGGGGAGCAGCCCATTGGGCAAGGACCTTTGCTCCCTCCAAAATAAAATGGGGAAAATCAGTCTTTCTGCCCCCCCTGGTTGTATTGGCATACGATGTAAATGAATACTATAGGTAAAAACGTGTGCTAAAAAATACTAGGCAAAGGCATGCAATGTATTTACCAGCATTGTACCATCGTACAACATTTGCAGGGGATTCTGGGTGGGAAAACATTGGGGGATCGACAAAAGCCATACCTGCCTGGACTCCCTAGGGTGTGTAGTTTTCAGAAACGTGTGGATTTTATAGGTTTCCTTAGAAGGCTGCCGAGTCCGGGACAAAGACCCAGATGCCCCCCCCCCTCCTGCAAAACCAAAAACCAAGTTTTTTTGTGATAGGTAATTTTGATGTCTCCTCAATACGTTTTGGGCCCTTCCCTGCTGTGGGCAATTGGCCCACCCACAGAAGCGAGGTACCATTTTGTCGGGAGATTTTAGAGAATACGGGATGGGTAGAAGTTTGTGGACCCACGCAGATTCCAGAACTTTATATCACAGAAATGTGAGGAAAAATGTGTTTTTGTTTTACAAAGTGTGAGGTTTGCAAGGGATTCTGGGTAACAAAACCTGGTGAGAGCCACACTAGTCACCCCATCCTGGATTTTCCCAGGGTGTCTAGTTTTCAAAAATATATAGGTTGGCTAGGTTTTCCCAAGGTGCCGGCAGAGCTAGGGTTCAAAATCCACAGCTAGACGCTTTGAGCGGAGAGTGGGGTCCCTCTGATCTCATGATAGGAACCCGTCCCAAATGGACTTGCATGAGGGGACCTGGGTGCCTGTATTTTTGTGCTGGTTGTGGGAGACACACTAACCCCTCATCATGGCCCTCCAACCCGCCATGGGGGATTAGCAGCAGAGTGAGGCCAAGGCCCCACAGGCACCCGAATGGCGGACTCTAGCCCAGATTCCTGATCAATAAAGCGCAGATTCCAGAACTTTCCATCACAGAAATGTGCGGAAAATGTGTTTTTTGTGACAAAGTTTGAGGTTTTCAAGGGATTCTGGCTAACAGACCCTGGTGAGAGGCACAGAAGTCACCCCCTACTGGATTTCCCTGTGTGTCTAGTTTTCAAAATCATATAGGTTTGCTAGGTTTCCCTAGGTGCCGGCAGAGTTAGGGTTCAAAATCCACAGCTAAGCAATTTGATTTTTTTTTTTACATTTTCACAGTAAAAGTGTGGTGTGTCTACATTGCATTTTGGCCTGTTTCCTGCTGTGGGCACTAGGCCTACCCACACAAGTGAGGTACCGTTTTTATTGGAATACCTTAATGAATGCAGTATCGGTGGAATTTTGTGGATCCACGCAGATTTCAGAACTTTCCATCACAGGAATTTGTGGGAAATGTGTTTTTTTTAAAGTTTGAGGTTTGCAAGGGGTTCTGGGTAACAGAACCTGGTGAGAGCCACCCAAGTCACCCTGTCCTGAATTCCTAGGGGTGTAGAGTTTTCAAACATTTATAGGCTTTCTAGGTATCCCTAGGTGCTGGCAAAGCTAGGGTTCAGAATACACAGCTAGTCACTTTGAAAAAAAGTGTGCGTTTTTACTGTAAAAATGTGGTGTGTCCACGTTGTGTTTTGGTCCGTTTCCTGTCACAGACACCAGGCCTACTCAAACAAGTGAGGTACCATTTTTATTGGAAGAGTTTACGGAAAGCAGGATGGGTGGAATTTTGTGGATCCACACAGATTCTAGAACTTCCGTCACAGAAATGTGAGAAAAATGTGTTTATTTTTACAACGTTTGAGGTTTGCAAGGGATTCTGGGTAACAGAACCTGGTGAGAGCCACTCAAGTTACCCCGTCCTAGATTCCTCTGGGTGTCTAGTTTACAAAAATATATAGCTATGCTTGGTTTCCCAACGTGCATGCTGAGCTACGGTTCAAAATCCATAGACCGGCACTTTGCAAAAAAAGGGTCTGTTTTCAGTGTAAAAATGTGGTGTGTCCACGTTGCGTTTTGGGCCGTTTCCTGGTACTAGGCCTACTCACACAAGTGAGGTACCATTTTTATCGGGAGACTTAGGGGGAACATAGAATTGCAGAGCAACTGTTGATACCTATTTACTTTCTATGCATTTCTGCCTTCTAAATGTAAGACAAGGTGTAAAAAACAAGTCACTTTGAAAAAGTGCTCTAATTCACATGCTAGTACGGGTACCCACAATTTCAGAGATGCGCAAATAGTAACCCTGGGCGAAGCACTACGCTACGCTCACGTAGTTTGCGAAGTTTGCGCAACTTCGCACTACCCGAGCTGCACGTAGCACAGTGTGAACACGCGTAGCGCAGCGGTCATTTTTTGCTTGTTCGCGGTCCTCAACGTCATGTTCGCGACCGCGAGCAAGCAAAATGACATCCCGGCGAGACTCTCAACGCGGGGAGGTTAGATTTCTCATTGCGAGTGGTCATGCATGCTCACGACCGCTCGTGATGAGAAACTACAAGTTCGCGTTGAGAAAGCTGCCGCTCGAGTAAAAATCTACTCGAGCGGCAGAAAACTACAGCTCGCACTGTGCAAGATGCAGTTTTCAATGATTGCACAGTGCTGGATGCTTGTTCGCACTGTGCAATCATTGAAAATGCATCTTGCACAGTGCGAACATGCTACTACGCAGCTCGCGTAGTGCTACGTGAAGTTCGCGTAGTGCAAAGTGCACTTCGCGTAGCTTCGCGTAGCGCTACTTCGCGAACTACGCCCACCCTTAGCAAATAGCTACCGCTTCTAAACTCTATATTTTCTATATTTTGTTTCAATTTCAGAAATACATAGGTGTTTGATACCTCTTGTTCACTCTTTAAAAGCAAAAATAGCCCAGTAAAATGCCAAAAGTGTGTAAACAATGTTGTTTTTCTGACAAAAGTCTGTCTGTCCCTGAAAGTTGGGAAGATGGTGATTTCAGCACCACAAACCCTTTGTTGATACCATTTGAAGGGAAAAATATCAGACACTTTCTTCTGTAGCACTTTTTTCCCATTTAAAAAAAAAAAGAACATTTAGCTATATTTTGGCTAATTTCTGGGTCCTCTCCAGGGGAATCCACAAACCCTGGGTACCTTTAAAATCCCCTTGATGTTGGAAGAAAAGGATACAAATTTGGCGTGGATACCTCATGTGGACAAAAAGGTTTCAGGGGCCTAAGCACAAACTAGGTATAGCAGTGAAAGCATTCAAATGTATTTGTTTAATTCATTTTTAAATGTTATTCATTGTACTGCCATATACTTATTTGTTTAAAGCTCCTAAATGCGGTCATCAGAAAATGGCTGATGGCCACACTGCATCACCAGTGCCTTTGTTTGCTATTCCCAAGCAGCCTGGTTGTTTTATTTTTATTTACTGCAGTGAAGACCAGCACGCACAACGCACTGATGTAATTGCAGTAAAAGTGAAAGTAAAACAAGCCATTGGACTTGTTTTACATTCACTGAATCAGTGCTCGGGCATATCTCAGCCACCCAAGCACTAATTCCTTAGAGAGATGCATCAATGGAAAAGGGAGAATCTCCCCTTTCCAATGGTACCTCGGCCCAATGGATCACTGCTTGGGAATCACCACAGGAGAGCAATCCACATACAGGGACCCAGACACTAGGCGCTAGGGATACTGCAGTGGTCCCTTGGAGAAGGGCATGTGCTCCCCCTGTGTCAGTTATTATATTTCCCCCTATCTCCCCCGTGGTTCTGATGGGGCAAATACCCCTGAAAGCCTACTAGGCACAAGGATTTGTTTTTTTAGATATAGGGGTGGGGCTGCCCTCTCATTGAAATGGCTCTGCCCCCACCCCCAGTAAACAGGGAAACATGGTGTATGCCCCCCTGGGGGGGGCCGATGGGGTAATTATTCCCGATCTGCCAACTCCCCGGGCAAGAAAACCTACTGGATGCCAAGGAAAGTTTATTTTTTTTAAATATAGTGGTGGGGACTTCCAACCATGGGCATAGCCATGCCCCCATTCAACTAAAGGCAACAGTCTTTCTATCCTTCTGGGGGGGGCAGAAAGCCCACTAGCTGCCAGGAAAATATATATATATATATACTTGAGAGCCATCACCAACTCTGATGAACACCTAAGGTTTTATGTGGTGGACTCAGTCCCCTATATGAGACAAGGTGGCAACAGGGAGGCGGATCTGAGACATCTGGAGACCAGATATATACTTGAGCTCGACACCAAAATCCCACTAGGGTTAAATACAAGTGAAGATCTATACACATGCCTTTAAGGGTCAAACAAGGCAAGGTTGTGCATTACTAGATGGAACAATATCAAATTTAGTCTCTCCAAAATATGACAAACATAGTAGTAACAATCCCATTAAGAATAATATCAATTCTGATGCATTTCTTCTTCCCCAATTTTTAACCTCTTTTGTATTCACTTTTTAGATATAGTAATTGTATAGGTACACATAGGCATATTCGCACATTAGGGTGATATTAGAAGCACACGTATTGCACGTACGTACTTGGCACTTTAACTAATGCACTTTAATTGTTCAGTCGAAAGACAGGCCCACTTGGGGGAATGTTAGAAGGCACTTGTAAATCCAGGCACACACAGAAATCAGCAATTAGATCAGGTAATAATGAGATAACTGTATGTAGAAACACTATGAAAGAAATAATACGCATTGGTTTCAATTATTTCTGTTTCTAGAGTTTATGGTTTTAATGTGTCATAGTTACAAATACTGCAGTGATGACAAACAATTAAAAATCCATAAATGTATTAGCATCACAATATGAATATGGTACATTATGTATTCAATAAGTAGGATGCAACCAATACAAATCAATTGCTTTTAGTACTGGGTTGTTAGAGCTTGACTGAAGTCTGTCTTACATATTTATGATGCACTTGTCACTTTAATTGAGGAGGTTTTCATACACGCGTCATGTGATCAAGGCCTGCGAAGGCTGAAACACATCATGGCGGCAAGCTGAACTTCAAAATAAAGAACATTGCAGTAAGAGAAGTGGAGTATGTTCCTGTTTTGTTCCGCGAGTGAGACATCAGAAACAAGGTTTCAAAGTGATATGTATATATGTATGTATGTATATATATATACCCTAAGTAAATTGGGCAAAATAAATTCTGCCTCCCTGGATGGTGAATTGAAGTAATTATCTGCCCCAAAGGAGGCAGAAAGCTCACTAGACTCCAGAGACAGTTCAGGAGGTTCCACCTGACACCAGGGATTTTGCTTTTGGGACAGGTGTTGAACTCTAGCATTGGCCACATCCCACTCCACTCCACCACATAACAAAAGGTACAAACTGGTCATTTCCTTCTCCCAGGAGCAGACAGGGGTGTCCCCAATTTGCACCAGGGAGGCAAAAAGCTCATTATATGCCAGGAATATATATATTTTTAATAAAATAATGGGGTGAGTCTTGCCCATCATAGCATCATGTCCCAACCCAAATCCTAAAACAGCAACAGTCTTTCTGCTCCCCTGTGGACTAAAGCATCCCATCCTAATGGCAACTGAGAGGACATTTAATTATTTTGGGTTTTGGATTTACATATGGGCCAGGCGAGGGTGGCTAACTTCCAATATCGTCCCACTTGCAAGGGTGAATAGCTGAGCTTTGTGGACTTGGGTAGGCTGCCACCTGGAAAAACCTACCTGACCCAGACAGTAATGAAAACTAGACATCTGGGGGAGTCCATGGAAGTGCACTTTGCATTCATCCTACACCATTTTTTCACCCACAATGCCCTGCAAACCTCAAACCTTTACTAACAACACACATTTACCTCACATTTCTGGGAAACTTCTGGAATCTGCAGAGAATCTTATATTTCCTTCCACACAGCAATCCCCCAAGCCTCCCAATAAAAATACACTGCACTTGTGTGGGTGGGCCAAAAGACCTTGACACAAAAGGCCCTAAAGTAGGGGTGGGCAGAATTTGCGTAATCGCGTTACGCAAATCTCCGCGAAACGGTAAAAAACCTCCGCGAACACGCAGAAATTCTGCAAACACGCGTAATTGCTTATTCGCAATGCTTTTTTACTGTTCTCAATTGCTGTTTGCGTGCTTGGGGGGAAATATCTCGTGAACACGCATTTTGAGAACGAGAACAAGCAAAAGATTTCACAAAGTCGCGGAACACAGAATTTTGGGCAATTTTGCGTTCCCAAATTCCACGAGCGAAACAGAATTTACCGCCCATGCCTACCGTAAAGTGCTACGGGTGAGATCAGCAATAGGTATAGCTGCAGGATTTATTTGTGGCAGTGCTTGGCCACCACCCATAAAAAAAACAGATTTTTTTTAAAACTAGACTATTAGGGTATCCAGCGTGGTGTGCCGTGCGTGAATCCCATGAGGTTTTCTCATCCACAATAACCTGAAAGCCTAAACTAACTTTGCCTGAAATCACACATTTTCCTTTTCATTTCTGTGATAGAAACTACCAGAATTCACGGGAATCAACACAATTCCTACCACACAGAATGTCCCACTTGTATCGATGGAAATGCTGTGACACTTGTGTGGTTGAACCTAGTGTCAGTGACAAGAAAATATCAAACCTAGGTCAATGGGAGTTGGACCTTGGTTTGATCCGTTCCTGTCACAAGCACTAGGCCCAGCAACACAAGTGGTGCAGCGTTTGTATCGTCACAAATGGGTTAACCTTGGAAGATATGAATTTTGTGGATTCCTGCAATACCTGGACCATTTCATCACAGAAATATAAGGAAAATGCTCGATTGCTTGATTTAAGGCAAAGGTTGAGGTTTGCACGGCATTGTGTGTAAGAAAACCTTGTAGGATCCATTCAAGGTACACCACCCTGGCCTCCCCTAGTTGCCTAGTTTTAAAAAATCGACAGGTTTCCTAGGTTTCCCTCAAAGCTGCTGGAGCTAGGGCCCAAAATCCACAGCCACCCACAACTTTTAGTGGAAAAATGTGATGAATACATGCTGTGTTTTGGACCGTTTCCTGTTGCGGGCACTTGGCCTACCCACACAAGTGAGGCACCAAATTTATCTGAGGACTTAAGGGAATGCTAGGTGGAAGGAGGTGTGAAGCTCCCCACAGATTCCAGAGCTATCTATCACAGAAATGTGGGGAAAACGCATTTTTCCTGTCCGAGTTTGAGGTTTGCATTGAATTCTGCGTAAACAGGCATTGGCCGAACCAGATCTGTTTGATTTGTCAATGTTCTTTTTTGCACATCTTGTATGATATAACAGTCAATACTTTGATATTACAAATAACAGTGCACACTAGGATGTTTAATTAATTTTGGTTTATTTTGCTCCAAACCATTGCAAGTGCAATTTGAGTCAGCCGGGTGGGTCAGGTCATCAGCACCCAAACGTCATTGGTGGAGGTTGTAAACAACATTAGACTGGCCTTGGACAACGGGCAGTGAGCCATGCTCGTCCTGTTGGATCTGTCAGCCGCTTTTGACACCATCTCCCGTAGAATGTTAGAACAGCGGCTCTGGGAGGCGGGTGTCGTGGGTATGGCCTTTGACCGGTTAAGGAATTATCTAACGAATCGAACCACCACAGTACAAATAGGCACCATGGCCTCGAGCAGTCGGTCTGTAAGCATAGGAGTCCCTCAAGGATCCATCTTAAGTCCCATGCTGTTCAACCTGTATGTAACACCCCCTGGCCAGGGTGATCAGGTCCTTCGGATTTGATGTACTGTTATATGCTGATGACACTCAGCTATTAATGTGCCCTTGGCCCTGACCACACCTACACAAAGATCCGTTTTTAAAACTGCAGGAACCATATTGACAACTGGGTGCGTACCAATCACTTACAACTTAATGGAAGTAAGACAGATGTCATTCTTTTTGCTAAGGCAGATGAATACTGGTCTAGTGACTGGTGGCCTCAGAATCTGGGCTCATGTCCATCTCCAAAACCCTTGGTGTGGAACCTCGGAGTGATGATTGACAATCAGTTGTCAATGAAAAGCCATATAAATCATGTCATTCGCATCTGTTATGGAATTTTGCGCAAACTACGCAAAACTTTTCAATGGATTCCCATTGAATCCATGAAACCGCGGGTCCAGGGACTTATCATAAGTCGTATTGACTATCGTAATGCCCTGTTAGCCTCCATAAATGAGGAGCTCTACTCCAAGCTTCAGGTTTTGCAGAACACTGCTGATAGACTAGTATTAAACCTTCCACCAAGAGCTCCATCAGTGCCCAGCTTGAAGACTCTTCACTGGCTCCCCGTTAAGAAGCGATGCCACTTCAAAATCCTCTGTATCGCTCATAAGAGCAGGTATGGAACGGGCTAAGTTATTTTGCTAAGACACTTAGCTGGTATCAGCCAAGTAGGACGCTCAGGTTGAGTACTAAATGTATCCTCAGCCCTCGAAGAATCCGTACCACCAGGAATGGCAGTCGATCCATTTCCTTTCTCGCACCTGTTTTCTGGAACAAGCTTCCCCCACATCTCCTTTCCACCACTGACCATGAGTTTTTCCGTAAGGAACTAAAAACCTGATTATTGGACCATCTATAACGCCTGCATAATCGTTCGTCAGTCCTCATTGAGTCTTCGCTAGCACCATGAGACCCCATGGTGATATGTGCGCTTAATGAGTTCCTCTGACTTGACTTGACTTTTAATTTGCTGGTTTGAGCTTATTAAAGTGCTGACTCCGGGTGGTTGTTGGATGTTCCCACCAAGGAACAAGCAGGGCATGGCTGCACACCACCAAATCAGGAGCATGCGGATCAGCCGCAGGGAAGGACAATCCTGCAGCCGCAGCACTGGGAGGTGTGCTGGCTGTTCTGGGATGTGCAATGGAAGCCATGAAATGGGCATATTGTACATTGTGAACCTAGAGGTGTGGACTGGAAGTCATGCTAGGGTCATTAGCAGCCCTGGCATGTGCAATGGCAGCCCTTTTAAGGCCCCTCGCGGCGGGATGCCTGGCTTTCACCTTGTGGATACCCAGCCGGGGTATCTCACAGGGGAATACCAGGACGGGTTCCCTAAGCAAGCGCCTTGAGACCTTCGGGTGATTCGTGCGCTATATAAATCGAAATACATTTACATACATTTACATAAGAGCTCGAAGAGCCCTAGAACATGTACCAGGAGCCATTGATGGTGCACTGTCAGGTCAGATACATACACTGGAAGGCCTGATATGGGTACCTGGAGCCCTGGGATGTGCAATGTTGGAACCCTGGGATGTGTAATGGAAACATTGTGATGAGGACCTTAAGCCCAGGTATGTTCACTGGAAGCCCTGTTATAGGCACTAGGAGCTCAGGTATGTTCACTGGAAGCCCTGTTATAGGCACTAGTAGCTCTGAGATGTGCACTGTAACCCCCATTATTGGTGCCAGCAGCCCTGGGATGTGCACTGGAACTCAATTATGGGTGATATGCAAAGTGGCAGCCCTAGGAAGCACTCTGGAAGCTCTATTGCAGGCACTGCCTCGTATGGGATGTGAAGGGGGCAGCCGTGTGATAGTCATTGGCAGCCCTGGGATGAGCACTAGAAACCCAGGTTGAAGCTGTCAGGTCCACTGTCACCCCTGAAATGTGCATTTATAGCCCTGGGTAGTCAACATGGTGTAAGGTGCTAGCTTAGCATTGGAGAATTTTGCATTCTGAGTGGGGGGGGAGTCCTCCTGTCATGCTCTTGGTGGCTCACCATGCCATGTTTAGTATACTGTGATTGCAGTTGCTAATTTGGCTCCACTGTAGGGCCGGGTATAGGGCGGTGTGACCTGTGCTGACTTCGGCTGGGGGGACCGCACATTGTGGTTTTATAAGCATCTGTTTCTGCATTCCTTGTATCCAGCAATTTCACAGCAACAATAAAAATGTCAATATAACTCCGGTGATTGATGCTCTTCCTGGAGAGAGATGGAGTTGGTGTCTAGTGTAGTCTAGTTTTAACTCATCGTAAACTCAGAGGATTAATATGCTTGCTGCAAAGAATGTGTACCATGCAGATCACAAAGTGCATATAATGTAAATAGGTCAGTGCATTACTGCTTTTGTCAGAGAGATCCTATTTTTACTTGCAGTGTATAAATTAAACTCCGGATGTAGAACAGTGAGCAATTTACGGTCATCAAAGAGCTGTATGAAAACTGCAAGGTATAGGTTAAAGCGTTATGATATTTCCCCAGTCTTTCATTGTCTTAATGTTGCCAAAATGAGTCCTCTTGGGCAGAAATAATTTCTTATTATTACAAACAAATAATACACTCAGAAGCAGCAAGGCTGTTAGGGAATGGGTAATGAGAGACCCCTCACCTTGTCTTGCAGGGGTGCCCTCGGAGGTTTTGTTACACCACTGCGTGTAAAGTTTTAAATTCTGAGTTTGTGTTTCTCCAGATCAAGCTCTTGTAAACTATACTGCCTACCAGTGTAGATGACACCTGGTAGTCCTCTGGATTATGTATTGTTTCATATACATGTATTTACACATGTATGAATGATTGTCTCTGCGTAATATGTGTGTGATGTCAAATGCTCTGGCATGCTACACTGGTATGAGAGGCACAATGAAACTCATAAAATGCATCTGAGAGAAAGAGGTTATGGAGACTTGAGAGGCACTGTTGAATGGTGATTGTAACAAACTCCGTGGCAGGGGTGATCATTGGGTGGCGCCAATAAACATTGTCACACCAGGTGCCACCAGCGATAAAGCCGGCCCTGTTCCACTGCATCTGGTGCTTGCTCAATATACTGCTGGCATGGTACTATATTCTTCCTAAATAGCAGTTTTTATATAGCACAAACTCAATCCAAAGGCATTGGAGTGCTTTACATGAGTACCAGTTACATTACACAAGAACACATTCAATTTTAGGCAAGCACTGGGAGATTAAGCAGGGGGGCAGGAGGCAGAGTCAGTGAGATGGTTTTGTGGGTTAATGCACCTCCTCCAGCGATCGCCATTCAAATTGCTGTTCCAGTTATATAAAGTAATTTACCGGAATGACCTTAGGGTGCCCTGTAAGGTCACAGGCCAGGGGCCTCAGTAAAAGAGAGACTGCTCAGCAATTAAGGCGTCTGCTGCAAAGGTAAAGATGTAAACTGCAAGTCAAAGATTTCAACCCTAGTAAAATAGAGTGTTCAATGGATTAATGGGTCTGCTGCACAGATTTAGAAATTTGCCAATTGTAAAATGAATTCTAAATAAGATCACTTCACCGGTAAAGACTCGGGGCCCAATTCACAGGTAAACTGTGACGAAAGTCTAACTTTATGACTTTTGGTATTTACAGCGGGCATTTACTACTCGTAAGTGACCTTTGTGAATACCAAAAGTGAAACTTTAGGGGGAACATTCACAAGTATGTGTGATAATTATCGCAAAAGAAGCTTAACGCAACTCTGCACATTGCGGGAAAATAACGCTGTGTTTACGCTGTATTCACAACACGGCGATACCATGCGATAGTCTCACGATAACGTATCAAATGATCGCATTAAAATCAACATGACACCACAAAAATGAGAGACGGAACGTGAAAAGAGCGGCAATGTCCCAACCCGCGCTCCAAAATTCAGCCATAACCAGCAACAGGCCTGCAAGCCCCATGTGTCATGCAGGGGAAATGCACCAGAAAAGCTGAGAAAATAAAACGGTGAGATGACAATGTACGAGTACAACCCCACATCCGTGATGTAGAACAAATGTCCACTGTCCCGCATCAAATAGGCATCCCCTCACAAACAGTCACAATGTACACTGACATGCGGTCTGCAGGTAAACTGCGCCAATGCGGAAACATACATGGAACACCCTGTGATACTGCACCTCCCCTTACATTGCATAGGGACAATCAACACCTCCTGCACACAGATGTGTCATGTCCATGATCAATCAAGTATGAAAGCATGGACGAATGCAGGGGCAGTGACTCACCCTTACGTACCTGTTGTTCATGCTGTGGCACATGAGTCACAGGGTGCATTCCTGCACCATGGTGGTACATAATTGACCCCAAAAGAAGCCCTGTTGTCACATGTAGGTCACAAATGCCAGCCTATATACAATGATTTGGGACACGTGTGAAATGCAGAAGAGTGGGATTCTGTGCTATCTCTGACACACAGAACTTGTATTTCGAATACGTGCCACCCTAAACAGCCTCTCCGTACAGAGGTGACACACCCACCACCTATCAACAAATTATGAAAATGTTAGCACTACATGTTTCACTCACACCTGTCTGAGTGGTGTGCTTGTACAGATGAGTGACATGCACTAAGGGAATGTGTCATGGAATGCATTTGTTTGCACATGCTGTGCCTGTGGTCATTTTGTACTGCCCCATGATTGCTAAGGACTGTGACAATGTGATGTGCTCATGTGAAGAAATTGTCAATGATGGTGTTCCTACGGGCTATCCCTGCTGCAGCTGCAGTGGGGTATGGTCCACCTGCCTCATCTTCATCATCATCGTCCGGTGCATCTGGCACTTGTATCCATGGGGCATTAGTGCGTACAAATATGTTGTGCAACACACAATATGCAACGATCCTCTTGCACACGATGCCTGGGCTGTTCAGGAGCCTACCACCTGTGATGTCCAGGCACCTGAAACGTGACTTCAGCACGCCAAATGTGCGTTTCACGATGCCCCTGGTGCGTTTGTGGTCGCATTGTACTGACTCTAGGCCTGTGTGTTCGTAGGGATGTCATCATCCAAGCGCAGAGTGCATATCCTTGATCACCCGTGACAGTGCAGTGAGACCTGAGTCAATAGTTCATTCTGCATGATGTGTTGGCAAGCTCACTGGTACATTGGTGTGTGATATGTGTGACTTAGTGATTCTTGTATATCATGGCTGGCTGACCTTGCGATGCGGTTGATGCTAGACCTTTGGCTTATGCTGCGGGAATAGCGACACACACAACAATTAGAATGTATGATCCCTGACCCTGAGCGAGCTTGAGCTTCCTCATTTACCCCCTTGGCCGAGCCCGCACTCCGGGGGCATGCTACATAGCAACATTGTATATTGCGGGACGGGTGGCGCCGACACTACAACAGAGACACACACATTAGTTACTTCCTTGGCAAGGCCTAAACCAAACCACGCCCAGTGCCCTGGGTTGATTAACCATACCCCTACGCTGGACTGTCATACGCAAGTCCACTCCGCTTATGCTCACAGGGGGTACGACACAGCTACATGGCGCAGGTCTACCCCACCGCCTGAGGTGACATTTTTGCATCCGCTGAACACAGCACAATGTAATGTGGCAGGGCATGGGGCCCTCATGCATATATAATGACCACACAGACACACATATGTAGTTTGTCTAATTGGCTACAGGCACATGCACCCGGCCCCTTTTATTACCAGGGTCACATGTCCAGTGACACATGTGCTGGATGGGTATGGGATGAGTGTACGCCACCCCTCAGGAGCTGGTTGGTGCTGGCAACAACTACAACAGTGATCAGACAAACAGAAGTTCAAAGTTCAAACAACAAGGGTTCATTACTTGAGCAGCACAGAGTTAGTGGCCCCGGATGCACTGCGGCCGGCACAAGCACACCGCCACGGGACGGTGACTTGCGTTGCACTGAGGTAGGGCGCTAAGCTGAGCGGGTCCTCCTTGATGTCCAAGGAGAATGCCACAGAGTGTTTCGTGGGACAGTGGAAGGTGTCCTCCTGGGCATGATGCAGAGGGCAGAAACAGGCAAATGGAGTAGTGGAATGCTACTGCCTCGTTTTTGCCACCAAGTCAGTATCACCTACATGATGAGGAAGACAACCCCCAGGCCATAGACTCAGACGCCACCAAAGTTCAACCAGAGAGTGTCCATGAATGTCGGGGCACAAACTTAGTGGCACTGGAGCTAAAAGGGTATGCTGTCTGCGATGAGGCCTGTACAATGATATAAACTCTGCCGTAAGTAAATCAATACTCAGTTCCAAACGTGTGACCTACTCGACCACAGTGTAGTCCGGAGGCAGCGGACAGCAGGAGCACACAGCTGCATGTCATGAGTTAGTGACACCAGAGCAGTTGTTGGTAGTGTTCAATCACCTCCGTAACGATGATCCTTTTTTCCTACGGACTGCAATGCGTCTTCCTCTTACACCTCTCCTAGTGTGCAGAGATATGTACTCTGCCATTGAGAAATCAAGACTCAGTTCCAAATGTGTGACCTACTGGACCGCAGTGTGGGCTGAAGGCAGTAGTTAGCAAGGGACCATAGACATGTCTGGTTGGAATGCTATGCACAGAGTTGGTGGCACCACATCGAAGGGAGTACAGCATGAATGAATGAATATAAATTTTGTAAAGCGCAAACTTGGCCCAGGGGTATCAAGTCGCTGTGGAGAGAGATGGGGACAGGTGAAAAGCCAGGTCTTTAAGCCCTTAGGAAATGAGGAGTATATTTCTAAAGTGGAAATTGGGAAGGAAGGGAGTTCCACAGATTAGCTCCGGTCGGAGAAAAGCCCCCCCCCACCTAATTTTTTCTAATCCTGGGAACTGTTACTCGGTTCTTGCTTGCAGATCTCAACCCCTTGCCGGGGAGATAGCTTTGAAACATTTTATTAATGCTGCTTGACCCCATCTTATGGACAGCTTTGTGAACTAGGCATAAGGCTTTTAACACAATTCTCCACTTCTTTTGGGGTTCCCTTAACTTGTGTACTTCTTTACCGCCCGCCTAAGCCCACCCCTGATTTTTTACCTGCCATTGAGGATCTTCTGGCCACGCTCGTGGTGAATAACTCCGCTATACTACTACTCGGAGATCTGAATTATTGGCCGAATGACTTAGCTGAAGATACTAGATCCAAGGAGTTCACGGCTCTGCTTACTAGCCTAAACTTCCTCCCCCAGCTTCACACGGCCACCCACATCAAAGGTCACCAACTCGACCAAATTTGGTCTCTTAACATCCCCATGGATCTTCCAACCATCGCTCCGTGTTCTTGGTCAGACCATTCCCTCATTTCCTTTATGGTCGACCTCGGGCGGCCGCCCAAACCCCCTCTGCCCAAAAACATCTGGGCCAGAAAGTGGGATAAGGCGGTCCTCCCCGCGGTTTGCTCCGCCCTGGCGGCAACCAGTCCGGAGCTTGACGATCTCTCCCCCTCCACTCAGCTCTCCGCCATTAACAACTGGCTGCTTAAGGCGTGCAACTCCACCGTCCCCCTTAAGAGAGTGGCTATTAAACGTGCACATGCGGCTAACCGGTGGTTTACCCCTGCCTTGAGGGACAAAAAGCTGGCCACCCGCAGAGCCAAACGTGCCTGGCGCCGCTCCTATTGCCCCCTACTTAAAACTTACTTTTGTCAGTCCATGAAAGAGTACAAACATGATATCCTGAAAGCCAAGATGGAGTACTTTTCAGGGAGAATTCTGACAGCAGAGAATCAGCCAAAAGAGATCTTCGCCACTGTCCATGAGCTCGCCGCTTCCGACAGGGCGACCCCCAAAATCCCTCCATCTCAAACTCTTTGCAACTCCCTTAATTCTTATTTTCTCGAGAAGGTCGCCCTCATCAGGGCCAATATTTCCCCCTCACTGTTGATACCCTCCCCCGCCCATCCCACCCTTCCCATTCCCTCACTTATTGAGTTTCCCCTCCTCACCCGAGACTCCCTGCTCCCCCTCCTGGCCCGGATCAAATCGGGCTCCCCCCAGGATATAGGCCCTGCATTTGCTCTTAAAGAGCTTTTCTCCAACTGCTATGTCCCTCCTCTTACCCTTATTAACCACTCCCTCAGTATCGGCACCGTTCCCTCCGCCCACAAGTCGGCAGTCGTCATCCCTATTTTGAAAAAGGCAGGGGCGGATCCATCCTTGCCCTCCAATTATCGCCCTATCTCTCTCCTCCCTTACCTTGCGAAGGTCTCAGAGGCTCACGTCACCAGGTCTCTCAGTTCCTTCGTAGAATCCACGGGCGCCCTTTCTACCCGTCAGGCGGGCTTCCGCCCGCTGCACTCAACCGAGAAGGTAGTGGTGTCGGTGATGGATCATTTAAGGGAGGGGATTGACACTGGCCGACCACAGGCTCTAGTCCTGTTAGATCTGTCCGCCGCGTTTGACACGGTGGACCATGACATCTTGTTAACCCGTGTCCAAGCGGCGGGCGTCGGAGGCACGGCCTTTGCCTGGCTTCGTTCCTTTTTGACAGATAGGGAGCAGGCCGTTCAACTTGCTAACTTCACGGCCCCCTCCAGGAGGGTGACCTGTGGAGTTCCACAAGGTTCCTCCCTATCCCCTTTATTATTTAATTTATACATCTCACCCCTCATTTTTTCTTTACAGCAGATGGAGGTCTCGGTGTTCAACTACGCCGACGACCTCCAACTTATTTTCAACCTTTCATCCTCCCCTTCCTCGTCTTCCAATTTCCAGAAGGTTATGCTTTTCATCCAAGGGTGGATGAACTGCAACCACCTCAAATTAAACCCGGACAAGACCGAGCTGGTCCTGACGGGGGGTGGTTGCAGTCCCTGGTCCCCTTCCTTCTGGCCCTCTTCCCTTGGTTCCCCCCCCCTTCCAGCCCTTAAAGTTAAAACTTTGGGTATCTTTATTAATCCTCAGCTCACCCTCCACACGCAGATCAGTTCTGTGGTGTCTGCCTGTTTCTTTTCCCTCCGGACCATCCGGAGGGTCTCACGTTTCTTTTCTGCTGCCGCACTCAAGCTCATTCTCATGGCCATGGTGCTGTCGCGCCTTGACTATGGGAATGTTATCCTCAACGGTGCCCCGGCTTACCTCATCCACCGACTCCAACTGATTCAAAATCAGGCGGCTCGCCTGATTTTTGGGCTCCCCAGGTCCAATCACACGTCCCCCTTGCTTCAGTCCCTCCACTGGCTCCCGGTGAGGGAGAGGGCGCTCTTCAAGCTGGGCTGCATCACCTACCAGGCCAGATCTGGGACCGCCCCCTCTTTTCTGTGCGAAGCTATCTCTCCATATCTTCCGTCTAGAGAACTTCGCTCCACTCACCTGGCCTTTCTGTCAGTCCCTCGTTTTAGGAAACAGAAGGCCGGGGGGGCCAGATTTGCTGTGCTGGCTCCATCCTTTTGGAACTCACTTCCACCTGCCCTTAGGATGTCTCCCTCCTATCTGGAGTTTCGTAAGCAACTGAAGACCTTCTTGTTCTCCAGATCTGCCGCAGCTTAATCCGCTTCCCACTGACCCTCGGCTATCTAGCGCCATGAAACCGTTTTCGGTATAAGAGCGCTCTATAAATATTTTAAAATTCAAATTCAAATTCCCCAAAGGGAGCCAATGCAGACTTCTGATGCTGGTTGAAACATAGTGGAATTTAGGGAGGTCCATCAGCAGCCTGGCAACGGCATTCTGCAAAAGTTGAAGTCAGTGTAAGAGCCCCTTGTTTATCCCTAAATAAAGGGCATTGCAGTAGTCTAATCTAGACAACACAAGGGCCACCACTGCCTGTTTCCTTGAGGGTAGGGAGAGAAAGTGGAAGATCTTCCTGAGAATCTGTATCATTCCAAAAGAGGTAGAGACACTTCTATTTATTTGTGGGCTCAGGGAAAGGGAAGAGTCAATATGATGCCTAGATTTTTGGCACTAGGACAAGGGCAAGGGAAGGATCCAAGCGTGTCAGGCCAGCAATCCTCCGACCAGATGTCCTTCTGGTCTCCAAAAATTAGGACCTCCGTTGTATCCCCATTGAGTCTTAGGTAGTTCTCAACCATCCATGAAGCCCCTGCCCGCATGCAGTTTTTAAAATTTGCAGCTGAGGCTGTGACACTCTCAGTGATGGAGATCATGATCTGAGTGTCATCAGCGTACGATAACACTTCTAGGCCAAAAGACCTTACCACGCTTACAAGCGTGGCTACATAAATATTAAAAGAGTAGGACACAATAAGGATCCCTGGGGGACTCCACAGAACAATTGATATGGGGCAGAAAGAAATTGGCCCATCTTGACGCTTTATGAACAATTCAAGAGGAAAGATGACAGGAGATTGAGTTCAGAACCCTCTGTCCCTATTTCCCAGAGCCTCCCAATCAATCTAAGAGGAGAAATTGTATCGAAAGCTGCCGTCAGGTCCAGAACGATCAGAAGGGTGGTATGACCAGCATCAACCTGTTGTCGAATATTGTTAAAAACAATGGTTAGCGCCATCTCCGTACTGGGTTCCCTTCTATACACATGCTGCGAGCCATCGAGCAGTTGGTATTCCTCCAGGTAGGTACTGAGGTGGCAGTTAAGATGTTTTTCCAGGACTTTTAGCTGGGACGGGTAACAGGGAAATAGGCCGATAGTTTTTTTATTCTGTCGGGTCCAGAGAGGTCCTTCTTTAAGAGAGGCTTAACCACGGCCATTTTCCATGTGGTGGGAAATTGGCCTGAGGAGATGGCGGTATTAAGGATGGCGGTCAGAGGTGGAGCAATGGCCTCTTGTCCTAATTTCAAGATCTTAAGGGGACAGGGTTCGAGGGGAGAGCCAGATCTAATTCTGCCTAACATCAACTCAGTGTCCTCCTGCAGTATAAGAGGAAAGGAGCGCAGGCGTCAATCCTTCAGAGGTAATACCAGAGGATCCAATAGTTTGCTCCCGCAGAATTGGACTTCTCCAAAGAGAAGTATAAGTCCTTGATTTTGGCATAGAAAAAACCTGACATTTTATCACAGAGGACCTGAGATACCTTGGTGTTAACAATGTGGGTTCTAAAAAGGAGTTGGTCATAGTGAAAAGTTCCCTAGGGGATCTAATAGCTTCTGTCATCTTGGAATATTAAGTGACCTTTCCCTCATTAATAGCCTGCTTATATTCCCTTAACCTAAGTTTATGCAGATCCCTTTCGACTGTGGTAGGGTCACTGCGCCACTTTCTTTCCTGATGTCGGCAGACTTGTCTGAGCTTTCTCAGCCTCTCAGGGAACCATGGGGCCGAGGGGCTCTTTTTGGCCACGTAGTGCTTCTTGAGAGTAGCAAGAGAGTCCAAGGCTGCCGCCAACCAATTTGAGAAGTCGTCGTAGATGGAATTGACATCTGCATGAGGGGGCAGCAATAGTTACTGAGTTTATTAAGAAGATCCTTCTTACTGACCCGTCTGAGGTTTCTCTTCAGCTCCACCTTATTCTTAAAATTAGGGTTCCAGGTGGAATACTGGCATTTCCAGGATGAATGGGATGGCAAAATGATCAGACCAGGAGAGTGGAATGGGATCATTCACCTCTATCTTAGGGTCATTAGAGAAGATCCTGTCTAAAATGTGTCCTGCTGTATGCGTAGGGCTCCTTACTAGCTGAGAGAAACCACAGGAGTCCATAACTTCCAAGAAGACCTAGGTTTCAGGGCACAACATTTTCTCCAAATGGAAATTAAAATCACCCAAAAGCGTTACCTTAGATCTAGCTAGATAGGGCTCTATTCGGTTACTGAAATTCTGACAAACAGTGCTCGGGGTCCAGGAGGCCAGTAGGTGACCACTCCAATGAAACATTCAGTGGGTAGAACCTTCAAGGAAAAAAAAAGGGCCTGCTAGGGATCTGAGGGATCAAACGTCCCATGAACATATGAACTCGGCCAACAGGATATCAAGACTCAGTTCCAAATGTGTGACCTACTTGACCGCACTGTAGGGCGGAGGCAGCGGTGCAGTACGTCAACGAGAGAGGAGTACTGCAGGCCTGTGTCGCGGAGGCCGTGATGGTCTGAGGAGGCTGCCAAGGTCGTGGGCCTCGGGCTTGGAGCTTGCGCCGGCACGTGGTGGGTACTTTTTGACACAAGCCGGTGTTGGCGGGTGAGCAGTAATGCCTGGGTGTGCAGGTGCGGCCAAGGCGGGTTCAGGGACCAGCGGCCCGGGGTGCAGCAGGCGCACAGGATCGCAGGCAACAAAGCTCATGGCGACTGCATCGGCCTCGTGGTGGGATGAGAGGTGCTGCCCTGGCAGACATGTTGGCGATTCCGGAAGAGAACCACGCCCAGGGCTCCATGCTTTTTATTCACACCCCTACGCTGGCCTGGCGTACGCCAGGCCAGTCCATTCTGCTCATACTTACAGAGGGGAACATAACGACCTACACTTCCGCGATCTTCCCGACTGGGTGGGGTGACATGGTTTCGTCCACTGTCCACTACACTCCATACACCAGCAGTGTATGTCGACATGGATATGTCTATGGTCTGCATACTGCAGTCTGGCCAGCACATCCACCCCACACTTGGCATTGTGTACATTCTCATCCATGGGTCACTTGCCCCCTTCACACATGCCTGGTTCCCACCTCTCCCCACATTCTGCTATTGTGTGGATGAGGTGCCATGCCATTGATGGCTTGTGTGCATGGCTAGCCCAGGTTACCACAGTAAGTTGTGCTGTCATGTCTGGTGGGTGGTCATGTTGTTTGGCTTGTCGTATGTGAGTTTGTAACATGTGAATTACCAGCGTTGTGAGTTGCATGATTGTGGAGTCGGTGTGTGTGGTGTGTTCATTTAGTACTTATCAACGAGCAGAGCAATTCCGTAGGTGCCATCCTGGAAGCGCTGGTTGATGATGGACTGTTGGATGATGTAGGTATCATGCACACTGCCTGGGTAGTTGGCTACGACATTGGTGATGAGGCCCTGGTGGTCCACTTTTGCCTGCACATTGATGGAATGCGTGTTCTATCTGTTGCGGTAATTGTGTGCAGTGTTGGCAGGGGGCACAATTAGGACATGTGTGCAGTCGACTGATTTTTATAATTACCTGTGTCATTTATAGCATCTAAATACAAAAATTAATACATCACACAAACAAATATGTTTTGCATCATTGATGAACAACACTAATCAGGTGAAACAAAAGTTTCATGAACATATGGACGGGAAACAACATCAGAGCAGTAACAACGTGGATTTGGAGTTATGACAGGTTCCAGTCACGGTGCTGGCTCAACATTCTGGGCAATGTCGCAGCCATATTTTAAAGCTTTACATTTGCCTTCTTGAGTGTGTGAGCAAAATTCACCATAACATAAAGGAGATTTTGTACATTGTTTAATGAATAACGTTTGCACATGATGAACACTATGAATATTATTTGATTATTTGATTATGCCAAAACCGGTGGTGATCGCTGAAGAAGGAAAGGCTTTATTATTTGAGAGCCATCCAATGACTTACTGTATTTTCTGGGCAACTTATATTTTATTTTTTATATACCTTTTTAGTTTCTAATTTATCACACACATCCTTGTGACTGAAGGATTTTAACTGATTCTCACCAAGCTCATCCTCAAAACTTTATAGGAACAGTAAGCAAGATGATGCCTCTACAAAGCAGTTTCCCAATCACACACTCAAATTCAATTACTTACTTTTTTTGACTCTAGAGAAAAATGAATGACAGACAGCAGGAGGGGGCAGTATAATGATGGACAGCAGGAAGGGGGCAGCAAGATGATGAATAGCAAAGCTGCAAGCGAGAGAACCTCCTGGGAGGGTGGGAGACAGGCTGCAAATACATGTGCTCTTGTGGAGTGCTATAAGGATAATTAAAAACAAGAGGTCAAGTGAGAGGAGGGCAGGGTGAAGCAGAGAGAAAAATATGCAGCAAACAAACAGTAGGCTCGCAAAAATAAAGTCCACACAAAAGCGAACTTATACAGTACTTCGGTACAAGGTAACTGATACGAGCCCCCTTTTTTTGTTTAACATTTTAGTAGGAGTTTTCAAGTATACAAAGTCTAAGAAAGAGAGAGTGAAAATATCAGCAGTGCAAATATGAAAAGAAGGTAAGTAAGCAAACAATATTACAATGCATTACCATTATCACCAGTAAATTAGACATCACTCAATAGCAACAGGATCCTTTGGAAAGCTTCGTTGATCAACTAGGAGGAGTGCCGGATGGTAGAGGCTAGGTAATAAAACTTTGAATTCAGAAATTGCCAGCAGAAGTTTAATAGTCGACTGTGGTTACACTTATTGTGAGATAGGGAGAAAAGGAGATGGCAGAAGAGAAAAGAGGAAGGGAGAATAATTTAGTGAGAGTGAAGGAAAAATAGGTGGAAGGGGGTAGGAGGAGGATGCCCCGAAGGTTCCGGCATCCCAGTTTCAAGGTTGGAGGGGATTTTCCTTTCATGTGAGCACTGTGCAGGCGAAACTTAAAAAAGCTTGGTGAGAGCCACACACATCACACCACCTTGGAGTTCCCCAGGTGTCTACTTTCCCCAAAAGTGTACATTTACTAGGTTTTCCTAGGTGCCAGCTAAATTAGGGCCCAAAATCCAGGGCTACCCACTTTGCAAAAAATAAGTCAGTTTTGAGTGAAAAATATGATGTGTCCATTTTTCGCTTTGGGCTGTTTCTTGTCGCTTCACTAGGCCTACTTGTAGAAGTGAGGTACCATATTTTATTTGAAGACTTAGTGGAATGCTGGTTGGAAGGAAGTTTGTAGTTTATCGCAGATTCCAGAACATGCCATCACAGAAATGTAAGGCAAATCTGTTTTTTAATCAAAGTTTGACATTTGCAAGGGATTCTGGGCAAAGCAACGTGTTGAGAGTCACACAGATCTCCCCATCCTAAATTCTTCTTCATGTCTAGTGTTAAAAAACTATACAGGTTTGTTAGGCCCTAGTTGCCAGCTAAGCTAGGGTCCAAGAGCCACAGCTACCCACTTTGCCAAAAATTGTGTTTTGGGCCATTTTCTGGCACGGGCTCTATGCCTATCCATACAAGTGAGTTACCATTTTTATCTGAAGACTTGGGGAAATGCTGGGTGGAAGGAAGTTTGCAGCTCCAACCAGGTTGAAAAACTTTCCATCATAGAAATGTGAGAAGAATGTGTCTTTTTTAGTCAAGTTTGATATTTGCAAGGGATTCTGAGTAAAACAACTTGGTGCGAGCTATGTAAGTCACCTCATCCTGGATTCCAATGGGCATTTAGTTTTTACAAATGTGCAGTTTTGCTAGGTTGCTTTAGGTGCCGGCTGAGCTAAGGCCCACAATTCACAGCTACCCACTTTGCAAAATAATTGATCAGTTTTGAGTGGAATAATGTGATGTATCTATGTTTCATTTTGGGTCGTTAGCTATCACAGGTACTAGGCTTACCCACACAAGTGAGGTACCATTTTTATTGGAGGGTACGTGGGAGTATGGGACAGTAGAATATTTTTACCTATTGCATTTTGCTGCATTTGGGCCTTCCAAATGTAAGCCAGTGTGTAAGAAAGGAGATATTTTGAAAAATACCCTGTAAATCTATGCTCGTACAAGTATCTGCATTCAGAGATATAAAAATAACCACTGCTCCTAAACTCCATCTCTTGGGCGCATTTCAGTAATGCATAGGTTTCCTTGATACCCATCCATTTTCCACTCTACATATTTCACCATATGAATTGGTCTATACTCTGCATACAATGAAAAAAACACTGTATGATGCAGCTCAGTTGTTGTCTCTGGGACCCAAAAATACTGATCTCAGCTCTCATTTGGAATATCACATCTATGCATTCTCATACTTTTTGCAATTCACTTCGTTTTAATTAAATAAATATTTAGTTTAAACACCAAATAAATATACATGTGCAGAATTCTTTAAAGACTGAGTGACAGTTGTCTCATCCACATCTGTGCTTCAAAAGTAATTAAATATGCTTTTACAGTTGAATTGATGTTGGATATGCCCAGAATCACAGGATGTTGACTCAAGGCCGGGATTTGAGCCTGGTCCCACAATTGCAAAGTCAGCAGCAATAGCCCCAAACCACGTCTCCCACCTGCTTAAAGCTGCTTCCACATCATTGCAAGTCAATGGGAAAATTACATTATTCCATTTTTTTCTAAATGTCTCTTAAATGTTGCCAAATATTAGCATGTAAAACCTATTCAGTTTAACTCATCTTTAAATGTCATCCGACAGGCCCATCCCCACCACCACTTTCCATGAGTCCAAACTTTCAAGTACCCAAATAGTTGCAGATGATAGACACAAAAAAAGATAGGCCAAGATGCACAGTGACAAATAGCAGAAAGGCAACAGAAATGTGAAGTCACTCGAACCTACACGTCTCTTTTCCCATTATGTGTACATGCAGTACACAATCATTCAGGGTATTAGATGTGCCACGTGTGCGTTTGCAGCAGCAGCCTCCATGCTTCGTTGTTTAAGAGACAGACTGTTCCATACAGTGCCCATGATCCATATAACCTTTGAAAACACCATTATTACTGCAGTGAATCAGTTTCCTGCACCACATACATTGTTACTCATGAAGCATTTTACACTCTCAATTGTTTAAACTGAAGCAATTCATTGCACTCTGCATGCAGCGACTCTCACCCTCTTTAGTTTTATTTAATGGCAGGTTGAATTCTCCTGACATGTCTCACAGCATTAGCAGCTCAGTGCAGAAACAATTTAGAATGTAAAAGCTAGCAAACTTTCTTGCGAGCAATTGCACAACCTTATCAGGGTTCTTTACCTCCTTCTCTTCCTTCAGCAAGAAGACAAAGGCCTAGACCAGGTAGGGGTGTAATATTCCAAGGGGGTGAGGTCACTGGAAAGATGGAATGCTACAGCTTTTTATTCTGTATAATTATGAATTTGACACAGTTGCCACACAATCCATCATCTGCTGTATAATCCACAGATGTTCATGACAAAAATGGTTTCTAGCTCAATTGGATCAAAAGTTACTAAACATGTGTCGAAATGTGTTCATGTGCAGAGGCCCTTGGCAAAGGTTATCTGGTCCTCTTTCAGTTGCTTAATTGTATTTGGTCGTTAATCTGGTACTAATAAGGAGAAATCTTTATCCAGACTGTATTTCCATGTATGAAAAATACAAAATAAGGAGTAATAATATCAAATGTGCTGCATTATACTGTATATTTAGTCTTTTCTTGCAGCACACATTAGTCAACACTGCCACATAATTTGGCGCTCCCTTGATACCTAATTCTAGTGGCACTGACAGAATGGCCTCCAACCCTATCATCTGCTGTACATGGTAGTTTGGGGAAATATTTCCTGTGCAGAGTCTCGCGATGGAAAGAAACCTATTCTATGTGGGAGTTTCCAGCTCATATTTGTATTCAGAGTGAGATGCAGGTCTGCAACCTGTTTCACCAACTCACAAAGCACTTTATTATACAATACGTGCTCTGTGCCTTTCGTACCTAGGGTTGCCACCTCGACGGTTATCTACCTGCACCACCTGTATTTTAATGTCCCGGCCGGTACAAAAATAGGCAAAATCACATAGAGCCAGCATTTACAGCCCTTATCTGCGCATACTTCTAGCAGCAAATATAAAAAGAAAGCACTTTTAAATGTGTTCTAGAGCTGTTTTAATGATCCCTGACTAATAAAGTAAACAAAGGTAGAAACATCATGTTACAAATGAATATATACAAGATTATTTAAAGTCATATTTAGTGTCATGTCCTGGCCTTTGCATACTCTTAAAACAAGAAAAACTAATGGCTAGCATTTTTCTATTAGAAAGGTGGCAACTCTACTCATACCTCTCCCAAGCATGCCTTCTTCCCCTTATGAGGCCTAAACATGTCAATCTACCCCTCATCTACTACCAACGGAGCAACTAATAGCAATCCAGAGTGGCGATGCTGGATTACAATGTGTCTCAGATGACAAACTGGGAAATGGCTGTTGAAAGCACCTCTCGTGCATGGCTTCATAACTTGTGGCCCCAAAAACCCTACTGTGCTCCATTAAACTATTCTTATGGCTGTACAGTAAGTACCTTACTTTACGTTTGCTAATGTCCGCATGCCCATGTGCTCAGGCTAAAGGGAACACTGATTTGATCTAACAACACTTACACAAGAGAACATGCTCATGCATGTAATGTGCTACTGCACGCTGCCTGCATGTGTTGTTACTGGCTAAGGATGCAGTCTTTGTGTGGAAAAAGCAGCTTTATTAAAACAGGTGCACATCACATATAATCCCTGGACCTTTCGCCTTACAAAACTAAAACTTCACCATACAAAGATGTTTATCTATGTTAAACTACTCCCAACTCCTAAATGCCCTCCTCCTCACCCCAAAACCCAAAGCTGCAAGTTTCTTCCTCCTCTTATGCTGATCTTCAGCAACGTAGACCTTTAACTTCCCATACAGATTAACTGCAACTATTAACCTCTAAGTAACTTAACTTCTTACTGAACCTTTAACTTTCAGCCTCGTCCAGGCATTAGCTTGACCCCCAGTTCCCTATCAGCCTGGATTGCTGCTGTCAACAACAATAAAATTGGCTAAAACTCACAACAACTTTTCAGCCAAACGCATCTTACCTGCTTCAAAGCGACACCAAGATACATGCTTTCCCTTCCCTCCGTGCCCGTTCTAACGACCGCATGCCTATCTAGGAAAACTACCAATAGGCACCCCAAAAGAACCTCCCATAAAAGGAGTGGGCAGGTGGGATAAAATTGCTAATTACCTAATACCCTATAGGGAGACACCCGACAAAAACGTTTCAACTGGATATTACCAAAGCAAAAACTACTTAACCTTCCCATGTTGATCTGTTTCCAACTTGCATAACCCAACTTCAAGCCCCGCCCGGACTGCCTCACTTCCACCTAGAGCAAACCCCTTCTCCACTTGCCCCATAATAACTCTGACATGTGAAAAGCGCCAAAGAACATCCATATAATCGATATCGAAAACAACCATGTACCACGATACAGAGAATCCTGTGCAGATTCCGCACATGTACATCTCTTGAGGACTGTCAATTCTCCATCTGAACCATTGCCAATTCTAAACATTACTTTTATGTGTGCCAACACCCTCTCCCATAGAGTTACTGCCACCATCAGGAGTAAGAACGGCAGTAAAACAATGATCCCCACCCCCTCTTCCAGCCCTGTGGCCATTCTTTCGCTTCCTACTTCCACAGCCAATAAAGACCGAAGCCAACCCCCTGCTGCTGGTGTCAGTCCTATATGAGGCCCATTATAGTTTTTCCTTATGTTAGCCTAACTGTGCAAATTATAAGTCACTTTTGCTTTGCACATGTTACGCAGCAACACACTTGTTTTTGTGCCACACTGTTATTTTCTAAAAAGGATGCAGATGTTTTATCTGTGGTTGGACACTAACACCTAGACATAATAGGGAAATCCAGCTGCTGTTTTTCAAACAGAGCAAGTCTTATCATATGAACCAAGACTTGCAGTCCTAAAAACATAGCACAAAGAGGCTTGCAGAGAAAAGGTACTGAGACAAATGAGCCACGAGCCTGAGATGTAGACCAACTGATTATGACTCTCAGGGAGGGGTCCAGCACTAATTCCAGAGACTTTTAGTATCATACTGTACTTACAGGGTACACTTAGGATGATTTGTCAATTAGTATGACAGGGCTTTTCATTGAATACAGTTTATTAATAGTGCTAATCACAATACTGACGTGCCTACGTCTCCTAATTGCAGCACAGATTTCGCAAAAAAGAGCAAGTTAGTTTCAATAAATATTGTAAACTTTCTACGTCTCTTTCCTTTTATTGAGGACATGTGTGAGTGAGAGGACAAAAAGTGATGACCTGTTACTGAAATGGTAAGGGGACATAGTCACTACATGCTGAAGTCCCTTGATGTCAGGTATAGTTCTGTTTCTGGGCAGAATCCCTGCAACACCTGAGCATCCCAATCCCCTCCCCAAAGTGACCTCAGTAGCACTCCATCAAATGATTCAACGAAAAAACACCATATACGTATGTTCTCCCACACGCCTATTGCCAGCCATACATGGTGATGCGACAATGGTAAACCATACATGAACAAACCCAGACGCCTACTGAAAGTCCTCCCAGCTCTCACTACTCCAGAGGCAAACCTTAGATGCCCTAGCAACACCTGTATCTCTTAGACCAATACTTTGGTTGTAGCCAACACGGAATCCAAAGGCATATGCAGTGTTATTTTCTTATCGGCTGGAAGGCGTGCTTCCATATCCACAGAATTCTTCCTCACCCACTATGCCCTGAATGAGAAGGGCTCTGGGCAAGGTGTTAAAGCAAACACTGTTTCTGGGCTGCGTGGGCCCCAGGGGCCAGATGTGAAAATGGCTCAAAGGCCTGAGCAACACCTGGCCCCAGGGAAGCCGATTCTGGCACACAATCACCCTTTCCCAGCCCACCATCAGCATGATTGCTTGGCAGGGCAGGGGGTCAATGAGAGGCCACAGCTGATATTCGCTGAACGGCAGCCCAGCAAAGCTGCTTTCCTCTTTCCCTGTCAGTGCTCTCTGTGGACTGGGAAAGGGGAAAAAAACAGCCCACAGAGTGCACTGAGACACTGGCCCATCGGCCCATGCCCGAGTGCCCACAGTGCCAATCTGCCCCTGGTCGAAGCGCCCTGCATCCTCTAATAGCCAGAGAGCTTGGGCCACTTTACCTTCAGTAATAACTCCCTATAAACTGATTTAACACTTACCAAAACATTGTAAAAAAGCTAACTCACATACAATTGCTAACCACCTAATACCAGCAACTGTTTAACCTACTGACAAAATGGTGGCAGGTAACCAAAAATGTCCTGTTATATATGGGCTATAAAATAGCCCAAAAAGCCTGTCACAGTCATCTGACTGCACAAACTCCCCCAATACAGCCGGGGAGGAGTGGGGGGACAGCAAACCTCCCCCCAGTCGCCTGCCCCCCAAAACCCCATTTTCTGGTAATCCAATTATTGAATCAAGTTGATCCGTGTCCAGGTGAACAGCAATAGTAAACGGGTGAGGAAGCAGTTGCCAGGAGTTATTTATATGGGTGCTACAATGTCTGAGCTTTTCCCATCACCACAGCACTGAGATTCCTGCCAAATACTGTAGAGATTGAGGTTCATCTGTTATAAACATGGAGGTTCACATTTGGAAACTGAGATGTTGTAAAGTCCTCACAAGTGCTATTTTTATACAGAATTGTTTTTTCTGCTATATTTCTGCAAAATGTTGTCCAAGAGACATTTTTGGAAGGTTCTGCAGAGAGGAGGTATTAAACCCACAAAATTCATCGAGTGCACCCAGTATCTCCATATACTGATAGCTGTGCTAGTGCTAACGCCTGTGTTTTGTATCTTTTACTGCTATTTCTGCCTTAAAACTCACATAGAGTTTTTCCAACACTACTCACTTCTTACCAACAGGGATGCATGTATTCGAGTACTGACCTTTGTGCTACTCTTCCAATGAACCTTTAATATGCTGTTTGGATGTTGCCTTTTACCCATACAGTGAATCCAATTTGGCTCCAAAAAAACAATAGAAAGGATATTGTTCAAACCATGAAAGCTTATTAGTACATTTTAGTCAAGTTAAAATTAATTAATCAGTCAATCATTTTACCAAAAAAGCATAGCTACCTATTTGATTATGTGATCAGAACACACTGCTTTGTTAACTTTATTGATAATATGTTGAATTGTATTTCAATAATTTCTTGTTTTTATATGGTTGAGAATATTTGGGGGGGCATTAATTAGCTTTTTGTTTCTGGGATTTATAGCTGGTAGTTTTTTTGTTTTGTAGTTTACATATTTGTATCTGTTTTATTCACTATGTATGTTGTAAAGATTTTAATTAATCAATAACAATAAGCATTGCATATTCAGCTGTTAAACTGTTCTCTCCATTATTTCATGACAGCCTCTGGAGATTTTTCTGCTCCTGGTGCTGACTTACCCTGGCAAGCAATCACGTCTACCAATTTCTATAAAATGGACAGCCATCAAACAGCTTCTGTTATAGGTGCAGCTGCATTGTTGCAAGGGAGGGCTAAATAGGAAGACAGACTCTCTAGCTCGCATTCCATGCTTATATACGTATGATAGGAGTTATACTGACTCGACTATGAGTTTTCCAGCAGTGAGCACTCCCTAGCTACTCCATGGACATAGTGTAGAAAGTGGCGTCCAGTTCCTTGTAGTGACTCTCCTTTATACTACAGCATCATGCTGCAAAGGGAAATGTTTCTTTGGTAGTTTCAGTTGCTTTTGTTTGAAGTATAATGTGATCAAAAGTATGACAGCACCACCTCCAGCATTTTTACTTTCAAAGCCATCAACAGATATTCATAACACAACTAGCAATTGTTTCTGGGTCTTTAACAGCATCTCATCTGATTTTGAGTGCTCTTGTAGAGGCGATAGGGGCTTACTAGAATCCCCAAATACAGCAAGTGTGTTTTATAGTAGGAATGTATCAATTTCTCACTGTGTTTCAGTGTTCATCTGCCTGGGATGCTCTACCATGGGAGTTCTATACAGGGATCTTGTCTTGCAAAGAGCCACAACACCGGTAAATGTGTTTCTGATATTATGTGGCTAAGTGGCATTTGTAAAGAGTATGCTCTGCCCTTGCCTTGGTTCTTTATGTTTAAGGCTCAATGGGCTGTGTCAGGTTGCTGAGAGTTGTGCCTCTCTGATTCTGCATCTATCTTTACCTGTATCACTGTCTTGGTGTCTGTCTCACTGTCTTCTAATACCAACCTCTGACTTGTCTCTTACGCCACAGGCCCCAGTGTCTGTTTCTCCCTGCCCCAAAATTGGTATCTATCTGCCATTGCACCTGTGTCTGTCAATCTCAGCACGATAAGTAGATCTCCCATTTATTTACCTTATTATGGACTTAATAACTGTTTCTTTCTACCGCACAAAAGGAAGTCTTTAGAATCAGATTTGCTCACGAAACACACTGAGTTTAGTTTAAGAAATATACTTAGGTTTGTAGTTAGAGGGCTTCTCTACACACTTATTATCTATGTTTCTAGTCATATTTTTCATAGTTATCTTTTTGTCTTTGTCAGTGACATTGTAACAAAGTGTCAAGTACTGGTGACTAATTTTTGATTGTTTTCAATTGCAGTACCACCATCCCTAGTAGAATATCTTGGCAAAACATATGATGACAACAAAAAAAATCTTTCGCCTACCTATGTCTCTGGTATCAGAGACTCTTTACAATCACGTTCGTTCTCAACCCGAGCAAGTGCCATGGAGATGGTGATAGGTGATGGAACAAAATCACATAGCTATGTCAATGGACCCCTGGATAAAGAGGCTGATTACATGTAAGTCATTATTTTATAATGCTTCCATCCCATGTACAGGTGCAGCCCAAGCTAATTAAAATGATCTAGATGATCTTGATTAACCCATTGCATGTAAACACCTTCATATATATTTCTCTAAAAAGAGCTTAGAAATGTGCAGTAAACCATTTTCTGGAGTATAGAACCAGTAAATGTGATTCAAAATAAATATATGAAGTCTGATTGATAATCAGAGTCCCTGAGGCCGCTGCACAACTGTCTTTTTCTGATATAAACTTCCAGTATGAGTTTTTTTATTCAACCTTTTGTAGACGCAATTCTGAGGGTCCTTAACTCTCTAGACAAAGGTCAGTAATTGTTCAAGAATAGTTCATTAAATAAACACACAGTTATCCACACTGCTCCATCAAGCATTGTTACATGTATCCCATTTCTATTTGACAATGGTTAGATTTTGTGATCGTAGGTCTTCTGCATTTTCTGCTTTAATTTAATTGTATAGGCGGGGTGCCATTATAAGTTCTTTTAAAGTGAAATTAAGGACTTTTAAGATTAAGGATATTATTATGATGGCCATTTAACTTTCACAATTATTTGGTTACATTTATCTAATTGAATTTTAAGGGTCTTAATGCTCCAGTGAAATATACGAAAAAATCTATATAGTCTGGTATAAAGAGAAAAATGTGACACTTTACTTCTATAAGAGATACATCTGCAGGATAGGGACTTGAACGATGTGTTCAAGGGAAAGTTTATTCAAGGGTAATCCAGACTATATACTAAGAGTAGAAGGATATGGATAATGTTTAGTCAATTTTTCCAAGGGAATATGCTGAACGAAACATATTACACTGAAGACAATTCAAATATAATTTAGGTGGTAAATGAGGGAGCTTAGCATCTGCTAGAGAATGTGTAATATTCAACTTTCAACCAAGTTTTCTTCTTGAGAGATATATACATTGCATTCAAGGTACCAATAATGATTAGATAGGTTTGGGGGTGAGGGTAACTATAGTCTTTTTTTTTCGTTGACCTCATTCACCTCAGAAAACTAGTAATGTCCAATTTTTCAGCCCCTTACTCGAAAAGAGATTCCGACCACTGATGGGCTTACTACAAAGGGCATAGTCCTTCCTGCAGCCATCTTTTTCTCACGGTGAGTACACACAACGGCACTGCTTAAAATTTGGAGTGTGGGGAGGAAAGCCTTTAGCAGTCCATAGTAAATTGCCGGTGTAATAATTGGACAATGTTACGATCTTTTATCTCCAGTATCCTTCAAATTTAACGCCAACCCTTCTGGGCTTTCCATCTGTGCTAACAATAAATTCCAGAGATATTTCTTCTTAGACTTTTTTCCTAGTAAATCCATCTTGGACATATACACAAGGGATTCCAACCATTCAGAATGCTGTGGTGGTGTACTGCTTACCCATTTCCGACAAATTTCTCTTCTTGCGAGTAAGATTGCATAAAAAAGCAAATTTCTGGTGGAACCCATAAAATCATCTACCACTCAAAAGATAACCAATGAGAGTCTTACCTTTATTTCCTGACCCAAAATACTTGACATTGAGATTTCCACTTTATCCCAGTATCCTCTGATTGCGGGGCATTGGTAAAACATGTACACATCGGTTGCTTTTTCCAATTGGCATTTACCACAGCTGGTTCGACTCCCGATACCCATCTTTGATAGGTTTTCGGTTGATATATATGCCCTGTGAAGCGAAAAAAGGTGGTTCTTTCTTAAAAAAGCAGGTTTGACAGTGGGGTAAAGTGTGCACATAGATACTTGCCAAATATTCTGCAGCTGTTCCCTTGGCAAGTAATTTCCCCACAGTTCCTCCGCCAGCATAAACTCTCCGTCCATAGTATTCAGAAGGTGCCAGTACCAGATTGCAACTTCCTTGTTTCCTGTTGGTTTTGTTACCAGTTGTTCTTCTAAAATTTTGCCTACACCGTGTCAATTTTCTACTTTGCTCCCAGCTTTTTAATTGTAGAAATTTAAACTTTGAGAGGGTGCCCTTCATTAGCCCATTAAGATCTCACCAGGGTATCAAGGTTCCGTCCCTGGTCAGATCGTCACAGATTGTTTATGTTAGCCTTTTTGATGGGCACCGCTAATTTGTCTTCAAGGCACTCTGGAGTCCCAGGTGAGTCCCAAACTGGAGCAAAGTATGAGTAATAATCCAATTTCGAAAGGCGTCTAATGTGATACCACATTTTCGTCATCGACTGAGGCCCACTTAGTTTTTAGTAAAAATGTAGGATCCACAAATTTAAAAAGGAAGCCATCTATATCTACTCTGGATACTTTTAACATTGTAAAAAACCAATAAACCTATTATAAAACCATTTGGCATCTTTGCGAGCATTCTAGAATTTTTAATTCGGAAGCCCATGCGTAGTATTGTATGTCTGGCAGTGATAAACCTCCCTTCTCGCTCCTCCTCCGTAGCTTCTTCCAGGAGATCCTAATCCCTTTGTTGGCCCAAATAAATTAATTTATATGCTGCTGGGTTTTGTGTATGGTGGTTTTATCGAAATGCAAAGGTATTGAATTGAATAGAAACGTGATCTTAGGTAATACAGTCATCTTGACCAAACTAACTCTCCCTAAGATCATTAACGGGAGGTGTACCGAGCTCTTCATTAGTAAAATGAGTTCTTTAAACACCCTCCTTAAGTTAATTTCTGCAATTTCATTAATGTCTTGAACTATCTTTACCCCGAGATATCGCATTGATAGCTCCAATAAGCTCATAAGTGAGCTCATGCAAATATCTCCCCTTCACAAAACCTCTCTGATCTTCATATATTGAATGGCCCGCAATTTTGGCTAGTCTACTGGCCAAACTCTTTGCGAAGATTTTATAGTCTGAATTTAAGAGTGATATTGGTCTGTACGACTCACAGACTGCCGGATCTTTATCCTGTTTCAGAATAAGAATGACTGTGGCCTCGTTCCAAGATTTTGGTAACTGCATTCCATGCTCTAATGCTCTACCATCACCGTTGTCAAGATAGGGGCTAACACTTCAGCCAAAATATTATAGAGCTCCATGGGAATGCCATCAGGGCTGGCCGCTTTACCTCCTTTACTCGATTGGATAGCCCTGACTACTTCCTCTTGAGTAATTGCTGAATGTTGGTTAAGATCTATGGGTTGAATCGAATCTGCTAGCCAGCCCTCTTTCTCAGTATCTAATATACCTTTCTTCTCTTCCGTATTTAAAATACGAAAAAACTCCTTAAAGATTTCTTTAATCTCTGTCTCACTATTTAAACTAGTTCCGGACCGATCTTCCTTGATCTCCTTAATCCTGTTTTCATTCAGATCTGTCTTAACCTTCCAGGCTTGGGGTTTACTTGCTCCCTCCCCATATTCGAAATGGGCTAGTTACTAGCATCCCACCTTTTTTTAACCCTTATTTGGAGTATCTCGGATAGTTGGTTTTTCAATACCTGCTGCTTCTTATCTAGTTCTACATTTTCCACCTCTGAAACTGATATTTTCATCTACATATTTAATTGCTCCATTTTATTTTCTAATCCTGTAATTTCGCTTTTATACAACTTATTCCTATGACAGGTTACACTAGTGATCTTTCTTCTGATAAAAACTTTTAGGGTATCCCAGACTATTGCTTTTGTAGCTCAGCCACTATTGATCGCAATAAATCTTGAACTTCTTCCTTCAAGTTATCCATTATCTCAATGTCAGCCAGTATTGTGCGGTATACAGTCCACCTTCTTTCCTCATTCCTAATGCTGTTTTTGAATGTTAATACAACTGCTGAATGGTCTGAGAGGTGGGCTGCCTTTTAATCGATATTCCGGATATCTTCTCTAAGGCTCCAGTCTACTAGAAAGTAATCTATTCTAGACATACTACGATATTTCTTATTATGAAAAGATGTACCTTGTTGGTTACCTGCTCTTTCTCTCCAAAGATCACTTGTGAGTTGGGTGTCGGTATTGCTCTAGTTCTACTTCACTTATCTAGTTTTAAATCTAAAACAACATTGAAGTCTCCACCTACTATAATTGGGCCAGGGAATTCTAAGAAATTTGTAAACAGATTTGTTAATGGCTCGCAATCATAATGATTTGGCCCGTAACAGCCGACTAACGTTAGTGACTTATCGCCCACCTCAGCTATAATCCACCTGCCTCCTCTGTCCGCTTTTGACTTAGTCACCCATATTTTCGCTTGCTTTTTCACAATTATGGCAACTCCTCTAACATTCCCACTCTGGTCATTGCATAGCACTTGGTGTACCCAACTTTGCTTATTAAAAAGGTCAACGCATTCCTTTTTTATTAAGTGTGTCTCCTGTAAAATGACAATTTGGGCAGGAGAATCCCTAAGATATTGCAATAGCCTATCTCTACGTCCCTTTATGCGTGGCCCATTGACATTCCAAGTTAGAATTTGTATGGACATATCCTTACTCCGCTAGTACCAATTACTCTTTCTGAGGTATTTGAGAATTATTTTTTCCCATATGCTCCCTCCTCCGTGATGCCCTAGTTCCCACCCCTTCCTCCCTTTACCCTGGAGAACCCACCCCTGCTTCTTTTCCTTTGACCTGATCTTAGTCCGAATTCCTCTTTTGCTCTGTTGGTCCCCAGTCACCTTCAAATGTGTTATGTGTCTAAATATAAATGTATTCATATGTAATTCAATGGGTTGTGGTATCTGCCTCCTTAGCTGTCTCCTCCATCCCCCTTAATGTTTTCTAATAGCTCATCTGCTTCCCTTATGCTCCTTATCATGTGCATTTTATTGTTGTACATTATTCGCAGTGAAGCCGGGAATTTAAGTTGTGCTGTCGCCCCTGTTTTCCTGAAGTCATCCATGCTTTTAACCAACTCCCACGGTCTATCTAGGGTGGCACGTGATAGATCTGATCTTATTTCGAAAGAGAAGTCAGGACCTTTCAATGATTTTAACTTTAGTGCTTATGTAAGGGTTCTCTCTTTCAACGCATATGTCTGGAAATTAATAGGGATCTTTCTTGGTTTTACTCTACCCGGCATTCTCCTGAAGGGATCTCTATGTATTCTTTGTATGTCTTTTATAATGTCGGCCTCGCTCTCAACTACCTGGACCCCAGCTTTTATGAGGGCTACAACATACGACATTAAGTTGTCCCTCTCATTTCCTTCCGGAACATTTAATATCCTCAAATTATTCCTTCTGGAGTTATTCTCTAACTGCTCCAGCTTTTCCTGAAGACCCTGCTCATCTCTACGCAGTGCTTGGAGCTCCGTTTTATTATTTGCAAGATCCCTTTTCAACTCCTCCACAGTCTTCTCAAGTATTTCTGTTCTCTTAGTTAAAGTATCCTGGTTAGCTTCTGATACTGAGAACCCTTTCTTAATATCCAAAATTAGTGCCCCTAAAATCGATTCTAAAGGGCTAGAGGATAATTCACTTGGGGTCCTAGTGTCAAGAGTTATGTTCTGAGTCGATGTGTGTCTCCCACAATCTTCGTGCTCATCGGTTTGAGTGCTACCGACATTTCTATATATTGCTCCATCAAAAGTCGCAGTCATCGTACTCTCTTGGCTGTTGCCCTGGCTAAGCTGCTCCCCCTTCTCCTTTACTGTAACAAAAGCATCCATAGTGACTATAGCAGCTGTGGTTTCCTGGGAGGGTTTAGGGCTCACTGACTCTATATGTGGCAGAGGTGGTCTCTTTAATGAAAGCACTGATGGTTGTACTTTAAAGAAGGTGCGCAGGGACGGTGTAATCTTTAGTTTAGTCTCTAAGAGCCCTTCCTTTTTATTTATGTTTTTAAATCCCCTCCTTTTTACTTACCGCTTTGGTTTTTTAGGTCTCGCGACCTATCAATGCGCGCAAGCGCATTGAGCGGAGCGAGAATTCAAGTGCTCGAAATCCTAGTGAAACCAAGATACTCAGGCACTGCGGTTTTCATTAA